>NC_064562.1:92411461-93616774 GCF_937001465.1 Orcinus orca
CTAATTTTCAGATATTCCAATGGCTCTCCATAGCTGGAAGTCTCCAACACAATCATGTGAATTATTCACATTACAAGAAACGGCAGCCCGGAATTTCCTGGCATTGGTGAAGTGGCAGATGGCTAATGAACAGGCATTCCTTCATTTTTCTTTGCATGTTTGTGCTATAGAGTTGTATGGCCTGCATGCTTCTGAGGCTTCCTCAATTCTTTCCAACCTCCTCCTCCACTATTAAAGCAAAACACAAAACAACCACCCACAGGAAAAAAAAAAGAGGCATGGGCTATTGCTTAAAGCCAGATGATAGGGCCAAGGAAGCTGGGTTTTGAAGGTAAAACTCATTTCCCATGCATGATTGCCAAGTCAGTGTCTTGATAGTCTTTGCGGGTAAAACAGGTAGATATTCCATACAAACAGCATGCAATTCATTTAAAAATGAGGGCCTTCTTTGAGGTACTGTTAGGTGTTGTGTAGGTATATAAAATGAACAACAAACTTGGTTTCCGTTCTCTACTAACTTGTGATTGAGAAGGGAGAGGAGATAAGCTATGAATACAAATTGTTATAGAATAACGGAGGATGTATTTGGTATCATCAGAGACCTACAGACGAAGTGCCACGTGGGATCACAGAGGAGAGAGACTTTCCTTCTGATAGAAGGGATGGAAAAGCCTTGAGAGCCTAAAACTTGGCATTTTAAGCAGACCTTAAAGGGGAGTGTGGGGATGGCAGCCCAGCAAAAGGAACAGTTTGTGCAGAGGTGTGGAGATAGGTCAGGAGAGGTCAGTGCAGACCTGGTGAGACTGCAGAGGGTGGGTTGAGGCTAGGCTCTGGGGCTCCTGAAACTAGGTGCTTGACTGTGCAAGCAGTTGGGGGCTAAGGATGGGGTGCAGTGCAGGACAGGGGACCAGAAGGGCCCTCAGGCATTGCAGTGTGATGGAAGAGCTCCAGATGCTGAGCTGAGTAAGACCTGAGTACCAGACATGGCCCCAGTACTTTCAACAAGGCCATTGAGATTGCTGTGCTGTTTCCTCATCTGGAGAAAAGGGGGAGGGTTGGGGGTGGGCAGGGAGAGGGGGAGGGAAGGAGAGGAAGAGAGAATGAATATACCTGTTCTTTATACATCTCAAAGTTGTTTGGAGGATCAAACGAATAATGTAGTCCTTTGTAAGTAATACAAATATGACCTATATAGTGTATAGGTTTAATATCATGCATATGATATATAGATAGAAACAAGTTTTCCAAGTTTGCTGGGAAATTAGAATTATGAAGTAAGTGCAGTGAATCGTCTTGGTGGTGTGAAGGCCAGAAAGTGCTCATGAATGGTAAAGGCTAGAGTAAATCCTCTGAAATTGTGTAAATCATCTTGCCTCTTGAATTCTTCATTGCTTAACATTTATTTTTAGAGGACTGTTGTGCATGTCCAGCTTTTGCGCTAGCTATTGTTGGTCAAGTTCTCATTGTTTTCTTCTCTCTCCAGGCGAGCCCAGGTCAGGAGGGCAGTGCTGGCCATCAGTGTTTAGGGTCGTGTCTTTAAATAAAATATGCAGATCAACACTGCGTTGATTTATAAAACCCTGCTTGGCTAAGGGCTCTATCTCTCTGTCACTTCTGGCAAGTCCGTTTTCTTAGTCCCTTGATTTCTTATAACGTGACCGAATAGATTTGGGGGAGGAAAAATAACTCACTTGAAAGTAATTTAGTGTACATTAGGTGCCTTCATATTATGGACATAGTGCTTACAGAGACAGAGGACTTGGTGTGTCTTAGTGCCTGGGAGCCGGTGGGATAGGAAGCGGGGAGTCTTCAAGGAAGGAAGAATTCTTTTGCTTGAACCATATGATAAAGTAGTTGATCTTTTCCATGTCATTCAGTGATGCACCTTGATATATAAATAAGACTCTTGACTTTGAGTCAATGTGGTATAATAAAGGCTATATATATGTGTGTGTGTATATATATATGTGTGTGTGTGAATATATATGTGTGTGTGTGTATATATATATTTGGTTTTTGTCCCATGTTCCTAGCACAAAACTCATAAACCCTTGGAATTTTCTGAGTGATAAGAGTGTCTTTTGTTATTCTTAATGAGGCCTTTAGACTATATCTGAGTTCACCCTAATGAATGACTCTTGGTGGGCACTTAGATAGCTTCAGGATGAGGGCAGGTTGTCAGAGGAAGCAACTTCATGATTATAGTGGGTTGGAACTTTTAGCTGTATCCGCTGAACTCAGGGAGGGGTGAGGTTTTGACGATTGAGTTAATCACCAACGGCCAGTGACTTAATTAATCATGCCTATGTAGTGAAATTTCTTAAAACTTTGATACAAACTCTGAAACAAGGAGGCTAAAGGAGCTGCTCGGTTGGTGAACCCATGGATGTGCTGGGAGGGTGGTGGGTCTGGAGAGATCATGGAAGCTCTGCGCTACTTCCCCTCCCCACCCCCAATTCTTTGCCCTACACGTCTCTTCCATTTGGCTGTTCCTGAGTTGTATCCTTTATAATAAAATGATAATAATAAGTATAGCGCTTTCCTGAGCCATCATAGCAAAGTGTCGAACCTGAGGGAGATGATGGGAAGCCCTGACTTTGTAGTGGGTTAGCCTGGTTAAGTGCTTAGATGCCATTTGCAGCCCGTGTCTAACGTGGGGTTTGCACTAACTCCAGGCAATTGGTGTCAGAAATGAATTGCATTGCAGGACACCCAGTTGGTGATGGAGAATTAGTTGTTGGAAAATGAAGCAGTCAAGTCTTTCTTATTGTGAAATATCAATGCATAATATTAAAACATTGTGGCTGTAATATTCTCTGAAATTATGATAGTTTACTATTTAAAGACTGAAAAGTCCTTTAAGAAAAAATTATAGTGGGAAAGAAAAAAGTTATCAGGCCAGTGCCTTATTATTTATGTATTTACATTGTGTTTTATAGTGTAATAAAGTAGAAGTTACACCACTCTGTGGTTTCCATTGACCCGTCTCTCCTAAGGTGTAGACCAAAGATTTCATAGCCTTTTCTCTGCCTTCAGTCAGTGGAAATATCTAGTACGTAAGTATTATGGATTGCAGTTATAGGTAGTCTCCTCACTAAGGGATTTTCAGTGCTTTGGTTTACCTCCACAGCATTAATATTACTATTAGGATAAACCACAGGAAATTACCAATATTCTACTGTTTTTGACCTACAGTGACAACAGTTTCATATGGTTCAAACTTAATAGGAATTAAGTTCTTATTGACTTTCTATCTGCAGTTTAGAAAAAAAACAACTGTCGTGACTGCCATCAAGACATTTAAGGGACTTCCCTGGTGGTCCAGTGGCTAAGACTCCGTGCTCCCAACGCAGGCGGCCCGAGGTTCGATCCCTGGTCAGGGAACTAGATCTCACATGCCACAACTAAGAGTTAGCATGCCGGCAACTAAGATAGCCTGCATTTCTTAAGGAAGATCCTGCACACGGCGACGAAGATCCCATGTGCCGCAACTTGGACCCGGCGCAGCCAAATAAATAAATATTAAAAAAAAAAAAAGGCATTTGAGAAAATACTCAAAGGCAAAAAAGAAAAAAATATGTACTCCCAAGTTCCACCAACAAAAGATACAAAATACTAAAAAGAAAATAAAAATAACTTGTAATCTCACTACTCAGAGAAAACAGGCAATAGAGCATAGAGTATGGGGCTCTGGAGCCAGGCTGCCTGTATTAAAATCTCACCTCTGCTATTTGCTAGCTGTGTGACCTGGTATAAGTTACTTGACCTCTCTGTGCCGTAGTTTTGTGTAAACATTTTCGTACTTTTTCTTTCAAAAAACTGAGATGGGACTTCCCTGGTGGCACAGTGGTTAAGAATCTGCCTGCCAATGCAGGGGACACGGGTTTGAGCCCTGGTCTGGGAAGATCCCACATGCTGCAGAGCAACTAAGCCCATGCGCCTCAACTTCTGAGCCTGCGCTCTAGAGCCCGTGAGCCACAACTACTGAGCCCACGAGCGACAACTACTGAAGCCCTCGCGCCTAGAGCCGCAAGCAAGAGAAGCCACTGCAATGAGAAGCCCGAGCACCGCAACAAAGAGTAGCCCCCGCTCGCCGCAACTAGAGAAAGCCCATGCGCAGGCAACGAAGACCCAACGCAGCCAAATAAATAAAGTAAAAAAAAATTTGTCTCAATAAAACTGAGATCATGTTAGCTCAGAATACTGCTTTGTGTTTATTTCTTCACTTAACATTTTTTATTAACAATTTTGATCATTTTGGCAAAGGGATATGGCAAATCCGATCCCTTCATACAAATAGTTTCCTAAACAAAGGGAAGTTTAGGATTTTCAATAAGTAATCAGCAATTTCAACAGTGTGGAGTGTAGATCAGATGGCTTTTTGATTTTGTTTCTTATAATGGTAGCAGGATTTTTTCTTTTGAAATAGGTATTTAATGCCAAAAAAATAGATAAATTGACCTGGAGAGACTATAACTTAAATGCACCTTCTCTTCCCAATAGTTGACTCGCTAGGGAAAACCATTCTCTCATTCTAGGTTTCTTATTGAAATAGATGAGTAATGATTACTCATAGATTATTCTACTCAAAACACTAACTCAACATAGAGATGAGCTATGGATAATCCCGTTTTGTGGAACTTTACTGAATATCAAAACTGGTAACTCTCACAGGCAATTGAGCACAGAGTATGGGGCTCTGGAGCCAGGCTGCCTGGATTAAAATCTCACCTCTGCTACTTGGCTAGCTGTGTGACCTGGTATAAGTTACTTGACCTCTCTGTGCTGTAGTTTTCCTATCTGTAAGATGGGGTTGAAAACAATAGTGCCTACCTCATAGGGTTATTGTAAAGGTTGAACAAGTTCATACCTGTAAAGTGCTTGGAATAGTAATTATTACAAAGTATGCATCGGTACGTGACTAATATTAATAGTATTTTTCTAGGTGTCTTACCCTTGCTACTGGTTTTCAGAGTTCTTATTTGAGTTTCAGGCTACTGACGTTCATTTATTCCCCTTAAATCAGGTTCTCTATATCTAGGGTTTTCCTAATTACTTCTGTTTAATCTTGCCTTTGTTTGCCTTTTCCGAAATGGTCTTTATTTTCTATCTTAGTTCCTGTTCCTTTGCTCTCTCTAACAGCCCCAGGGGAGAATTCCCGGCAGGCAGAGGACTTCATGACTTCCCCAGGAGGGGACCATGGCCCTCCACATATACCATCTCTGCTCGCCAGTTTCCATATTCGCACGAGGCTGGCCACGTGCCTGTCTAGCAGGAACACTGCCTGACTTAACCTGTGACTAATTGGAAAACCCTGCATTTAGGACTTTTGTAGTTTTCTGTTTAATTGTTACCCCTTCCTGTTCCTGGAAGGAAGAGAAACTGGACTGAAGTCAGCGTTATGGGAGCTACAGACTGGCCCCCGCAGTGCTGCCTTGGGCAGCTGCTCCCTCACCTCCAGGGTTTAAGGTATTTCTCTGCCCCCCACATTTAACTCTGTCCCTCCAGTTGGGCTCACACGCTTCAGTGTCTATTCCTGTCTGTTGGCTTTGTATTCCCAGCTGAGCTGGAAGCTTTGTGAGGATAGCAGTGTTTACACTTATTACCACTGATAACGAGCATCACAGCAATGCTAGCTAATGTTTATTGAGCACTTACTCTGTGCTAGGACCCTGGCTAAACCCGAGTTCATATCATTACTGCTCAGAAACCATTCTATTATTATCTGTATTTTATTTATTTATTTATTTTTTGTTTATCTGTATTTTAGAGATGAGGAAACTGGGTCACTGGGAAGTTAATGGACTTGCCTGGGGTCTCACAGGCAGGAAGCAAGAAAAAGCTAGCTTCTGCTTTTTGCCTTCTTTCTTTCTAGGGAGCAGCTTTGGTTGAGAGCTTGAGCCCTGCCTGCAACAGACCTTGGTTCAAATCCTGGCCATTCCCCAGATGAGTGACCTTGACCTCAATACTTTGTTCTTTAATGTCTCCATTTCTAAGATGGGACCTATCTAAGAGTCCTGAAGATTAAAAAAAAAAAAAAGATAACGGGAGTAAAGACGCCCAGCTCAGAAATAAGCACTGGTAGAGGTTTGCCGCTCTTAGTGAATGGTGGTAGAGTGGTTGAACTCCCAGAGGCCCTGGATGTGGGATGGTGAACCCCCAACACACCCCTGGAGAATCAGTCACTAAATCCCTCTCTCCCTCTGTAGGGCCGGTCACCCGACAGTTTTCCTTTTTGAAGCCCACCCGGCTCGGCACCACACCTAGTTTTCCCACGTGGGTAGTTTGTGTTGTCTTCTGCGTGGTAGAAATTACTTGGCTGTACTCCCACCCTGGCAGGGGTGGGTTTTAGCCAGAAACCGGGGACCTAGCTCCTGGTGGCCTGGTCCTCTGAGTCAGTGCCCTCTCTGTGGAGCTCCAGGGCAGTCACTGGTTCGTAAGGGAACCCCCTCCTCCCTGGGCCCCCCTCTTGCAGTTTCTGCTAGAAACAGACTATCCGGGCCTGTCCTCTCCCCATTTGGTGGTTTTGTCCTGGCCCTTGCTGGTTAGCGTCCTCCCGTAGTTTAAATAATTTCTAACCTAGTCCCTGCTTGGCCTCTTGTGAGGAATGTTCAGGAACAGATCAGTTAGGGATTGCATCCCTGTGGAAAGAGGGCAGCGCCTTTGGTGAGGGTATGTCAGCTTTGCTCCTTGACGGACGCGGCAGTGTGGAATATGATGGAGTCCTGGGAAAATCCAGTGGAGGGCCAGTTCCCAAAGCTGGGCTTGGGAACATGCTGCCATTCGTGGCCTTCCTTTGAATCTTTGCTAACTGGAACCTTCTGTTGATTTTGATGAATACAGGGGTTTGCTGGTATATTTACATCTTTTGGAAAGGGCTTACCCAACAAGTGGGTAAAGCTATGGGATGTATCAGTCGTCCAGCTCTGAAAAGAACTTATTTATATAAGTTTTTAAAAACTGTCAGCATTTGGCAAATGAAGGTACAAGTGCATTGGACATTCTGTCCCACCAAATAGCATCTTAACAAAACTGCTGATCCAGTTGCAGTGAAAGTGGACACTTGATCAGTAATCGAGGAACCCTTCTGGAAGGATGGAATCTGCTTTCACAATTCACAGGTTGCATGTGGCAAAAGTTAAAGGTGTTCCTACTATGTTCCAGGAACTGTGACAGGGGTTCAGGGTACAATGATAGGACATTCTCCTTGCTACTTGGGGAAACAGGAGTGTTTGGCTTAAATCAGCCTTTTCCTGCAAGTTCTGTCACCCACGTTGGGTTTCCTAACGTTGACCACAGTATGCCCGAGAGATGTGCTTGTAGTGAAGTGTGTGGGGGGGGGCGCTGTCAGTGGCTCCTGAGTGTTGGTTCTTCTGCCTGGCTCATTTCTGTATCTCCCCAGTGAAGTCATGTTAGACCACTGATTTATTTGCAAAATGAGGATCTCATCCACCCTCTTGTCTACTTCCTTGGGATTAGACATTTCAGATAAGACAATGACAGCATCAAGTGTCATCTGAGTGGAAACTTTTATATCTTATATGATGTCTCTAGCTAATAATATATGTGATTGAAGATTTTCCTTTTCCTTTTCCATTCTTTCTTTCCCTCCCTCCCTTCCTTCCTTCCTTCTTCCTTTCTGAAAGATTTTTAGATGCCATGCAACTAACATTGTTAGCACAAATTATGTTTGTGACAACTATTGAATTGCTTCGAAGTATAATAGTTTGTGAGTAATAATGTGAAAACATACCTGTGAACAAGATGCTTTTCAATAGATAGAAAAAAGTCTTCCTTTTACTTTCATAATAGTTATGGAGCAGTAAGATAGAGTTCTACTTTAGAGTGATCTTTTGCTTTTTGTAGTAGAAATTAATATTGGGAAATTTTATGCTGCTGAGAATATTTTAAAAAATGACGTCAATACAAATTTATCTTGCTGTAGCTGACTTTAACACTTTTTCATGAAGATGATTCTTACATTTAACAAGATGCATGCAGATTCCAATGTTTATCACACATGATAGGGTCATTTGGCGAGAGGCACCTTTTTAGAGTTTAAGGGCATTCGAGGGGGTGCAGACCTGGGCTCCAGCCCAACTCTGTGGTCAACTGGTGATGGTTTAACCCACCTGTTTACTGTGAGGCATGTGTCACTTACTAGGTAAAACTGAAAACCCATCTCCACTCTTACAGACGCTGCTAAACAATGTGGATAAATGTGCAGGGCTCTGGGGTCTCAAGGCTTGGCTTGAATCCTGTCCCACTGTATGTTAGGACTTGTTATTGAACCTCCACGGGCCTTATTTTCCTCATCTGCACATGGGGGTAATGAGACAACCTACCTTAAGATGTGGAAATGAAATGGAATTGTGCATGAAGCACTGCAAACACTCGGTAAATGCTGCCCTACAGTTACCTTAACGGAGCAACTCATTCTTTATAACACACCACCTTTAGAAAAGAATCTGAAGTGATTATTGAATCTCTGAAGTCCATTGCTTTGCAGACATATCAAGCAAATGTCTTTTAAAAAATTCTAATTTTTCTTGAGTTGATGTAATTTACAATTTGAAAGGTGAGGAAGGGTCTACAGTCAAAGTCTCACTCCACTCCTGTCCTCCAGCTACCCACCCACCCCATCTCCAGGAAACTGAGAGTGCTACAGAACTAAAGACAAAAAAATCCTCAAATGGACAACACTGAAAATAGCAAGAGAAAGAGGAGAGGCAGAGGAAGGGGTAGGAGTATAGGAAAAGAGGAGGGGGAGGTTCAGCTGGGGTCTAAACTGCTGAGCTCTCCTGCCCTGCAGCCCCTTAGGCATCGCCCTCGCTTATACCCCTCTCTGAGGACCCCACGATGTGGGGTTCTTCTCCCCTTGGGACTCCTCAGCCTTTTCTGTCTTAGAGGCATGGTGGGTGACTTCCTGGCCTGTGTCCCAGTGCAGACACTGGCAAGCTGACCTTGCCCCATGTTGGGTGAGCTCAGGTCAGATAAGCCTTCTGTGTCATCTGAATGCAAACCACTGTTTGAGGTATTCTGGGAGATTCAGGAAGAGTCCAGAAGTTGAGATCCTTGACTTCTCAAAGCACTGGTGTCCTAAACTGAATCCCTTCCCAAGGAGTAGCTGTGGGGCTGTAGCTCTTTTCTGTTTTTTTCAATCTTTTGGTGCTCTTGAAGAATTGGTAAATCCAAGACAGTTGTGGAGAATGCTAGGGATTTTCTCTTACTCTGCAAAGTTAGTTTTCCCCTTCTAGTCCGAATGGAAACCTGAGATGGTAAATATTTATAGTTTCCATCATAATTTTTGTGTCTTTGTTTCTTTATATTGACATCACCCCAGTTTCAGTTCTCTGTTCTGGTAGCTACCTGGGGTTCAGGAGTAATTCAGTTTTGTCCCACAACCTCCTGCCCGTCAAGAATGTTTGTTCTCTTTTTTGTCCAGCCAAATTAAGTTTTTCTTTTGAAACCTAATATAAAGTCCTTTTTCTTCCTGGATCCACACTAATTACTTCCCTTCTCAACTCCTAAGGTACTTATACAAAGGAACTGCAGCTTAGGGAAGGGTTGTGCTCCAGACATTCCTTTTTGAGTAATTGGGTTGGAAATTGAAATGCATTTTCCCACTAAAAATAATAATTAGGCTCCCATAAAGGGTATTTAAAAAATGATAAAATGGGACTTAGTGAACTTTTATTACAGAAGAGTTGAAAGAATAGTAAAGTGGACTGCTGTACACTAACCACTTGGTTTCAATATTTTGCCATATTCACTTGTTCACCCTATCTATCTATCTGCCCATCCACCCATCCACATACCTCTATCTACCTACTTTTTTTGCTGAATTATTTGAAATCAAGTTGCAGACAGTGTTACATTTCACCCTAAATCCCTCTGCCATCACGTTGTAGGATTAAGGACTTCCTTCAACATAACTGCAATACCATGATCATAGCTTAAAAAAATAAACAATAAATTTGTACTACTGTCTACGCCATTTTCCTGTTGACCTCAAAATATCCTTTGTTGCTGTTTTAAAATTTTTATTATTGTTTAGAATTTGGAATCAGGCTCCAATCAAGGTTTACTAACCGGATTTTGTCCTATTAGTTTCTAACAAAAGCTATTTGAAGCCACATTTAGCCAAGTACTGGGGGAGGGAAGGAACTTTTCTGGGCATAGGTAGTATGTTGAAATCTTTGTGTACTCGCCCCTCCCTGTTTTCCTCTCCCATGCTTAATGCCTGTCTCTGGATCCTGGGGTGCCCCTGCTGCCCTGAGCTCTCCATTTTGGCCAGATCCCCAGCCCCAGGGTACAGGGACCTCTTAGCCAAATGCATCTGTGAATCAGGGGTTCATAGCTGGACATTGCTGATTTATGCATGTTTTGCTGGGGAAGCTTTCTGGGCCTCCATCTGTTCCCCTAGTGGTTTTTGCTGTCCAGTATCAAGAGTTTTCCAGCATCAGGGAAGCATTTCAAGGAATTTGACAAGATAGAGGTAACTGAGTAGCTGTATACTTCGGGAGGGACTTTGTATCATGGGTGAGTAGACTCTGGGCAGGTGGGTCCTGTCTGGATGTCCCTCCCTGCCTAGTCACAGCTGCGGAGTTGGGGAGGGTGGGACAGTAGCAGCTGCTTATCTGGAAGTTGGCAGCTGCCTGAAGTTCCACTACAAAATTTAGCACTTATTTATATACTGACTTCCATTGTTTTCCAGTTTCCATATAAGCTCGTTTGTTCTCTTCATACATTTTAAGTTTTTAAAATTTGGGCAAATGCTGTGTCTCAGTCACTGGCACTGGGGGAATATCTTAAAAGCTCTACGGTTTCGGTTATCCCCACAGCTAAAACCAGAAACAGTTTGGGGATGATTTTGTTTTGTGGAGTTTGCTTTGCATTCTCCCCTTTCATTAGTGTTCATAATTGATTTAAAACGTGTTTAAACAATTAGCTTAATAAAGGGTGTTGTTTTTCAGGAGCTAGTAGATCTTAGCTCTGCCAGGGTAGGATTGAGAGGCTCTGTCCTGAAACAGTATCTGCCTGGGTTTTCCTCCAGGCTCTTACCAGTTTTCAACCATGTGACCCTGGGCAAGTGACATACCCTCCCTAACCTCCAGCTTCTCTCTCTAAAATAATAGTACACACCTCATAGGGTCGTGACTGTCAGAAACCCTTGGGGCCCATGGCCTAAACTCTAAATATGTAGGTCCCCCTCGAGAGATCTAATCAAATATATTAATGATTTTGCAGCAGACTCAGCGGAATAGGGGTTGCAAATAGCCTCACGTCAGATCAGAGCAGGTTTTGCTACCAATGAATTTGTCAGATTTGGTTTTGCTATGAAATGAGGTATAAAACTTTTTGTTTCGAGCTTTTTGGGTTTTGCCTTGTGGACACGGGAGGGTGGGCTTGTGTTTTCCTCTCCAGTAGCATCAACCCAGAGTGAATGTGGATAGGGCTGGAAAAGGTTGGGGAGTATGGAAATTTGAGAACCAGGAAGGACATTGGTTTTAGCACATAATATTTTTTAAATGGTTAATAATTTTCTTTTCTTTTTTCAATATTTATTTGGTTGCGCTGGGTGTTAGTTGTGGCTCGAGGACTCTGTAGTTGCGGCATGCGAACTCTTAGTTGCAGCATGCATGAGGGATCTAGTTTCCTGACCAGGGATCAAACCCAAGCCCCCTGCTTTGGGAGCACGGAATCTTTTCCACTGCACCACCAGGGAAGTCCAGCACATAATTTTTCAGCTGAGCAAACCAAGGTGCAGAGGGGTGAAGGGACTTGTTTATTATCACAGAGGTAGCTGGGGACAAAGCTGGAGGAAGAAAAACCCCTTTAGAGAAATGCATATCTAGCTATCTTAGTCAGTAATCTAAATCAAAAATAGACTACTTTTGGGTACTGTGATTTGAATGTTTGCTGAAAAAAAATAGGGTGTGTATCTGTGTGTTTAAAAGCAAGGTTCCAGCCAAGCTTAGTGGGTTATCTACTTACCAGCCAAGTCCTTTTCCCATCACAGAGTTGTTGGGTCACTGCTGGGAAACCCTAGCTTCTGAGAATGTACACCCTTTCCTGATAGGAGAGGAAGAATTGCTATCAGAACCATCAAAATGCTCTTGGCCCTGGTTGGAACAAAGCTGCTTGGGAGAAGTCACAAGGGCCTCCTTATCTGGAGTCTCAGGTTATTACCGTCATCCCCATTATGTGTATTTTAGCAACCCTCGAGCTAAGCCCACTGGGTTTAAGGAATGCCATTTCTGCGCCATTTCTTCTCAGCTCCTCTGACCATCGGGGTCAGTTGGAAATGCAAGTATTACTTGGAATCCAAGCTAGAAAACTGCTTTTGATTTTTTGGGTTGACTTTGAGCCATTCCTCATACCTCTTCCTCAGTTTCTTGCTGTCTTAATGTTTTTTATATAACATCTTCTTTTGTGACTTTGTCAATAGGATCTTGGCAAAACACAGTACGTAGTGGGTCTTCAAAATACGGTGAATTAACCAAACCTGGCTGGGTCTAAGAAAAACGCTAACGATTTTGATAACCGCTGGCTTTTGCTGGACCTGTTTTACTTGTAATGTGGAGGAGAATCACTTTTATCAGTAAGAGCTGAGAACTCTCTGTTTCTATGGCTCTTGCTGTGTGCAGAGGATACTGGAGACGAGGTGATGGGCTTGTTTTGAAGAGGCTGAGGGACCCGAGGTTGTGGTCTGCATAAGGTGGGCTGTGATTTGGGAGTTGGAAGGGAGGTCAGAGAGGGGGGACAAATAGAGTTTTGCAGTTGTTCATCGGGTAAGCTGCTCTGAGGTCTGGTGGTGGGCATTTTCAAAACATCCTCCTTCCTGCTGTGCTAATTGGAATCCATAGTTTTGCGATGTGGGGAGCCTTTAATCTAAGTTGTGAAATGTAAGAGCAAACCAACATTTAGCATTTTAACAGAAGAGTTGGTAAATGATGACCTCAGCTCAGGTAAGAGGAAGCAGCGTCCAAGCAGGCAGGATCCAGACTGCCTGGTTTGAATCCAGCCACTGACAGGTAGTAGCTCTGTGACCTTGGGAAGGCTCCTTGACCTTTCTGTGCTTCCTTTCCACATCTGTGACGTGGGGAGAATACCAGTAACTATGTCATAAGTTTATTGTGAAGATTCCCTGCTTGGCTTACTGCTGGATTGCAAATGCTTCATAAATGTGGTGTTGCTTATTGTTAGTAGTTACAGAGGTATAACAAATTAGTCTGAGCTGGACTTCCATCACTTCTGGAAAACTCCCACCTGAAACCATCCCCTTCCTGCCTCTGGTTCAGCCTACTTCCCATTCTGACCCTGATCCCTCGTGTCTGATTCCCTTGGGTCTCTTATTCTCTTTCCTGCTCGGTGGCCCACCCTGCATGAGTTAACCCAGTTACAGGTTTGGGGTGCACATCTCAGCTGTGCCCCGAATGGCCTTGCAGTCCTTTCACTGGCCTCTCACATTCCTTCTGTTTCTCCACTAAGCCTCACTGTCTCCGTCAGCCCCTCTTCTTCTCTGGCCCCTCTAGTTCTCAAGAAATGCCATCTCTCATCTTCAGGCATCTGTTTGCTCACCTTCCCTCCATCCACGTAAAGAACAAACTCATGGACACCCTGCCTCAGGACGAAGTATCTTTTTTCCTATTCAAGTTTTTAATCCGTCTCCTTTTTGCTCCTTGGCTTCTTCTGCATGTAAATAAACACTTTGGTTTCAGCCACTTTAAAAAAATTCAAAACTCCAAATAAAAATTTCTTCCCTTCACGCTGAAAGTGAACTCCCTTACTCGTAATGCCCATAGTGGGCTTCTAGAAAGAGCAAACCGAGCTGTTTCTGCTCTTCAACGCAGGGAATCTAGCCTCACCTTCTGGTCTATGAAAAACTGGTCCCTCCAAGGCCACAAAGATCTCCTGCCAACCGTTTTTTCCTTCCTATTTTATTTTATTTATTTTTTCATTTTATGTATGATGTATGTATGTATTTTAGGATTTTAAAGATTATTTTAGGATTTTAAGTTACTTCAAGAAACTATGGGGAAACAGAAAGGGAGCAAAGTGCAACAAGGGGAAAGTTAAAAAAATTTCAAGTTACTTTCTGATTCAGCAACTAAAGGCTTTCTGTGTATTCTCTGGAACTTCTATGTGGCCCAATTTGTCTGAGTTTTTCTCAATACTCTTTCTAAATATTCTTCTTAGGGTGTTTCTCTCTTTATTTTTTTTTTAATTGTGATAAGAACACTTAACATGAGAATTACCCTCTTAACAAATTTTTAAGTGCACAATACGGTATTGTTAACCGAGGGCACAATGCTGTACAGCAAATATCTGGAACTTATTCATCTTGCATAACTGAAACTTTATCTCCGTTGAATAGCAACTACCCCCCCACCCCGGCCCCCGCCAAAGCTGGCTCCTGGCAACCACCATTCTACTCTCTTTCTATGAACTTGACTACTTTAGGTGCCTCATGTAAGTGGAATCATGTAGTATTTGTCTTTCTGTGACTGGCTCATTTCACCTGGCATAATGTGTTCCAGGTCCATCTTTGTTGTCCTTTACGGCAGGATTTCCTCCTTTTTTAAAGCTGAATGGGATTTGATTATATGTATATGTCACATTTCTTTATCCTCTTAACCATCAGCGAACATTTACGTTGTTCCCAAGTCTTGGCTATTGTAAATAATGCTGCGGAGAACATGGGAGTGCAGCTATCTCTTCAAGATCCTGATTTCATTCCTTTTGGATAGATACCCAGAAATGGAATTGCTGCATCATTTGGTAGTTCTATTTTTAGGTTTTCTGAGGAAGCGCTATACTGTTTTCCATGGTGGATGTACCATTTTATGTTTCCTTCCTATTTTAGCTACTTTCTCTTGAAGCATCTGACCTAGCTGACTGCTGATTCCTCCTGGAAACTTCTTCTCTGTTCTAAGGTAGAACCCTGGCTTCTCTTCCTCAGGTCCTCATGGAGTAGATCCAGTTGCTCAATGGATATTTCCATCTGGATGTCTCCGTGCTTACCTTTATCACTACATGTTCAAAACCGAACATGTCCTATTGTCTTCTCCACAAAAGTATATGAGCTAGGGCCCCTGAAACAAAGTACCACAAACTGGGTGACTTAAAAAGGAGAGATTTATTGACTCACTGTTCTGTACGCTACAAGTCCAAGATCAGGGTCAGCAGGGTTTCTTCTCCTGAGGGCTCTGAGAAAGAATCTGTTCAGTGCTTCTCTTCTAGATTCTGACGGTTCGCTGGCAATCTTTGATGTTCCTTGGCTTCTATAAAGCATCATCCTGACCTCTGCCTTTACCTTCACATGGTGTTTTTATTTTGTGCTTGTCTATCTCCAAATTTCCCTTTTTTTAAAGGACAGCAGCCATATGGGATTAGGGCGCACCCTAATGACTTCATTTTACACCTTTGTAAAGACCCTATGTCCTAATATAGTCACTTGGGGTTAGGACTTCAACATATGAATTGGGGGTGAGGCAAAATTCAACCCATAGCACCATGCAGACTTGATTTTTTTTCAGGTATTTCTCATCTCAATGAATGGCACCAATGTCCACCATGTTACTCAAGCAGAAACTTGGGAATCATCCTTATCAAATCACGTGCCTTTATATGAACCTAGCATCTAGAGCTTGTAGAACTTGGAGGCACAATTTTGGAATAGGAACCATAGCATCCAACAGGTTTACAAAGGGATCTGTGACTCCCAAATGGCTGACAACCTCTGCTCTGTATCTTTTTCTTTTTTTTAGCGTCTACCGCCTTGGTACACATAATACATACATAAGAATTTTAGAAAACTACAGAAAAGCATAAAAATAAAATTAATAATTATCCTATTATTCAATTACCCAGAATCACTTATTACTTTGGTCATTTCTCATACATTTTATGCCTTCATGCATTTTTTTTTTTTTTACTAGTTGGAGCATACTGTATGTAAGATTTTGAATCCAACTTTTTAAAATTCAACACTGAATCATGTGTGTTTCCATATCTTCACAAAATCTTCATAAATAGTTTTAAATGGTGTGTTATTCCATCAAATGGATAGATAATGATTGACTTAGATATTTTATTATTATCCCATTATCAAATATGCAGGTCGTTGCTGTTTTTTGACTTTTATAAATAATGCTATGACAACCTTTACTATTAATTTGGACTCAAATAAATATTTTTGTCAGAATTCAGGTATGAGTCAGCAGGGGATAAAGAAAAAAGGTGGACACAGTATCTCTAAGCAAATTATTAGTGTAAATTGAAAGAAAGCTAAGCCTACCTCAGTTAACAAAAATCTTAGGCATTAATTGTGAGTAGTTACTTTGTGATTTAAAAGTTATTCTTAATTAAATTGTTGAGGTAGATCACAGTAGAGTCTCCAGTCAACATTTTGCTCTTCAGTGATTCTTTACAGTCTATAACAGGGTTGTACAATGATGGAAATATTCTTCATCTGACCTGTCCAATATGGAAGCAATTAGCCACGTGTGACTATTGAGCACTTGAAAAGTGGTTAGTCCAACTGAGGAAATGAATTTTAAATTTTATTTATTTTTAATTGATTTAAATTTAAGTAACTATTTGTGGTTAGTGGTTACCTATTGGATAGTGTAGTTCTATCAGGGTGATGCCTAAACACTTTTATAGTGCTTATCTTTTCCTACATACCCTTTTAAGTGTTTTACATGTTAATGTATTTAATCCTCACAATGACTTTAGGAAGTAGTCTTCCAGTTACTATTGCTATATAAAAAATTACCACAAAACTCAGTGGCTTAAAACAATAACAATCATTTATTTTGCCTGTGAATCTACAGTTTGGGCAGGGTTCATCAGAAATGGCTCATCTTTGCTCCATGCAGCATCAACTGAGGTTATAGAGTCTACTTCTAAGATACCTCAATAACATAGTTGTCATGTTGATGACTATCATTGGTTTTTCTTCTTGGGGGAGCTTGGGTTTCCTCACAGCATGGTGGCTGGCTTCCAAAAGCAAGTGTCCCAAGAGGTAGGAAGTGGAAGCTGTCAGTTTCTTAAGGCCTGGGACTTAGAAACTGACAAAATATCACTTCCAACATATTCTATTGGTCAGGCAAAGCACAGAATATATCTTCAAGGGGAGGAGATATAGACCTCACCTCTCCATGGGAGCAGTGCCAAAGCATTTGGGGACATGTCTTAAAGTCATCATAGAAAGGTACAATCATTTTGATTCTGTTTTACAGATGAGGAAACTGAGCACCTAGTAGTTAAAAAACTTGCCCAAGGTGACATGCCTAGTAATTGGCCAAGCTGTTATTTATGCCAGGCAGTCTGACATTTTTTTTTTTTTTTTTGCTGTACGCGGGCCTCTCACTGTTGTGGCCTCTCCTGTTGCGGAGCACAGGCTCCGGACACGCAGGCCCAGCGGCCATGGCTCACGGGCCTAGCTGCTCCGCAGCATGTGGGATCTTCCCAGACCGGGGCACGAACTCGTGTCCCCTGCATCGGCAGGCGGACTGTCAACCACTGCGCCACCAGGGAAGCCCTGACCTTTTTTTAACTACAGTGCATCTCTGTAATTCATGTTTCACTAATTTAGATTCATATCTTCTTCAGTTTTTTCCATGGTGCAATAATTATGAAATTAAATGACTGCTAATATGTTTGTAAATCACAAACTGTAAATACATAGTATTTGCAAGAGTTTGCTAGATGTCAAATTAATGATGAACACACATTCTCAACCACCTGATTCAGGAGGAGCTGTTTGGCTCCAATTTGGAGCCCCTCTGCTTTCATCTCTGTTTCTACTTCTTCCCAAAGAGAATTTATTATCACCTCCAGATTGAAACAGACCACAATTCTGAGTAAAACTCTTTCAGTCTTAGCATGTTGCCTGCTTTACCTATTCCTGTTGCATGGCATATGTGTTTTTAAAAAGGAATTAATAAATAACACACTTAGAATTATAAAAGGAGTTGAATATTCTGGGTTTTACTGAAAGTAAATCTTGAGGTTAAACCCTAATTTAGATTATATATTTGCATATGTTTAAGGAAGTGTGTGTGTGTATTCTCTTATTTATTTATTCATTCATTTATTAATTATATTCTTGGAAGAGAAATCAGAAAAAATATATAGATTATGCCAAATTCTAGAGGTTGCATGATAAAATAATGAATGCAACCTTTTACAAACCTGAGAAACCAGCAATTTCCTTTCATGTTCAGAGATAATGGATAGTTCCATGCGAAAGTGAGAGAGCCTTTTGTCCTGTGGCCTCTGTTTGATACTATTTGCTGCAGTAAAGAAATGTGGTCACTTCACACCTAGTCTCTGTCCCCATGTAATCATTACAACACAGGGGTATTTTTTGGTTTTTTTTTTCATCAAAATACTCTTGAGAGAGTTTATAGTTAAATGCATCTAGCTTTCCAGTTTCTGGGTTTCTCAAGCAATATGTGTGAATCTCCATGATGTAGAAAAGCTTATTTTATTACTTCAGAATCTGACTATCCCAAATAGTGAGACTTCACTTCAGTGAAATGCCACATTTTTCTTTACTCCATATCCTACCTGACCCACTCCTTTGTTTTTGTTTTTTTAAAATATTTATTTATTTATTTATTGGGTTGTGCTGGGTCTTAGTTGTGGCAGGCAGGCTCCTTAGTTGTGGCATGCATGTGGGATCTAGTTCCCTGACCAGGGATCGAATCTGGGCCCCCTGCATTGGGAGCGTGGAGTCTTATCCACTGTGCCACCAGGGAAGTCCCTTCTCCTTTGTTTGATAACTCCCTTCTCATTTTATGTGTGTGAACTGGTATTTTGTTGATTTTCCACACAGTCGGCTCTTTCTCCGTTATCTTAACTGGCCGTATCTTATGATTGTATGAACCAGGCTCACTGTTTTTCCCTCTCACTCCTTCATAGATGTGACTCAGTTCCCCATATTTGGGAACTTCTTGGGAGCCTACGTAGCATGCTCTTGGACCCAGATATCCGGCTGCCTCTGGCGTAAGTCCATGTGGCATTTTGACTTGTCCAAAAGCAAATGTCTCCTTCTCTCCCAAAGATGCCCCCTTCCCAGCTGCCCCATTTTTGAAGTCATAAAATAGGTCCCCACTATTACTGTTTCTTTTAATGCCCCAATGCATACCTTCCTCGGCCTTTCTCCCAATCTCTCATGCCTGCCCAGCTGTTCACTTGTTTATGCCTGTTTCCGATACTACCCTACAAGCTCCAAGATGGCATTGGTCATGCTGTGTTATTTTCCACTCTCTCTCCAGCTCCCAGCTGGTGCTTTTCGCATAATGGTCATGCCATAAATGCTAATTTGGGTTAGTAAACAAACAAATGCATGTGCTTCCATTTTTATGTTTGTATCCCTGGGCCAAAACTTGATGCCGTCGTGGATTTTTCTCTCTTTTTTCATACGCTAGATCGGTCAGTTTACTAAATCTTTCTGGGACATACACTCCATGAGGACAGGGATCTTTGTTTTGCTCAGGGGTATGTCCCAGATGCCTGGAATGGTGCCTGGCATGTAGTTGAGCCAAGCTGAGCATTTACTATGTTGTAGAAATGGTTCTGGATGTTTTACATGTATTCATTTATTTAATCTTCATAACAAGCCTAGAAGGGTGGGTAGCTACTATTAGTGTGCCTATTTTACAAGAAACCAAGGCATGGAGATTAAGTCATCGTCCAGCGTCACACAGCTGCTAAGCGGTAGAGCCAGGATGTGACCACAAGGCTCCTGAGTCTGTGCTCTTAACCACTAGGTAGTCTGCTGTGATACCACCTAGTGATGGTGTGTTTGCTCTGTGTGGACCCTTCACTGAAACTCTGTACGTTCACTCCACGCTGTGTAGGTACTCTTTTAAGGAAGAAGCAGAGGCTGGTTTGGAGAGGATTAAGAAAAAATTACCCAGGGTGGGACCCAGGTGCTGAGTAGCAGGGACAGGATGGGAACTCAAGACTGTTTCAGCACAAGCCTGTGTGCCTGTCCTGCCAGACCTGCCAGTCGCTGCATGGCCCGTGGTTTTGGAAGCAGACTGACATTTAACAGGAACATTTCCCAAGGTTGTCAGAGTTTCCTTGTCCCCAGTAGACGTCTGATGCAGCTGTGCATGTTTCTTCCTCAGACAATGATGGCAGCCGCCCGTTACACTCCAGAACTGAGACGACGCCCTCGCCCACGAACAATGGAAATGGACACCCAGAATACATTGCGTACGCGCTTGTCCCTGTGTTCTTCATCATGGGTCTCTTCGGCGTCCTCATCTGCCACCTGCTTAAGAAGAAAGGCTATCGTTGTACAACAGAAGCTGAGCAAGACGTGGAAGAAGAAAAGGTTGAAAAGATAGGTAAATCACCTGGCTTCTTTTTATGGGAATGTGAGTGCAGACGATTTTTAAATCAGAAACCAGTAACGTATATTTTCCATCTCTATAAGGCAAATGATCCATCTTTTTTTATATATTGACATTATGTAAATTTAAAGTGTACAACACGTCAATCGGATACATTTGTATATTGTAATATGATTGCCATTGTAGCGATATTTAGCACCTCTATCACAGTACGTAATTGTCATTTCTTTTTAGTGGTGGAAATCATTAAGTTCTAGTCTCTGAGCAGGTTTGATGATTATAATACAATATTGTTGCCTATATTCACTATACTGTGCATTCGATCTCTAAGGCTTATTTACTATTTGTTCTAAGTTTGTACCCTTAAGCAACATCTGCCCTATTGTAACCGAAGGTGGTGTCTGGCTGCTCGCTGCTCAAAAGCCAATAATAAGGCCACGTTGGTGGTTTATTTTGGGTGCTGGCAACCGGGGGGTGAGGGGAGAGGGTTAATGGACTCCTGTCCAAAGGCTGACTACCCCTCGCCCCTGACCATCAGGGGGTAAAAGAGCTTTTATAGACGAAGGGAGGGAGCTACATGAAGAAACAGCACAGTCAGCTCTGACAGTCATCTTGAAATTGGTCATGTGGTGGTCTGACCAGTGTCATCTTGATTGTTTTTTTTTTATAAATTTATTTATTTTATTCATGTATTTCTGGCTTCCTTGGGTCTTCGTTGCTGTGCGCGGGCTTTCTCTAGTTGCAGCGAGCGGGGGCTACTCTTCGTTGTGGTGCGCAGGCTTCTCATTGCGGTGGCTTCTCTGGTTGCGGAGTACGGGCTGTAGAGCGCAGGCTCAGTAGCTGCTCAGTAGTTGTGGTGCACGGGCTTAGTTGCTCCGCGGCATGTGGGATTTTCCCGGGCCAGGGCTCGAACCCGTGTCTCCTGCATTGGCAGGCGTATTCTTAACCACTGCGCCACCAGGGAAGCCCATCTTGATTGTTTTGTTTTTTTTCGGTACGCGGGCCTCTCACTGTTGTGGCCTCTCCCGCTGCAGAGCACAGGCTCCGGACGCGCAGGCTCAGCGGCCATGGCTCACGGGCCCAGCCGCTGCGCGGCATGTGGGATCTTTCCGGACCGGGGCACGAACCTGTGTCCCCTGCATTGGCAGGCGGACTCTCAACCACTGCGCCACCAGGGAAGCCCTTGATTGTTTTAAGTGCAGTTAATCTTTCCAGGGTCAGTTTTTTCCCATTTCCTTGAGGCCAATTCTCAGAATTGTGGCAGCTTATGTCGTGGTTACAGCCCGGTCATCATGTAGTTAACTTCTTCCACCTGGTGGGGCTTTCAGTATCTACAAGACAGCTCACAGGATACGGCTCAGAATATTATCTACAGCCCTTGAGAAGGAACTAGAGGTCCTTGCTTTAGCTTGACTTTGCTTAGTGACTATTATTGTCTTGTCCTGCTTGACTGCTTTTCACTGCTTCTGCATTTTCTCACTTCTCTGATTAAACTTATTCTTTGGCTACAGTTTTTCCACAGGCAAAAGGCAGGCAGAGGACGTGGGCGTATAGACCACAGGGCCCTGCTCCATTTCACTCTCTCCCTATCCCTTATGCCCTGGTAACCACTCTCTATTTTTACAACTTTGGCTTTTTTAGTTTCCACATACAAGTGATAACATACAGTACTTGTCTTTTTCTGTGTGTGATTTATTTCACTAAGCATAATGTGCTTAAAGTCCATCTGTGTTGTCAAAAATGGCAGGATGTCCTCCTTTCTCATGGCTGAATACTATTCCATTATATCTATATATATATCTATATATATATCACATCTTCTTTACCCATTCATTCCTTGATGGGCAGTTAGGTTGTTTCCATATCTTGGCTATTGTGAATAATTGTGCAATAAACATGGGAGTGCATATAAATCTTCATTTCCTTTGGGAATGGAATGACTGGATCATAGGGTACTTCTATTTTTAATTTTTTGAGGAACCTCCATATTGTTTTCCACACTGGCTGCACCAGTTCACACTCCGACCAGCTGTGCAGAAGTGTTCCCTTTTCTCTGCATCCTCGCCAACTTTTACAAAATGATCCATCTTAAAGGCAGATGGTGTGGTGTAGTGTCAATGTAGATTTCACAGGAAGCACACCTAGAGTTATAAACCTTGCTTTCATTTATTAAATACCTACTAAATCATTTACTCTTATTTGCCTTGTGGCCTCGGGCAAGTTACATATGTTATATATGCTGCTATGTATAATTTAACTTAAATTTAATTTCATTAATTTAATACTAATTTAATTAAAATTTTAATTTAAGTGAGAACAATAATCTCCACCTTGTAAGATTATTGTGAAATTTATAGAGAATATATATTTGGTGTTTGTCACACATGGCCACTTACTATTATTGAATTAGATTCCAATGAGAACAATGGGAAAACTGAATACGTCTCACTATTTTTGTGCTGTTACTTTTGCTGGGGGAGTTCTATCTTAAATCTACGAGGTTAGAGTCTATGTTTATTAAGTAAGAGGTTGTGTGAACATTGCAGTGAAAATGTGGCAAGAGCTGGTGCTTTCGTATTGACTTCAGACCGTCTCAGCTTTTCCTCTTAAAGTGGAGTTGCTGGATTGTGTTTGGAAAACGCTGAGAGATGAAATCCTGTTTTCTCCACAGATGTACTTTCCAACCACCCTTTAGGGCCTTGGGGAGTAGTAGGTAACTCTCCTTATCCCTTTCAGCCACTCAAAGGATAGTTTTTGCAGAAAGGTTACAGTTGGAGTAGGTCAGCCTTCAAGCCGGCCCCAAGGGCAGAGTGCAGGAGCTTCTTCATTCCTTGCCAGCTTGCCGCCCTGTTGGTTTTTCCCACCCCCACTGACCTTTGAGCCAGAGAGAGAGCGGTCGCAGGATGAGTCATGTTTGAGCTTATGAGCAAACCAAGGCTGAGTGTTTGTCAACAGAAGGCGGGGCCTCCCCCTCCTCCTTCCTAGATGCTCTGTAGGTCGGCTTAGCCATTAGCAAGTGCACTGTGCAACCAAACATGTGTATTCACGAGAGCAAGCAGCTTGGATCGAGAAGACCATTTTCCAGATACACGGGTAGGACACCGCACACCTTGATTCATTCTTTGCGAGCTAGATCAACCCTCCCTCTTCCTTCCTGTGTTATGGAAGCAAATTATAAGGATCAGTTTCAGGGTGGAGATTTGATTCTTTTTTTTCAAGGACTATCCCATGTGCAGAGTCTCTCAAAGTAAACTGAGTCTGTAGGCAATTAACTGTGACCAACATTTAGATCATTTGGAAGTACATTTAAAAGAAGAGTCTTGTAAAAACACAGACGAATAATTACCCAATTTTTTTTTTTTTTTTTTTGCGGTACGCGGGCCTCTCACTGTTGTGGCCTCTCCCGTTGCGGAGCACAGGCTCCGGACGCGCAGGCTCAGCGGCCATGGCTCATGGGCCCAGCCGCTCCGCGGCACGTGGGATCTTCCCAGACCGGGGCACGAACCCGTGTCCCCTGCATCGGCTGGCGGACTCTCAACCACTGCGCCACCAGGGAAGCCCAATAATTACCCAATTTAAGAAACGAATTAATTTTCTAAATTTATATGGTACATCTGCAATTAAAATAAAATCCAAGAAGTTTTTCTTTTAAATGTCTTTTTTCTTTCCATTTCCCTTAAGGGTTTAACAAAACGATGAGAGAGAAATAATAGTTGTAAGGACTGATATAGATACATGGAATTGTTGTCTTGGAAACTGAGTGTGTGTTTGGACTTGAGATCGATGGACAACTCTGATACTTTTTATGCCTCTTATGCCAGGGAAGTCACTGTGTGCTTTCAGTCAGGCAGCTTGGGGTTAAAGGAAGAAAGCAGAGCTCTTGGCACCATGGGGATCAGCTGAACTTTCTGGACACTGTTCAGAGAGGTCTTGGGCTCTAAGATTGCACATCTCGTTGACCTGATGCAAGTGACCAATTGTAACCTGTCCTCCCCTCCCCTTTCTCTTTCAGAGTTGAACGACAGTGTAAACGAAAATAGTGACACCGTTGGGCAAATTGTCCACTACATCATGAAAAACGAAGGTATGGTTGTTTTAGTGTCCAGAACAATTCAGTATTCGTAGGTTTATTAAAAACCTGCTTCAAAGAGTCATGATTTGTATAGATTGTCCTGTCAATGTTTCTGAAGTTATTGACACCTTTTACCTAAGCTCACAAATAGCTCAGCTTCCAGCATTATCTGACCAGGGGAGTTTCATAGAAGTGTTTTCTAAGAGTCAGTCATCGTAGAGTCAGCCCCGGAGGCTTACCTTTTATTCCTGGCCTCACCTCGATTTGGGGAAAGTCATATTACATCATGGAGCCTCACTTTCCTCCTCTAAAATAATATTTACCGCATAGCATTGTTGTGACATATTGCACATAAAGTGCTTGTATAATAAGCACTCAAATATTATCTATTCCTTTTTTTGTGCTTTTAAACATATTGTGGTAAAATACGCATAACGTAAAATGGACCGTTATACCCATTTTAAAATGGACAATTCATTGGCCTTAAGTACGTTCACAATGATGTACAGCCGTCACCACTATCTAGCTCCAGAACTTTTTCATCATCCCAAACTCTGTACCCACTAAGCAGTCACTCCCTAATCTCCATCCCCTTTCCCTTCATCCTCTGGTAACCCCTCCTCTGCTTTCTGTCTCCATGGATTTGCCCATTCTGTGATCTATTCTTAAGTGTTAAAACTTTTAAAAAGTCTAACCTTTATGGCTTTAAGCACTTTTTTCCCCTCTGAAATGTATTCTAAACCCCCATCTTCCTAATCTTCCCCATCTTCCTAAACTAATCAGGATTAGTTTAATCTTGATTAGATAAATCAGGGTCATTGTTTTGAAGGTGATTGTCTCCATAAGATTCCGCACCCCGAGTGACTTTTGAGGTGTGTGGCGCTCCTACCCACATACCTGTGAACTAAAAACGTCACCTGTCATGTCAGTAAACAAAGGATGTTGCAACCATCAAGCCATCACATCTGCCCCAGCGGGGCACCCTGAGGAGACTCAGGGTGCACAGGATACTGGCCCCAGAGGGCTGAGGTGCACATCAAAGGAATGACTTCAGTGAACCCAGACTCTTGCATCTTCCCGTACATAGAAAAGAACTACATTCCTTAACTCGAGATGTCTGGTTTTCTTTAATTAATAGTCATCTTTTGATGTTCCGACTACCTGGTCTTTGTTGCAAAAACCCCTGTATATCCTGGGGTTGCCTCTCCAAAGCACTCCCTCAGAGCTGTCTGAGACGCTGTGTCCCGGCCTTAGGTCCTCAGGTTTGTCCACTGAATAAAACATAACCTCTCAACTTTTAGGTCGTGCATTATTTTCAGTCGACATCTCCAGTATCCGCAGATCTCCATACTTTGAATTCTCATGAGAATTTAAAAGAAAATGTTTTCCTTGGGCTCTGTCTGTGCCCTGGTCAGTGCTGACACATGCAGCATGCACTGCTGCACCTGAGCCATTTGTCCAAAAGTAGAAATACCTCCGTGCTGCTCAGTAAATACATGCTCTTCCATCCCCAGCCGCTCCCCGGGGCTCCTCTGCCCCCATATCCTCACTATCAGCTGGAGCATCTGCCTGGCCCGGGCTGCTGGTCAGTTGTTCTGACTAAGAGAAGCAGCAATTTCACATGATTCAGCATAGTTTTCATTGTTCTTTACAGAGTGGGTTTTACGTATTTGGCATAGATCTAGGTGCATTATGTGCATAATCTAATCCTCAAAATATTCTTCTGGAGTTGATATTATTATACCCATCTTACAGATGAAGAAAGGAATACTCCAAGTGGTTGGTCACATGGTTAAGGAGCAGCCTGGCCTTACCTGGGTCTCTTTCATCTATACAACATTGCCTCAACTCTCTTCTACTTTGTAGCTTTCAGTTTCTATGGGATGGAAAACCAGATAGCCAAACTTAATAATATGGTGTTTAAAATAACAAGACAGCAATCACTTGGATTTGATGTCTGTTTTCTAAAGACCTTCGTTCAGGGAACAGTATTTGGTGATGCTGTCCTTGAGGACTCAGTGGTGCATATTTCTTTCACATAAAAAAAGTGGATTTTAATTTGCATAAGAAGTACACAAATATGTTCTTGGCATAGAAGCTCCAGCCATGACAAAAGTGCACAGGGTAAGGTTGCTCCTGTACCTTGTGCTTTCGAAACTGCCTTCAGGGCTTTGGGGAGCTTGGAGGCATTTGGGACCTGGGCTTCTGAGAGCTGGAGTGGTTGCTGAGTTAGTGAGTGCTGCATGAGGGGGTTACTGACAGGTGAACTGATTGAAATAAGTCAGCTGTGAAAACTTTGCCGGGGGCTGCAGTTCTCGTGTATAACTTCATAGTAGACACTGAGTGCTTGCTATGCGCCAGGCTCGTTCTAGGGGCTTTCTGGGAACCCTGTGATTCAGATACTTCGTTCCCAATTTACAGTTGAGAAACTGAGGCCCACAGCACTTAACTAACTTGCCAATGTCACCCTGCTGCAAGTAGCAGACCTGAGATTTGAACTCTAGCATCTGACGTCAGAGTCTATACTTACCCACGTGCTGTCACTGCCTCTTTCGTGGTAGCAGGAAAGACGGATGATAAACTTCCTCCTTTCAAAGAGACAACGTATACAGCTGGGGTGTTTTATAGAACTCTTAAACATTAACTCATTAAATTCTCCAAACTACCTTATGAGGTAGATCCTGTTATCACCCCATTTTGCAGATGAAGAAACAGAGGCCCAGAGGGTAAGAAAATTACCCAAGGTCACACAGCCAGCATGTGGCAGGATGGTGCCAGCAGTGGGCCCCTTCTCCTAATTACAGCAGACGAGAAGCCTTTGGGTCCTTGGAGCAAGCAGACTATATAATTTCCTCACCTTCCACACTCACAGACTATAGGGCTGTTCTTTTCTTTTTTAATTATGTCCTTTTCCTTTCAGAAAGTAGCCTTTTGGTTTCTGCTGCCTTGATTACCAGTAGGTATGTTGGAATAATACCAAGGCACTGATTTCATTCTTTCTCCTCTGCTCCCCTGTTCTTTCCCTTCTGTCTTTCTTATTCTTTACCCTCTTCCCTGTCAGGGCCTTCATCTGTCTGCCTGTGATTTCTCCAGTGACCTGTGAGGAAGGCTGGGGGCTCTGATCCTTTGTGTGGCCTTGGTTCTCCTTGGCCACCAGGAGATATCTGATCTCACTGGACACCCGTCTTCCAGCCGTGGCCCTCTCTAGCTTCCAGCCTGTGCCAAAACAGCAGCTGGGGGATTAGATACATACTTGGGTCTCTTACCAGTTGATAACCTAGCTTTTTTAGTTTGCCTTTGAGACTTAAATTCTCTATAGAACAAAATGTATTTTTCTTTTCTTTGTCATTAACAGACTCTGAACTTAATATCAATTAAGACCTCCCTGTTGAGGTTAATTTAACTATTTAAAAAAAAATTATCAGCACACTATAACATAATTTTTCTTTAAACATTGAAGAAAAAAGGAATAAAATTGAGTACAAGCCATTACCATTTTCCATGTTTATTTATGTTTTCTTTGCCTACATTTACATATTTTAAAACATTTGCAGTCATGATATATGACCCGTCTTCTGCTTTGCATTTTTAATTTGGCTAATGGGATAATATTTCACCTGTACTCATGGTGACATTCTTGTTTATGGTTTAAACCTATCAGGTCTTGAATGTTGCAAATCAAGTCTTGTTTAGATAAATATCTCTTGAAGGATGAATTTATTGGCTGGCCTGCAGACTGATTATTTTCCCCCTAATTCCTAATCCTTTCTAAATAGAGCTGAATTGAAGAGCGTTTGGGTCTTCAATTCAGTGGCCTCTGTATGGAAGTTTGGAAAGTACCTGCAACTCCACTGTATGGAAGTTTGGAAAGTACCTGCAACTCCGTAGCTGAGCTTCTCTGCCAGGCCCTGACACTGTCTGAAAACAGCAACAATTCGGAGTATTGTGATTACTCTCCAAGCGCCCTGGTTATGGTTATTCACGCTAGGCAGAGAGAGGGATCCCTTGGTGACATTCTTACCTTGGGGCTCAATTTGTGTGGTGGCAAAAAGGATTCCTCCATAAACTACCATCACTACTGAGTAGATCTCTGGAACTTGCTATAATGGTTATGCAGACATCCTGTGAACTGTTAAACTACTCATCATTTAGATAGAGACTTGGAGACTCTATCTTGGAGTAGGTCGGGGTGAAAAGCACCCACCCCAGAGTCAGATAGACCAGGGTTTGAATCTAGGTCTGTTTCTAGCTCTGTTTCTAGCTGTGGGGCTCTGGCCAGTCAGTTACAGTCTTTAGGCCTCAGTGTCTATCTTTAAAATGGGGATGATAACTCTGCCCACTCTTGGGGAGAATCAAACATGATGGGGTCTGTAAAGCTTTTAGCCAGTGACTGGTACATACCAGGATCTTGCCTTGAATGTAAGGGAAAACTTTGAAGAGAGTAATAGTGGGAGAGAAGACAAGGCATTTTTCTTGTCTGATTTTGACTGGTCTATGCATATTATCAGGCAGAAATTCAGGAAAGAAGAGAGGAAGCAGTTTCTGGAAATTACTGCCCACTGGAAAATTTCCCCTGTTCTTGACCGGATTTGCTTGCCCTATAATTGACTCCTCCCATCCTTTGGATGCCCATGAAGGGAAGAATTGTTGGACAGAATGTTGACAACTGTAGGAGAAACCATCTTTTGTGGCGTTTTGGAGTTATGAGTAATCACAAGGAGGAGAAATATATTCATTAGAACTTAATTGGATTATTGCTCTTTTACAGCCAAATTAAAGCATGTGTTTATGTGCTCATGGTGGTGTTCTGTTAGAGTTTTCTCATCACAGGAAACCAAAAATGTTCCCAAGGGTTAGTTTACTGAGATTTACTCCCTGGTATAGATTGCAGGGTAGACTAGAGACAAGGACGTATGTGCGTGTGTATGTGTGTGTTGGTCTCACACACCCACCCTCAATGGGTATGAATGATCAAAACTTGAGTCTATGCTTAAAGCATCACTCATAGCAAACAAAGGGGTTGTTTACTATTGTTTCTAAGAAAAAAGGGCAAGATACAGGAATACATGAATACATGAGAAACAACACAAGCCCATAAAAACAAGTTTTAGTAATGATTTTAATATATTTTCATAATCTCTCTGGCAGCATTTTATCATCTGATGTTTCTAACAGAGGTCATCATTTTGATTAATTAATTTTCTCAGGTGACTATTTAAACTTCTGTTTTTGAAAAGCTCATTCTTATAAGTGAATGCTATTAGTGTTATCTTTGTTTTCATACCTTTTTTGTTGTTATTTTTCCCTCTTTTCTGTTTATAGTTTTGAAGTTTAGTAAATGATGGCAGACTATAAATCTCAACTGGCAAATTATTGTGTATTCCCTAAACTCTTTATCTGAAAGAAAATTATTGTTCTGACTTCTTAGTATTAAAGGGAAAATGATGAGACTGTACTTAAATTTGTCTTACAGAGGGTAATGTGCCTTTTTTGTCACGTGGGAAAAGATACTGCTGATCCATTTCAGCACTGTTTTTGTAATGATAAGAGTCTTATTTAGATCAAAACTTGTGTTTGGATATGCATTTGTGCATCTTCACAGATAGTCATGAAAGGCAAAGAAAATATTTCTTTTTGCAAAGGATGGTATGCTCCATCAATATGTCTTCAGAAACCCCATACATTTGCAAGGGTTGTGAAGGGGAGAAAATTAGATTGTAGGGGGCAAAACCCCCTTACTGTTTTATATGTAAAACACAGATATGCGTATAGTACATAAATGTGTATATCTGCAGTATTATAGTTTCATGGGAGGGTGATTAGGGAAAAAATGTAAAAAAAAAGGCTTCTGGGTGGAGCAATAATGAAAAAAAGTTGAAACACTGGATACATCCTTAGCTATTAGCACTTAAAAGCAGCAGTGTTGAAAATAGAGTTAATTTTCCTCCTCTCGGATTTCATCTGAGATGATAATGTTGGTGTTGGCTCACATGATAAATAGTGATTTTTAAATTGTTTCATTGTCTCTGGGGAATTTGTTGTGGTTAGTCCTGAGGACAGTGTTTTAAAAATCAATGGGAATGGGTCAGGAGTCGGTCATCACATCTGGCCTTGCCTGGAAATACCCAAGAGAAACTTGACCATTCACTTCAGTCTTTTATCCTTAAGACTTTTCACCCTACAAAAGACGAAAAGAACATGTGTGTCTGTGCATGGCGGTGGGGTAGGCACCCAAGAAGCTTAGATTCAATTTGCTTTAGTGGACAGCCTAGGCACCCCCTACAAATTTGGAGTTTTTTTAAAAAAAGTTAACATTAGAAGTCTAATTTAACTGATGGGTGTGACCAACATTTGAAATTTAAAGCTATCTGGCTAGAGTTAAGGTCTTGTATGGTCTGAATGGCCCACCTAGAAAATTAATCCTTTCTCATCCCTGGTTCTATGTGGGATAGACTTGATACTACATGGGTATCCAGAATTTAGGGCTAATTCATTGAGCATGTATAAGTTATTAAAATACAGGTCTCTTGAGACATACGTTTTATGACATATTTAGCAAAGTGAGTTAAATTCAGTTTCCTTTTGGTTTGAGAAGGGGAGAAAGATATGGCTTCTATGTTATATTGCTAATGACGTGTAGGAAACAAAGCTCTGTGGTAGATCTGCTTTCCTTTGCATAGATTCTCTGTCACTCTCCCTAAATTCCTGCGTGGTGAAAAGTATTGGCAGATGGTGCCACATCTGGGTTTTTCTTGGGAAAGACCCTCCCTTCTCCAGGGCCCCAGGGCCTCATTTGTGAGCTGAAGGAAATCAATTAGGTGTTTTCCAAACAGTTTTTCTGATATGATAATTCTATGATCACTCATATGATTGATTCCATTTTAATTCTTTTTTAAAATTAGTTAATTAATTAGTTTTTGGCTGTGTTGGGTCTTCGTTGCTGCAAGTGGGCTTTCTCTAGTTGCGGTGAGCAGAGGCTACTCTTTGTTGTGGTGCGTGGGCTTCTCATTGCGGTGGCTTCTCTTGTTGTGAGGCACGGGCTCTAGGCATGCGAGCTTCAGTAGTTGTGGCACACGGGCTTCAGTAGTTGTGGCTTGCGGGCTCTAGAGCGCAGGCTCAGTAGTTGTGGTGCACGGGCTCTAGAGCGCAGGCTCAGTAGTCGTGGCGCGCAGGCTTAGCTGCTCCGTGGCATGTGGGATCTTCCCAGACCAGGGCTCGAACCCATGTCCCCTGCATTGGCAGGCGGATTCTTAACCACTGCGCAACCAGGGATGTCCCCCATTTTAATTCTTGACCTTCTTTTTTTTCCTTAGCAAATGCTGATGTTTTAAAGGCAATGGTAGCAGATAACAACCTGTGTGATCCTGAAAGGTGAGTGCTTTTCCCCTGATTTTATGGGGCTTTCGTTTTCAGTTGTCCGCTAGAGCAGGTTTCTGTACTTTGGCACTATTGACATTTGGGCCAGGGAATTCTTTGCTGTGAGGAACTGTCCTGTGCATTGTAGGACATTTAACAGCATTCCTGGCCTCCACTTACTGGATGCCATTGTCCCTTTCTCCTGCTGTGTGACATCCCAGAACCAACGCCTCCACACACTGTCAATGTACCCTGGGGGCGAAGTCGCCCCTGGCTGAGAACGGCTGCATTAGAGAATGGTGTCGAGAGGGAAGAGTAGCCCTGGAGCTGGGGACCTGGGTGAGTCTTACCTCCACCACTTCTGGATCCCCTCTTCTCCGGCAAGTTAACCGACCACCCTGAGCTCAAGTTCCATCATCTATAAACTGGAGATAACCACTGTACCAACTTAATTGGAATATTATGAGGAATACCGAATACCTCGGGCATCGAAAGACCTCTATGAACAATGATGATTAAACGGAAAACCAGGCTGGTTTGGGGGCACCTGCTAAGTTCTGTTCTTGTATTACCAGTTTTAGGTTACGGTGGTTGAGTATCATAGTCCTTCCTAATTAATTATAGGTAACTGTATTTCTATGTAAGTTTTCATGCTTCATGAGCATTTATTGAGTGCCTGCTGTGTGCTGGGCATGATGCTGGAGCCGGGCCTTCACAGATCGTTGCCATGGAGGACGAAGTCTAGTGGGGAGTGGAGGCAAGAAGCAGGGGCTGCTTGTAGGCAGAGAAAGTCCAGGACAAAAGGCCCGGGAGAGTGAAAGTGTGGGATGCCTCCGGTAAGGTTCAGTCTGGGGTGGCCCGAGTTCATGCTATGGACAGAAGCAAGAAAGGCCAGGAAGGCAAGTTGGGTTTGAGTGACATGGCAAGGAGTTTGGACCTTTTCCTGCTTACTCTGTGGGTGGTACACCCAGCGCATCTTAGCTATTTCATACATGTTTGTCAAACTGGCCACGTTAGATCTGCATTTTAGCGAGGTGACTTAGTGCCAGAAGGCCAGTGGAAGGAGCTCTGGTGGTGTAGTTTATAGAGACATACGAGCTGTGGTTTCCGCCACACTCCAGCCCTGACCACAGACTCCTTTTGTTAGGACCATGTCACCTCATCGAATCTTTGCCTCAGTCATCTTAGGGCATCCTATAGTCCCTGTCATTGGGTTTTGTGTGCAGCGTGTACTAGATAAACGTTTGTTGAATGAATGTTGTTAAATTTTTTTGTCTACTTTTGAAGTGGGCAAGTGGGCTGGTTACCAGCAGCGTAAAGGCTGGCTTTATGCTGTCATGAGACTTCTATATGCCTTTTGGGCTCTCAGCCCAGTCTCAGGAGTCAGGCTCTGCTGTTATGTGCTGCCCTGCCCACCCCACCTACACCAGGTCAGAGGACTGATTCCTGGTTGGGCTGGCCCTGTCCTGTCTTATTTCCTCCTTTCCTAGTGGACCAGAGCCTTGACACGTGCCTTTTGAAAGCAGCCAGCATCTGACCTATATATACTTCTGCTTTTTGTGTTTTGGATGGTACGGCTGGGTTTCTTCCAGGTTATCAGAGTGATCTCCCCTGTTTCTGAAGCACTGTAGCATGATGGTTAAGATCATGGTTTCTAGATTTAGTCTTTCTAGATTTGGATCTCAGCTGTCGCTTACTAGCTGTGTGACCTTGGGTAAGTTACTTAACTGCTCTGAGGCTCAGTGTCCTAGTTTCTAAAATGAGGAAACTAATAATACCTACCTCAAGGTTTTGTAAAGATCAGTGGAATTAATATATGTCAAGTGCGTAGACTGCTAAGTGTTAGCTATTTTTGTTATTACTATGATCAACATCTGTCTTGAGCATCACTTTTGATGTCTTGACCTAAAAGCTTTCTTCCTTTGACACAATAGTCAGATTGGATCAAATATTCTATCTTAAGTCATCCGATAATTTGATTGGAATTTAAGTTTTTCTCTCCTCCAGGGCACATATATTCGGGGCATCTCTTAGCTTAGAGATCTAGGAGGAACTTGGGTATGTGTGAGAAATTAGTTTACTTGAAATTAGACTGCATGCAAAGGGAGATCAGCCATTTGGAAAGAGACCTAATACTTGAAAGACAAACAGTGCATCATCATTAGAAGCAGTGGTTTATTTCCGGCCAGTTAATTCCATACTGGAAGTGATAAATCACATTGTTACTGTTTAAAACGAACTGTCATTGTCTAGTCATAAGAGCTGAGTACCTGCTGCCTGAGATCAGTTCACGAAGCCCATTTGTATAATTGGAAGAGGCATTTTTTTTCTTTTGATTTAAACCTGCTTCTTATATTGCAGGGGGAGAGAATGCCTTAGCTGGTATTTCTTTTAATAACCAGTTCGACCTTTTCCTTTTTTTTTTTCCCACCTTAGCCCGGCGACCCCTAGCACTCCTGGGAGCCCGCCTGTGAGCCCCGGGCCCTTGTCGCCAGGTGGCACCCCAGGGAAGCACATCTGCGGCCACCATCTGCACACAGTGGGTGGCGCTGTCGAGCGGGACGTGTGTCATCGATGTAGGCACAAGCGATGGCACTTCATAAAACCCACCAACAAGGCCAAAGAGGGCCGCTCAAGGCGCCAAGGAGAAGTTACTGTCCTCTCTGTGGGCAGGTGAGTCCTGGGGGTGCTTTGGGTTTGTGTAACACAGTTGCTGCGCTGTGTGGATTTGTACACCCGTTAAACGTAGAGTGTGTTCTCCTGAGCCTGGCTCAGGTCCTATCTCTGGGCTTCTTTGATGTTTTCTGGTCTGAGTCCTGTATTTTTCCAACAGCAGAAGAATTCTAAGAGGTGGCTATTGCAAGATCAGGTGTGGCTTGTATTAATTAAGGTAACAAATTAATTACTTGCTGTATTAGGGTTCTACAGAGAAGCAGACTCAATAAGATATATATATACACACAGACACACATGTAAGAGATTTATTAGGGGAATTAACTCACACGATTATGGAGGCCAAGAAGACAGGAGAACTGGTGGTAATTCAGTCCAAGTCCAAAGGCCTGAGAACCAGGGGAGCCGGTGGTATTAGTCCTGGTCCCAGTCTGAAGGCCTAGAAACCAGGAATGCTCATGTCTTATGGCAAAAGAAGAGGGATGTGTCAGCTCAAGTAAAAAGAGCAAATTCAGTCTCCCTTTGCCTTTTAGTTCTGTTCAGGCCCTCAAGGGATTGGATGATGCCCATTCTCATTGGTGAGGGTGATCTTTACTCAATCTACCAATTCAAAGGCTAATCTCTTCTGCAAACATCCTCACAGACACACCCAGAAACAATGTTTTATCAACTCTCTGGGCAGTCCTTAGCCTGGTCAAGTTGACTCATAAAATTAACCATCACACTTGCTCTAATAGATAAAGCCCAAATCTCAACTGTTAGAGAATGTAAATTTGTATTTCACTTGTGGAAATCGCAAGATCAGTGGTGGCTCTTCAAGCAGTCCCCCAGAGCCCTGGGTCCTTTCCATCTTGGGCCTCTGCTGGATTTGCTAGCAGGAGAAAGTACGCAGAGCATTGTTCACAAGAGGTTTTTCAGGAGATGGGCCTGAAGTGGCACATTTCAGTCTTGTTCACATTCCTCTGTCTGGAACTCAATCACTTGGCCACACCTAATGGCCAGGGAGGTAGGTAACGTCGGCCAGGAAGAAGGGAAGAGATGGAGCCTGGTCCACTGCTCTCCAGCCTCTGCCGGGTAAGATCCACGTGGACCCCTGGGACTGCTCGCTTTTCCTTCACCTCCTCCTTTCCCAGTCCTAAAGTTCCATTTACCTGTGACCCATATGTGATGTGGAGATCTTGCAGTTCAAGTGATAAACAATTTGACGATACGGTATGCAGAGCATTTTTGGTTGATTTTGAGCCTCCTGCAGGAACTGCAAGGCTCGTGCTGCACGTGCAAAGGCAGTAGAGAGTAATGGTCGAGAGCATGCCTGCTGGCACTAGACTGGGGAAGCCCTGAGCAAAAGCTGACAGTGTTGCCTACATGATCCTTCTCTCCTTACTGACAAACTCTGGGAAGAGTAGCCTGGACTCACTGAGTCACCCTCATTTGACTCCTGACACCACTACTTACAAACTGTTACTTCTCTCTGTGCCCCAGTTTTCCCCTCTATAAAATGGGGATGACAGTAGCACTCACCTTATCGGGTTGCTGTGAAGACTAAATAAGGTGACTCAGGTATAGGTCTTAGACCAGTTTTTGGTGCTTATTATATACTCAAGAATTGTTGGCTATTATTATTACTGTTATTTGAATTCCATTGAGTTTCATCATATGTTGCACAAGCAACAAGGAGAAGACTCCTTGGCTCTTTGCCACTTATAACAAAACAGTGCAACTCATGACCACACTGTTTTATTCAGAGCAGAGTCATGGGAACTTATGAATGTGGAATGCGGTGAGAACCTGTAACTTGTTTGGACAAAGTGTATTTTGTTTGCTTTAAAAAAAAATCTGCTGAAACTTTCAACTCAGATTCAACATGGCTTTTTTAAACGCCCCCAATCCAACTCTCCGTCTTGGAGATAGAATAAATACTATGACTGCTGAGTGATTACAGGCTGCTTTTCAGCAAGTGTTGCTTAAAGAGAGTCTTAAAGTTTGACCGAATAGGTTTGTGGTGACAACTTTTTTCCTGATCCTCCGTTCACTGCTTCAGAGTCTCCTTCCTCCTTCTGGTGGGTGAGCTCATTTTGGACAAACAAGGAGAATTTATTTTAGATGGTTTTGAGGGAAATGAAGACCAAGACTAGAGAGAAACTGCTGCGAAAGATTTTAGGGTTTTGATGGTGATGGACGAGAAAAGCCGTCCAACTGAGTACATTTCTTTAACTTCTCTCTTAATTCTTAAGGAAAATCTCTTTCTTAAATTCCTTAACCCTTAATGAAAACCGAAATTTGCTTCAAAAACAGAAACAAAAAAACCCAGACAAAACTCATGCAGACACAAAAACTCTGCCACCCGACTGAAGCTGATAAATGTGTGTCTGGGGCCCTGTTTATAGAGGTAGACCCTCTGCTGGGTGAAATTTGAGAAGACAGTTCCCTAGTGAACATCAGATTTGCAAACTGGTCAGGCTTTTATCCAGCCTTCTGTTGTTAAAACAGCTGATGTTTAAGCCCAGGTCCTTGTTAGAAACCACAGCTCTGAGGCTGTTTCATATTTGAGTACCCGTGTTTCTTAGTGCATTTCCCATGCTCTGTAAACTGTGCAGCAGAGTCTGATGTGTTGAGTGAACATCGGCTGGGAGCTTTGGCAGGACGGTTCCTCCTGTTGAATATGGTGGTTTTCTTTTCTTTTCTTTTTTTTTTTTTTGTGGTACGCGGGCCTCTCACTGTTGTGGCCTCGGATGCACAGGCCCAGCGGCCATGGCTCACGGGCCCAGCCGCTCCGCGGCATGTGGGATCTTCCCGGACCCAGGCATGAACCCATGTCCCCTGCATCGGCAGGCGGACTCTCAAGCACTGCGCCACCAGGGAAGCCCTTCTTTTCCTTTTAAAAAAGTTTTTATTGAAGTATAGTTGATTTACAATGTCATGTTAATTTCAGGTGTACAGCACAGTGATTCAGCTATATATATATTAATATAATACGTATATATTAATACATATATATATATTCTTTTTCAGATTCTTTTCCCTTATAGGTTGTTACAAAATATTGAGTATAGTTCCCTGCGCTATATAGTAGGTTCTTGTTGGTTATCTATTTTATATATAGTCATGTGTGTATGTGAATATGGTGATTTTCATTGCTGTCCTAACTTCTGGCTGAGTTTGGGATCCTCCAGGTGGATGATTTTTACTTCATTCATGATTCTTGTTCAGTGGAAAAGCAAAACCCGTCACATCTCCTCTTTCCCCCACTCAGGTTTAGAGTTACGAAAGTGGAACACAAGTCAAATCAGAAGGAGCGGAGAAGTTTAATGTCATTTAGTGGGACCGACAGCGTCAATGGGGAGGTGTCTATGACCCCCCTGAAGAGAGAGCGAAGTGGCACAGAGTAGCAGGTAAGTTGAAGTTGTGGCGACATTGGGGGTGGGTGGTACATGGCAGGGAGAAGGTGCCCAGAGCCTCCCTGGAGTCTGTGGTAATACGGGAGTGACTTGGCAGGGAAATGAGAAGTACTTTCCTGGAGCTGGTAAGGCTGTAGGGGTCGGAACACCATTACTTGTCTGCCCAGAGCTTTTTGTGAAGAGCCCATCAACACAGGTGCCTCCAGGGACCTGGCCCATATGATAATGAGTGGGGAGGATTACTTAGGGGGTAATGTGGAGTGGTGGGGACTGGAGCAAACTAGAAATCACATAACCCATCTGTTAGGGTTTGCATTACCACAAGGCAGGAAGCACTTAGTGTGGCTAGATCTTAGGCAAAAAAGTGGAAATCTAGACTTTTTTTTTTTTTTTAGCGGTACGCGGGCCTCTCACTGTTGTGGCCTCTCTCGTTGCGAAGCACAGGCTCCGCACGCGCAGGCTCAGCGGCCATGGCTCACGGGCCAAGCCGCTCCACGGCATGTGGGATCTTCCCGGACCGGGGCACGAACCCGTGTCCCCTGCATCGTCAGGCGGACTCTTAACCATTGCGCCACCAGGGAAGCCCCTACAGGTGAAATCAACAGGTTTTTAAATGTTGGCGGCCTGTTAAAAATCCTTTAAACGACCACGCAGGCCAAATGAAATATAATCTTGTCGCCATTTCTAGGTAAACTGTGATTTGAAAAAGGCTTGAGCAAGCAAAGCAATGCTTTTTTCCTTTGAGTTGGAAACCAGTTTTGTCTGATGTGTCACAGTTCTAAAATACCCCCAGTAGAAGTATTACTCCTTCCACCAAATATTTTGAAGCAATTCAAAAGCAAACGTGAATACTTATTGGCTTGGCAGTTTTAACTTTGGGAGATATTACTTAAAAAAAAAAAGCCTGTGATAATTTGATATTGGCTTAGCCTTTATCTTCTTTGCTTTCTGTTCTGGCTTGAGTCCCATTCATCCCTTTCATGTTACTTATTATATGTAAAAGGATGAGTGTGAGGACTCAGGAGTGACCAGCTCCAAAGTCTCCAATGGAACGGTCAGAGCCTGAATGTTAAGGCAGAAGAGGTTCCACTTCCAAAGGGAGGGGGAGGCGGGGTAAGGGGGAGAGGAATAGCCAGGTCCTAGAAGGTACAGGGAAACAGCAAGGTTGAACCTGAGCCTTGGAGTCAGGCTGCCTGGTTCAGGTTCCCGTTCCCCACTCACTAGCCCTGGGACCTGGACAAGGTGCTTGGGCTTTTTTATGCCTCACTTTCCTCACTGAGAAATAAAAATGATGCTGCTTGCCTTGAGGGATGGCAATGCGATATCAGGGAAATAACATGGGAAGCCCAGGGCCTGGCAGATAGGAAATGCCCAGTCAGTGCTACTGATTATTTTAAGTGGCCAGTTTGGCGGAGAAGGGGCTTTTGAGTGAAGCTCCTGATAACCTGCCCGGGCTCAGAGGGGTTGAGGATGATCCAGAAGTCATCTGGGGGCTTCCCTGGTGGCGCAGTGGTTGAGAGTCCGCCTGCCGATGCAGGGGACACGGGTTCGTGCCCCGGTCTGGGAAGATCCCACATGCCGCGGAGCGGCTGGGCCCGTGAGCCACGGCCGCTGAGCCTGCGCGTCCAGAGCCTGTTGCTCCGCAACGGGAGAGGCCACAACAGTGAGAGGCCCGCGTACCGCAAAAACAAAAAAACAAAACAAAAAAAACAAAACAGAAGTCATCTGGAAGAGTTGTGCTCCTGAATTCTGTAAGACGCAGGGGCTCTGATAGCTTTCCAGCACTGGTTCTTGCCATTTCGCCCTTGGGAAGATCTGGCCGCTTCCCCTGAGTTGAGGAACCCAACAGAGGCTTTCTTTAAAGAAGAGACATGGAGCAGAAAAGTCTGTCTTTGGCTTCTCAGCCAGTTACTGGTGCCTTGGGAAGGGAACCAAGAGGAATTTAGGAAAACGAAGAGGATGATGAAGATCATAAAAGCAGCTAATGTCAATTCAGTATTCTAGTCTTCTGGGTGTTGTACTGAGATGTATCTCGCATGTCACCAATATAAACATCTCCTAATGGGATGGATACTATTACCCCAGCTTTACAGATGAGGAAACCAGTGCACGGAAAGGGTAAATTACATGTTATGGATCACATGACTGGAAAGAGGAGCTGATTTGAACTGAGGTCTGTGACTGTAAGACCAGCTGCACTCTTCTGCCGTCCTGGGGTGCTCATGAAGGGGCAGCCCTAGATCCATGAATGAGGAACATCTCCACCAATGATCTGGAACCTGGTGGTGTAATATGGTAGCCACTAGTCACCTGTGGCTACTTAAATTTAAATTAATTAAAATTAAAAGTTTCATTCTGCAATTGCACTAGTCACATTTCAAGTGTTCAGTAGCCATAGATGACTAGGGTCTGCCAGATACAGACATTTTCCATCATTGCAGAAAGTGTTACCCACAGAGTAGATGGTACCTTAGATGTTAGAATTGGAATCCTGAGTGACTTTGGTAAATTAGAGAAACATTCTGATTGAAGTCACGAGGATTTGGCTTCTGGGACGAGACGTATGTGGCTATTCAAGTCTAAGGTGAGGAAGGCCGGCCAGTTTAGCTGCAAAGAAAGAGAAAGCATGAGTTGTAATGACAGTTCTGCATATGAGTCATCAACCTGGCAGTGTGCTGAGAGACAGAGCAGAGGTGGGTAAGAAGACACTGCTTGCCCTCGGGCAGGAAGCGCAAGGTGATCCTGGGTTAGGCTCAGCCAGATTCCAGCCTTGCTAAAGTGCCGTGCCCGGAGGGAGGCACTCAAGGTCTGGGAAGGTTAAAAGAATTAGGGTTGCTCAGGTAGTTTTCTTGGTCCAAATTCTGTCCGTATCTGGATTTGATCCAGTCATCTGAAAATCCTGACCACATCTAACTGGTTTACAACTTGATACTCTCTGCAAAGCACGCAATCATCTTACCGGGATTTTGTGAAAGAGCATTGGATTTGATTAGGAGACCTGGGCTCTCATCATAGCTTCGCCGCTTGGAAATTGTCCTTAACTGCCCTTACTCCAGGTTTCCTTGAATGTGAAATAGGATATTAAATCCATCGATTGAAGGCGAGTGCCAGGAGAGCATCTGGCATGTCATTGGCTCTCAGTGGTGCTGTGCCGTCCAAAGGTGCAACGAGCACGAGTGACCTCAGAAAGGGGATGTGTTTTCCGAGCCTTCAACATAATTGTAATCAATTTTGGAATTAAAAAAATAATTTTTATTATGGAAAATTTCAAACAGACTCAAAAGTAGAGAGAATAATGTCACAAATGCCGATGGACTAATTTAATTATAAGACGTACTGCGTATTGAGTATCTACTATGTACCGGGCATGCTTTAGAAGGCATATTCCATGTATTAACTGATTTAATCCTCACAACAGCAATAAGTAGGTGCCAGTTTAAGCAGAGAGAGTTGAGGCAACTTGTTTAGAGTTACCAGCAAGAATGTGGTAGAGTTTAGAGCCCAACCCAGGCAGTCTGGCTCCCGGAGTCCCAGACTTCACCACTCAGCCAGGTCCAAGGAAAAACAGGTCCTGTGGTTAGAGCCCGCTGAGGTTGGGACCTGCTGAGTGATGATGTCTGATGAGCCCAACCGAGAATGGACTCTGCGAAAGGAGGGAAAGGACTATTCACTGACACTCAAAACTATGTATGTACTTACGAAAATTTTTCTTGCTTGGTTTCTTAATATTTCTCATCCTCCGAAAGAGTATGTTTGGGCGATTTAATGTGACTTGATTTTCCAACAAGAGAGATCCTGAAGTTTTTCCTTCTAGGCCCAGAAGATCTCTGGTTCTGAGCTGAATAGGAAGATCTGCACTGGGATGTAACTAATACAATAAGACAGGAGTGTTATATACCTTTTGGACTGTCTAATACAGGTTTTAGAGTTGTGTTTTTTTCCTGAAAAATATTTTTGTTTAAATTTGAATTTTTGGCCAAGCTATTTTACTGGAATGCCTTGTTTTAATATAGAACTGATTCAAATATTCAAATGCAAATGAATATCTACTCATTGGTTAGGTTTCCTTCTTTAAAAAAAGAAAATTCAGTGGCTGATACCACCAACTAGACTTAGGATTTCTCTCTCTTTCTCCTTCTCTTTTTAAAAAACAAAATCTGCTGTTTGGCATTTCTTCCCCCCTTTATTATTTCCCCCCTGTTTCCTTTGCCTGAGTTCTTTTTTGTAGCTAGATCTGACTTGCACTCTGCCTGATTTATTTTGGCAATGCAGTTAAAATGGTTTCTTTTTTCCACAGAAAATGTGTTTTGATTTCTTCTTAGAAGAATAAGCTTTTGTTCTTCAAAGTTAAATAAATCAAATTGCTTTCAGCCTCCAAATGCCACTGCCTTGTCTTCATTATCATTGGGCTTTTGCTTTTTAAAAATGATGCCATCGTAAGCATTCTCTCGCACATGTTTCTGAAGTATCTACCCCCCTTTTCAGTTTATGGTAGTATCTTATTGAAAACGTTGATTTGGTAAGTTTACAGAAAATATTTTTTTATCAAAACAGAAATTCATCATATTAGATATCTCTGTTTTAAATCGTTTTATTATTGAAGCTATTCTATTAATTCTTATTTCGGTCATTTAGTTTAGTGATTAAGAGCTGAGTTTTAAACTGCTTAGGTTTAATTTTAACTGTGCCACTAACTACCAGTTGTTTTCAGCAAGTTACTTAACCTCTCCAAGCCTCAGGTTCTTCATCTTTCAAGTGGTGTAGGGTGTAGTGGTGGATGTAAATGACATAATACATGTGTACAGTTCTTAAATCAGGCTTTGGCACAGAGTTAGTATTCACTAACTCACTATTCACTATTATCAATAATTTCCATCCCATTCTCAGGGGTCCTAGTTAGTTATTAGCCCATTCCTCAAGCATCACTTTTAGATACTGTAACTCACTTTTTACTTCTTAAGAACATTAGAGCTTTGGAGTCTGATGACATCTCAGAAATAGATATTTGGCAAGTCCCTTAGGAATTTGGGCCATTTTCTTGTGTGTGTTAAGAGGGCCTTAGAAATAACATGCCCCTCTTACTGGAAGTGGAATCAGAATTAGTAACAAGGCGATTGAAAAGTGTTGCAACTTAAGTTCTTTTTATTATACAGATCAGAGGAGGGGTTATATTAAGAGCTAGTGTGGACTGAATTTTCTTCACCTCACCGTGCTACTGCTGGGCTGGGGCTTTGCTCTGGGATAAAAGTCTCCTTTTTGCCAAGACTCATGGATCACCCTCCCTCCTCAGGACCACTGCCGGGCACAAGGTCAGCTCTCCAGATCTTCGGGGCCTTTTCATTTCCTCCTCTAACAGTGAGGAAAGGCAAGCTTTTCTCCTTTTTGCTTTTGAACTCTGGTGACAGGCAGTGCAGTGATGGTCCGGTGGGGGCCTCCCCTGATGATGTGCTGCTTTATTCGCAGTCCTCTGCATGGCTCATTCTTTTGTTAACTCTCCATGGAAGGAGAGGATGGTGAGAAACTTGAGGTATCACGAGTTAATTTTTCTCCATAGCTTATATTTTTTTCAGGGCAAAACACACATATATATATATATTTTAAGAAAAAGGATCACAAATTTGATGGAAGCCCCTTAATGGGATTCATTGGCCTTTATAAACAGAAGCTGCACCTCAAATAGGCATGGATGGGACCACCTGGCTTGATTTAGAAATGGCTGAATACATTTCTAAAGAGTAAAAGCAGTACTTTGATACTTGTGTTGTTCTTACATGGAAAACCAGTCCCACTGAGTCCATCTTAAATATGGAAGTGGAGGGAAGTTAATGACTGTCCTTGACCATTCACTGTCTGTGCAAAGCGTAGGCAGTAGAACCAGGCAGATGAGAAGAGCTGAGTGGGGGACAGAAATTTCAATGCAACCTGATGGATCATGGGTGATCATCTCATCTCATCTCTCCAGTTTACAGTGGAAGAGCCAGGCTCAGAAGGATGAAGTTTTCCCAGATCCCTGGGCTGGGGAGGGAGAGGGCTTAGGTGGGAAGAAATCCATACTTTGGGGCCGATATGCTCAGTGGCTTTGAAGTTCAAGGGAACTTTGCTTCAACGAAGAAAAAAATCTGCATTCAGTTTAGCCCAGTAACTCACAGCAGTGATCATTTCAACATTATCAACCTTCCCAGGCTTGGTCTCCTATGGGGACCATCTGATGTCTTTTGGCTGTTAGAGCTGCGCCTGGATCAGTCCAGGTTTGTGAGCTATTCTGTTTTCTAACAAGTCGACTAAGATTATAGACTTCGAGATCTCAGAGGAGCTGTGATGGCTAGTTCAGGTCAACTCAAGTACAATTAACGTCTTTTAAAAGTATTTGCTGAGCCCCTACTTTGTGCCAGACCTTAGGGATGCAGCAGTGTGGAAAAGGGACAGACAAGGGCCATGCTTTCATGGAGCTTCTGTTCTAGTTTTTGTAGTGATTTTTCTCCCCATGCCCCCTTGGTCCCCTAGTTTTAGAGTAAGGAGGCCCTAGGACATTATGTACGTTGTTCAAGGTCATGCGGATGGTTTATTCCAGAGCCTGGACTTGGGCTTCCTGATAGTTCAGTCCCTTCACTGTCTCTGAGGTCCTGGATATTGCAAGGGTTTGAAATTGAATCATTTTTAAAATGGAAAAATAAGGCATGAACACGATACAATATTTAAGCACCATAAAAGGCTGCAGGATGAAAAAAAAATGTCTTCACCCTGTCTACGCCCCTTCTACCCACCACACACGTGTCATCTCTCAGTCCCCTTCCCAACAGGGGACCACGGTTGTCCGTGTCCTCTATATCCTTTCAGGATTATTCTATGCATATACTTACTTAAACAACATATATACGTGTCTACAGCCCCCTCCTTTGCCCTTCCATGAATGAGAGCTTAGATACTTGTCTGCACCTTGCTTTTTATTGAAATTGATGACTGATAAGGTCTGTGGACTATTTTTTATGCTCCCACATTGATTGAGCCATGAGGAGTGAAAATGCTGGACACGTTTAAAATGCTGTGTGTCCTGTTTGTTCTTTGTTGTTGGGAATAGCCCCGAAACATTTACAGACATAATCTGAGAGTTTTGGGTGGACCTAAAAACATATTTTGCTGTCATCAACACTGATGTTCTGAGTTATTCTTCCACAGCCTTGTTCTGTGTACAGAAGAGACTGAAACATATTTGTGAGTATTCCCAGAATTTAGCTAACATGAGGGCCCAGAGGGTTTTGTTTTGTTTTGTTTTGAGTTGCCACCAAAGCTGTCTCCTCTCCTCAGTTATCTCCCTCGGCAGGGTCTGCTCCAGGGCACCTCCCTAGTGCTGACCAGAAGGTGACCCCTCAGGGAGCTTATCTGTCCTCCCCGGTGGCCCTGCCAGCCCTCTGACAAGGCTTAGGAAAGAGGGCTGCAACATCTGCCTTTTTGCCACAGAAGACTGCAGCACTGGAGGCTCACGGAGACTTCGGAGGACGAAAAGGCAGACCTAAGGGGCTCGAGGGAGGCAGAAAGCGAAATGCCTTTGGCGACATTTTGGCCCAGAACGAGATAGAAGAGGGAATTAACAGTTATAATCAGGATTTTTCTTTTTCTTCATTTGTAACTCGAGACTTTGAATCTACTAACATTAAATAGCTAAGGAAATAGTAGTCCCTGTTTTCTGTAAGCTGTCTATTTTCTGCAAGGATGTACGATGCTATAGTAAGTAGCTCCACAGTATAGCTTCTGGAACCAGACTCCTTGTGCCCAAGTCCTGGCCGGGCACTTTTTAGCTGTGTAATCTTGGGCAAGTTCCTTAGTCTCTGATGCCTCAACTTCTCCATCTGTAAAGTGGGTTTAAAATACCACCTACCTCATAGGGATGTTGTTCTTTGGTGCTTAGCAAGTGCTAAATAGCCAAATACTTGATGTTATTATTATAATATTATGTCAGGTGAGACCTATTTAAACACTTAGCAAATAAAAGTGTGACAAATTAATGGTTTTTGATGTTTCTTAATTTTCCTGAGGCTCAGAGAAGCAGGTTAGACATAACCTATAAGATGCTGTAGTTTTGTTTGACACTAGGGTAGAGGCTTACTAAATGCAGGTAACTGGACTTGCTCACAAGGCAGTCAGGAGGCAACGTTTAACTTGTTTTGTTTTCCTTATTAGAAAGAGGTGGGACCATTCAGAGTCTTAAATTATTCTACCTGTAGCTAGCGTAGACGTTGAATCAGAGGTTTATTGAGACTAAGAGGGAACTGCCGAATTGCATTTAAATCCTTCCCAGGAGAACCCTTGTGTTTCCAGATACAGAATAACTTTTGATGTCAATTACATTTTACTTGGAATCAAGTGCTCTGATTCTCACCATCCCAAGGGTTGGTAAATCACAAACGTTCAGCTACTGTCACTTGGGAAGCCCATCATTGCTAAATATATGAACACATTTAAATTGTTGTGAAGCTATAACTCAGGAAAGAGCAACCTTCAGACTTCCCAGTAAGATCTAAATCTCATGTGAGAAAATTCAAAACTACAAGGAGCGCACACTTTCCCATCGGCGTTATTCAGGAAAGAGCAGAGGACAGCCGCAGACCTCATGGCTCGGTGGATATCTCCGCGTGACTGGTGTGGCGGCGACTGTGGCTTCCAGGTGATCTGCCTGGGCTGGAATCACTGCTTTCTTATTATTAATGGTGTGGCCTTGGGCAAGCTATTGAACCTGCAAGCCTCAGTGTCTACTTAGGAAAATGAGAATCGTCATTGACTCATGGAGTCCTTGAAAAGATTGAGTTACTGAATCTGGCGCGCTTAGCACTGCAGTGCCTGGTGCATAGAAAGCACTCCGTAAATGTCAGCCACTATTGTTATTAATCAGATAGCCTTCCTTCCTTAATCCCCTGTCCTTTGAGGTCTTAGTGTTCACTGTCCGTTAATCTGTTTAGGCTTCTAGTTTCTTAAGACATGGTTCTCATTTTTAAAGGAACCAGATCCTTTTTTCTAGAGAATCCTTTTTTAACAAGGCACATATGCGGCCTAATCAAAGCTCTGTTGTGGCTCCTGTGGAAACTTAACACCATAATGGAATTCTAGCTTTATCTAATTAGCAATAAAGTCTAGAGAAAAAGCAATAAAAAGCAATTAAAAAAAAGCAATAAAAAGCAATAAAGTCTAGAGAAAAAGATGACCTTTTCTTTCCAGATAAATTTTTTCTGAGGTTCTTAATTTCTCTCCATCAGTCTTGTTATATGATGGACGTGGTCACACTTGGGATTTCTGAATCGTCTTTTCAATGTAAAGAAGTTTTGCTTCATTTCTCCCAGCTTGAGCACTCACTTGTGTAAGACAGTAATCACCAAATTTCCCCACCCTATCCCACTCAGAAAAGATAGATCAGTCTTGTTAAATATGATGGGGTCCCCTGGCGATGTGACCTGAGAACAACAGGTGGGTGGAGTGTTTTCTCTCCCTCTGGTTCGCGCTGCTAGCCTTCCCTAGCATTCATGCCAGCCTGCTCCTAGTTTCTGACTGCTGTGTAGAGGAGGCACCTTTTAATATTAATGTGTTGTGGTAAAGAAATACTATTTTAAAGTATGTGTTTGTTTATCAATACGGTCATATTCACAGCTGTAGAATGAAATGAGAAGAAATTTAACATTGTCAAAGGCACCATGACACAGTCCCAGAAATAAGGCTGCAGTTGGAAATTTACAAGCTGTGCAAAATGTGGTATCTTCTTTCCTCTAGATTATCACTCAGATAAGACAGGTATTTATCTGGAAATTGAGAGCTGCTGTGCTGGTCAAAGCTTCCCTTTTGTTAAGTGTGTGTGAAGACAGAGAGCCCAGAACTGTGAATCAGTGCTGGGTAGTTTTCAATAGAGCCTGAAAAGGTTAACTTTCCTTTTTTCTGCCTTGTTTCTGGTATTAGTAGTGAAGACTTTTAGGCAGCATTTTGTATTTCTCACATTCTCTTTCAAAGATATTGTGTGCAGTGCAGTTTTAACCAGCTGCAGAAGGCTATTGTGGAAGAGAGCCGCTGTGCTGGGATGCTGTTAATGGTCACGATGGCTAACTTTTAGGAGGGTGCTGACTGCTTGGCCCTGTATTAAGCATTGTACATATATCATCTTATGTAAAACCCCCAACAGCCCTACGTGGGATGCTGCAGAGAGGCCAAGGTTCAACAGCTAGTCACAGGGGTCTGCGTCTGGGGACAGGCCACTGGCTCCAGACCCCTCCTTCGTAGCCAGCCTTGGTCTTACATGCCCACTCCTTAAAGTTGGTCAAACCTGTGCAAAGAACTCTAAATGGGAAGTTCTACTATGTTGGAATGAACACTCTTACTGTGATGAAACATTTCATTCTGACATCCCTTGCTCTTGACCTTCTTGTTTTCCTTGATGCAAAACAGTCCAGGTCTAAGGGAGCCGCTGATAAAAAGAGGAGACATAAAAGTAGTTGAACACCTTTTTTCTAGATAATGGCCTAGTTTGAAGTTTTACTGGGAAAATTCTCTCCTATCTTTTAGCTTTTTTTTTTTTTTTTCCTCTTAGGACAATTTTTCTATTTTTCCATCTCTGGCTTTTCTACTTTTTTCCGTGCTAGTGTCTTCCACATGAATCGACTCTCAAATGACAGTATTCCCGGATTTGACTTTGTTCAGTTTTATTGTACAAATCTGTAGTTTAGCCATGCTCGGTTGTAGCAATGCAGAGCAGGGAATTACTTATTCATTTATAATTAAGAACTTGGTTCTTGCTGTCTTAGAGGACAATGCTTTATTTCCTTTTCAGCTAAGGGGGTAAGGGTCCTTTCCCCAACCCATTTAGTTTGGGAGATCCCTCTCTGTCTCTCTCTCCTTCACGTATACACACACACACACACACACACACACACACACACACACACACTATGATTATTATAAATGACATAGTGACAGAAAAGGATAATATGGATAATATTAGGCTACATGTAAAGGATGAGCTATAAACTAAGTACAAAGTAATACTTCAGTGAAGACAACCTATTGACTTTTTGCTATTTCTTCATATTTCTGTAAGCTGGTTTCATCTCTGTTTTTGTTTAGCATTTATAGGAAACACAATTTGGGGAGACAAGAGAATGTTTTGTTCCTTAACCTGGTGTAGGTTTGCCTGCATTTTATGTTTCAATATACACAGTCAAGTGTAGAATTTTAATCCTATCCTGGGTCTTCAAAACAGGAAAGTAAAGGGGTACATAACGGTCACGTAGATGAGACCACTGTAAAAAAACAAAAAACAAACATAAAACTTGGAAAAATAAAAAATTATTTTGCAGGTTTATAGGGGGCTTCATTTGTAATGTAAACACAGATGTTGACATGGGCCACTTGTTAGAAGAACTTAAAAATATAATACAGAGCCTTAGAAGGTACAATGAAGACTGAGCATTTTATCATTGTGCTCTTACTTGCCCAGTGAAGTCCCAGCCAAGCTGCACCCTGTGCTCAATGGAGATGCAGTTAACTCAATTTGGTGCGGCCTGGGAAAGTCACATTACCTGACATGTACAGGCTCTCTTGTGACTGACCACGTTCACCCTGTTGCTCATTACTTGACAGAATGTAGCTGAAGAGTTAAGGAACAGGTTCCTGAGAACAAGTGCTAAAGGACTCACGGGAGAATGCCCACCAGTCACCCCAGAAACTTGTATTAAACCAGACTGATGCCGTCAGTCTACTGTGGTTCTCAAGTTCTGTTCTTTCTTGGTTTATAAAACCTCAATAAAGAGGTCCTTTGGAAATTTTCGTGCTTAAATTTCCTTAGACTGATTTCAAAGAAGAAATGTGTAGTGGGGGAAGGAATGCAGTGGGATGGGGTGGGACGGGGTGAGGATGGATTACAATTCCTCTGTGTTCTTAAATATTTAGGCCAGATTAACATGTGATATGACGCTTGCCAAGCTTTACCTTTTTTATTTTCTCTTGCAGGAGTGACTTTATTTGAAGAGTTCTAAGAGACTGAAAACTTATGACATATAAAGTTGCCTAGGGAATTATTTTTTTATCTTTTATACAATTTCTATGGTGGAGTCTGCAGACATGTGGATGAAAGCTAAAAGGGAATACTGTTGCTATGCTGGATACAGAATTCAGTTTGCTTTGAAACAAGTTTTGGTTTAAAAATGTCTGATGAAAAATTTATTATATTTCCAGGGAGGAAAAGAGCTCATGTTTTTGTCTTCCCAACCACCACCCCTCCCAATCCCCCATCTGTGGCCTTGGTGTCCACACTGCAATTTTTCCAGTATGATAACTATGTACAGTGGAACTATATGTGTATAGTCTGAGCTAATGCTCAGGGTGTGTGTGTCTGTGAACTATATGTGTGTAGTCTGAGCTAATGCTCAGGGTGTGTGTGTCTGTGTGTGCGTGTGTGTGTATGTACACACATGTCTGTGTGCCTGTGCTTCTGTTCCCCCAACCCTTAGATCTCATTTTGCTACTGGTTGTAAGACGATCCCCTTACAGTTTAACTGTTACAAAAGATAAAAGATGAATCTTTGGTGGTGAAGCCTCCTTGAAGATATAGTCTAACCCTGGGCAGTTGACCCCCCAAGAGATCATGGAGTCAGAGGGAACCAGATGCTAGACTTTGGATTCAGAGACGAGAAATCAGCACTGACCTGCTACCAGCATGCCACTCCTAGGTCACTTATAAAATATTGAGAGTTTTGGTTGTTTTTTTGTTTGTTTGTTTTAACTCAAGCTAAGCAAATCTTATTTAGCCATTGAATAAAGGGGGAAATGGTTTAAAGTCACTAAAAAAAAAGTCTTGTTTTGACAACTCAAGGCTAAAACAAAACAAGACAATCTCCACTTCTGGTGCAAGATGGACCCACACCTTCCTCTGGTATGTTTTCCTTGGTGTTCTTCCTGTTCTCCATCTTGTAGCTAGTGTCTGTTATTTAAAGGATTCTTGAGGGTTACTTTACCCTGTAGGTGTGGAATACCCCACTTAAAAAAAAAAAAAAAAAAGCTTTACAGTTTACAAAACACCTCAAAGAACCCAGAGGTGAAGGTAGTAGTACATTTATGGGAGGTCTGGGCCAAGAGGTTGGGGAGTCCAGGTACAGGGAAATCTTCAAGACCTGCCTCCATGTTGGTATGGTGCCTTGGCACTTCCTTTATTTCAAAAAGAAAGCACAATTCTCATTTGACTCCCAAAAGATGATTCCCATGAAAATGTACTTTTTTTTTTTGCGGTACGCAGGCCTCTCACTATTGTGGCCTCTCCCGTTGTGGAGCACAGGCTCCGGACGTGCAGGCTCAGCGGCCATGGCTCACGGGCCCAGCCGCTCCGCGGCACGTGGGATCTTCCCGGACCGGGGCACGAACCCGTGTCCCCTGCATCGGGCAGGCAGACTCTCAACCACTGCGCCACCAGGGAAGCCCGAAAATGTACTTTAAAGTATCCATTCTTTTTCCGGCACCAGACTAAAAATTTCTAACCTTTTAAATGAATGGTAGGTTCAATTTCATGTGAATTTTTGCTGACAACTAATTAAAAGCTGTACATGTGTACGTGCATACACGCAGTAGACCCGAGGAAGGCAATATGGAAATAAATTTCCCGGTGGTCCAGAAAGTAGCAATATAGGAATTTTGGGGGTGTGTATTAGTGTAAATAATATGCGTGCAGTCTAGACCAATAGTTTTAGTTTTATAAAGAGGAATCATTTTTTGTCTTAAAAATATTATGCCCCCGGAATGGTGAGGGATAAAGTGTAAGATATTCTTCAGCTTTAATTATTTTATAATTTTATTCAGGTCAGATCGCTTTTTTTTTTAATAGCAATACAACAGGCAAGAGGATACTCAAAATATTTAAATTGTATTTATACCAAGAGTACGTTTTAACTATTTTCTAATACTTGAGCAGTTGTTGTCTGACTGGCTTCCAAATATGCCAAAAGTTAAGCATTCAGTAGTTTCAACATGTATGCTTTTTACTGGTTTATATTACCTAATGAGAATCTTTAAGTGTTCCCAAAGCAACAGATGTTTACAGGCCTTTTGTGTTTTTCCTCCTTTAGAAGGCTTGGAGACCCACAACAAAGTTACTGTATAAAACACTAATGAGGGACTAACTTCTGATGTCATACATGAGTTGGCTACCACCTCAATGTAAAAATTTGTAAAGGAAATTTTTCACCGAGTGTCAAATGTATTTTTAACTGTCTGGTTTGTACTTCTATGACTTTTGTACTACCAAAGCAGAGTTAAAAATAAAAACGTTAAACACAGTGAGTTGTTTTTGAATGATCCAATTGTTGGTGCCTTGGGTACTGAAAGTACAATTGTGGTTGGTATAATTTATCGAGCTTAATATCACAGTGCCTGATTTCTTAACGTCTGAATTGTCAAGTGATCATTTGGCTGACTTTCCCCATTGGATTCCTCCTTTCCCCATAGTAATGCCATCCTCACCCCCGATTAGTATTTTTAAAATTTGGAGATAATTTTGGATGTAAGGAACAGTTGCAAAAGCAGTACAAAGAGTTCTTGTATACTCTTCACCCCACATTCCCTTATGGTATCATCTTACATAACCGCAGAACAATGATCAAAACTAAGAAATTAGGGCTTCCCTGGTGGCGAAGTGGTTAAGAATCTGCCTGCCAATGCAGGGGATTCGAACCAGGGTTCAAGTCCTGGTCCAGGAAAATCCCACATGCTGTGGAGCAACTAAGCCTGTGCACCACAACGACTGAGCCTGCGCGCCACAACTACTGAAGCCTGTGCACCTAGAGCCCATGCTCCGCAACGAAAGAAGCCACTGCTCACCGCAACTAGAGATAGCCTGCATGCAGCAACAAAGACACAACACAACCAAAAATGAAAATAAATAAAATAAATAAATTTATTAAAAAACAACTAAGAAATTAACATCAGCATAATACTACGAATTAAGTCACAGCATTATTCCAGTCTCACCAATTATCCCACTACCATCCTTGTTCTGTTCCAGATTTCCCACTGCATTTAGCTTCGGCCTCCTAAATCTCCTGTGACCTGTGATTTTCCCTCCGTCTTTTCTTATTTTTCATGATCTTGACGTGTTATAGCATGTACTGGTCAGTCATGTTGTAGAGTGCCCTTCAATCTCAGTGTGCCAGCTGTTTCTCCTGACTAGACTGAGGGTTTGCATTATGCAAAGGACGCCCTTCCCATTGCTCCGTATCGGGGGCTGGTGGGGGAGGCCATGATGTCGGTGTGTATTGCTAGCGATGTCAACCTCCACCATTTAGTCAAGGTGGTGGCCACCAGCTTTCATTTTGGTAAAGTCACTATTTTTCCCTTTGTAATTAATAAGTATTTGAGGGGAGATATTTTGAGATTAGGCACATACCCTATTTCTGCTTCACCCTTTAATTTTACCACCTGTATTATTTTCTTTGGGCTCCTGTAAAAAACAAACTGGGTGGCCTAAGACGATAGAAATTTATTCTTTCACAGTTCAGGAGGCCACAAGTCTGAAATCAAGGTGTCTGCAGGGTTGGTTCCTTCTGAGTCCCAAGGGAGAACCTGTCCCATGCTCCCTCCTGCCTCCTGGTGGTTGCTGGCAGTCCTGGCGCTCCATGCTGTGTAGCTGCTTCCCTCCAATTGTCTGCCTCTGTCTTCACATGACCGTCTTCCCTGGGTGTGGGCCTCTGTCCTCTTGTCTTCTCATGGGGACACTAGTCATTGGATATAGGACCCACTGTAATCTAGGATGACTTCATCTTAACTTGATCACATTTGCAAAGACCCTAATTCCAAATACGATCACCTTCACAGGAACCTGGGGTTAGGACTTCAACATACTTTGTTAGGGGACACAGTTCAACCCACTACACCATCCATTGGTGGGTCTTGCCTGCAGCTGTTTTTACTGTGGGAGAGGCTCTTTCAGGTTGGTGCCTGTGTCCTTCCGACATGGCTCCTTCTCTTTATTTCTTTCTCCCTTCCTCTTTATCCCTTTTGCCCTTTCTTACTTTCTAGAACCACGAGAGGCTCCAGGCTCATCTTCTCATGTTGTTTTCCTTGTCTTAGCCTTGGAATCCACCACTAACTAATCAAGGAGCCCCGGTTCCTTTTATTGGAGAATGGTGTTTAGAAATAGAGATCAGAGCACTAGGTGTGCTCATTGATACTGGGGTGCTACTGCTTCTGGGCACACATATACACACACACACACACTACTAACCCATTCATATACACACATCTTTATTTATGTAACTATCTTTAGAACAAAAGCATGAGTCATGACTGCTGCCTCTGACTCCAGTTTAGCTCCACAGGGTTCCCTCTAACCTTCCCACTTTCCTTCTTTGTGACTTTTCTCCAACAGTAAAGAAACCTGGCTCTTACAATCTATAATATTTTTATACAATGTCTCAGCCCTAGCATACATGTAAAGTAGTTTGAACACATACCCCTGTGAGAAATAGGTTTCCAACTAGAGCAGTATGCTGTGTACTTATTCTTCTAGTTGTGAGCCTTAGAGAATCCAGCCAGAAGCCTGTTTGCCAAATTTACTTAGGTCAGCGCCTTTGTTCCCCACACCTTGGGCGTGCTTGTGTGATTCAGTTTTAACACAGAGTCATTTGTCATCAACTGCATTCCATCTTTCCTTCATGTCCTGGTTAAATTTCTTAAAATTTATATGCAGCAGGGTCGTGGCAGCAGTCATGCGGCTCTGTCGGGTTCAGGGTGCCTGCCTTGCTGCGTGGGTTGCCGGCTGCGAGGCACAGCGCCCCTCTGATCTTCCTGCACAGCTCAGGTGATTCTGGACAAGGATTGAGAACGTGGATCAAGCAAGTTTTAAATCAAGATTTAACATTCCAACACATAAAAGTTATCTAACAGCTCCTCCCAGGCCATATACTTCTTTGAAAGGAGGACTCTCCAATGTATGGTTTGACAGATTTAAAATATCTAATGACTACCCAGAGCACCTTGAATCAATTGACGTAATGTGTCAGGTGCTTACAGATTTGATTGACGGTGAAGTAAAAAGTGGTATCAAGAAGAACAGAGTATCAGTAGGAGGATTTTCTATGGGAGGGTGTGTGGCAATGCATTTAGCATACAGAAATCATCAAGATGTGGCAGGAGTACTTGCTCTTTCTAGTTTTCTGAATAAGACATCTGCTGTTTACCAACCTCTTCAGAAAAGTGATGGTGTCGTTCCTGAATTATTTCAGTGTCATGGTACTGCAGATGAGTTAGTTCTTCATTCTTGGGGTGAAGAGACAAACTCAGTGTTAAAATCTCTAGGAGTGAGCACAAAGTTTCATAGTTTCCCAAGTGTTTACCATGAGTTAAGCGAAGCTGAGCTAGAAAAACTGAAGTCATGGATTCTTACAAAGCTACCAGACTGAATGAATTGATTGACTTGTTAATATATAAGTAATGTCTTTATGAAAAGTGATGTTTACTGCCAAATTCTAATCTGATAAACAATAATTAAAATAGTAAAAAAAATTTATATACAGCAAACTTCACTCTTTGGGGTGCCTCATTGGATTCTGATTTTGAATTTTCCTGTATGTGTGTGTGTGTGTGTGTGTGTGCGTGTGCGTGTGTGTGTGTTGGCCTTGAAAACAAGATGATCAATAACAGCTTATGCTAAGGAAGTGGAAAAGCTGATTTTACAATTTTCAGCTCTTGAAAACCAGGAAACCCAGAATATATGCACCAGGGAGGATGTTAGGAATTCCCCCAAATCTCATTTTATAGTAGAAAGGGGTCATTTGGGGTTACAGGTTTTGTTCTTAATCAATCAGCCTCTTTCTTTTTTTTGTGGTACGCGGGCCTTTCACTGTTGTGGCCTCTCCCGTTGTGGAGCACAGGCTCCGCACACACAGGCTCAGCAGCCATGGCTCACAGGCCCAGCCGCTCCGCAGCATGTGGGATCTTCCCGGACCGGGGCACGAACCCGTGTCCCCTGCATCGGCAGGCGGACTCTCAACCACTGTGCTACCAGGGAAGCCCTAGGGAAGCCCTAGGGAAGCCCTCAATCAGCCTTTTGATATCCTCTCTAAGATCCTCCCTAGGATTCAGCTCTCCACCGGCAGGTCCAGGATGAATTGCCAAGGGGACTGACGGTCCATGGCCTTGTATGCTCCTGCACTTCCTTTTCAAATCCAGATATCGAGCTTTCCGCCACCCTGATGATCTGATATAGTGGAAATGTGGAGGAACACTTCCTTCCCTCCCACTGAGGACAGCAGGATGTTGGTGCTTTGGAAGTGGGGTCCCACCATTCAGGGCTTGGCTGTGGTCAAAGGAGACTCCGTTTTTCACCCGAGGTCCTTACCAGTTCTTAAATCCTCTGAACCCTTTTGTCTGCAGGGCAGGTTCTATCCAGGGCTTCCTTTGTTCATTCCTCATCCTCCCAGGACCATTCTTCAGGACTGTTCTCAGATCTTCCTGGAGATCCCTCATGGTAGCTCCAAACACCCGAAAGGGCACCTGGGACTCTGTCCCCGGCATTCTGTGGCCGCCCAGCTGGTGTCGCTGCCCACCCGCTTCAGCTGCTGCCCAGGCGGGCGGTTGTCCGCCTCGCACAGAGCTGGCACTTGCCCCCTCTGCCGGCCGAATGCGAGAAGTGCAGGAAGCTTAGCTCCTGGGCCATTTATTGGTGGTGGTGTGTCTTTCAGGGCCGGGCGCTCAGAAAGTACGTAGGCATGATTTCACGATGAATGAATAAATAAACAAAAGTCTACCTTTAAAAATGAAAGATTATCATCAGCTATTTTATGGGAGTAAAAATTGAAGTTTGGATTTTTCCTAACTCATTTTCTGACCCTACTAGCTGGTCTCTATTGTCTTTCTCATAGGAAATCCCAGTTTCTCACCTGGGAACTTATTTCCCTGCACGTGTGGATGCTGGTAGAAATAATTGAGTTCTAATTTGGAGGAGACCCCATGCCCTGAATCCTGCCATGGAAGTGGTGTGGCTGTGAGAAGCAGTGTGGTCTCAGAGCAGTGGCCCCCGCCTTGGCTGTTGGCTCTGAGTCATGGCTCTGACACTCACTGCCTATGCAATGTTGGGGAAATTACTTTACCCTCTTTTCTTCTTTTTTTTAAAAAAAATTTATTTATTTATTTGGCTGCACTGGGTCTTAGTTGAGGCTTTCAGGATCTTTGTTGCAGCATGCGGGATCTTTAGTTGCAGAATGCACACTCTTAGTTGCGGCATGTGGGGATCTAGTTCCCTGACCTGGGATCGAACCCCGGGCTGCCTGCATTGGGAGCGCGCAGTCTTAGGCCACTGGACCACCAGGGAAGTCCCTTACCTTACCTTCTGAGATGCAATTCCCTCAGCTGTAAAATGACCTATCTCTCAGGACTTTTAAGGACTAGGAAAATGCAGGCAAAGTCATGGTGCCTGCCGTGGTCTCCATGGCAACCCTGATGGAGTGCACGGTCATCGTCAGCAGCCAAGCTTGGTAGCTTGGTAAAAGGTCTGTGTGTATCTGTCCCACCACAGCTGATCAAGGTGGCTTGTGGAGAGGCCAAGCACACACAGCTCTGTCCAAGTGTGGAGCTGAGCCAGGACACTTTTTGCTGAACCACAGTAAGAGTTCAGAAGCCTCGTGGAAGAACAACAGAGTAGAGGAGAGTCCAAATTTGGGGGAGGCAGAAGCACAGAGATAGAAAAGAGAGTTGAGGATGAAGAGGTAGTGTGTGCAGGGGGCAGCTGAAACTCCATCAGCCCAGTGCCTCTCCCTTCTGGGGTGATGCCCCCTCCTTTGGAGAACTCTTCTCCCTCTTAGAACCCAGCCAGGCGCCCCGCTACCCTGACTGCAGCCGGATGTGACCGAGGCCGTGCCGAGGAAGCTGGTCTGAAGAAAGGAAGGGAACATGCAGAGGGAAGAGAGGCAGTCCTGGTTTGTTGCCAAGGCCTAGATTCATTTGACCCTGAGGCCCAGCTGCCCTTCCGAGCTTTATGAACATTCCAAGGACATCCCTCTTTTGTCTTACCGCCTTTGGGTTGAGTTTCTATCACTTCTGACAACAATCACAAAAACCCACAGTCGGTGCAATTATTCTCAGAAAAGTAGATACACAGGGAGTATCAGACATCCAGCCCTACAGCGGAGGCTGCCCAGCGCTGCCTCAGATCCATAACCAGGGGCCCCGGCCCTGCTGTGGCATCTGCTCTGAAATGCTCTTGCAATCCCTCTCCGGACTTCGTTGCCTTAGGATAACCTCCATTCCATCATCTTTCCTTGATTTGCCATAGGGCTTGAGACTGTAGCTCCTGTCAGAGCACAACTTTGGCATTCAGATGACTCTGGCCATCTGTGACCTTAATGTTTTCAGATCCCAATCTTCTAACTGAAGATAATGGACTAGACTGAAGATAATATGTGCCTTTTAGGGAGGCCGTCAGGATTATAAGAGCGTGGGCAGGTAGTGCATGTAGCATGGGGCTGGACACAGCCAGCGCTGACTCAATGAGCTGCCTTGGAGTTGCCAAACTCAGCCCCTCTTTAGTGAAATAAATGATAGGGCTTCCCTGGTGGCGCAGTGGTTGAGAGTCCGCCTGCCAATGCAGGGGACACGGGTTCGTGCCCCGGTCCGGGAAGATCCCACATGCCGCGGAGCGGCTGGGTCCGTGAGCCATGGCTGCTGAGCCTGCGCGTCTGGAGCCTGTGCTCCACAACGGGAGAGGCCACAGCAGTGGGAGGCCCGCGTACCGGAAAAAAAAAAAAAATGATAGAGTGATGAGTATTTGGCCATTTGAGTGTGGGTTCTTGATGTTTTTGCCACATTAAAATTGCTTCACATTGAAGATGGATCCAGTGTGGGGATGGGGGCGATTGGAGAGTAGGAGGGATCAGGTAGAAGAGGCAACTTCTAAGATTCTGTCTGGGCCTGAGATTCTTCTGGAACCAGGTCAAATACCTTAAGTGAGAGGATGATCTCATTGCTCCAATGTTAAATGGAGCCGGATCTACAAGACAAGGGGTGTGTTCTTTCTCTGCATGCACAGGCTCTCATTTTATCTTATCACTCTTAGGATAAGACATGAATGTGGTATAGTCTTAAAAAGCACTTGACTTCTTTTTATTTGCAAGTCATTCTAACTGAGAAATTATAGAGAAAATGCTCTTGGAATCATAACATGAAACCTAAATTACAAAATTTCTGGGTTTGATTATGGATGAATATCTTCATGTTGGCCAAATAAAAAAAACACCTAACAAAACAATTCCTCTGAAATAACTAACCAACCCTACCAAACCCAAGATTTCTATCTTGCATTAAAAATGCATTTTATTTAATAAAAATGTATTTGTGGCAAGGGAGGATTAAAGAAACAGGTTAGTTTTAATGCCTCAAATATTCATTTCAGACATAGCATGACAAAATTGTGACTAGGCATAAATTACTGTGTATCCTCCAATGGTTAAATGAGGAAAATAAATAATAATGATGAGAATACAAAAAGAATAATAATAATGATGAGAATACAAAAATAATAATGATGAAAATACAAAATATTAAATTTGAAGTGCCCCAAGATGCATGTTTACCTTGAGATGATTGTTAATAATGTGGGTAGAAAAGGACTTACCTAGTTTAGAAATAATTCAACATGATTAGAAGTGGTGCAGAAAGCTTTGGTGGTCATAGAAATCAAAATTTAGTTATTAAAAGAAAGTGTAAATGCTACTCATAAAAAAGTGGTCCAGTGTGAGATGACCTTCACTGGGTGATAGAGTCACATCTAACGTTTATTATTTACCCGGTGCTGGGTATGCGCTAAGCACTTTATATTCTGTATCTCCTGTAAGTTGCATTACAGCTCGGGGGAGGCATAGCCACCACTTCCATTTTATAGGTGACAATACTGAGGAAAGGAATTTCACGATACTTTGCACTGGCCGTTCATGTGATCATTGTAAAAACACAAATATCACTGGTCGGAGACAATCTCAGAGATTTTACAGATAAGGCCTTGACTAACGTTTCAATTCTTTATGAAAATCTTCCTCAGAACCAGAAAAAGAAAAAAACAAAACAAAAACCAAAAACCTTTCTTTTCCAATTGCCAATACATGTAAGTTTACTTTTCCAATATTGGATTTCTTTTTTTTTTGGCGGTACGCGGGCCTCTCACTGTTGTGGCCTCTCCCGTTGCGGAGCACAGGCTCCGGACGCGCAAGCTCAGCGGCCATGGCTCACGGGCCCAGCCGCTCCGCGGCACGTGGGATCCTCCCGGACGGGGCACGAACCCGCGTCCCCTGCATCGGCAGGAGGACTCTCAACCACTGCGCCACCAGGGAAGCCCTGGATTGTTCTTAGCTCCACCACCTTGGTTTAAAGTTCCCCCAACTTTCAGATCTCAGAATTCACTTGATTGTTGTGATTGCTGAATTCCCTGCAATAATGGAGACCAAAGGCTTTTTTTCTTAGAAATTCCACATTTTGATTCAGCCCTTCTTTTTTTCTGATGGCAACATGGCTGTCTCCACAGAGAGGCTGTATTACCTATTCCTTAAAAGGAAGCTTGTTGTTCAAACTGAGTTCAGTTGAGATTCTGCCACTGACTGTCTGTGTGACCATGGATGAATTAGATCGCTTTTTGAGCCTCCATTTCCTCATCTGTGAAATAGGGATAACCATACCTACAACTTATAGGGTCATGGTGGACTTAAGGAAGACGATGCTTATGCAGAACTGAAACTGTACTAAATGCTTAACAAATGGTAGTTTTAAAAAAAGTTAAGCTATATTTGCACCTATAAAAACAAAAACAAAAACAGGGCTTCCCTGGTGGCGCAGTGATTGAGAGTTTGCCTGCCGATGCAGGGGACGCAGGTTTGTGCCCCGGTCCGGGAGGATCCCACATGCCACGGAGCAGCTGGGCCCGTGAGCCATGGCCGCTGAGCCTGTGTGTCCGGAGCCTGTGCTCCGCAATAGGAGAGGCCACAACAGTGAGAGGCCCGCGTACCGCAAAAAAACCCCCCCAAAAAACAACAAAAAAAAGTAACTTGCTGTCTCTCACAAGTTATTACTGAATAAAATTTCTATATCAATAACTGTATTATTTGGCAAATTATTTTGAAAGTGTCTGCAGATATGTTTTTCTTGTTATAAAATTTTTCTCTATAAATTAAAAAAAATAATTTTAGTCCATTTCTTTTTTTAAAATTAATTAATTAAATTTATTTATTTCTGGCTGCATTGGGTCTTCGTTGCTGCATGCGGGCTTTCTCTAGCTGTGGCGAGCGGGGGCTACTCTTCGTTGCGGTGTGCGGGCTTCTCATTGTGGTGGCTTCTCTTGTTGCAGAGAATGGGCTCTAGGGGTGTGGGCTTCAGTAGTTGTGGCTCACGGGCTCTAGAACGCAGGCTCAGTAGTTGTGGTGCACGGGCTTAATTGCTCCATAGCATGTGGGCTTTTCCCAGACCAGGGCTCGAACCCGTGTCCCCTGCATTGGCAGGTGGATTCTTAACCACTGAGCCACCAGGGAAGTCCATCTCTATAAACTTTTAATTTAAATACTGTACAGTTCTTGGTTTGTCTCCTGGACAATGGCTGACATCATGAAAATCTTAGAGCCTATGATCACATGGCTTCATAAATGGGTAATTCAAAACTTTTGATTCTGTTCTAGGCATGAACATTTAAGACAGGGAGAGCACGTTAGTTCACGAGAAGAGACCAGCAACTCTCCTTGGCCTGTAAAAATCTTCCCTTGTTTATACGAGGACCAAAGTTGATATGTACCAATCTTGATAGCTTTGGAGCTACTTTGGAGAATGAAAAAGGATGAGTAGAACCTGGAAATGAAATTATTTTTGTGGGATTTTCTTCTAAGGTTGGTAACGGATGTCAAGAGAAAACTTTATGGCTTTGTTTTCAAAACAGCAAGAGCCCCACTAAACAAATATTCTAATCAGCCTGTCCTCCAACTGTCTCACTTATGTGAATTGGGAATGTGTAGATTTGATAAGGGAAATGAGTAAAATTCTTTGTCTACCTTCTGGTCTCTGGGTCATAGTTTACCCTTGTTTTGTATTAACTATTCCAAAATGCTTAAAAGCCGAAAATACAGAAGTCTCGTAAAAAGTCAAGCTCAAAGTGTGAGATGAGGGTGAACAGTAGTGATGAGTGGTATTGGGGAGGTATTTTCACGTTTGCTTGTATTCTAAGTGTATGGCTCACATGCATATATAGGCCATGTATCTTGTCGAAAATCTTAGTCTGGTTTTGTCTATTTAGAGTGCTTTTATAGATAGTTCATCTGAGCTTCTAAATCGGTGGTTTTCAAAGTAGGTTTCACATAACCCAGGGGTATGGGAAGAAAATATTAAAACCCGGATTGATATCTGTTATGTTAATACTGCTCTACAAAGTATATGACATAGTACAAGAGGACCGGTACATTTATTTGTAAACATACTTCTATTAGGGGTAGGAGTGTGACATTTGTTACTGATAACTGGTGCAAGATCAAAAAGGTGTGGCAAGTCCTGCTCTAGTCTCAGAGTTTCTCCAACTGTGGCTGGAGAAACACCCACAACAACTATGCAAATGCTGGGGCCCCACCCAAGACCTGCTGAATCCAAGTCTCTAAGAGCTGAGACCCAGAAACCTGCTTTTATAAAACAAGCACCCTGAAATTTGAGAATGTCTGCCTTCCACTTGGGATGTAGGAAGGATCCCCATTTTACAGTTGAGGAAACTCAGGCTCAGGAAAGTTAAGAAACTTAAACCCAAGGTCATACAATGAGCAAGAGGCACAGGCTGATTCCACCCCAGGTTGATTAGGGTTGAAGAGGGGCACGAGTGTGAGTGCCCGGCCCATGCTGTGTGGTCAGAATCTCTGAAGACCTGCAGGTCGCCACGCATGGCTGCAGGGGTTAATCGTGGAGCCAACCCCCATGTATTTTTCTACCATGAGGCGCCAAGAGAAAAGTGACATCTGAGTCTCATGTCACAAATACACACCCTTTCCTTCTTTCCCCTCCAGGATTTGAAAGATTGAGTTCAAGATGACTGAAAAATGTGGTGAGCCAAGTTTCCCACTGCTTGGCCCCAAACATTGGTTTTCTTAAGGTTGTTGTCTCAGTTTGGGAGTAAGCTCCTCGGGGTAACATGACCTCGTGATGGAGACCAAACCTCCACTGGCTACTCCATTCCACTCTGTGCCCATCTTACCACAGACCACCAGGCAGCCTCCTTATTCAAACGGAGCAGGGCCGCCGGAGTGAAATGCGTGACTAATACATGTAATTTCTTTTCTCTCATATTCATCTAGACTGTGCTTCCACAGCCCTGCATTTATACCTTTATCACAACATATTCCAATCTCACAGTTAGCATTCGGAATCTTAATCAGCTGCATGATGTCTCCTCCACTACATGTGAAAAGCTTTTAGTCTTTCATTCAACAAATAATGTACTGAGTCTCACCTGTGCCACACACCATCCTAGATCTAGGCAAAAGGTGCTTGTTTATTATAGTCACTTTAGTTGAAAAAAAAATTGCTAATGGTCAACTCCAAGCATATTTAATAGATTTGCCCAGCATGTTGTTTCTTAGAGTGGCTGAGAGTGCTTCAAAAGTCAGCCTGTTATATGTCTACTATAACCTAATACATTGGAGGAACTTATAAATTTAGTACATAAATAAATGAGCAACTTATTTCTGTAAGTTAACAGAGAAAGCGTTTACCGTGAAAAATAAATGTCAGCTTGTCTCTGTTTAATTATCACCAGCTCTAAAATAGCACATTTTAAAAGGAATGAGGTTTACTCTAGAAGAAAAAATAAATAAACAGAAAGCAAGAATTTCCACATTTTCATCGAAAGACTCATTGTACAAATAGGAGTCCCCTTGATGAAGAATAAAGTCCAAGTTCAAGAGCAGAGGCCACATTCCTGTGACTGCACACAGAGGACAAAACTAAGGAAGTCAGATCTGTACTCATGTACTTGCATTTGGTGCTTCCTTCCGTCTTCCTAAGGCCTCCTGCTGGGAGATACTGATGAAGAGTTAAGATGAGAATGGGTGGGGGAACAGGAGGGCAAGGTAGGCCTTGGGGATCAAGAGATACAGACTACTACGTATGAAATAAATAAGCTACAAGGAGGTAATGCACAACACAGGGAATACAGCCAATATCTTATAATAACTATAAATGGAGTATAACCTTTAAAAATCACTATGCTGTACAAATGAAACTTATATAATACTGTACATCAACTATACCTCAATTTAAAGAAAAAAAAAAGAAGAGAAGAGATAATCTTGTCCTTAGGGTCAGGGCAGAGGAAGACAGAAAGAGGAAAACGGTGACTGGCTAAAAGTTACTGAACATGGACAAATGGGTGTGTGCTAAGAACCTGAAATCCTGTTTAATCCCTTGCAGATCTGCTTTGACAGTTATAACAATATGCTACCATCTGCCTTGGAAACCAGGGAAAAACATCTAATGTCATATTTATATGATAGTTCAACTATCAGTAAAAAGTGAAATGTAACTTCCTAGCTCAAGAAAACTACATGTAATATAGAAATAATCTTATATCAAAATCAAGAGTTAACATGGTAAATAGCCATGCAATGCAGTTTGCTAAGATCAAGGAGACTGTGATGTCCACTTCTTAATATCTATCTATCTCTCTCTATATATGTATATCTATTTAATTGGAGTATAGTTGGTGTACAATATTGTGTTTATACGGTACAGCAAAATGAATCAGCTATACATATACGTATATCTCCTCCTTTCTGGATTGTGATGTCCACTTCTAATCACAGCCAGTGCCTTACATTCAGAGTGCATCTATGCTGTCAGACTGTCCAGAATGTCAGCACCACTTTTGATAAGGGGTGGGACCAGGTTGCAGAAAGAAGACATTGCACAGAGCAGGATTCTCAGCTGCTAGACAAGCTGCGGGGAAAAAGCTAAAATCTGGAGTTTCTTCTCAACCTAAAGATTCTGACATTGGCCCTGATGTCCTTTAGTGGAGCCTGGATATTGGGGCCAGGGCTGCTTTTAACAAAACACATGAAATTCCGTTAACCTTTTTGAAGCAGTTATTCACATATAAAGAATATAAAGAATCTTTATATTCTTTATATAAAGAATTTTCTAAATATATATAAAGAATTTTTAAAAGTCGAGAGTTTTTAATCATGGTGAACTCTCTGTAGCCGTCCTAAAATGTAAAATTAGGTAAACATGTAAATGCAGAAGTGTGTTTCTGTGCCAGGGAAAGAGACTTGTCTGCAGGAATACCTCACTTTCCCCTTTCCTTGTCCGATTTTTCTTCTTTCATCCTTCTGTTTTGGAGATACCCATGGGAAGCTGGGAAGGCTGTAGCTGTCCAGTCCTCCTTGGACCAAAGGTTCAGACTCCTCCTGTGTCACACTAACTGTAAATATCTTTCAATCTCTTTCAAATCAGCTCTATCCCGGGCTTTTGTGTTTTGAGGACCTGGTGTGGCAGATTGTAAGCAGACCATCTCATAACTCAACGTCCATTCTCCCCCTTCTCCGTAACTGAATCCTGAATTTAGTTGGGAAAGCCATGCTCATAGCTAGAAAGGTAAGTCTTCCTAGCCTTTCTGGCAGCTGGATGTGACCAAGTAACCAGATGTTGACCAATGAGAAACAAGTGGAAAGGTTGAATTACACTTCTAGAAGGTCCTTAATAGAGAGGGAGTGAGATCTTCTGACCTGTTATTCTTTTTCCTGCATGGAAAGCAAATGAGTGACTGGAACCCCAGCAGCCATTGTGGACCACGCAGTAATCTTGAGATGGAAGCCAAATGATAGAAGGAACATAAGTCGCTGATGCCATGGCATCCTCTACCAGCCTGGACTGCTACCTCCAGACTTCTTTTACAGAAAAGGTAAATAAATCTCTATTTTTATAAGACATTTATCACATGCAGCTGGACCTGATCCCAACAGGTACACTTAGGAAATTGTTGAAGGAACCACTTTGAAATATTAAGCATCTGATGTACTAAACAGAACAGTAAACCAACAATGCAATTAGCAATGCCAACAGTTTAGCCTTTAAAAGCTCTGAGTGACCTTGTATGTAGAGGTGGCTTGCCATCAAGCAAACCCAGGGAAATGTCTGTCTGTTAGGCTCAGAAATCATGTTTATGTTAAATAATTACCAAAATGGAGCGATGACATTATGACAATCTCTAGAAATACATATTATAATTCTCACTTAATTAATGGGCAAATAGAAGGGATACATTCCTTGCCCAAGGTCACATGCAAAGCTGGAAATCCAACCAAGGTCAGATTTCAGAGCCTGTGTTATGAAACACCATAATAAAGCACCCTCCATGTTGGTATTTTTCTAAATACTCTTGACCATCCTCTAAATTCTCCATCAAGCCATGTCTAAATAGCTGTCCTTGTTTATAAATTAGAAGGCTGAAACCCAGAGAGGGCTATTCATCCTAAAGGTCAGATCCGCACAGGTAATCATGGTGTCAAGAGTTTGAACTACAGGGACAGAGAGTCAAAGCCATTCTTGGCAAACCAACCTAGTCTCCTCTTCATCTGTAATTTAATAGTCTAGCTGTTTAAATGGAAAGAAACATCAAGGGTCACTAATGCTCAGTCTGGGAAAATTAGAAGCACTTTTGAGTTAAGACACACAGACACATATGTTGCTATATTTTAATCACAATCAGACATTAACATGGCACAAAACACTCCATCTATCTCTTTGCTGTTCCAAATCTCATGAAAACCTGAATTTGACACAAGCAGTTTAAATAATTATTTTGACCAGACTTCCCAATCCCACAGGAGATTAAAAAGTAATAATGTAAAAAAATTAAGGTCAAGGTGTCCTGATATCACAGCTAATGACTAACCATGTGTTTACGGGCGGCTCGTGCTCCACCCTGGAAGCTGCTGAGCTTCACCCCCGGTCCAACAAGTGGTTAGTTATTAGTTCCCTGGGTGATTGTCCCTGCAGGTAAACCATACATTAGGCACTTTAAGTGGGGGTAGTTACCTTTCTCGGGTTGGGTATAACGTTTGGCTCTCAAAAGCAAGATAGAGAATTTAGAGTCAAACAGAATGTTCTGTGAACCTTAAGCCCTTGGGATTAAGCGCTGGGACGTCAGCGCATCCTCAGGGACATCTGCACCAGATGTTCTGGGGGAGTCATGCGGGGTGCCGAGCAGGCTGTTTAATGTCTGCATGCGCTGTGGACACGAGCACTGTGGCCCACTCTGACTTTTATTCTCGTGTCTCGAGTTTTAGCCCATCTAGACGGTGGTACTCTCCATGTTTAACAAGCGGTGTGGCCCAGGCGCTCACAGCCATCAGAACAGCTGCTGGGTGTCAACCACCGGTAAGGCTGCACCCATCTGCGCTGCGGTCATCAGCTCTGTGTCTAAGGAGCAAACCCAGCCCCATACGCCCAGCGCAACGCTGGCTTCCTTGCCGGCGCAAAGCCGCTCCCCTACTCTGCCTCGTCCACATCTTCTCCCGCAGTAGCTGCCTCTAAAGCGGCCAGGGCTTCGGCCACCTCTGCGTCCTCATCCGCCGTCTCCCCACTCGCATCTCCAGGGGAGCCCTGGGTCTCCTCCCACCCGTTTCTCGAATCGACCACAGGTACGTCCTGTGCAGGATCCTCTTCTTTAAAGTATACACTTAGAACTTCAGTTGCCACGGCCTCGTTTAACGAATCCCAGCTTCTCTTCACCGAGAAGGGCATATTCAAACCACGCTCCCCCGCCCCGGGGGGAGCGCCCTGCCCGGGCTCCTCCTCTGTGTGGCTCTTGAAAAGACAGTCCTTTTCTTCGCGATCAACGTGATCTGCGTCGTCATCGTCGGCTGAGCCCCACAGCTGAGGGTAATCGGGGGCGGGTATCTGGAGGACGTGGTCTGGGATTTCCCAGGCGGGATGCCCTGCCGCGCAAGACGCGCTGGAGTCGCCGTTTCCGATGACACGGGTCTCTCCTGAAGCCAGCAGCACGCAGTCCGGTTGCCTGGCACTTCCTCCTCCAAGGAAGGGCCGAGTCGTGTGACCCTTGTTTGTGGCACTGGCCCAGGAGCCCCTGTCCCCCTGGGGGCACCCGGGATCGCCAGCGAGCTGCAGGGCAGCAGCGGGGCCGAGGCCATTGACGGCCCCGCCAGTCTTCTCAGCGCAGGGTCCCCCGGCCGTGTCCCCCGGGAGAAGCGGTCCTTGGGGCGGCCCGCAGGGCTCCTGCAGAGCAGCCGTTTGGTACCTGCTCGTGGTCCTCTTGGAGCTCTCGCTCGGAGGGTCATCCTTGTGTACCAGCACTTCGTGGCTCTGTTTGCCTTTTAACTTAACGGCATCGTCTTCATCTAACTTGCAGCTGTTTACTTCGTTGACATAACCAGGGGAGGGCACTTGAACTGGATCCAAGAGATAGCTGGGGTGAGAAGAAGGGAGACCAGTCGGGTTAAGTATTAACTTTATTAATAACTTTCATTATTAATATATCTACTACAGGCTCTGCTGTTTTCTACAATTCCTATAAATTTCCATGATTACTCTTTTAAGTCTATATGTGTGCCTCATTAAATATATATAGTTGGTATAAAAATGTTCTACCAACTGGAAATAGATCTTAAGAAGAGATTCAAAAAAGGGCAGGAAGAAGTTACAGAACAAAGTGGGTCATGAAATTGAAAAACAAACAAAAAATGTAAATAAATAAAACAAATATCCAACAACAGGAAAATAACTGGTTCAGAACTGATGGTTCAACCCCTCAATGGAATATTATGTAGTAATTAAAATATGAAGTCTGGACTAGCAGGAAAGATACTTACAATAAATATTTTTTTGAATAGAGCTTAACATCAGATTATAATTATAGTGGAATAAAACTTATATATGTATGTAGGTGTGTGTGTGTCTATATACCTATATCTATCTATATATAGATCTATATATAGATAGATATAGATACGGAACAGAACTAACATAATAAAGATAGTTTTGTCAAGGAAGCAAAATCATCAGTTAATTTTTCCCCTTTATTTTATACAGAATTATATTTATGTTGCCCAAATTTTTATGAAATAGAATCTGGACAAAATTAAAAGCACATATGTGACTGGGGTGTTTTCAGTGATGCCATTTCAGGCATCTTCAAAAACTCAAACTTTTCTTTGCATTGAAGCTCTCTGGAGAAATGTAAATTCAATCCAAACCAAATTCAGCTTCAGAGAAAGACAGCGTTCCCAACACACTCTGAGCATTGCGCAAAAAATGTTTAAAAATCCAGGCCTCGTGTTCTTTTAAATGACATTAAAGTGGTTCCAAACTCTTAATTTCCTGGCAATGGTGGTCATGCCCCAAGCTGGGTGAATGCATTGAACCCATGCAGGGTGTTTAAAGTGCTTGCATAGTAATCACAAATTCCTCCATTCGGATGGGACATTTTGTTCAATGTTACCTTTGTAGCATTTTACAGCACCTGCACCCCATCTGGATTACTTTTTGTTATCATCTGGAAAAAAAGGCATAAAAAGGAGAGAACAGAGTGAAGGACATTTTATTTTATTTTATTTTAAAAATAAAAAGTGTTCGTTTTATTGTAGGAAGATACATTAATTCTTTGAAATCAGAGTGAAAGTGTTGCACGATTTAATTCTATATCAATGACTGAATATACAAAGTGTCAAATATAAACAGTAGTGTAAAATAAATTGGCAGAAATAATTATTCAACCAGTAGCAATACTTAAGACTACCATTTGAAAGATCTTCTATAAACAAAGAATGGAAAAATACTGTTATAAGATTTTGCAGCACAGAATTGAATTCCATCCTAATTCATTACTATTATACTTCTTCAGTATTAGTGGACCCACATTATCTCCAGTCAATTTGTTGTGTTTATCGTGTGAACCATCACAGGCAGGAAACGTCTTAGAACGCCAACACCTACAATTAGCTGCTTTAGTAAGACACAAATCTTCAATGGTTATTTCATTCACCACTTTGGGATTTTCCTTTTGTATTTTAAGATTAATCAAGTTATCCTTCTGCTGCTTTTTCTTCGGGAGGAATGGACGAACCGCAAGGTAGTGCAAGTACACCGAGGAAAGGCAATAATCAAAGCCATTCTGAAACTGTGAGCCGGGCGATCCTGGTAATGCTCTCGGGGACTGGGAGCTGCTTAAGATAACGCGGGGAGCTGCACCTTCAACATGCGGACCGTGGCCTCCAGCACCTTCCCGGCCAGCGGCGCCCGCTCCTCTCCCGGCCCCGCCGGCGGCTCCGCTGCTCTCCGGCCGAGCTTCGGGCGCTTGCGCGGAGAGCGGAAGCAGCAGGCGGGCGCTCTCGGCCTGGACTGGGCCGGGGAGGCTGAATGACATTTTAATAGGAATTAAGTTTGCTTTTTCTTTCCTAGATACACTCAAAGTTAGTAGAGTTACAATTTTTGGCAAAAGGATAACGCGATTCAGGGAGGGCACTGGTTACCCGGAATACCTTCACGTATCTAAAATCACAGATTCAGAGTTCTCAAACATTTATTTACACTTGTCTCTTGTGCCAGACCTTTCCCCAGCCCTGGGAGTTATGCCATCTCCACTTTGCAAATGAGGAAAAAACAGGTTGACGAATGTTAGGGAGAGAAAGGTGGGACTGAAAAGGACTTGTGCGTTTTCTCTTCCATTGTCTTCCACAGGGGACATGGACTTAACCGGGGTGCAGCCCACGTGCAGCAGCAGATGGTGTAAGAGAGTGGAGAGGTTTCCGCGCCAGGGGCTTAGCTACTCAGCATTAAAAGATGTCAGGATACGGCAGCTGATCTCCACGTTCCATGTTACAGACCTGAGGAGATTAGAGCTGGAGGGATCATCACAAGCTTTACTTGGACTAAACTGCTTCTGTTTTGCTTTTCCCACCACGAGTCCCATCCTGGCTACGATCCATGGACTCCACTCTCTGGCAGTTCAAGGACACGCCCCTTCGGGCTTGCTGGTGGCAGATGGACTCATGTCTTTGCTTCTTTCATTTCCCACCTGCCCTCTGTCCCCTGGCCTCTCCCAAGTTGCATTTTTCCCTCATGATTGCCCCCTGAATAAAACCTTCTCTTCATGTAAAACTGACCACACTGTTCTGGTCTTTTCTGAAAATCCTAAAAATTAGTATGGAAGAAACTTTAAGTCATCTTCCATCTCTAACAGCTACAACCTTTAAGAAGACAAGCCGGTGACAGAATCTAAAGCCCTAGTCCCTTTGTCTCCATGAGATGCATGTACTAGGGAGAGAGAGGGATCGCTCATTGTCAGCTGTGTCACTGCTTCCTCTGTTCTCTCTCCTTCCTTTCCATCATGCATGAATTTCCCAGGATGCTACTTCATAAGCCTTTAACCACAGAGAAAATTACTGGTGCCTTTTAAGAAGTATAGACTAGTTGGATGGTTAGAGGAAACTAGATTTACACCCCCCCACCCCCACACACATACATAAAGATATCCAACATCCACATTCTAATCTCTGGAACTTGTGACTGTTACCTCATGTGATCAAGAAAGAAAGTCTTTGCAGATGTGATTACAGATTTGAGATGGGGAGATTGCCTGGATTATTTGGGTCAGGTCCCAGCTCTGCCGTGTAACTTTGGGCCTCAGCTATTTCATCTGTAAATGGGGATAATGACGCATCTACCACCTAGCATTGTTGGAGATGATATGAGTTAATATTCATAATAAGCATATACTTATTACTCAGCTTTGTCTACATACAGCATGCTTAAAAAAAAAGACGAAAGCTTTGCACCTAAGAAAGAATCTAGTAGTCATGACGTACATACACATACAAACAAGAGCATTAACAATACCAAGTAATACTTGTTTCCAGAATAAGGGCCAAATGGTATATTTCTATCAACTGTGGCGCCAACTGAAATACGCACACCCCAAGTGCAACAAAAATTCCACAGAGAGAGAAATCACTGGTGGCTTAGCCAGCGATATGTGTACAACCTTTTCCTTTTTCAATGTACTCTCAAAGAAATTACCCCATTTTCCAAGCCCAGGATTTTGTTTCCAGCCTCTGCTCCCCACTTATGTCCATTTGCTGCAAATAATTTATATATCAGCCGGATGACAGGTTCAAGAGCCCCCTGTGTGCTTCCTCCCCACCATCAGCCCTCCCCTCCCCACTTGCGCCCTCAAAATCTGGCGTTTCCATGCTTGCAGTACCTTTGTTTATCTTGGAATCTGTTTTTAAAAAGTCAGGAGGATAGGAGGCAAGAAAAAAAGTCAAAGAAAAGAAAAAAAGGGCTTTGGAGTGTTTGAGAGAGGGGCAGACTACAGGTCTTAATAATGTAATTGAAGCAATCGTGAGATGTGAATTACTGAAAAATGTCAGGCAGGTGGGTTCCAGAGTCGTAGGCAGGGAAGGTTTTCTTCTGGAAAGAAGAACAAACGAAAGAGGCTTGTCTTGAGCGACGCCTGGCTTTCCCAGCGTCTCTGAGGCTGATCAAGGTCATCCTGACCCTGAGGCACCCTTGCCAGGCTGGCTGGCTGTCCCCACCCTCTGCTGCTGGCGCTGAGGCCACACAAGCAACGTGCCCGGAAGTGAGATTACTGCTGAGATTTAAGAGCCCAACTCCAGAGCCTCTGCTTCCCTGTTTCTAGGAGAACCGACATGTCATCTGTGGCTTTCACCACCCACCCGTTTCCCTGGAAAACCACAGGATCTGTATTTTTCGTCAAAGCCATGTAGTTATAAAAGGTGTTTTGATGACTCTCCCCTTTCAAGTCAAGTTTACAGTCCCCCCCACCCCCCGCTGCCTCCCTTTAGGGTGCACCCCCTGGGGTTCCTACAGACCTGGTCCCGTACCCAGGGCCACGCTCTGTGCCTCTCTCTCCCCAGCCCAGTGGAGGCAGCCTCTTCCTGGTTAGAGGTCCTGCCCTCTCTCACCACGCTGTGTTTTCCTTCCCCAGCGACATTCCTTCTCTCAGTGAGATAGGCTCCAACGTCCAAGGTTGAGTGACCGCTGACGAGAAAAGGGTGGGGACTAATGCATTTACACCCAACCCCTGCCCGCCTGTGTCTACAGTGATTCTTGTTTCTATGATGATTCCTAACATCAAACCTGATCTGTTTCTCTTTTCATGTGTCCCTGCCACACCACATCTTGCTTTTAGCGAGGAGGTCTCCCACCTCCAGGTGCAAAAAGGAAATACTCCAGGTCCAGCGTGGCACACGGACATGGGGAAAAAAATGTATGCTCTTCTGAAGTAAAACCGAATTCAAAACGGGCAGTCTGTCTCTTTCTCTCCCCCCTCACTTTGACAACATCTGGCTTAAAGGTGAGAACTCAGTTGTCTGGGGCCCTTTATTATGGAGCAGAATCAGAATTTGCTTTCTCTTTGGCGTGGAAAAGAGCAACAGAGAAGCAAAAGGCAAAGCCTTCGCAGCCGTCATCTGGTTTGCACAGGAGAAAAGCAAACACCGTTAGGATGGTGTGTCCACCCACTGCTGGCGCCTGCCTGCTCCTGGACTCCTGTGTTGGACGTTGACTCTTGTCCTGTGTTCCGTGTTGAAATTACACAGTCCTGTGTTTGAAGACGGGCACGCTAAAGCCCCATCAGTTACTAGTCAAGTCCCCTTGCGGGAAAATCTGGTTTCACAAGGGAGTTAGTGATGAAGGTGGGGAGAAACGGGGAGACTGGGGGGAGGCAGGAGTTTTGCAACCAGACAGAGAAATTGACTGAGTATCCATCAGGAAGTCAAGGAATATAGGAAAAGGCTCAACCCAGCCGGAAAGGGCTGCCTCTGATTGTGATGATCTTAAAGAATGACAGGGACAGGTCAAATGGACACAGGACCAGCTGGCAGGGGTTCTACTGGCCAAATACAGAACAACATGAACATGAGAATAAATACTAACATAAAGGATTATAATCCATTGAATAAAACAAGGGTCTATGAATCCTTAGGATATAAATCTAAAAAGGGGAAAGCTCTGACTTACAAGTAGATGGTCAGCTAACAAACATACAAGGAATAATGGAACTAGAGAAATCACCATTTGACAACCATCACAGGAACAGTTGAGGTAAGCAAGAATCATCAACAGATGCTGAGACCAGCGGGTGAAAACTTGAGGAGAATGGGATATTTAGTCTCAAAGTAGCTCCCCACCACACGCTTAGGGGTAAAACAGTATCCTTACAGTGGAGAAACCTGGTTCACAGCACCTATATCAAATAATCAAGGGTTAACATCATGAGTAACGAGACTAGTCGGCAGCCTTGGATGTGATGCACTGAGGACTTGGAGTCACTTCTGTGGTTTTTCTACCAAAAGAGTATAATCTGGATTGAAGCAGGAGGCAACGTCAAACCCAAATTATGGGCTATTTTGCAAAACAACTGGTCTGTGCTCTTTAAAGAAATGTAACTTTATGAAAAACAAAGACAGACTAAAGAACTATTCCAGATTAAAGGAGATGGACGAGACACGACAACCAAATGCAATCATGATCTTTTTTAAGAGGTCATTATTGACACAACTGGTGAAATCTGAATAGGTCTGTAGATTAGGTAGTAGTATTAAACCAATGTAAATGTCCTGATCTTGATTATTGGTCTGGAGTTATAGAAAAGCATGCCCTTGTTCTTAGGAAATTCAGAGTAAAGTATTTAGGAGTAGAAGGGCATGGTACCTGTAACTTATTAAAATGATTCAGGAAAAAGATTGTGTGTGTATGTGTAGAGAAAGAGAGAAAAATAAAGCAAATGCTAACATTTGGGGACTGTGACTTTATGAGGGTCCTTTGTACTTTTCTTGCAACTTTTTAGTAAGTCTATATGATGTCAAAACCAAAAGTTAAAAGGAAAAAAAATAGTGGGAAGTTGAAAAAAAAAAAAACCACTAATCTGATGTCTGTTCTTGTTCTGCTTGTCTCCGGGCTAGGACCCATTACCTACAGGAAACCATTGTTACTAAGCTATTCCCTATAAAGAAACACATGGAGAAAAGGAAAGGAGCTCATCAAAAGCCCACGGGCCTTTCTGGATTTAGCTGTCATTCTGAGTATGTACTAAAGACCTTTCCTCAATATCCAGCCCCAGGCACTAGAACACTGAAGGCAAAGATGCTTCCTGTCCTTGGGCTGCCCCATCTCAGAAGAGGACTTACAGTCTAGGGCATTGCTGTTCATCAGCTGTCGGCCTCCCTTACTGAACACAAGCCCCTCGCAGGCAATGCCTAATCCAGGGCAGCAGCCAGCTTGCCTGGAGCACGTCACACCTGTTATTCAAATAAAGGAATGATTGGTGAGTGACAGGTGTGAATGAATGAATGGTGAGTATGAGCTTTTTTTTTTTTTTTTTTTTTTTTTTTTTGCGGTACACGGGCCTCTCACTGTCGTGGGCTCTCCCGTTGTGGAGCACAGGCTCCGGACTCGCAGGCTCAGCGGCCATGGCTCACGGGTCCAGCCTCTCCGCGGCATGTGGGATCTTCCCGGACCGGGGCACAAACCCACATCCCCTGCATTGGCAGGCGGACTCTCAACCACTGCGCCACCAGGGAAGCCTGAGTATGAGCTTTTATAAATTATTCCAGTAGAAGGTCTACCTTTTCCATGATCAAATCTCACTCCACCCAGTGGTCCAAAACCAAAAGCCAAGTGCATGACACGAACTGAGAGAGATGGGAGGAACCGTGGGTCCTCTTCCCAGCTTGGGAACTACAGTTATGTAATTCCAAGGGTCAAGGACAACCTGCTTCGAGGGCTCTAGTCAATGAATGAGCTTTCAGAGCAGCTTCTGGCAAGTGGTTTGAGTTGATAGAAGTTGGAGTGTTTGGAAGAGACATAATAAAATTAAACACTTAAGTTTCAACTCCGTTTTGAAAAACCAACTTGCCAGTGTTTAGAAAACAGTCTAGGATTTCACCTTAATCTGGCCAGCAGGTAAAGTTGAAAAATATGTAGTGAGTCACTTCTGGGTACTGACCTCTTAGACTCAAGAGGATTGGATAAAAATAACTACCACACACTGAAGAGACCACCAGGTGCTTTATGAAAGAAATTAAAGACTGCCTGCCCAACTCCATAGACAGAATTGAATCTACAGTGGAAAAAGGACAAGAAGATAATTCTTGACTACTACCCAATCTCTTTCCTCAGCAGAATCATATCCTCCTTTCTGGGAAGGCTTTGAAAACTCTCTGGGACAAAATTTTCTGGTGTGTTCCCTTTTCTCCTAAAGAGGTTGAACTTCAGTGATTTTGGAGAACTGGAAAGACTATAAGAAGACAGTTATTATCAGCACCATCAAATAGTTCATTTGATGCACTCCCAACAGTCAATGTGCTACCATATGTGTATCAGCATCACTTAGGACTGGGTTTGATGGAATATTTGTGCAGAGGTGTGTTCAAACCCCTGCCAAAGGGTTCCCTGGTCAAACAGGTTTGGAAACAGCAGAGATGAAAGATGAACACATTCATAGTTATGAAAAAGAACGATTTCACCTTGTTTAATTCAGTATTTTCCAAAATTATTTGACCACAGAGCCTTTTTTTTTTCCCCATAAAAGATATTAACAACCAACAGAACTTGTGTTTTGTGGAACTTTGGGAAAAACAACTGTCATGACAGTCTAATTATCAGGAGGGGTTTTACGCCCCAAACTAATTATTGCCAGGTGGTGGTTGGTGTTTTGGTGAACTCAGCCAGGCAAAGTCTGTGCCAGGTGTGAGAAATCCACTTTCCAGCAGTGGCTTCATCATCAACCATGTGGATGTGGGAAAGCTGTGTAACCTCCTTATTCCTCAGTTTCTTTATCTGCCCAATGAGTCCATGACATCAAAGCTCTCTTCCAAATCTAACAATTGAAATGGTGAATCAGCGAAGGAAGGTTCCTCCCCTCATGACCCTCTCTCTGACTCGGCTCACACACCGTTATCATTGAACACCGAGACAAGGCAGGCACCAATATCACCGTTTTGCAGGTGGGGAGCTCTGCTCAGTGGTGTGTGAACTACCCCATCCCAATACTGATGGGCTGCGTTTGGGTCCCAAGTCCACAGTCACCCCAACCCATGATCCTGACTGAATGCACAGAGCTTCTCCTCCTGTTTCCTTCCTTCAGGCCCCAAGTTCTCATCTCATTCCCTTAGGTCTGCAGCTCTTTGAAAATGTCTCCTTGGCTTCTTTGCCATAGGGTCCTGCTGACCAACGCCCTGGAGCCTTGAGATGGGGAGAGTGTGTGTAACAGCAACTTCCCTGGGAGGGGCGAGGACTCAGGTCAGGGGGACTCTGAGGGAGGAGGAAGTACACCTGCTGGACCTCCTTCACTGGGAGGTGCTGGGGGAGTGTGTGTGTGTGTGTGTGTGTGTGTGTGTGTGTGTGTGTGTGTGTGTGTGTGTGTGTGTGTGTGTGTGTGTGTGGCAGGGCTGGGGTATGTGCATGAGGCGGGATGTATAAGCATCTGAGATTTATCACACCAGCAAGTCAGCACAGCGGTTAAATGAATAACTTAGGGCCAGAGTCGTGGGTTCCAATTCTACCTCCACCATTTATTAGCTTTGTGACCTCTAGGCAAATTTCTTAGCCTCTGTGACCTTTAGCTGTCTAATCTGCAAAATGGGAATGATAACAGTTCCTGCTTATCAGGATTGTTTTGAAATTTAAATGAGATAAAAGTATGTGTGGCATTTACTGTAATGTTTGGCATCCTGCCAGTACTTATTAATATTGCAAGTAGTTAATATTTGAGTGTTTAATATGCATCAAGTACTGTTTTAAGAAATTTCATTTCTCAAATGAAATTTAAGATTGAATGAATCTTAGATTATTACTTTACAATAATCTTTTAAGGTGGAAACCAGTAATTATTATTATTATTATTTTGGCCAAACTGCGTGGCCTGTGGGATCTTAGTTCCCTGACCAGGGATTGAACCCGGGACACGGCAGTGAAAGCGCTGAGTCCCAACCACTGGACCACTAGGGAATTCCCTATTATTTTTTTAATTGAAGAGTAGTTGATTTGCAATATTACATTAGCTTCAGGTGTACAGTATAGTGATTCAATATTTTATACATTGTACTCCATTTAAAGTTATCACAAAATAATGGTCATATTTCCCTGTGCTGTACAATAGATCCTCATTGCTTATCTATTTTATACATAATAGTTTTAATCCCATACCGTTGTCTTGCCCCTCCCCCCTTCCTTCTCCCCACTGGTAACCACTAGTTTGTTTTCTGTATCTGTGAGTCTGTTTCTGTTTTGCTATATTCGTTTGTTTTATTTTTTAGATTCCACATATATATGATATCATATATATCACATTTGTCATATGATATGTCATATGATATCATATTTATAGATCAGTATTTGTCTTTCTCTGACTTCTTTCACTAAGCATCATACTCTCTACATCCATCCATGTTGTTGTAAATGAGTAAATGTAAATTTCATTCTTTTTTATGGCTGAATAATATTCCATCATATATATCACACCTTCTTTATCCATTCTTCTGTTGATGGACACTTAGGTTGTTTCCATATCTTGGCTATTGTAAACAGTGCCGCTGTGAACATTGGGATGCATAGATCTTTTCGAATTAGTGTTTTATTTTCTTTTTTGGATATACACCCTGGAGTGGAATTGCTGGGTCATATGGTAGCTCTATTTTTAATTTTTTGAGGATCTTCCATACTGTTTTCCATAGTGGCTGCACCAATTTACATTCCCACCAACACTGCACAAAGGTTGGGAGCCAGTATTTTATAGATAAGTAAATGGACATGAAAGTTGAAAGTGGTACAGTGTGGCTATTATTAATGCTGTTGTTATTGTTTTCATTATTATTAATACTTCCTGATTATATATTAATTATATAATATTTATATATTTCATATTATATTAATATAATACCTCTTGTAGGTTTTGTTGTTTTCTGAGTTCACTGCTTTACACAATAAGCAGCAGCTTGTGATCCATTAGCTTTTGCAGAAGGGAACTGGATCCTCTTGATTTGGGCTCTGATAGAATTTCATAGGTGTGGTTTCATCTATTGGCCACCAGATGGCAGTATATAGTGGTTATTTAATTTAATTTCAAGGGAAGGACTTGGTATGGGAAAGGCCTCAGACACAGAATTAAAGGCACAAATAGTGTAGGTGCTTTGCCAGGTGGTGAAGTTAGGGAGTAGGTGATGTGGTAAACATTCAGACAATTATTGTGTTAAGTCCTGGTGGCCATAGCACCACCTTACGGCAGGGCTTCCTCCAGTTCTGGCTGGGCATGGGATTTATTCTGTAGTCTGGCCAGACCATGGCGGGGTCAAAAAACTCTGGCAATTCTATAGACGCCTCTTTTCACACAAATGGGATCTGTCTTTCTGGACAATAATTCTGTGGAAGAGGCTTCAGGAGGAAGGAGCTGTGGAGGGGTTCAGTTTCTCCCGTGTTAGCTCTGATGCTGCTGGGCCTGCCCGTTTCACTGCTCCTTCCCTATGGCCATCCTTGTGCTGCCCCAGGCCCCGTGGGCAGCCCATGGTGTGAGCTGGTCTTGGGGCCCCATCTTCTGGATGAGGGTAAGTGGCCATGAATTAGGAGGTAAAGAGAAGCTATAAAATAAATATGGCCCAATTTGAAAGTTTTTGTGGAAGAAGCTCATTATTTTTGATTTAAAATAAATTCAGAATATTGTGTTTGAAAAGGCAAAATTTGCATGAATTATTAGAATTAAACAGAAGGCTTTTTTTTTTTTTTTAGAGAGGAAAATGAATGTAAAGAAGGGAAAAAACCTGATATAAGCACGTGACAGTAGCTATAACAGAAGAAGATAGGGAATAAGACAGAAATTCTGTGAGGGTTGTTGAATAGAGTTATCATTCATCTTTTTGTTGTTGTTTACTTTAAAAAACTATTGATAGCAATTATGCCTGCATAGTTTATTTAAATTTTGTGAGTTTTTTACACTTATCTGCAGTAATATTTGTGTCAAAAGTCAAGTATCCATTTATACTTAGTGCTGATACTAAGCTCTCTATTCTGTGTCATTGATCTACTTTTGCCAAAACCACTGTTCTTATTACCCTAGGTTTGCAATAACAGAGAAAGTTCTTCTATCTTGTTTTCTTAAAAGATGTTTTTGGATATTTTTAGCTCTTTGCAATTTCATATAAATTTATTTTTTTAATTTAATTTAATTTATTTTTTTATACAGCAGGTTCTTATTAGTCCTCCATTTTATACACATCAGTGTATACATGTCAATCCCAGTCTCCCAGTTCATCCCACCCCCACCCCCACCCCCCGCCGCTTTCCCCCCTTGGTGTCCATACGTTTTTTTCTCTACTTCTGTGTCTCAATTTCTGCTCTGCAGAAAATTTCAAATTCTGTTGGTAGCTTATGGTCAGCCCTCTAGACCAGTTCCTTCTCCCTGTACTCTTGGTGGGAACAGTTCTAGGGAAAGTTTGAGAAGCTATGCCCCTATTCTCTGGACTGTAAACTCCTGGGAGTAGGCTCCTGTCTGGATCAGATGAGCTGCAGCTCATTATTGAATAAAGACTAGGGTGTATGGGTGACAGGGGCGGGGATCCTCGTGAGCACTTTGAGAGGCAGAGGGAACGGGGTCCATAAGACATCCTCCTGGGTCTGTGCGGGCAATAACTCTCATTTCTAACGAGCTCCCAGGGTGCTAATGCTGCCCTCTGGGGACCACACTTTGAGAGTTCCTGCTTTATGGCTTTATGGAAATGAAGGCAGGCAGGCCTCTTTGTTTTGCTATGTTGCTGGTTGGTCTAGGTGAGCTCTACTTAAAGGGGAAGGACTAACACCCTAAGAACGCTTGTGGCTTGGGAAGTTCCTGGCAACAGTGAGGTGGCTACAATTACCACTGGCCCCTTTTGGTGACTGATGATATGGCCCAAACCAAGTTGGCCAAAACTAATACCTGTAGTCATTACTGCCAATTGCACTCCCAATTGGTGCAGTTTACAATCCTGTTAGGTTTCTAAAAATTCTGTCTGTTTTTCAGAATTTGCTTTTTAACAGTTTTTAATTTATGTTATTTTATCCTTCTCTATGGGCGTTATAACAGGAAAAAGTTAAAATAAACCACGTGTCCAATAATAGGGGGTCAATCTGGACAACCTAAATGTTTACTAACTGAGGAACAGATGAAACAAACCCAAGACATTGGGCTGGTCTACTGCCTGTCTGCACTTAGACTGGTCCCTGCCCCTTGCCCACTCAGTTTCTCAAGGCACCGTAATGCTGATGAACCCTTGCCCTCTGGATCGGGGTAGTCCCACCAGTGGAAGGTGCTGGTGGAAGACTAGAGGGGGAGGATGGGGGATGTCAAGGTATGTTTCCCTTTCTCTCTACTTCGGACAGTATGCTGTTCATCCTGGTAGTGGCCAGATCTCCTCCACAGCAATAGATACCCAAGAGCCCCACCCTCCATGGTGCCAGATAGAACCATGGTGCCTCACCATGGCTCCAGCCATTGCCCCAGCATCTGGTTCTGTGTCTCATCCTGGGGTGGTAATGTCTCCCTGCCTCGACCATCTCTGTGTTGCCTCACCATCTCATTTGGTTTCCCAGCTCTTCCAATACCCACATAACCCACTGATTATAACGTCCCTCTGTCTGAAAGGAAGAGTTCCCATTCCTGGCTGGACCTTGCCTAATACAAATAATATCCTGGTCAAAGGCTTTCTAGCTAAGTTATTAAGTAATATACAATAACAGTACTGGACTCTGCAAAAATTGGTATTATCTATTGTATAGGTTGCTGCTTGTAACATACCTGACATGGGAGGGGGTGTCCACAGTGGCTGGGGAAGGGACTTTAGCCCCTCCATCAACTCCATCAAGTTCTCTTCCCTTTCCCACCCAAAATCAGTTTGTTTGCTGTGTAATGTAACTTCCAGACAAGTCTCCTATCTTCCCTTCCAAGCTCTTAAACTCTTCCTATATATATTCTAAAACCGCCACTGGAGAATGTATAGGGGACACATGGACCTTCGCATTTAGTATTCTCGTGAAAGTACTCAACATCATTCCCGCGTGTGGGTGACGGCGGTTAATATACGTTTCGATGTTCCTCATGTCTACTAAAATACGAAGGGTATCTCCTATTATTCACATGGGCACCTGGCCGTATTAACCCATTCCACATTATCAATGTAGTGGCAGGAAGTTTATTTTTAATATGCTCCTAAAGCCTTCAGTGAGTCTCTAATTCAACAGTTTAAGACAGAGTTGGTAATCTAGATATCACCATGTGCTTATCAACTGCTTTTGAAGTATGCCTTGAGGAAGTCAGGCAGATTATCACAGACAGCTCTGAAGTGAACGAGACGTCATAGAGAGCTCAACTAATCACGTACGCAATCTCACTTAAAATGACAATTTATCATCAATGATACGGGCTTAGGTATTTACCCTGAATTCGACTACTTGGGTAGAATCCTGTTCACTGATGAACCAATATACCGTATCACTGAACACCAAACCAAACCAGATCATTATCGGGGATACATGACCACAGCACCAAGATTCAGACCCAACTGAAGATGGGGGCAGGCCATGACCTTCTGGGTGTTTTTTAGTTTCAGGGAGTATGAACAAGTACACTTTGGAGAATCTTCAGATGGTACAAACAGAGTGCATTTGAGAAGAGGATTTCAAAAATTTGAAGTGAAGATGATGTGTTTTCACTTAACACGTGCAGTTCTATGTCTTTTTCATGTGGGATTCAGTGGCCCCCTTCCTTCATACTCTTGACCACCATAGTAACCGTATCATCTGACAAAACTCATCTCAACTCAGCTTGGGGCTGATCTTGACTCTGGCTGATTGGAAGCTCAGCATCACCAATCTTTAGTAGAGAATCTGCTTAAAAACATCCGAGACACTCTTGCATTAGTGCGTGGTTGATTTCATTTTTACGGCCACGTTAACAGAAGGACTGGTCAAAGTACATGTATAAAATCATATATGGGTTCAGAAGAAGAGGAGGAAGAATTTTAAGATCCAGGACACAGAAGACAGTCTACTGTAATGAAGGGAGTGGGCTGTGGAGTCAAAATCTGGACTGGCCTGTTCTAAGTTGGATGACCTTGAGTAAGCTGCTTAACTTCTCTGAATCTCAGCTTTGCCAACCATTAGACAGGGGAAACAGTAACATCTAATTGTGCAGGGTTCCTGTGAGAATCACATGGCTTACACACGTGATGGGCTTGGCAAAGTATGACTGGCAAGTAGTAGGTTCTTAGTAAATGTGGGCTGCTCTCATCTTCACGGCCATTGTCCATGAGAATATTATGTAACCACTGGCTTAATGACTTTTAGACACTGTGAATAGAAATGGGTGATGTTCTGACCAAATTCTCCCTGAAACCGCGTGGGAATTAGGCGTGTCTCCAACACACAGTATGTCTCCAACACTGATAAGCAGCCTTATCTGGGAGGTGGGAGAAGTCTGGGAGAAACCTGAAGCATTTAGAAAAAGTTAAGTTCTGGAAATGATGAGGAAGTTGCAGAGGAGGCGACGTGGGGAGACGTTTATATAATACAGTCTTGTAAAGCTATAAATAATGATAGCTTTAAAAGCAAGCACAGCTCAGGGCTGGATGCTTACAGTGAAGTAGTTCTGGGTAATTCCCAGTATCCTAGATGCCCAAACCTCAGCGAATCTTAGAGAACATCCTACCACCCAACCACCTTATTTTATAAATGTGCTTCTGGACTCAAGGCTGGAAGCATGGACTGGTCAGAGGACAAGAAAAAACAGATTGTCCCATGTTTGCAGAAAACCCTATATGTGCAGAATTGGGTCACCAATGTTTCTTTGAAGTACAGTAAAAATAGTTTTTGCACTTGAAAAGACTGAGCATGGTTCTGAGGTCTCAAATATCCCTGAGCACTTAACTGAGGACAAGACACTCTGCTAGTAACTAGGACACAAAGAGGGAGAGATCTCTGCAGTTTGTTAAAGGGCTCACCACCCATCATTCATGCGCCAAGTGTTTCCTGAACACCTATTACGTACAGGTACTGAACTCGATTCCAGGGAGCTGAAAAGAGTTCACAGTCTAGCAAGGAAGACAGACATACAAATACATGACTAATAGAGTATTAAAAGTATGAGATTAAACTATGTCATGTAACATGTTACATAAGGCAAGGAGCACCTGAGTAATCTTGGGAAAAGACTGGAGAAGACTTGTGGCCACAGGTGAGCAGATAATGGGGCTGGTGGGGTTCCGGACCACATTCCAGGGGATGCTACCACTTACACTCTCTTTCTTAGTAAGCCCACTCTTTTCTCTACGTGTGCACCACCCTTGCCTTGTCCTAAAACATTATCACTTTTTTCTTACCTGAATTTACTGCAAAATCCTCTTGTTTCCTGCATCCACCTGTGTCTTCTAAAATAATACATTTGCCACATGGAAGTCACATGATCTAAGCCACATAAATCTGAATCTTATCATTTCCCCGGGCCTAAAACTTTTCAAAGGTGTCTAAGACCCTCAGGATATTTAATAACATAGAATAATGAAAATGATGATAAAAACAGCAAACTTACACAGAGCTTCCTATGTACTAGGTGTTAATCCACGTGCTTTAGGTGTACAATTGGTCCTCATCATTTGTGGATTCCATAGTTGTGAATTTATCTACTGGCTAAAATTTAACTGTAAGTCCCAGATGAATGCTGTGTTTTGGGGGTCATTTTTGGGCATGTGCGGAATGGTGAAAACTTGGAGTGGCCTGAGGTGCACGTTTCTAGCTGAGCTCAAACAAGGTAACACTCAGCCTTCTTGATTCAGCCCCATATTGTAAACCTTTCAGTGTGAAGACTTGTATGGTCATACCATTTGTCCCGTTTTAGAACTGTATCCCCTAAACAACAAAAGTAAAAAGGAAATAACAGAATTCTACTCAAACCTGAATGAGTCAGAAAGAATAGACTTTGGGGATTGCTCTGTCTACTGGCTTTAATGTTTCAGGTAATAAGAACTGTAGTGGAAGACCGAATAATATAAAATGTAATGGAAAGTGGAAAGAACAGACTTTCTTCCCAAAGCACAAAAAAAAGAACAGCTTACCTGTTGTGGAGATCGTCCATTAGGTTTCTCTAGAAGTTTAACTTGTCTTCCTGCAACCGAAAAAAACAAAAAAGAAAGTTGAAAACTGAGGTCTACAAGTTGCCTCCTTTTCACAGCCAAGTTGCGTCTTGAAAGCCACAGCAGAAAGCATTTCCTGAGAGGCCCAGGCAGTGATGTGCGGGAAAAGAATTCCTGGCCTAGAACATTTAGCCCAGGCAGCCAAGGGCTTTGAAATTTGCCAGCCTGAGTTTGCAGCCCAGCTTCTGATACTCAATTAATGATCAATGAACAATTTACCCAAAAGTCAGTGTTGCATCTATAACATATTATAGTGAGATTTAAATGGCACAACGGGAAAGCTGCTTATCACATGCTAGGCATGTTGGAATTGTTCAATAACCAGAAGCTATTGTTAGTTGTTGCTGTTGATAAACATTACATGACAATACACTCTTCTCTGATGGGTAAAGTTTCAACTAAGCAGAAAAATAATTCAAGGAATTTACTTCTTGGAGACATATCAAACAATCAAAGTTTCAATGAATATATGCATAACATTTCAATAAAATTATTAGAATAATTCACTATACATAGACAAAACTTTTCAGAGAAATGCTCTTAGCCCACTTCCAAGTAAACTACCTTTTGGGATAATGAATTCTGCCTTAAATGTATCATATAACATTAGAATGGTTATATCCTTTTGGAAATTCAATTTCATTTTCTGTCAGCAATGTCTTTTCACTCAGTATTACTTCTTACTGTTTCCTAATTCCTTAAAATCTAATACATTGCTCAAATGTCACATGAATGTTATTCTTAATTTTTACCAAGTACTTATAATTCAACTCAAATATTATTTGAAAAGGAAGATACAAGAAAGACAAAATCCAGGCCTTCAGAGAGCTAGCCATCTGTTGGGAAGGGCAAGGAGACAAGAAAAGGTTAGGTTACAAATCACTAAAATATTAGGCAGGGTGCACATAATGCCACCAGAGGAACACAAGAGCTGAGGGGGTTCAGGATTGGAGGTTGTGTAACTGGGCTGACAGCACCTGAACTACGCATTCATAGAAAGATGGGAAGAACCGTGGCAGATAGAAAAATGATGACGGTGAAGTGCGGAGGGAGGGCCTTCTAGGCAGAGGGAATGTGACAAAGAGAAGTCAGGAAAGGATGGGGTATTATTTAGTCACCAGATAATTCAACCCCTACTGTGTGTCAGGCACCACTAAACTGCAGTGAATGGGACACCATGCTGTGTGCCCTACAGAATGACAGCCCTATGTGCGGGAGAGTGAATACTCTGGATCGGCTGGTGTTTAAAGAACTTGGAACTTGCCATGTGGTTGCTAGACAGACATTACAACTTTCCTACAAGTGTTTTGTAGGAAACCAACGGGATGTGGCAATTCAGAGTTGCAGGTGAGAACCTCCTTAGAGTGAGGGACGGACCTTTGAAGAGGGAGCATTTAAACTGGGACCCAAAGAATGAGATGGAACCAGGCATGCAAAGAACAGCTCTCAACAAGTCACTCCCCTTTAAGAAGCCTTAACTGGCTCTGCATTGCCTACCAATCTTTAATGGCCCCAGCTAGGCATCCAAGACCTGCCACAATATGGTACCAATTGGCCTTCCTAGATTATCCCTGAAACTCCTCTAGCCACTACTATTTCCGGCCAACCTGGATTTTTCACTGTTTTCTAAACATGTCTATATACACTTTTTCTTATTTCTATACCTTTGCACGTATTGTTTCCCCCAGTTGGCATGCCTCCATGCCCACTGGTATTTTGCAGAATTCTACTGATCCTTCAAAACTCCTTCAAAGCTCCATGAAGATTTAAAAAAAATCCCACCTAAAGGTAATTACTCCATTCTTTTAATTTCCACAGAAACTGGACGGCTCTGATCACTTTCTGCCTTGGATTACAGTGTAGGTACACCTCGTTTTATTATTATTATTATTATTTGTGGTACGCGGGCCTCTCACTGCTGTGGCCTCTCCCGTTGTGGAGCACAGGCTCTGGACGCGAAGGCTCAGTGGCCATGGCTCACGGGCCCAGCCGCTCCGTGGCATGTGGGATCTTCCCGGACCAGGGCACGAACCTGTGTCCCCTGCATTGGCAGGCGGACTCTCAACCACTGCGCCACCAGGGAAGCCCTCGTTTTATTTTTATTATTATTTATTTATTTATTTTTGGCTGCATCGGGTCTTAGTTGTGGCACACGGGATCTTCTGTTGCAGTGCGCGTGCTCTTCATTGCAGTGCATGGGCTTCTCTCTAGTTGTGGCATGCGGATTTTCTCTCTCTAGTTGGTGGCACACGGGCTCCAGGATGCGTGGGCTCTGTAGTTGTGGTGTGCGGGTTCCAGAGTGCGTGGGCTCTGTAGCGTGTGGCATGCAGGCTCTCTAGTTGAGGCGCGCAAGCTTAGCAGTTGTGGTGTGCAGGCTTAGCTGCCCTGCGGCATGTGGGATCTTAGTTTCCTGACCAGGGATCGAACCTGTATCTCCCGCATTGTAAGGTGGATTCTTCACCACTGGACCACCAGGGAAGTCCCGGTACACCTCGTTCTATTGTGCTTCGTAACTATTGCATGTTTTTCTGTTTTGTTTTGTTTTTACAAGTTGAAGGTTTGTGGCAACCCTGCGTTGAGCAAGTCTATCGGCACCATTTTTCCAACAGCATTTGCTCACTTTGTGTCACATTTTGGTAATTCTCAAATTATTTCAAATGTCATTATTATTATATTTGTTACAGTGATCTGTGATCTTTTTTTTTTTTTTTTGTGGTACACGGGCCTCTCACTGCTGTGGCCTCTCCCGTCGCAGAGCACAGGCTCCGGACGCGCAGGCCCAGCGGCCATGGCTCACGGGCCCAGCCGCTCCGCGGCACATGGGATCCTCCCAGACCGGGGCACGAACCCGCGTCCCCTGCATCGGCAGGCGGACTCTCAACCACTGTGCCACCAGGGAAGCCCCTGTGATCAGTGATCTTTGATGTTACTATTGTAACTGTTTTGCAGTGCCACAAACCGCAGCCATGTGAGACAGCGAACTTAATTGATAAATGTTTGTGTGCTCTGTTTCACCAACCAGCTGTTCCCCATTCTCCCCTTTTCAGGCCTCCCCATTCCCTGAGACACAGCAATATTGAAATTAGGCCAGTTAAGAACCTTGCAGTGGTCCCTAAGTGTTCAAGTGAAGGGAAGAGTCACACGTCTCTCACTTTAAATCAAAAGCTAGAAATGATCAAGCTTAGTGAGGCAGGCATGCCAGAAGCTCAGAGAGGCTGAAAGCTAGGCTTCCTGCACCAGTTAGCCAAGTTGTAAATGCAAAGGAAAAGTTCTTGAAGGAAATTAAAAATGCTACTCCAGTGAACACATGAATGATAAAGTGAAACAGGCTTATTGCTGATATGGAGAAAGTTGTAGTGGTCTGAGTAGAAGATCAAATCAGCCACCAGTCCCTTAAGCCAAAGCCTAACCCAAGGCAAGGCTCTAATTCTCTTCAATTCTGTGAAGGCTGAGAGGTGAGGAAGCTGCAGAAGAAAAGTTTGAAGCTGGCAGAGGCTGGTTCGTGAGGTTTAGGAAAGAAGCCGTCTCCATAACATAGAAGTGCAAGGAGAAGCAGCAAGTGCTGATGTAGAAGCTGCAGCAAGTTATCCAGAAGATCTAGCCAAGACACTTAATGAAGGTGGCTACACTAAACACCAGATTTTTAACATAGACGAACAGCCTTACAGTGGAAGAAGATGCCGTTTGAGACTTTCATAGCTAGAGAGCAGCCAATGCTTGGCTCCAAAGCTTCAAAGGACAGGCTGCCCCCCTTATTATGGGCTAATGCAGCTGGTGACTTTAAGGTGAAGCCAATGCTCATTTACCATTCCGAAAATCCTAGGGCCCTCAAAAGTTATGCTCAATCTACTCTGCCTGTGCTCTATACATGGAACAACAAAGCCTGGATGACAGCACATCTGTTTACAATATGGTTTGCTGACTATCTTAAGCCCACTGTTGAGACCTACTGCTCTGAAAAAAGATTCCTTTCAAAACATTATTGCTCATTGACAATGCACCTGGTCACCCAAGAGCTCTGATGGAGATGTACAACAAGATTAATGTTGTTTTCATGTCTTCTAACACAGCATCCACTCTGCAGCCCATGGATCAAAAAGTAATTTTGACTTTCTAGTCTTATTATTTAAGAAATATGACTTGAAAGGCTGCTATAACTCCCATAGACAGTGATTGCTCTGATGGATCTGGGCACAGTCAGTTGAAAAGTCTGGGAAGGGTTCACCATTCTAGATGCCGTTAAGAACATTTGTGATCCACAGGAAGATGTCAAGATATCAACATACACAAGAGTGTGGAAATAGTTGATCCCAACCCTTGTGGATGACTTTGAGGGGTTCAAGACTTCAGCGGAGGAGAGGGTGCAGAGAAAAGCAAACCCTCTTACACTGTTGGTGGGAACATAAATTGGTGCAGCCATCATGGAGAACAGTATGGAGGTTCCTTAAAAAACCAGAAACAGAGTTACCATGTGATCAGCATGGAGCATATATCTGGAGAATACTCTAACTCGAAAAGATACATGCACCCCAATGCTCATTGCAGCACTGTTTACAATAGCTAAGACATGGAAGCAACCTAAATGTCCATCAAAAGAGGAATGGATAAAGAAGATGTGGTACATACAGTGGAATACTATTCAACCATAAAAAATGAAATAATGCCATTTGCAGCAACATGGATGGACCTAGAGATTATCATACTAAGTGAAGTAAGCCAGACAGAGAAAGACAAATATCATATGATATTGCTTATATGTGAAATGTCAGACAAAGATCATATGATATCACTTACATGTGGAATCTAAAAAAATGATACAAATGAACTTATTTACAAAACAGAAAATGACTCACAGACATAGAAAACAAACCAAAGGAGAAAGGGAGGGGAGGGATAGATTTGGAATTTGGGATTCCAAATTCCAGACTACTATATATAAAATAGATAAACAACAGGGACCTACTGTATAGCACAGGGAACTATATTCAGTATGTTGTAATAACCTATGATGGAAAAGAATCTAAAAAAGTATATATATATATATATATATATATACACATACACACACACGTGTAACTGAATGTACACCTGAAACACTGTAAATCAACTATACTTCAATAAAAAAATAATGAGAGCAACAATAAAACGTTCTTGGAAATTAAAACAAGACAGCAAACATGAATATTTCAATGGAGAGTCTAGAAGAGAAACATGAGGAAATCTCATATAAATTCGCAAAGGAGATAAAGACATGAAGAGTTAAATAGAACTGACATAAAAGTAAAGCTCCTACAGGCTTCAAGAGAGAAAAAAACTGATCATATACAAAGAGCTGGGGATCAGAATGGTTTTGGACTTCTTAAACACACACACACACACACACACACACACACACACACACACACAATTCTGAACTTGGCCAAACCACCAATGAAGTGAGAGGGTACTGTAAAGACATTTTCAGATAAGAAAGGTCTCAAAAATTTTGCCATTCATATACCTTCCCCTCCTGGGAAGGAGGCTATTAGAAGATGTAACAAACAAATGAGGTAGTAAACCAAGAGCGGAAGACAAGGAATACAGGAAATAGGGCATCAAACACAGGAGAGAGACAAAAGTAACCCCCAGGACGATGGTGATGGGAGACCCCAGAATGCCAGCAACGTGCACAGCCTGGAGGACGGCTCATTCTGACTGGAGAAGATGAGAAGGCTCTGGGCAGTTTTCTTTTAAGAGATGAAACTGATAGAATCACTGAAGTGTCCCAAAGAGAAAGATATATATATACAATAGGGAAAGACTTTGGGGTCCAATCAGTGGTAAGGATGTAGAATACTGAACAGATGAAAAAAATGAGCCATTTGCTACCTTCAGAGAAAAAGATGTTCAGGAAAGGGAATTTAATTATACTTCCCTACCTGGCTTAGCTGCGAACTGCATTTACATAGTTATAATAAATACTAGTTATTCATCTAACTAAAACTGGAGGGGGGCGTTCAGTAGGGAGTGGGAACATTTCTTACGTGTGGTGGGGCAAGGGGTGGAAGCTGAACCGTCTTTTACCACACTGGAAGATATAATGTCTGAAACACTAAAAAAAAAAATAATCAAGAAATGGTAGTAGAAACATTCATTTAGAGAAACTGAGGCAAATAAGCACAATAATCAGTGAAAGCAGTGAGTTCCTTTGAGGAAAGAAGGATGTGTTCGCGAGTAAGCAGTCTGGGCTTTATCTGAAGATTTGGGAACCAATTTAGTCCTAAGAGCAAAGTCATGAGAAAGGGTAAACCAGATGATAGCAAGCAATAACAATGATGCTTTTGAAAAAAGCTGACTCCCATCCATTTATTTACCCTACATTAATTATTTAATGCCTAGTACCGTGGGCCAGGTCATGTGCTAAAAAGAGATGACTTAGCAGGATGAACTGCTTACAGCCTGGTGGGGTGGGCAAAACAAAAACAAATAATTACGATCCAGTGACATAATAGAGCTTAGAGGCAAAGCATCATGACAAGGTGGGGACCAGCAATCAACCTGTCAGAATATTCTAGAGCCACACAGCCCAATATGGTAACTACTAGCCATAGGTGGCTATTTAAATTACTAAAAATTAAGTACATTAAACGTTCAGTTTCTGGTTACCCCAGCCAGCCACATTTCAAGTGCTTGAAAGCCACATGTGGCTATCGTATCAGACAGGGTAGACACAGAACATTTTTCTCATCACAGAAAGTTCTGTTAGATGGTACTGGTCTACAGGTTCTTAAATGGTGATTTTTATAGTGTTTTCAAGTACATCAAACCCCTGAAGGGATCACATTCCATGGGTCTATTAGTAAGTAGAGCCTTGCTGAGTTTGATATTTAACTAGTTATCTGTACACGGAGTAGAATTTTTACTCCAAGTTTAGTTTTCAATTGGAGCCACGGGTGGAACTAGAAACGGGTCTTTCTTACATGTCCTGATACTGTTTGATCACAGATGTTGGGGGCAAGTGCTGCTGGTGACTAATAGTCTTTGAGCCTTTGGGAAAGCACTTCTGTGTCGTGAAAAGAAGGGAGAGTTCTGGAGAACTCAGAAACTCCTGAGTTTGAATTTTAGCTCCACTACTTATAGCTGTGTGGCCTCAAGCAAATCTCTCAACCTCTCTGGGCCTCTGTTTTTTCAGATGCCAGGTTTATAAATAACGCAGGAATCAGGATAAGCCGGTGGCAGAAGCACAAAAGTGGCAGCTGCTATTCTTCTCGTCATTCTTAATCTACAGGTGAAGAGGGGCCCTCAATGAAGACGAGGGCTGACTCTCCGCACCTCTCATTTCTTCTCATCACTGCCCTGATTTCTGGCTTTTGCGGAAGGATCTATCATTGACCAGGAACTTTAGTACCTATGAGAGGAAGAGGAATTTAAGTTCAAAGAAGGGCAAGAGGAAGAAGGGGGAAGGGTACTGGCATTTACCCAAAGCCCAGGACATGCCAGCGTCCACCCGCAGGTACTACGTGTCATTCTATAAACCCTCCCAAGGTCGAGGGGAAGCTGAAGGGCATGAGAAGGTGGCTGGAGGGGAAGAGGCTTGTGGGTGGTGAAAAAGGAAGCATGGTCACACGTAAACCCACAGGAGTCAGGTAGATGAGGGCTGCGAATGCCATGCTCAGGGCCCGGCTTGATGAGATTCGCAGTTCACAATAATAAACGGCAGCAACACGTGGGACTCACGGTGGGCCGAGAGTAGAGGTGGCCGAGGGGAACTGAGCCAGCCTGTGACTTACCCACAGACAGGTTTTCATTCAGAACTTACACCATACAGTCCATCTCTGTTGCCTTCTTTAACTTCCATGAGAAGAAAAACAAAGTTTCTCCTTAAGTGGAGTTAAATTCTAAACATGATAAGCCTGAGTTGGCACCAACGCTGGTTGCCAGAATTAACTTTTCCTTGTAATTTGTAAATGCAATTCAGGCTTGTTTTCGGGTTTCCTTTTATGGGCTTCCCCCCACCCCCACCTCTCAAGCAGGGCCAATATGTGAATAGAAAGAAAAGATCTCCAGCTGGGCTCCTTTCTCCGAACTAGCTTTGCAAGCTTTGCAGCATCTTCCTTGGATACGATTCAGCTGGGGGCCTTCCCTGTATTCCAAGACGAATTCCTGCATCCTCACACAGGGGCCCTTTGTTGTCTGAGGTTATAAGAAGCTAACCACTACTTTGCACAAGGAAATATCTTTTCCCAGTGCGAAGTAATGATCAAAGAGGAATGCCATTTAAACCAAGGGAAAACAAAACCGTGATTGATATCTAGAATCTCTACGGAAAAAAAGAACGACCCTAGTTACTTCACTAAAGCACGGTCATCTGCAGTATAAAGTGTAAAATTCACTCATCTATTGATGGATTTTAAAGTTTAGTCCTTGGTACAAAGTCTCAGTACTTTTTTTAAGTATAAAAACTTTATTTTTCTTTTGTAGCTGCTCTGCTCATAAATATCTCCAATCTTTTCCAAATGCTTAAAGAACTTTTCTCATTAAAAAAAGATGTTTGTATGTGTACATATTTATATGTAAAATACATGTATATAAAATAGATGTGATTATACACAAACATGCACAAATCATACAAAGTTTGGGAAAAGGGAAGAAAAAAGCCAGCTGTAATCATAGCAATCTAACCTGTGTTAGATGCTCAGTATTTTCCCCAGGATTTGTTTTAGTTTATGTCCATCTGCATGCCTATTTTTTTTAACATCTTTATTGGAGTATAATTGCTTTACAATGGTGTGTTAGTTTCTGCTTTATAACAAAGTGAATCAGTTATACATATACATATGTCCCCATATCTCTTCCCTCTTGTGTTTCCCTCCCTCCCACCCTCCCTATCCCACCCCTCTAGGTGGTCACAAAGCACCAAGCTGATCTCCCTGTGCTATGCAGCTGCTTCCCACTAGCTATCTATTTTACATTTGGTAGTAGACATAAGTCCATGCCACTCTCTCACTTTGTCCCAGCTTACCCTTCCCCCTCCCCGTGTCCTCAAGTCCATTCTCTAGTAGGTCTGTGTCTTTATTCCCGTCTTGCCCCTAGGTTCTTCATGACCTTTTTTTTTTTAGATTCCATATATATGTGTTAGCATACGGTATTTGTTTTTCTCTTTCTGACTTACTTCACTCTGTATGACAGACTCTAGGTCCATCCACCTCACTACAAATAACTCGATTTCGTTTCTTTTTATGGCTGAGTAATATTCCATTGTATATATGTGCCACATCTTCTTTATCCATTCACCTGTTGATGGACACTTAGGTTGCTTCCATGTCCTGGCTACTGTAAATAGAGCTGCAATGAACATTTTGGTACATGACTCTTTTTGAATTATGGTTTTCTCTGGGTATATGCCCAGTAGTGGGATTGCTGGGTCGTATGGTAATTCTATTTTTAGATTTTTAATGAACTTCCATACTGTTCTCCCTAGTGGCTGTATCAATTTACATTCCCACCAACAGTGCAAGAGGGTTCCCTTTTCTCCACACCCTCTCCAGCATTTATTGTTTCTAGATTTTTTGATGATGGCCATTCTGACTGGTGTGAGGTGATATCTCACTGTAGTTTTGATTTGCATTTCTCTAATGATTAATGATGTTGAGCATTCTTTCATGTGTTTGTTGGCAATCTGTATGCCTTCTTTGGAGAAATGTCTATTTAGGTCTTCTGCCCATTTTTGGATTGGGTTGTTTGTTTTTTTGATATTGATCTGCATAAGCTGCTTGTAAATTTTGGATATTAATCCTTTGTCAGTTGCTTCATTTGCAAATATTTTCTCCCACTCTGAGGGTTGTCTTTTGGTCTTGTTTATGGTTTCCTTTGCTGTGCAAAAGCTTTTAAGTTTCATGAGGTCCCATTTTTTTATTTTTGTTTTTATTTCCATTTCTCTAGGAGGTGGGTCAAAAAGGATCTTGCTGTGATTTATGTCATAGAGTGTTCTGCCTATGTTTTCCTCTAAGAGTTTTACAGTGTCTGGCCTTTCATTTAGGTCTTTAATCCATTTTGAGTTTATTTTTGTGTATGGTGTTAGGGAGTGTTCTAATTTCATTCTTTTACATGTAGCTGTCCAGTTTTCTCAGCACCACTTATTGAAGAGGCTGTCTTTTCTCCACTGTATATTCTTGCCTCCTTTATCGAAGATAAGGTGACCATATGTGCATGGGTTTATCTCTGGGCTTTCTATCCTGTTCCATTGATCTATATTTCTGTTTTTGTGCCAGTACCATACTGTCTTGATTACTGTAGCTTTGTAGTATAGTCTGAAGTTAGGGAACCTGATTCCTCCAGTTCTGTTTTTCTTTCTCAAGATTGCTTTGGCTATTTGGGGTCTTTTGTGTTTCCATATAAATTGTGAAATTTTTGTTCTAGTTCTGTGAAAAATGTCAGTGGTAGTTTGATAGGGGTTGCATTGAATCTGTAGATTGCTTTGGGTAGTATAGTCATTTTCACAGTGTTGACTCTTCCAATCCAAGAACTGCATACCTGTTTTACACAATATATAAACAACTTCACATCCTGCTATTTTCCCCTTTAACATTATGTTTCAAGCCTTTCCCATGACAATCCATAATGTTCATAATGATTGTTTTATTTTTAAAATTTTTTTTAAAGATTTTTTTGATGTGGACCATTTTAAAAGTCTTTATTGAATTTGTTACAGTATCACTTCTGTTTTATGTGTTTTTGGTTTTTTGGCCACAAGGCATGTGGGATCTTAACTACCTGACCAGGGATTGCACCTGCACCCCCTACATTGGAAGGAGAAGTCTCAACCACTGGGTCGCCAGGGAAGTCCCCACAATGATATTTTTATATGGCTGCAAATTATTCCAATTATTATATAATTAATAATGGAAGATATATTATGCCAGCTAATTAACCATTTTTCTCTATCGCTTAACATTTTTGGAACTTTCCTTTTTCAGTAAAGTTACCCTCCTTGCAGTTTCCAAGTTCAATGTCTATGGTGCTGACTATAAACTTTACATAACTGTAAGGTGTGACATGATTTTGATTTTCTTGCCTTTCCATTTCCTAATTTTCTTCTGATACAAAGTAAAGATGATCTATAGGACCTAGTCATTAGAGACAGCCAGGAGGCTGTTTCTCCATCATAAACCAGGAAATGCTGGATCTGCAAGGCATCACCGCTCTTCAAATTCAGAGCTCTATATGGGTAAAAGACCAAGGAAAACCTGCCCAGCAATTACCTATACAGGCAGAAATCCTCTCTTCCGAAACACTTAAAGACCCTGAACAATAGATGCCAGGGAATCAGACGCAAATTTTTAACTTCTATTAAGTTAATCTTTTTTTCTCTTTGTGGCACAAGCTCTTCCCAGGCAGAGGCTTAAGGTGCGTCCCTCTTAACAGCAGGGACCCCAGGAGAAACGGCTGACAGTCATCCTGTAAACATGTAGGTGCTCCAATGCCCTTTGGATATTACCTTTTCTACTTATAAAGTCCTATTCTCAGTTTTCTCACATAAGTGGCCTAAGAAGTGTGTCTCAGAGCTGCATACTGTCTCTCACACCTTCATTCACCAAGGGCAGGTGAGGGGATGAAATGGAGGCAGAGCCTGTGGGCCAAGTCACCGCAACTGTGGGGCTGTCAGTTCACTTGTGAACGGGAGGTCAGGGAAGCTGTGGGCATAGGACTCTTCACTGGGCCCAGGAAGGCAGTGTAGTTACACTCAACAGATGTTCAAAACCCAAACTTGGGCTCTGGATCTGATGTGTGAGTGAGTGAGAGAGTGTGTGTGTGGGGGGTGGTGGTGCTGGTTGTGGTGGTGGTAGTGATGGCATCTGACACTTGAATATCCAGTATGTGTTTGGTACTTGACACTCATTATTTCATTTTCTTCCCAGCAACTCTGTGACATAAGCATTACTAGCTCCATCTTATGAATATGGAGACTGGTTTATTAAGCTTAACTAATTCATATAAGGTTACACAACTAGTAAATGGTGGAGCCAGGATTCAAAGTTCAAGCTTTTTTATTCACACCATAAAGTCTTCAATATGACAGGATTCATGTCATCAAGCCTATCGTCATGGGGACAGGTAGGAAATGTGGGAATATGGGACACAGGAGGTCAACTAACCTGGGCTTCCCATTCATGAAGGGCCTCAATGTAGACTCTTGACGAGTATCTCCAAATATACTCCCAGAGCTACATGGGGAGGATTGAAAGAAAACACTGTTCATCACACAGCTTTGAACTTCAGCCCCACGTTTCCATAGTAAATCACGAGCAGTTCCCTATGAACTAATACTTTACCTTGAGAATAGGAAAATTTTATCACCTTTATGCATGTGTGCAATATTGCAGATCTGTACAGATAAGCATTTAAAATATCCTTCAATTTTCATAATCCTGCTTTGTCATTATTTTACTTCTTTAATATATCAGTAGCCTTGGAAACAACAACAACAAAGTAATCCAGGCCTCTTTCAACCTCTGAGTGACCTTGATCTGACATTATGGTTGTTCTAAAAAAAACAGGTTGTATATTAACTGTAAGCGTAATGCAAAAAAGAAAAGTTAGGGATAGGTTTCTGTGCAATTACTTCAAGAGAAATTTTCAGGGGCAGGGAGTCAACTCTCATGTACCTGTTGTAGAGACTCCACTATTTGTGATTCCTTAAATATATGCATCTTCAGAACCTAAGAGCCGTTATCCCATGGATTACATACATGGTATTGGCACAGGTAAGCAATCAATCACTAGCAGATTTTATTAGGATGCTACTGGTCCTCCAGCTCCTGGGCCTCTCTTTTCTTGTGTAGGCAGGCAAGGGCCCTGCTGCCAAGAGGCCATCACTCTCTGCCCCAAGCTGGCCAGCCACGCCACGACTGACTGAGACTACATGTATTAAAGGAGGGACTTGAACATATCAATTAAGCTGTCCCTCGCTAAATTTCTCCCATTCTACAGTGAGATTTGTGAAGTGTTTTGACACCCTGGCTAAGCTATTAGTCTTAGTAGAGAGAGACAATGAGAACACATAAATGGCTATTAAACTGCTGTGAATAAAGATTAAAGTTAGAGGGCTTCCCTGGTGGCACAGTGGTTGAGAGTCCGCCTGCTAATGCAGGAGACACGGGTTCGTGCCCCGGTCCAGGAGGATCCCACATGCCGCGGAGCGGCTGGGCCCGTGAGCCATGGCCGCTGGGCCTGTGCATCCGGAGCCTGTGCTCCGCGACGGGAGAGGCCACAGCAGTAAACCCGCGTACCGCAAAAAAAAAAAAAAAATTAAAGTTAGAGTCACAGCATTTTGGGGTGGGAAGGATTGGGAACTGCAGCCCTGAGAGGCTGTGACTGCCAGTATTACTTTTTAAAATTTATTTTAAAAATATATTTATTTATTTGGCTGTGTCAGGTCTTAGTTGTGGCACATGGGATCTTCGTTGCGGCATGAGGGGTCTTTCGTTGTGGTGCACGGGCTCTCTAGTTGTGGCTTGCAGGCTCCAGAGCACATGGGCTCAGTAGTTGTGGCACATGGGCTCTCTTGTTGTGGCACGCGGGCTTCAGAGCACATGGGCTCAGTAGTTGAGGTGTGCAGGCTTAGTTGTCCTGCGGCACGTGGGATCTTAGTTTGTTCCCCCTGTAGATCCCTAATCAGGGATCGAACCAGCATCCCTTGAATTGGAAAGCGGATTCTTAACCACTGGACCACCAGGGAAGTCTGCTGCCAGTATTATTTTTGCTACACCATGCTGCTGTCCTTGTAGAGATCTGGAGCAGGGGTCAGGCCACCTGTTTTTGCTAAGTAAAGTTTTACTGGAGTACAGCTATGCCCATTCATTTATGAGTTGTCTATGGCTGCTTTCGAGCTACACAGCAGTGTTGAGTAGTCGCTACAGATGTCGTATGACCCACAAAGCCTAAAATATTGACTCTCTGGCCCTCTACAGAAAAAGTGCTGACTCTGGCTCTACAGGATGAACAAAGCAGATGAGGAGGAACCAAGCCATGCCAGAACCATGTGAGTGAACTTGGCAGTGGGTCTTTGGAGGCCTGCCAATGGGCACCTGAGTGAGCTTGGGAGCAGGTTCTCTAGCTCATATGCAGCCAGGAGATGAACACGGCCCTGGCCAACAGCTTGACTATAACCCCACGAGAGACCTTGAACCAGCGGTGCCCTGTTAAACTGTGCCTGGGTTCCTGTGAGATAACAAATGTTTGCTGTTTTAAGCTGCTAATGCAGGGGGTGGGGAGGGGGTACTTTGTTACACAGCAATAGATAACTAATACAATTGTGTCTCATTAGCTGGGCTCACCTTTTCAAGGCGAGTGAAATTCTACCTCCTGGGTCAAAGTGCCATTACGATCTGCTCTGTGGAGCCTTTTGGACCCCTGGTCCCCATCTCCAAATGGAACCATCTATGCCAACCAACTGCTTACTCAGAGTCTATCCCTTGGCCTTAGATGTCTGTCTCTCTGGCTGGTGCTGTGTCTCATTCAATTCTGTTACCACAGAATCTGATTTAGTACCTATTATTCATAGTGGAATTATAATATTTACTGAGTGCTTACTATATGCATTAAGCACTTTATGTGCATTACCTCATTTAACCCTCACAACCACCTTAGGAGGTAGATACTATTTTTCAGCCCATTAATTAGGGGAGAAAGCAAAGGTTAAAGAGGTTAAGCAATCTGCCTTTTATCCTCTGGTGAGCTAGTGGGAGCACCAATATTTGAGCTCTGACTGACCCTAAAGCTGCCACATTCTGTTGACTGGGACCCAAAGTCCCAGGATATGTGGCTCCAGGCTTGGCACCGCCACATTTTTTTTTTTGCGGTACGCGGGCCTCTCACTCTTGTGGCCTCTCCCGTTGCGGAGCACAGGCTCCGGACGCGCAGGCTCAGCGGCCATGGCTCATGGGCCCAGCCGCTCCACGGCATGTGGGATCTTCCCGGACCGGGGCATGAACCCGCATCCCTTGCATCCACAGGCGGACTCTCAACCACTGCGCCACCAGGGAAGCCCAGCACTGCCACATTTAACTGTGGACCCAGAAAAGTCACTCACGCAGAGGCCACCAGTGTCCTCCTTCATAAAGTAGCTATGATGATGATGATGTCCCTTTCCTATCAGAGTTACTGTGCGAAAAAGCACATGTGCTGAAATACTGATCTTTAGTTCACAGCAAATGTGGAATCAAAATGAAGTGATTTTCTGATCTTTGACCAGGCACCCATGGCAGACCTAAAAGAAGATCAGGAAAACAGGCTGAGCTGGACAGAAGTGGGAGGGCACTTCAGGGAAGACCCAGAGGGAGGGGAAAAGGGACACTGGAATCTGCTTCCGACACCCCTTCCCACCTCCTGTTCCTCCCTCTCCTGCTCTTGGCATCACTGTGGCCCCTGTGCCCCATCTGCAAAAATCCTCCAAACAGTGGTGGGTTGGATAATGAGGAGAAATCCTCAGTTCTTTCACACTTTGGGAGTTTTTACTGGGACTGCCCTGAGCTCTCTCCTCCCTGGAAGTAAATCACCAGCAGTAGTTCCCTATGAACTAGTGGTCCTGGTTCTGAGCTCCCACAGTACCTGCCATACCTCGCATACAAGGGACTCTGAATGTTTCACAGTTGCCTCCTTAGTGTGTAGCAGAGTGCTTGACATACATTCGACTGATTTTAGATGAATAACGGAAAGAATTTTCACCCACTTCTAAGCCTGTTCTGTGCTAGAATGTAAATCCCGTAAGGAAACTGCCTGGTGCTCAATCCAGCACCAGGCATGTAGTGGGAGCTCAATAAGTATTTGTTAACCAGCTGGCCCTAAACGTTTGGCCTCATATTACTAGATCCAGGGCAGTATGGTTTGATTAAAGGGAGCTGAATTCAAGGAATGGCTTCGAGGTTCAGAAGACACCCCAACTGTGGCCACACTAGAATGGATTCCCAGGAGCTTCCTGGACATGGGTTCTCGTGACTTAAGTTCCTAGACTTCATGAAGCTATAACATCAATGTGTGCACTCAATCTCCAGGAAAAGCATTATCTATCTATTCTGCTCAGACGGCAGCCAAATGACCTTGTATTTAAATTGTATGTTTCTTGGAGCAGTGATCTTCAAAAGCTAAAAAAAAAAAAAAAAAGAGAGAGGTACTTCTGTATGGACTACCTATTTCATCTTGCTTCCTTAAATGCCACTGATACACACACACACAAATACCAAAAACCAACATTGCTTCTCTTCCAACTAACAACAAAATCCCAAGAGATCAAAAACTTCAAGGTTTCCTCTCAGTATCAGTTCTGATAAGTTAGGTAAAATGGACGTCCCAAGAAAATAAAGAACCTGACATATTCTTAACATCAAAACCAGAAAAAAATGCTGCCTAATAATCACCCAGAAAACGTGCACTGTAAGTATTTCCCACCGTTACTTGGCAATCCACCTACTTTTCTAAGGGAACCAAGAACTCTGCAGACATCATCTGTCTCCATCAAGATGCCTGTACGAACCTGAGTCAGATATATCTTGCCCAGTTATTATTTTTATCTCTGCCACTTAAGCATTCCTAATCATATGTAAGCAATTTTCCAGAAAATATTGGAAGTGTCCCTAGCTATTGTTTTTTTCCTTCCTTGTTTTCCATTAATAGATATTAGATGTCCGTGAGATTCAGGTAGGAAGGATGGCAGTTTTCAAAATTTTGCATATTAAAGTTTGCTCAAAGAAAATGAAAACATTTGGCCAAAGGAAATTTGCTTATGTGTAAGCTAAAATCAACAGCAAGCCCCACTTCCCACAGTGTGGAGTGCAACATGGAAAACCCAGTTTGTGGAAACAGTCCAAAACCAATTAAAGTAGATTTAAGTAACTGAGCATATAAAAATATGCATAACAATCCACAGATTTCTAGAGTATTTCTAGAGAGTGGTACAGGGTAGAAGGAAAACAAAACCAGAAATTGATACGCTCTTAACCTACTTGTAATTCACTCAACTAAGTAAATATGAGACTGGCTTAAATTCCCAAATTTTCAATCCTTAATATTTTCTTAGCCTGATATAGTAACACATAAAGTGTATTAACTTACTGTCTTTGGGGGAAAAAATACTGCTGCTTAAACCAGAGATAGCTGGAAAAGGATCCTACAATCTTCATTAGCAATAAAAGGTACATAGATGCATGGAAACAAAATCCATGAGGAGACATTTATCTGTAACCTGCTTTGGGGTAGTCTGAAGATTTCTTGACAGTATTCCCTCTCGCCAGTGGACTAATGCAATAAATTTAACACCAGAAGAACTTGGCATGCTTTTTAGCTTCTCTTTTTTAACAATGGGATAAAAAAACTGTATTCCTATTTCAACTATGTTCAAAATTGTGCCAGTGCTTTGGGGGAATGCAAGAACTTTGCTCTGTGGTTCTAGCAGGTGCAAAACTTGTAGACCAATTATACCCCACAGACAGTGGTGCACTGGCAATGTTTAACAACTGGTTCTACAGAAAAAAAAAAAGTTTATTATAAATAAAGCATGTGTAGCACACAGTTTATAAGTAATAATAAAAACCCCAGGGCTTGCCTGGTGGCGCAGTGGATGAGAGACCACCTGCCGATGCAGTGGATGTGGGTTCGTGCCCCGGTCCGGGAAGATCCCACATGCCGCGGAGCGGCTGGGCCCGTGAGCCATGGCTGCTGAGCCTGAGTGTCCGGAGCCTGTGCTCCGCAACGGGAGAGGCCACAACGGTGAGAGGCCCGCATACCACAAAAAAACAAAAAAACCCCAACAGTTTCTTTTTATAACGAATTCCATAGGGACAACTTATTTTCACAGAATGCTTTAACTGAGTTTTGCCAGACTCTTCTGCCAGTAAGCATAGATCTGATTTGAATGTTAGTTGATATTTTCATTTGAGTTAATAAGTTAGACAAAAGTGAGAAAAGGAATACATTTCTTGGAATTTCACTTGGTTGTTAATGACTAGTTCTTTGCTGAATCAGACAACAGCTTTTAAATACTGGAAGAAAACTTCCTCCAGGAATTTTTTGGGTTATCCTCATGTAAAAGCTACAGACTCAGCAAACTTTTACATTTAACTTGCATTAACATTTTCTTCATCATAGTCATAAGTGTCGTCAAGCAACCACATATTAAATCGAGCCAGGCTTTATAGCATTCGCCACTTTCCATGGTGTAAATGCTTCCGTCACGGCTGATTTCAAGCTAGCAATGTTGGGTCCCTGAACACAAAGCTGGACAGATGTACGGTTTTACACCATTACAGAGTGTTTCTACCACACAGATATGATAGATGTAAATACCCTCAAGAACACAGAAAACAGTAAAATAATTAGGAAGTGATGAGTTTTGAGTATTTATTAACTTTGTTTTTACTTTAATTATACTTTAATAGAATTCAACTTTTCGTATCACCTCACAACATTTCTGAAATTCCAAAATTCCTCAGCCAGTCCTGGTGGCTCCAGCACAAGGTTTCAGGGTTCTGGCCTGAAGGGCAAACGCATTTCTCAGACAATTTTCCCTCGGGCACACACCACTACCCTCCAATTAGCAGTGACCCCAGGCCCAACTTCCCCTGCTGAGAGTTAATCAATCTCCAGGGGTGGGATGTTGGGCATTAGGTTCTCAGTAAAGTATTAACACTTAGGGAGGGAGGAAATGACTTCAGCACAGTCACATGACTCAGAGACATTACTCAGTTTCCTCACCTGTAGAATGGGGATGATGCTGTTTCTAGTGCGATTATAAGGATTAGAGATAAGGCATACAAAGGTCCTAAATTAATGCCTTGAATATAACTGTTTATTGTTAAGATAGTGGCGGGATCACTGTAAAAGACTGCTTTCCTGGACACACATGGATCCGTCAGGAAGCTGCTTCCTCTGTAATAGAGAAGCACTTTTCAAATGTGAGTGAAAGATGAGCGGGCCAGGTCACAGTCAGATTTCTTGAGTATATGAAAGATTATTACCTGGCTCCCCAAATCACTATTTCATCTCTGCTCAGGAAATACAAAGAAAAACACACACACACTCACAAAAGTGAAGGGAAACTTGTAATTGGAGAGTTTTAGCACAGACCCAAAGGGTAACTTGTAACAGTAAATATTTTCTGTTGATGTTATTTTATGTTATTTTCCTATCCCAGAGGAAACACACAAATGCTTGTAGAATTGAAATGAATCATCTCTTTCTCTCTATTCTCCCGTTTTAGTTTCTTTGGGCTGAACACATTTCGGAATTGTAAATGTGGTGCCTGTAATTACTCCAACTTAAATCCGGATGCCTTGAATCATCAGAGAGGCTCAAGTCCTCTGGCCTTTCCCTTCCTTTCCTTCCTTTTCTAGTACCCAGGGTCCTTCCTCACCCTCTTCTGGAACCCACTGTGCTCATTCACTCTTCTTGGGCTCTCCACAGGGGATTACTGCTTTGGCCTCTCTCAATATCACCTCCGTCATTTGCCTTAGATACACTCCAGAAGAGGGTATCTATTTAACCTTCGTTTCATTAAAAATACTCCTCTCTTCACTAAGCAGTAAAAGATAAGAAGTCATCACAGAATGGTTTTAGGTGTGGAAGCCAGCTTCCCAGCTGGGACCCCGTGATCCTCGCCTCCTGGCATCACATCCTATGGCAGTCCTCTTCCCACACTGAAACAAGGCTGCGTGTTCAATAAAACATGGCAGAAATGATGATGTGTGACTGCCAGTGTTAGGTTAGAGAAGGCATAATTGCTTCTGTAACGGTCTCTCAAGTGGTTCAGTCTGAAGGAAGCCAGCTGCCCTGCTCTAAGGACACTGATGCAGTGGAGAGGCCCCGTGGGGAGGAACACACCTGACCCACCCTGGAGGTACATCCTCCAGTGCCAGTTAAGCCTGTGACTGAAGCCACAGCCAGACACCTGACTGTACCCTTAGGAAAGACCCCAAGCCAGAAAGGCACACCTCTCAAATTCACGGCCCTCTCTTTTGCCCTCACCGCAGGATGCTTTTCCAGGCTTCTGCTGAGGTGGAGGGGATGCTGCCGCCCAGATGCTTGCAGTAGCAAAAGGAGGTAGGGTACCAGCTGCTTGTTAAACCAAGTTCAGCCGCTGCTGCCATTCTGGCCTCAGCCTCCTCTCAGCCTGAGGTGCTGCTGCTGCTACTCCTGGAGCCCTGGCAGGACCCTGCCCTGAACACTGGTGGGGCTCATCTGTCCCGCTTCCAGCTTCTGGGTCAGCTTTTTCAGGTCCACTGAGTTCGTGGCCACTCATCCACCTGTCTTCTAGCAGCAGTAGGTGCCTCGGGTCTCTGAAACTGGGGATGTCCAGGCAATATTCAGGGTGGGGACCATATAAAGATAGGAGGATGGAGTAAATAGGCACGAAGCATCCCAGGATTCCTCCAGTCTACTTCTCACCCTCAATCTCCTAAACAAACACTGGCAGCCAGGCCCTTACCCTCTGGGCAAGAGTTTGTAGGTATTTTCTTAGGGGATCTGGCCAACACATGACGAAAGCCCTAAAGATGCTGACAGTAGAAGTTCCCTAACAGCTGGCTCAGCCAGCTCATTACAAGGAAAGTCATCATCAGGAAGTGCAACCCTCCCCCCACCCTCACATTCTTATTCGGAACTTCAGTTTTTAGTTCCTTACTCTTATATCTGAGAACACTAATGATTATCAAATAGCTGAAGAAAACCAAAAAAACAATGCGGAGAGATCAGGAACTGCGGAGTAAAAAGAAAATTTCAAAAATTATTATTAAAAAACTCATAGAGATAAGAGAAATACATTGTCTCATGAAGCAAGAAAATGATACTGTTAAAAAAAGAGCATTCAGAGAACAAAAAAAGGCCTCTTAGGAATTAAAAACATGACAGCATAAATAAAAACTTCAATTGAAGGAATCTAAGTTAAAATTAAGAAATTGGAGTGAAAAGACAAAGAAATAGGTAACAGGAGAGGAAGAATAAGAAAAGCAGATAAATAATCCAGGAATGCCAGGAGATCTAGAAAGTAAAACAAAACACCCACAGAAGAAGAAACATCAACAAAATAATTCGAGAAAATTCCCCAAAACTGGAGGGTAGATTTTCTAGACTTAAAAGGCTCACTGAGTGTTCAGTGCAGTGGATTAAAAAAAAACAAAAAAAACAGGGGCCTCCCTGGTGGTGCAGTGGCTGAGAGTCTGCCTGCCGATGGAGGGGACATGGGTTTGTGCCCCGGTCCGGGAAGATCCCACATGCCGCGGAGCGGCTGGGCCCGTGAGCCATGGCCGCTGAGCCTGCGCGTCCGGAGCCTGTGCTCCGCAATGGGAGAGGCCACAACAGTGAGAGGCCCGCGTACCGCAAAAAAACACAAAAAAACAACTGGCACTGAGGAATATCATTGTGAAATTTCTCAATATATTCAACCAACTTTCAGAGAAGAAAATACAGTTTTATATATGTATAAAGGACTGGGAATTGGAATGGGGGTTGGTATTAGAATACTTTTCAACAGCCATACTGTGGATAAGGAAACAGTGGAGCAATATCTTCAAAATTCTGAAGAAAAAATATTTGCTTGAAAATAATTTCCAACATAGAACTCTCTAGGCAATCATGCTATCAGTCAAGTGAGGTATTGATAGAATACAGACATTTTAGACAGGCAAGTTCTTACATACCTTTAAACCTCCTTATGCTTTTTCTTAGGGAGCTACTGTAGGATGTGGTCCATGAAAATGAAGGAATAAAACAAACAAACAAACAAAAAAAGATGTGAGGTCTAGGAAATAGCTCTGACACAGGAGAGAAGTAAAGGGACTCTGTGGATGGTAATGCAGAAGACCTCAGATAACCAGGCAGAGGGGGCAACCAGTCCAGATGAACAGGTCAGCGGTTTCTGAGAGAGACTTCTTCAGACGCATGAAACTGACATAATTGACATAACACCTGATATGAAACTGATAGAATCACGAAGCACCTTCAGAGAATATCTAGACAACTGGCAAATATTTCAGTACTGAATGAATGTTAAGTACATAAAACACACACACACACACACACACACAGACAAAAATAAATAAACAAGTAAAAAGAAAATTATTAACTCCAGGGATAAGTTGTGCTGATAGGAAAAACATAGTTTAGTATAGGCCCCATTTCTGAATAGCACATATAGTCATAATAATGTAAATTTTGAATACTTTTCTAATCAAAACTGAGATGTAACTATACTGTGAGGATGCCAATTGCACATGGTATAGACCAGGAGAATAAAGAGCTAAGTCCTCATGTTCAAAGGTGAAAGCTAATGTGCGGTGCCTCAAACTGAAAAAGCAGGAGGTGGCAACACTTACCTGCCATTAGGCATATGGAGGCAGAAAAGTGGTCTTTCTGGGGAGGGAAATAAGGAGCAGGGTCTGGGACCTGTTCTTTCTTGTATGAAACCTCGTAGAACTAGCAGGTTTTAAAAATTGTACCCTGATATACATAACTTTGATGAAAATTTAAAAAGATAATTTAAAATGTAACAGTATAGGGGCTTCCCTGGTGGCACAGTGGTTGAGAGTCCGCCTGCCGATGCAGGAGACACGGGTTCGTGCCCTGGTCCGGGAAGATCCCACATGCCGTGGAGCGGCTGGGCCCGTGAGCCATGGCCGCTGAGCCTGTGCGTCCGGAGCCTGTGCTCCGCAACGGGAGAGGCCACAGCAGTGAGAGGCCCGCGTACCGCAAAAAAAAAAAAAAATGTAACAGTATATAGAGAGCTAACATGTGACTGCTTTTTCAAAATAACATCTATGTGATTTTGGTAAATATTTTGGGTGTTTACTTTCCTTTTTAATAAATTGAGAGGCTTGGACTACATAACTGCTATGGTCCCTTGACCTCTACACGTGTATGTTTTTTGTATCTCTTTGTACGTGTCTGGACTTGTGAACACCAACATACAGAGATCTGATAATCAATAGTGGAACCCCCTTGATTATTTGATCATTAAAAATTCATATGTATTATCCACATATCTGCAAAGATACAATCCGATACTACCAAATGAAGGAGAACAAGGCGGCTCAACCATCTACCGATTTGTAGAAAAACACCTGAGGCTGCATTTCTGTCTTCCTCTGTCCATGTGAGAGGAGACACAGGAAGAGACTAAAGTTCCCTGCTGGTTAGACCCTGGCCTGTGACGCACGCACTGTGACGAGGACCTCAAAGTTAATATTTATCCATCTCAGGGAGTTAAACTTGGCTTGAGAACTTGGGGGGTGGGGAGAAAAAGGAAAGTGCTACATACTCTGGTGGAGATTTGTGCTCAAGTCAATGTTAATCTTGGTAGCATAGCCAAGTCACTCGCATCCTCTCTAGCATGTGCCAAGGAAGAACGTGGCGAGTCCTTCAACAAAACCAACACTAAAGTGGGGAGGGCAGAGTATGGAACTTTGAATTAAAGAGAGATACGAGGATTGTGAAGGTGATTTCTTCCTAGCTTGGTGACTGGTAAATCACTTAATCTCTCTATGCCCTAAATTCTTCGTCCATAAATATATATTCCATGTAGCTGTTAGAAGTATACGTGTTAACACCCGTAGAACACTGAAAACAGTGCCTTGATATATCTTCTCTAAAAATAGATGCAAAGAACGTAACTGATTTATAGGGGTCTTGGGTTCATGGCTGGCGTGCACTTGCATGGGCGCTCTCTCTCTCTCTTTAACCTGGTCTTTATTTATGTAACCTGGTCTTCAGGATGATGGAAGCTCTAAGAGGATAGACTTTCCCATGACAGATTTGGTCAAGTCAATCTCGAAAAGTCAAGGAACGTATTGCTCACTGACTATAGGAAGCTTGTTTGGCAAAATCTCAGGTTACATTCATTTGCACTAACATTTAGTATCTGACGCTGAAGCTTTCCTTTGGTTGCCAGATGTATTTGGCACTCTGGAGGGGATGGACAAACTCCGTACTAGTGCCAAGTCAAGGAGTCCAAGGACTGGTTTAAGGACACACCCTCATCCTTTTTTGTTATCCCAGGTCCTCAACAACATCTGGCATACAGAGAAGGAGTTCGTTTGTTGAATTTAAAATGAAAAAAAAAAAATACATTGATATGCTTCTCAAAGTCAAAAGTTATGTAACATACCTTATAGTCACCCACAATTCTCTCATCTAAGAATGCAATCTTATTTTTCGCATTCATTTTTCTGTTTATACTAAAACTTTTATAGGTTAAACCACTATATTAAACAGAATGTTAGTGTATCATATTATAGTATGTGTAATTTACATTTAAAGAAATTAATAAGGAAGACTGTCATCCTATGGAAGTAGTACTGTTTAGTTGTGAGCTATTTTTACCTAAAAAAACCCCAAAGAATATGAATTCCTTATCAGATTTATGGTTTGCAAATATTTTCTCCCATTTCATAGGTTGCCTTTCTCTCCGTCATTTCTTTTGCTATGCAGCTTTTATTTTTTTAAAAATTTTTAAATATTAATTAATTTTATTTTTGGCTGTGTTGGGTCTTAGTTGCGGCACGCAGGATCTTCATTGCAGCACGTGGGATCTCTCGTTGTGGCACGTGGGTTTCTCTCTAGTTGTGGCATACAGGCTCAGTAGCTGTGGCTTAGTTGACCTGCAGCATGTGGGATCTTAGTTCCCCGACCAGGGATTGAATCCATGTCCCCTGCATTGGAAGGCGGATTCTTAACTACTGGACCACCAGGGAAGTCCCCCATGCAGGTTTTTAGCTTGAGGTAGTCCCATTTGTCTATTTTTGCTTTTGTTTCTTGTGCTTTTGGTGTAAGATCCCAGAAATCATCGTCAAGATCAATGTCATGAAGGTTTTCTGTTATGTTTTCTTTTCGGAGTTTTATAGTTTCAGGTCTTAGGTTTACATCTTTAGTCATTTATGAGTTGATTTTTGTGTATGGTTTAAGATAAGGGTCCAATTTCGTTCTTTTGCATGTGGATATCCAGTTTTCCCAACTGTCTCTTCCTCATTGCGTACTCTTGGCACCCTTGTCAAAGATCAGTTGAACTCATGCTGTAGACTATAGGTCTGTATGCCCTAATGAATGGGATTAGTGCCTTTATAAAAGAGACCACAGAAAGCTCTCTTGCTCCTTATGCCACATGAGGTTATGGCAAGAAAACAGCTCTCTATGAACCAGGAAGTGAGCTCTCACCAAATACTCAATCCCAACACCTTGATCTTGTATTTCCCAGCCTCCAGAACTGTGAGAAATAAGTTACTGTTGTTTATAAGCCACCCATTCTATGGTATTCTGTTATAGCAGCCTGGATGGACTAAGACACCATATATTTATAAACTTATTTCTGGACATTTTATTCTGTTCCATTAGTCTATATGTCTGTTTTTATGCCAGTACCATACTGTTTTAGTTACTGTAGCTTTGTAACACATTTTGAAATCAGAAAGTGTGATACCTCAAGCTTTTTCTGTCTCAAGTTTGCTTTGGCTATTCTGGGTCTTCTGTGGTTCTGAATGAATTTTAGGATTGTTCTTTCTTTTTCTCTAAAAAATGCCATTGAGAGTTTGACAGACATTGCACTGAATCTGTAGATCATATTGGGTAGTATGGACACTTTAACAATATTAAGTCTTCCAATCCATGAACATGAGCTGTCTTTCTGTTTATTTCTGTCTTCTTTATTTCTTTCAACAACGTTTTGTAGTTTTCAGTGCACAGGTCTTTCACCTTCTTGGTTAAACTTATTCCTATAAAAATAAAGTATTTTATTTTGTTGCTGCCACTTTAACTCGGATTTCTTAATTTCCTTTTTGGATAGTTTGTTGTTAGCACATAGAAATGCAACTGATTTTTTAAAGTTGATGCTATATCCTGTGACTTCACTGAATTCCATAATAGTTATAATTTGTGTGTGTGTGTGTAATCTTTAGACTTTTCTACATGTAAGATCCTGTGGATTTTTATAATCATTTCATAAATGGTGGTAGGACAACAGGTTATTAGGGAAAAGTTAGATCCTGAATTAAATGAGAATAAAAATATTTGGAGGGAAATACAAGTGAATATTTATCTAATTTAAGAATAAGGAAGGGCTCTTCAGTTACTACAGGTCTGGAAGAAACACAAGTAAAAGATTAACAGATTACATAAAAAGTAAATATTTTTCACCTTAAGAGGTGAAAAATTGCAAAGATCAAATGGAACAACATTTATGACACAGATGATAAAGGGTTACTATCTTTAACTTTAAAAGGGTTCATAATTCAACAGGATATTTATTAAAGACATCATAAAAAAAATAACAAAGGACATGGCCAACCAATTAAGAAATGAATAAATACTAAAGCCAATGAACATGAAAAATTATTCAACTACAGAAATAAATAAATGCAAATAACTGTATAACACTTTTGTCAAGTAAGTTGAACTTTTTGTTTAATGATAACAACCAGTGTTAAAAAGTCTTTAAAATATCAGTTATTTTTGCTCCAAAAATTCTAGTCCTTGGAGCCTAAACAAAGAATGTAATCAGAGAATCAGAGAGGTATGAGTAAAGATCTTTTTATTTATTTATTTATTTTTGGCTGTGTTGGGTCTTCATTGCTGTGCATGGGCTCTCTCTAGTTGCGGTGAGTGGGGGCCACTTCTCGTTGCAGTGTGTGGGCTTCTCACTGTGGTGGCTTCTCCTGTTGCGAAGCACAGGCTCTAGGCATGTGGGCTTCAGTAGTTGTGGCGCACAGGCCTAGCTGCTCCACGGCATGTGGGATCCTCCCGGACCGGGGCTCGAACCCGTATCCCCTGCATCGGCAGGCAGACTCTCAACCACTGCGCCACCAGGGAAGCCCTTGTTGTCGTTTTTGTTTTTAGTGTTATTGAGCCTGCTACTCAAGCCTTTCCAGGGATACTGCAAGCATTCGATTCCCTGTATTAAATTTCCTTTTGCTTGACATAGCTAACGTAACTTCTGTTTCCTGCAAGTGAACTCTGATTGAGAGGGACATCTACTCTTGTATTAAGAGGGAAGGAAGGATGGATATACATGTAGATAAATTTTTGTGTGTGTATGTATGTGATGGCAATCTCCTCAAATGCAGGAGTTTTTTAAGCTGAGGTATGCAGAGCCTCAAGGATCTCCTAAATAGGGTTCACGGCATCTGTGAACTTAAATGAGTAAAAGTCATATCTCCTTCTTACCTAACCTCTAACTTAAATTTAGTATTTTCTTCAATTCTGAATGTAGGCATCAAACCACAGCATCATTGGCAGTTCCTGTGACTTCGCCTCTAATAGAAAGTACATATTTTCATATTACATTAGAGCTATTGTAGATCTCAAAACATTGTTTATGCTCATAACTATGGTATTTATTAGACTCCTGTTAGATCTTGTTCTGTAATACATTTATAAAGAAACACACACTGACGTTCTTCCAAAGATGACATAACGGGCACATGAAAAGATGCTCAAGATCACTAATTATTAGAGAAATGCAAGTCAAAACAGCTATGAGATATCATCTTACACCTGTCAGAATGGCTATCATCAAAAGATCTACAAATAACAAGTGTTGGAGAAGATGTGGAGAAAAGGGAACCCTCATACACTGTTGGTGGGAACGTAACTTGGTACAGTTACAGTATAGAGGTTCCTCAAAAAACTAAAAACAGAACTACCATATGCTCCAGCAATTCCACTCCTGGGTATATATCCAAAAAACCCCAAAAAACAAAAAACAAAAAGAAAATACTAATTCGAAAAGATACATGGCACCCCAATGTTCATAGCAGCATTATTTACAATAGCCAAGACATGGAAGCAACCCAAGTGTCCATCAACAGATGAACAGAAAAAGAAGATGTACACACACACACACACACACACACACACACACACACACACACACACAATGGAATATTAGTCAGACATAAAAAGAATGAAATTCTGTCATTTGTCCCAATCTGGATGGACCTAGCAAATATTACACCTAGTAGAATAAGTCAGAGTTAGCAAATCTTATATGATACCACTTATATGTGGAATCTAAAAAGTAACATAAATGACTATATATGCAAAACAGAAACAGACTCACAGATGTAGAAAATAAACTAGTGGTTACCAAAGGGGAGCGGGAAGTGGGGAGGGGCAAAATAGGGGTATGGGATTAAGAGATACAAATTACTGTGTATAAAACAGATAAGCAACAAGGATATATTGTATAGCACAGGGAATTATAGCCATTATCTTGTAATAACTTTTAATGGAGTATAATCTGTAAAAATACTAAATTATTATGCTGTACACCTGAAACAAATATTGTAAATCAACTCCACTTCAATTTAAAAAGTGGAATATAAAAAAGAAGCACATTACATCACAATTTTTAAAAATTGATAACTCTATTTCCTTTGCAGTCCTATGTATTTTATTTTATGCATTTAAAAATATCATCCTGAAAAGGGGTCCATAGGCTTCAACAGACTGGTAAAGCAGTCCATAGCAAAAAACATGTTAAGAAGCCTGTTCTAATGTCTTCTATTTTGCCTGTAAAGTGGGGTTTCTAAACTTTGGCACTAGTGATATTTTAGGATGGATAATTCTTTCTTTCAGGGGACTGTTTTTGCACTGTAGGATGTTCCGGAGCCTTGACTATGCTAGTAGCACCCTTCCTGACCACACGACAATCAAAGAAATTGTTACCTGCGGGGCAAAAGTGACCCTGGTTGAGAATCACTAAAGTAGTGCTAAGCGTGAGGAAGGTGACTAGGTCTGAGATCTGACTGGAGAGGGCTCAAAATGGATGCAACAGAGGACGGCAGAGAGAAATGACTAAAGAAAACATGCAATTGAGTGATGTTGAGGGACCAGCTGAAATCATCCACAGTCATCCCTCAGTATCCCTGGGGGATACAGGATCCCCATGGATACTACTGATAAAATCCGAGGACATTCAAGTCCCTTATATAAAATGGCAGAGTATGTGTATATAACCTACAAATACCCTCCCATATACTTTAAATTATCTCTAGATTATTTATAATAGCTAATACAACATAAATGTTATGTAAATAATTGTAAATACAAGGTAAATGCTATGTAAATAGTTGCTGGTGTGTGGCAAATTCAAGTTTTGCTTTTTGGAACTTTCTGGAACTTTTTTCAAATATTTTTGATCTGCAGCTGGTTGAATCCACAGATGCAGAACCTGCAAATATAGAGGGCTGAATGTGTAGAGTAGCCCACGGATAAGAGGTTTTTCAAGTTGTTGTCGTTGGTTTTTTTTTAGTTAGTTTATTTATTTTTGGCTGTGCTGGGTCTTCATTGCTGCGCGTGGGCTTTCTCTAGTTGCAGCAAGTGGGGGCTACTCTTTGTTGCGGTGCGCAGGCTTCTCATTGCAGTGGCTTCTCTCGTTGCGGGGCATGGGCTTTAGGCTCGCGGGCTTCAGTAGTTGTGGCACGCGGGCTCAGTAGTTGTGGCGCACGGGCTTTGTTGCTCTGCAGCACGTGGGATCTTCCTGGACCAGGGCTCGAACCCGGGTCCCCTGCATTGGCAGGCAGATTCTTAACCACTGTGCCACCAGGGAAGTCCCTCAAGTTGTTTTCTTCTACTCATCATACATGATGAATATTCAAATGATGGACAGTCTACCATCAACAGCATTTGTGATATAGGTGCTGACTTACAAATGAGATGGGCTGGAGTTACCTACAACGTCCGAAGTACTGTTTCTTCCCCTGATCCAAATGCTAACATGTCTTAACATGCTGGTTGAAAAAAACACTTTATTCAAGCAGGAGGAAAATGAGAACATTTAGAACTTAAAATAACTGTTATTGCCCCTCGTTCTGCTATTGTCCAGAATAGCAGCGACAGGAAGCAGGGTGGGTATGTTCTGGACTTGAATGGATTTGGAGGTTGCTGCTCCCAGAAAATCTGAGCACAGGTGGCATGGCTGTGAAGGATATGAAGCAACCCTATGATGCAGCAATTTGCCTCCTGGGGTATTTACCCAGGAGCAATGAAAATATATATCCACATAAAAACTGTCCAAGAGTGTTGATAGCAGCTTTATTCAGAGTAGTCCCAAACTGGAAATAACACAAATGTCCATCAACAGTATAATGCCCTGTGGTGTGGTCATACAATGAAATACTACTGAGCAAGAAAAAAGAATGAACTGCTGAGATGTGCAACAACACATACGGAACTCAAGAACATGCTGAGGAAAAGCAGCCTTACACAAAAGAGAACATACATTCTTACAGACTGTATGAGTCATTTAGATAAGTTTTAAATAGGCTAAATTAAGCCATGGTGATTAAAAAAATCAGAATAGTGACTGACTCCATTGGAGTGGAAACAAGAATTGATTGGGAAGGGGCATGGAAATTTTCCTGGGTGATGACGCTCTCTATATTTCTTGATGAGGAGTTGCGTGATACAGTTGTATGCAGTTGCCAAAACTCACCAAATTGTACACTTGGATTTATGCATTTCACTGAATGTAAATTACACCAGAGGAAGTGGAGAAGGAAGGGCAGGGGGAAAGGTGAAGGAGAAGAGGAGAACGGCAAATAAAAACTGAACTCACAGTCAACCAAACACATGCTGAAATGTTTGAACTGAAATGACGTCTGTAACATACTCTGAGATGTAGTCAAAAAAAAAAAAAAAAAAAAAAAAAAAAAAAGAGGGATTGGTGGACAGCCAGGTGGTTAGATACGTGATAGAGAAAAGACACCTACATTAATTATAGATTCTAGATGGTGAGATGTGCAATTCTTTAAGCTTTTCCGTAGCTTGAAAATTTTCATACTAAAGAACATGAGTGTATGGCAATGTATCTCTTTTTGCCTTTTTGAAGTATTTCATTAACCGTTGGGCCAAAAAAGCTACTTGAGAACCATCGAAGCATTTCATATGGTCCTTGCTCTATTTTAATAAATGGAACCTAAAATGTCACACTTATTCTCCGTTCCGTGAATAACAGCAATCACTCACACTATGGGCCACCACCACCTCTGGATCGCTGGAGCTGTCCAGGCACCACCGAGCTAATTACCTTACACACGTCAGCCTCCCATAGAGAACTCAATGGTTTTCTTGACTGTCTAACAGAAAGTTCTAGAACACATCTTCAGAACTTCCAGGCAGCCGGGAGCTAGAACAGATGTCCAAGAGGAAGACTATGTCTGTGATGGTGGGTATTTCGAGCAGAATGTATTATTCAAATATGTTATGAAGGTGTGGGACTCTGTGTGTGTGTGTGTGTGTGTGTGTGTGTGTGTGTACTGAGCGGGAAGTGAGAGAAGGAAAATATATTTTAGAAAGAAGGTACACATTATAAGTCATAAAAAGGAATAGTAACTTTATTCCAAATTCTGTAGAGAGAGAAAACTTTTTCCTTTTCTTTTTTTTCTTAAGCTCGTATCCACTGCCATATGATACTGTCACCTGACAAAGGGGTGTGACAAAGGCTGCCCGGATCTGTCACCTCCAGTTCTTTTCTAGCTTCCCTTTCTCAATAAACCTTTGACAAAGGTCAGTTGTTTGAAAGGCTGGGTTTTTCCTTGTTTGGTCAAAGCGTTTCTTGCTCAGCAGAATGATTAACTGTCTCTGAGTGTCAATAAATAAGTGGTTTCAGTGAAGCTTTTTGGAATCTATTTCCCTGAAGGCTGCTTGGTGGCGTGCCTGGGATTGCTTTGGTTTTGTGTGAAGCTAGCAGGTAAACAATGTAATTACCAGCTGCCTAGTCCCTGCGGCTCCTGATACCTGCAGAGCCACGCATTGAAGAATAGGGCAGGGATAAAGTATCTTCACCTAAAACCAGGAGTCAGGCTTTGAACTTCAACTCAAACTGACAAAATGCCAAGGTGCTAAAGTGGCAGAAGGTGGATTTGAACTAAAGGGATCTCAGGAGCCCTGGTGCAGCTGTGCAGGCACTAGGAAGGTAGTGAATTAGGTAAATATCTACTAGGAGAAAAGAAGACAATAAGCCAGACTTGAACAAAGACATCAGTTTCTGATTAACTTTACCCTGGATGGAGGCCATAATTCAAACCTGATTCATGAAACAGTGTCTAACAGTTCTGGCTGTGTACAGGGGGAATGTATCAGAACTGGATTAGCTACAGTAACCCCACACCGAACAAGTTCAGGGAAATCTGTTTGGTTCATTTTATTTGCGTGGACACCTCTCTGCTGTCATTAGGGAGAGATGGGTGGTTTTCTGTAAAGCCAGATCAAACCACCTCTTCCTGAGAAGCAGCTGACTGATGTGCAAACCAAGCATCTTCTGCCTGTCCCATTGGAATAATATAGTAGACGTGTTTCATACAATGACACACTTAGTGGTACCCAGGTTCCAAAAAATAGCAGACAGACTTTGAAACTTAATAGGATTCAGGAGGAAAAAAAAAATCTTGGCTCCTTCCTTAACATAAATTATATATAATAAGCAAATCAGTAGGCAGTTTTCATTGGTTTGTGACTCATTTGGGACTTAATTCCGATAAAGATGATGTGGTGACATTTAAAGGCTTGGCCGAAATTAGAAACAGGAAACCTGAAGGTGACTTTGGTGGAAAATATAGAATATAAAATAGTGTGCAAAATAATAAGACATTCACTCGTTAGGTGGGTTTTATGCATTGCTGACTCAATCCATCCATACTGTTTTGGCCATCTGACTACTCTGCCAGTCTGATGGTGTGGGATGAGTGACAGCCTTACTTTCACATGCACAGAGTGGATTTTGTTTTTTAAGACAGAATGATCTATCAACATAGTCTTCTCGGCCATTCTCCCAGGACAAGAAACAGAAGAAAGTTGAATGACTTGCTTTCTGAGCACAGAATGAAGTAAGAATCTGAACTTTAGTCCCAACGCATCTCACACACTGCTCCCCACACGCTACACATTTGAGAGACCTGGCTACATGGATGCCGGGCTACAGACTGGCTGGTACAGTGGGATGGAGCAGACCAATGTTCACCTGGCTTAAGTGCTCTGCTGTTTCAAGGCGAAATGCTGGTCTCATGGGGTTAGAAGAAAAATCCAGAAGCATTCCTCTCCTCCACTAACATCTCCATCTTTGATAACTTGGGCATGGGGTTATCAGAGGGAAACTGTTTGTTGCATTTTTCTTATCCTTTATTGGTACTTTATAGGATTACTAATAAGAAATCTGAGTAAGTAACAAAAATCTTGCCCCAGCACGTATTGGGACTTCTCTATGGAGAGTGCCGATGACAGATGACCCTTCATGACACAGGACCACCAGACCTTGAATGTGGTGTAGGCCATGGGTGCTCAGTGGTGGCACCAGCGCTAGCAGAAAAGTTTATGCTTCTGGGGTTGTTAAGGGCTGAAGTGTATCCCTAACCCATAGCGCCTCAGAATGGGACTGTATTTAGAGAGAGGACCTTTAAAGAGGTAATTAAGGTAAAATGAGGTCATTAGGGTGAGGCCTAACCCAATCCAACTAGTGTCTTTACTAGAAGGGGAGATTAGGACACACAGACAACACAGACTGTGGGAGGACCATGTTGAAGAGGCAGCAAGGAGAGAGGCCTCAGGAGAAACCAAACCTGCTGACACCTTGACCTTGGACTTCCAGCCTCCAGAACTGTGAGAAGTTAAATGTCTGTTGCTTAAGCCACCCAGTCTGTGCTATTTTGTTATGGCAGCCCTAGTGGTCGAATACAGGGATTTACAAAGAAAACGTGAAGAATATTTGGAATTGTTCAAAGTACAAGAGCCTATCTAGGCTAACTCAGAGCTGTCCAGAGTGTGTTCCTAGGAAGTTAGTAACTGTTACTGGGAAAAAGAAAGGGGGATTCTGGGCTCAAGTGAATTTGGGAAATGCTGGATTAGACAGTCAGCCCCGTTTCTTTGCTGCAGAACTTCTCAGAGCCTTTAATGTGCTGAAGTGCATATTATGAGTTTGATTCACATGATCTGTGTGCCATCCTTGACACCTCTCTTTGCTTCACTTTTCATTTCCAATCCATGGCCAATTCCTGACGACTTTATCTTTTAAATATTTCTTGAACGAGTTCACTTCTATCTGAACCTTCATGAAACCTGGGTTGTACCAACATTGCCTGACAATTTCATTTTCTAAATATTTCTTGAATTAGTTCACTTTTCTCTACTGAACTGCGATTGAGACCTGGACCCAATGACCTACGTCTCTGGCTTAGTCCACTGCGAGACCTTTCTGACACGTCTGCCCACACCCACTGGGTGCTCTCCAGGCAGTTGTCCACAACGCAGCCACAGGAGCCTTTCCCAAGAACAGGCTGGATTATGCCAGCTCCCTGACTGTAAAGACATTTCAGTAGCTTCCCACTGTTCTTAAAATGAGAAGACAAAATTCCTACCCACTTCTACAAGCTTATATTGAACCATCATCCTCCCTGGCCTCCATCCACCCTCACAGGTTTTCTTTTAGTCCCACACTGTTCTGCCTCTACCCACGACAGGACCTTTGCTCATGCCGTCTCTTCTTCCTGGTTAATACCCCCGATCTTCCTCAGGGAAGCTTTCTTTTACTTCCATTCTTGGGTCAAAACCCTGTACCACTGATTCACATTGCACTTGTCACTACTGAAAACTTACCTGTATGTGATTATTTGGTTAATACCTGAATCTTCCTCTTCTACATTGAAAACTCTGAGTTTGTAGAACACCTTTTTGTGAAACACCCAGTTAATTTATTGATGAAGGTCCGGGGAGGACACCTCTGAAACACACCGTGAAGAATTTTTATGAAGAAAGATAATGAGCAGGGTTCAAGGAGAAAGGTTTTGGGTCCTTAGAAACAGGCAGCTGTTCGTTGCAGCTTAGCTAAACAACCCACGTGAAAAGTTGAATGTGGAAAAAAATATGATATTGGGTCTAAGTTCTGGAGGTATATGTGGGTGTTTAACTTAAAAAAAAAACACCAACTTTTGATTTTGAAAATTTTCAAACCTACAGAAATCTTGGAAGACTAGTACAACAAATCACCACATACTTTTTTTTTTTTTTTTTGTGGTTCGCGGGCCTCTCACTGTTGTGGCCTCTCCCGTTGCGGAGCACAGGCTCCGGACGCGCAGGCTCAGCGGCCATGGCTCACGGGCCCAGCCGCTCCGCGGCATGTGGGATCTTCCCGGACCGGGGCACGAACCCATGTCCCCTGCATCGGCAGGCGGACTCTCAACCACTGCACCACCAGGGAAGCCCCGCCACATACTTTTAAGCCACCTGTTTAATGATGTGATTTTGCTCCAGAAGAGCTGCTCTTTTCTGCTTTACTGCAGTCAGTGTAATTCTGACAGTGCCTTCAGAAAGACAGGACTACGTAATTTGATCACAAATGCTCATATTTCAGGAAGGCCAGACATGCCTGCTGGCAAATGATTAATCACGAAATGATCTTAAATAAGGTACTGCAGGAGATAAAATGACATTTATGGGACATACTTTTTAAAAATTTACAGCCACTTGAGAAAACAAAACACTTTCAAATGAAAGAACAACCAGCAATAAAAATAACAGATAAGTGTCGACTGAGGGGGAGGCAGATAGCACTGAGAGCGTGAAGAGGATGAGATTGTTTCTAGTTACGTTTCTTCACAGAAATGGATTCCCTATGGGAAGCAGCACATCTTGTCATCAATTAATTTCCTTGTACTAAAATACCAACTTGGAAAACTCACTTTATAAGGCAAATTGTAAATAAGTATGTCTTTCGTGAGCACACACACAGTGTGAAAGGTCTGATTCCTTATTTAAGCAATATTTACCATTGTTTTAGTTCTTTACTAGAAGGACAATCCAAAGCTCAGGGAAGTGTCTGTTCCTTTAAGGGTCAACCAAGTTGGTGGACTTTAGCCAAACAATTAACCCTTTTTTTTTTTTTCCCCCTGACAAAGAATAGGCTACTATATTCACCTGACGTATTTAGTTAGTCTCTCGCTAAGAACTGCTGCCTTGGGGAGGGGGTGACTCCCAGTGAACGGGCCCCTAGGCCTAGAGATCCAGGGATTTCCCTCTTAACCCATTATTTCCAGAGATCGCATGTAGGTCTAGAGAAATCAGAACCAGGCAAATGATGAATAAGATCACAACCTGGTACAAACGTGTTGGGGAGGGGAAGACCACCAATAGCGGGGCAAAGTGAGCGGGGGTGTGTTTTTAAATTAATACAAGCTGTTAACTGCATTTGGCACCATCTAACCTATACGAGACTAGAAACTTGCCTTTAGAAAGATGAGCTCTTCAGGTCCAGGTGATAATTTTTGAGAAGGTTCTGTCAAAATGGAGTTCACGTATGGCCTCGGTGTGAGAACTTGGTTCCCTAACACCTGAATTCTAGACCAGATTTTCCAACCTGGAAAGGAATCAGGAAGGGGTACTCTCAGAGTCACAGCATTACCTGTGTTCTTTAATTTATGCTTTGAACTCCTACTTATCTGAGTTTTCCCCCAATGTGTTTATGTTAACTTTACAATCAGGAAGAAACCAATAAAACTATTAAAGATCAGAGCTGGAGCTTCTCATTTGTACACATGGGAAAACGGCTGCTGTGGTTAAGGAAGAGGCTCAAAAAGCTTCCGGCAGGTCAAAGGCCATGGATATGGGGACACACCTCCGAGGGCGTAATTAACAAACGTCTACTGATCTCTTGTCTAAAAACTTTCAGCTTCAAAGGTTAAGTAATTAGAAGTCCCTTACTTTACTATTTTTTAACAGTTTTGAGATATAATTCACATACCTTACCATTCACCCACGTAAAGTATACAATTCAATGTTTTTTTAGTATATTCATGGAATTATACACAATTTTAACACATCTTTATCACTCTCAAAAAAGAAATCCTGCACCTTTTAGGAAAGAACCCCTGATCCCCCAAGCTACTCAGCACTAGGCAATCACCAATATACTTTCTGTGTATTTGTCTATTCCGGGCCTTTCATATAAATGGAATCATGAAATATGTGGACTTTTGTGTCTGGCTTCGTTCACTTAGCATGGTATTTTCAAGGTTTATCCGTGTTGTAGTATATATCAGTACTTCATTCCTTTCTATGGCCATGCAATAGCCAATACCGTATGGATGTATCACATTTTATTTGTCTACTCATCAGTCAGTGGACACTTTCTGGCTATCATGAATCATGCTGCTATGAACATTCATACACACATTTTTGTGTGGACATGTGTTTTCAGTTTTCTTGGGTATATACCTGGAAGTGTATTGCTGGGTAATATAGTAGTTCTGTGTTTAAGAAAACCTTTTAAGAAACTGCCAGACTGTTTTCCAAAGTGGATTCACCATTTTACATTCCCACTGGTAGTGTATGAGGGTTCCAGTTTCTCTACATGCTTGCCAATACTTGATATTGCCCATCTTTTTTTTTTTTTTTTGCGATACGCGGGCCTCTCACTGTTGTGGCCTCTCCCATTGCGGAGCACAGGCTCCGGACGCGCAGGCTCAGTGGCCATGGCTCACGGGCCCAGCCGCTCCGCAGCATGTGGGATCTTCCTGGACCGGGGCACGAACCCGTGTCCCCTGCATCGGCAGGCGGACCCTCAACCACTGCGCCACCAGGGAAGCCCTTGCCCATCTTTTTGATTACAGCCATTCTCGTGGGTACCTATCATGAAGTGGTACACTTCATTGTTTTTAATGTGTTTTCAAGAATTGTTTTCTGTCTGATTACAGAAGTCATGCAAGTTAACATAGAAAATTTCTTGACATGTATTCACTGATTTGATTCCTAGCTTGTAGGCCAACAACAATCCCATCTATGTATCAGCACAATTATTATCCCTAGTTTACAAAGAAAGGGAGGTTCACAGAGCTTAAGAAGCTCTAGAGTGGGATTTGAAACCAGGTGTGTCTAAAAGATTATGCTTTTCACCATGGCTTTATCCTGTTTCAGTGGCTCCTATGTGCATATATAAACCCGCGGGGATCAAATGGGATATGGAAGTAACTCAACTTTATGAATTTAAAGCATCTAGTGATGATGAGTAAGATGCTGAAGGGACATGGCTTTTGCATTATAGCAACAGGTGACACATTATCTGTTGAGATATTAAGGAACAGAGAAGTGCCTTCTGTGACCAGAGAGCAATTTAAAGGAAGACCTGAAACTAAGCAGTCCCAAGTCACTTTGGGTAAATTACTGTCTTTATCACTCCCCCACCCCCCACCCCAGATAAAGGACAACATTAATCGTCCTAGGGTTATGGTGATAAATAGCACTGAAACATGTGCTAAGTGTATTCACCTTTCGGTCTGTGCACTTAAGAGACCGAGGCCAGCTGCTCTTGAGTCACTGCGTTCTCTGAATGAGGCCAGAGAGGTGATTCAGTTTTGCGATTCTTTTTCACCTTACATAAGGTAGTTCCTTTTTTCTTTTCTAACTCCTTGTAATTGAGGAAAAATGATTTTGCAGATTGGCCACAATCACAAGCAGTTCCAGAAATTAAAATTCCTCAGGCTCTAGTTAAACATTATTGGTAAAAAGTTCCTGCTCACTACAACCCCTTTCTAGAACTGTATTCCATGGCACGTCATATATAATGATTATATCTTTAGCTAGGCTCCTTCCAGTTTTCAAGTTTATATACGTGACTCAATTAAATAGAAGAGCTCAGGGAATCGACTTTCTAAATAACTACTTCATAAACATTGCTAAAGGTGGTATATTTTTACACATGATTTCCTATAATGAAGCTAGACAGAAGTTCCTCTAACTCCAAGAATCTTAACCAAAAAAAGCACACTAGTTTTGGACAGGACAGAGTTAATTAGGGAATGAGAAATAGAGACTAGAATGCTCATTAGTTTCAAAATGTTTATTTTGAGCAAAGGATCCTTATTATCTCAATCTTTAAGGTGCACTAGGCAGCCTGTATTAAAATGGCTTATTCTCCAGGGGGTGAGGGGTGAGGTCATGGGTGGGGTGGATTTGGATGAGATAGCAGCGCCAGTTTTAACACTCTTATTAATCTTGAACTAGGGTTGAAGTGTGCAGTGGCAAAAAAGAGCACTGTTTCTATGAACTGTGTAAAGGAGAGGGAAGGAGGAAACGTTGAGAAGGATGATATCTCAATTTTATTTCTTTTTTTTTTTTTTTTTTTTTTTTTGCGTTACGCGGGCCTCTCTCAATTTTATTTCTTAAAAGGCACTCTTGTGGCTGCATTTCCTCCTAAACCCAGTGTTTTGTGTCCAACTGGACTGCAACACAGCCTTCTTGGTCTGGCAGTACACGGAAGGACCAAGAAGGAGTTTACCTAAAGCAGCAAAAGGTCAGGCAGTAAAGCTGGGAGAACTGCTTCTGCTGATGTATCTTTCATAAGTGACGGGATTGATCTTTGAAATCATTATGCTTGGGTATTTTGATCTGTCTAAAAAGGTAAAGTGAGTTCTTTCATAAGGAAGTGAAAAAAAAAGGACTAAATGATTATAAAACTAATTTCTGAGTTGCTAAGTATCACTTGATCGTCATCAGTAATGCCACTGCATAAAAATCAGTTTGAGGAAATCTAGCCTAATGTGAAAGCAGAGACTCTTGAGGTTGAGATGGCTGCCACCGAGGAGGCAGTCTGCTGGCTAAGAGGGTGTGTCCCAGAGTCACAGGAAGCTTGACTGAGTCCCAGCTCTGTCACTTACTAGCTCTGTCATCTTGAACAGCTTGCCTAACCTCTCTGAGCCCACCCCTTTAAGTTAGATGAGGTATATAAACCACTTGGAGTGCCCGGCACATAGTAGGTGCTCAATAAATGTTAGCTATTCCTGCTCTCCTGAGGCCTTCCCCATCCACTTGTCCTAAAACATGTATTCATGCCACCCCATATTTTATTTAGCCTTCGTATTCACAGATGGACTTTTTGAGCACCGACTGTTGTCGGGTAGTGGGCACCGAGGAGTCAAAGGTGCCTGAGCCACGGTGCAGTTCTTGATCTTGAGGGGAAGGGAAACCAGATGATGTGTCATCAGCCAAAACAGTAACACAGGAGGGAGGGCAAATCAGTGTGGGTGGGGGTGGGCGTGGGGCGGTGATGAACTCAGGCTAGGAAGATGGGTTAAGTTTAAAGGGGCCTGGGGATGTGCCAGTAGATCTGCCCTGCAGGCAGCTGTCTTCAGTGGATCTGTAGCTGTATGGGGAGAGCAGGGCTGGAGAGATGCATGTGGTGTCATGTGCCTATGGGTACTCTTCGGGGCACACACACTCTGACACTGCCAGAGGCTGGTCTGGCTCCATGGGGTGGGGAGGGAGCCCAGGGAACACTAATGCTTGGGAATGGGAGATGGCAACAGGGCTTTCTGGGTGTCCCCTTAAGGCCCCAAAAGACATTATGTGAGGCTACTTAGATTTTTTTAAAATTAATGTGTAAGTCATTAAAATAACAAATCCGAAAATTTAATTTTCTCTTGAGTTGGGATCAACTATAAATCTTATATTCTATTTAAAATTCTATATACTTTGTCAACCCTTTTAAGAGTGATGTAATATACTGGATTTTCTTCTTTAAGTTATTTCAGTTTTCTGACCAGTAAACAAACCCTCCCCTAGTACTTAAGTCATTTTATAAAACTAATAAACTCACAAATAACGTAAATCTTTGGTTCTCTTAAAAGTTTCAGTTGAGTATAAAACAGCAAAATTATCTTAAAAGTTTCAACTTACAGATCCAAGGTCTAAATCAATCACTCAATGACATATTTTAAATTGGAATCACAAGGCTATTCATGTTAACATTATCTTAAACATTGTGAATACTATATGTATTTAAAATGTTAAAGGAGACCTTCAAGATGGCAGAGGAGTAAGACGTGGAGATCACCTTCCCCCTTACAAACACATCAGAAATACACCTACATGTGGAACAGCTCCTTACAGAACACCTACTGAACGCTGGCAGAAGACCTCAGACTTCCCAAAAGGCAAGAAACTGCCCACGTACCTGGGTAGGGCAAAAGAAAAAAGGAAAAACAGAGACAAAAGAATAGGGACGGGACCTGCACCAGTGGGAGGGAGCCGTGAAGGAGGAAATGTTTCCACACATTAGGAAGCCCCTTCACTGGAGGAGACGTGGGGGTGGCGGGGGGAAGCTTCGGAGTCACGGAGGACAGCGCAGCAATAGGGGTGCAGAGGGCAAAGTGGAGAGATTCCCGCACAGAGGATCAGTGCCAACCAGCAGTCACCAGCCTGAGACGTTTGTCTGCTCACCTGCTGGGACGGGTGGGGGCTGGGAGCTTAGGCTCGGGCTTCGGAGATCAGATCCCAGGGAGAGGTTAGTGTGCCACAGCTAGCTGGGAGGGAGTCTGGGGAAAACTCTGGAACTGCCTAACAGGCAAGAGACCATTGTTTCAGGTGCGCGAGGAGAGGGGATTCAGAGCACCGCCTAAACGAGCTCCAGAGACCTGCGCGAGCCGCGGCTATCAGCGCGGACACCTGAGACGGGCATGACACGCTAAGGCTACTGCTGCAGCCACCCAGAAGCCTATGTGCAAGCACAGGTCACTATCCACACCCCTCTTCCGGGGAGCCTGTGCAGCCCGCACTGCCAGGGTCCCGTTATCCAGGGACAAGTTCCCCTGGAGAACACATGGCTCGCCTCAGGCTGGTGCAATGTCACTCTGGCCTCTGCCGCCGCAGGCTCGCCTCGCATTCTGTACCCCTCCCTCCCCCCGGCATGAGTGAGCCAGAGCCCCCTAATCAGCTGCTACTTTAACCCCGTCCTGTCTGGGTGGCAACAGGCACCCTCAGGAACCCCAGGAGCTGTGCGAACCAAGAAGAGAAAGGGAAATCTCTCCCAGCAGCCTCAGGAGCAGCGGATTAAATCTCCACAATCAACTTGATGTACCCTGCATCTGTGGAACATCTGAATAGACAATGAATCATCCCAAAATTGAGGTGGTGGACTTTGGGAGCAACTGTAGACTTGGGGTTTGCTTTCGGCATCTAATTTGTTTCTGGTTTTATGTTTATCTTAGTTTAGTATTTAGAGTTTATTATCATTGGCAGATTTGTTTATTGATTTGGTTGCTCTCTTCCTTTTTTTAATATATAGATATATATTTTTTTCCTTTTTCCCTTTTTGTGAGTGTGTATGTGTATGCTTCTTTGTGTGATTTTGTCTGTACAGCTTTGCATTTGTCCATTTTGCTGTTGTTGTTTTGTTTTGTTTTTAGTACAGTTTTTAGCACTTGTTATCACTGGTGGTTTGTTTTTTGGTTTGGTTGCTCTCTTCTTTCTTTTTCTTACTTACAAAATTTTTTAAATTTTTAATAATTAAGAAAATTTTTTTATTTTAATAACTTTATTTCCTTCCTTCCCGCCCATCTTTATTTCTCCCTTTTTTTCTGAGCCATTTGGCTGACAGGATCTTGGGGCTCTGGCTGGGTGTCAGGTCTGTGCCTCTGAGGTGGGAGAGCCGAGTTCAGCACATTGGTCCACCAGAGACCTCCTGGCTCCACATAATATCAAACGGCAAAAGCTCTCCCAGAGATCTCCATCTCACTGCTAAGACCCAACTCCACTCAACGACCAGCAAGCTACAGTGCTGGACACCCTATGCCAAACCACTAGTAAGACAGGAACACAACCTCACCCATTAGCAGAGAGGCTGCCTAAAATGAAAATAAGTTCACAGACACCCCAAAACACACCACTGGACGTGGTCCTGCCCACCAGAAACACAAGATCCAGCCTCATCCACCAGAACACAGGCACCAGTCCCCTCCACCAGGAAGCCTACACTACCCACTGAACCAACCTTAGCCACTGGGGGCAGACACCAAAAACAACGGGAACTATGAACCTGCAGACTGCAAAAAGGAGATCACAAACACAGTAAGTTCAGCAAAATGAGAAGACAGAGAAACACACAGCAGATGAAGGACCAAGGTAAAAACCCACCAGACCAAACAAATGAAGAGGAAATAGGCAGTCTGCTTGAAAAAGAATTCAGAGTAATCATACTAAAGATGATCCTAAATCTTGGAAATAGAACAGAGAAAATCAAGAAACATTTCACAAGGACTTAGAAGAACTAAAGAGCAAACAAACAATGATGAACATCACAATAATGAAATAAAAAATTCTCTAGAAGGAATCAATAGCAGAATAATTGAGGGAGAAGAACGGATAAGTGACCTGGAAGATACAACAGTGGAAATAACTACCACAGAGCAAAGAAAAAAGAATGAAAAGAACTGAGGAGAGTCTCAGAGACCTCTGGGACAACATTAAACGTGCCAACATTCGAATTATAGGCGTCTGAGAAGAAGAAGAGAAAAAGAAAGGGACTGAGAAAATATTTGAAGAGATTATAGTCATAAACTTCCCTAATATGGGAAAGGAAATAGTCAATCAAGTCCAGGAAGCACAGAGAGTCCCACAGAGGAAAAATCCAAGGAGAAACACACCAAGACACATATTAATCAAACTATCAAAAATTAAATACAAAGAAAAAATATTAAAAGCAGCAAGGGAAAAGCAACAAATAACATACAAGGGAATCCCCATAAGGATAACAGCTGATCTTTCAGCAGAAACTCTGCAAGCCAGAAGGAAGTGGCAGGACATATTTAAAGTGATGAAAGGGAAAAACCTACAACCAAGATTACTCTACCCAGCAAGGATCTCATTCAGATTCGACAGAGAAATTAAAACCTTTACAGACAAGCAAAAGCTAAGAGAATTCAGCATCACCAAATCAACTTTACAACAAATGCTAAAGGACCTTGTCTAGGAAAGAAACCCAAGAGAAGGAAAAGACCTACAATAACAAACCTAAAACAATTAAGAAAATGGGAATAGGAACATACATATCGATAATTACCTTAAATGTAAATGGCTTAAATGCTCTAACCAAAAGACATAGACTGGCTGAATGGATACAAAAACAAGACCCATCTATATCTGTCTACAAGAGACCCACTTCACACTTAGGGACACATACAGACTGAAAGTGAGGGGATGGAAAAAGATATTCCATGCAAATGGAAATCAAAAGAAAGCTGGAGTAGCAATTCTCATATCAGACAAAATAGACTTTAAAATAACGACTATTACAAGAGACAAAGAAGGGCACTACATAATGATCAAGGGATCAATCCAAGAAGAAGATATAACAATTGTAAATATTTATGCACCCAACGTAGGAACACCTCAATACATAAGGTGAACGCTAACAGCCATAAAAGGGAAATCGACAGTAACGTTATCATAGTAGGGGACTTTAACACCCCAGTTTCACCAATGGACAGATCACGCAAAATGAAAATAAATAAGGCAACACAAGCTTTAAATGATACATTAAACAAGATGGATATTCATAGGACATTCCATCCCAAAACAACAGAATACATTTTCTTCTCAAGTGCTCATGGAACATTCTCCAGGATAGATCATACCCTGGGTCACAAATCAAGCCCTGGTAAATTTAAGAAAACTAAAATCATATCAAGTATCTTTTCTGACCACAACGCTATGAGACTAGGTATCAATTACAGGAAAAAATCTGTAAAAAATACAAACACAATGGAGGCTAAAGAACACATTACTAAATAACCAAGAGATCTCTGAAGAAATCAAAGAGGAAATAAAAAAATATCTAGACACAAATGACAATGAAAACACAATGACCCAAAACCTATAGGGTGCAGCAAAAGCAGTTCTAAGAGGGAAGTTTACAGCAATACAATCCTACCTCAGGAAACAAGAAAAATCTCAAATAAACAACCTAACCTTACACCTAAAGCAATTAGAAAAAGAAGAACAAAAAAACCCAAAGTTAGCAGAAGGAAAGAAATCATAAAAATGGAATCAGAAATAAATGAAAAAGAAATCAAGGACACAAGAGCAAAGATCAATAAAACGAAAAGCTGGTTCTTTGAGAAGATAAACAAAATTGATAAACCAGTAGCCAGACTGATCAAGAAAAAAAGGGAAAAGACTCAAATCAATAGTATAAGAAATGAAAACAGAGAAGTAACAACTGACACTGCAGAAATACAGAGGATCATGAGAGATTAGTCAAGCAACTATACGCCAGTAAAATGGACAACCTGCAAGAAATGGACAAATACTTAGAAAAGCACAACCTTTCGAGACAGAACCAGGAAGAAAAAGAAAATATAAATAGACCAATCACAAGCACTGAAATTGAAACTGTGATTAAAAATCTTCCAACAAACAAAAGCCCAGGACCAGATGGTTTCACAGACAAATTCTATTAAACATTTAGAGAAGAGCTAACACCTAACCTTCTCAAACTCTTCCAAAATATAGCAGAGGGAAGAACACTCCCAAACTCATTCTAGGAGGCCACTGTCACCCTGATACCACAACCAGACAAAGATGTCACCAAGAAAGAAAGCTACAGGCCAGTGTCACTGATGAACATAGATGCAAAAATCCTGAACAAAATACTAGCAAACAGAATCCAACAACACATTAAAAGGATCATACACCATGATCAAGTGGGGTTTATCCCAGGAATGCAAGGATTCTTCAATATATGCAAATCAATCAACGTGATACACCATACTAACAAATTGAAGGAGAAAAACCATATGATCATCTCAATAGATGCAGAAAACGCTTTTGACAAAATTCAACAACAATTTATGATAAAAACCCTCCAGAAAGGAGGCATAGAGGGAACTTACCTCACATAATAAAGGCCATATATGAGAAACCCACAGCCAACATCGTTCTCAATGGTGAAAAACTGAAACCATTTCCAATAAGATCAGGAAAAAGACAAGGTTGCCCACTCCACCACTATTATTCAACATAGTTTTGGAAGTTTTAGCCCCAACAATCAGAGAAGAAAAAGAAATAAAAGGAACCCAAATCAGAAAAGAAGAAGTAATACTGTCACTGTTTGCAGATGACATGATATTATACACAGAGGATCCTAAAGATGCTACCAGTAAACTGCTAGAGCTAATCAATGACTTTGGTAAAGTAGCAGGATACAAAATCAATGAACAGAAATCTCTTGCATTCCTATACACTAACAACAAAAAATCTGAAAGAGAAATTAAGGAAACACTCCCATTTACCACTGCAACAAAATGAATAAAACACCTAGGAATAAAGCTACCTAAGGAGACAAAAACCTGTATGTAGAAAACTATAAGACACTAATGAAAGAAATTAAAGATGATACAAACAGATGGAGAGATATACCATGTTCTTGGATTGGAAGAATCAACATTATGAAAATGACTATACTACCCAAAGCAATCTACAGTTTCAATGCAATCCCTATCAAACTACCACTGGCATTTTTCACAGAACTAGAACAAAAAATTTCACAATTTGTATGGAAACACAAAATACCCCGAATAGTCAAAGCAATCCTGAAAAAGCAAAACGGAGCTGGTGGAATCAGGTTCCCTGACTTCAGACTAGACTGCAAAGCTACAGTAATCAAGACAGTATGGTACTGGCACAAAAACAGAAATATAGATCAATGGAACAGGATAGAAAGCCCAGAGATAAACCCACACACATATGGTCACCCTATTTTTGATAAAGGAGGCAAGAGTATACAATGGAGAAAAGACAGCCTCTTCAATAAGTGGTGCTGGGAAAACTGGACAGCTACATGTAAAAGAATGAAATTAGAACACTCCCTAACACCAGCCACAAAAATAAACTCAAAATGCATTAAAGACCTAAATGTAAGGCCAGACACTATAAAACTCTTAGAGGAAAACATAGGCAGAACACTCTATGACATAAGTCACAGCAAGATCCTTTTGACCCACCTCCTAGAGAAATGGAAATAAAAATAAACGAATGGGACCTCATGAAACTTGAAAGCTTTAGCACAGCAAAGGGAACCATAAACAAGACGAAAAGACAGCCCTCAGAATGGGAGAAAGTATTTGCAAATGAAGCAACTGACAAAGGATTAATCTCCAAAATTTACAAGCAGCTCATACAGCTCAATATCAAAAAAACAAACAACCCAATCCAAAAATGGGCAGAAGACCTAAATAGACATTTCTTCAAAGAAGATATACAGATTGCCAACAAACACATGAAAGGATGCTCAACATCACTAATCATTAGAGAAATGCAAATCAAAACTACAATGAGGTATCACCTCACACCAGTCAGAATGGCCATCATCAAAAAATCTACAAACAATAAATGCTGGAGAGGGTGTGGAGAAAAGGGAACCCTCTTCCACTGTTGGTGGAAATGTAAATTGATACAGCCACTGTGGAGAACAGTATGGACATTCCTTAAACACTAAAAATAGAACTACCATACGACCCAGCAATCCCACTACTGGGCATATACCTAGAGAAAACCATAATTCAAAAAGAGACACATACCACAGTGTTCATTGCAGCACTATTTACAATCGCCAGGACATGGAAGCAACCTAAGTGTCCATTGACAGATGAATGGATAAAGAAGATGTGGCACATATATACAATGGAATATTACTAAGCCATAAAAAGAAACGAAACTGAGTTATTTGTAGTGAGGTGGATGGATCTAGAGTCTGTCATACAGAGTGAAGTAAGTCTGAAAGAGAAAAACAAATACCGTATGCTAACACATATATATGGAATCTAAAAAAAAAAAAAGGGTTCTGAAGAACCTAGGGGCAGGACAGGAATGAAGACGCAGACGTAGAGAATGGACTTCAGGACACGGGGAGGGGGAAGGGTAAGCTGGGACGAAGTGAGAGTGGCATGGACTTATATACACTACCAAATGTAAAACAGATAGCTAGTGGGAAACAGTCGCATAGCACAGGGAGGTCAGCTCCGTGTTTTGTGACCACCTAGAGGGGTGGGATAGGGAGTGAGGGAGGGAGGGAGGGAGGGAGACGCAAGAGGGAGGAGATATGGGGATATGTGTATATTTACAACTGATTCACTTTGTTATAAAGCAGAAACTAACACACCATTGTAAAGCAATTGTACTCCAATAAAGATGTTAAAAAAGTAATAAAATAAAATATTAAAGACAGACTTTCCCACCATCTTATCTAAAAATATAAATACTTTGGGTTTTATTTAGTCCATCACATTTGTACTTGATTCTAAACCATTCCAGGGTTAAAACATTGTTTTGTAAGGAAATAATTTGTTTTAATATGGAACCCAAACCAGACAATGGGTACCATCTTCTCACTTCTCTCCCCAAGATTCCAATTACTAGTCACCTAATTCTCAAAACCTCTTTGATTCTTCCATCTCCCACACAGGCTGCCTTGCCAACCCACCCAAATCAGCAAATCTAGTCACTGTTTAATCCTATTCTGAATTCTCTGTACACCCTTCCCTGATGACTGTCATCGCTCACAGGTGTACAGAGGACCTGCAAATGGATTCTGCATCAACACCCCCCTTCAGACTTGGTAACAGGTGGCAGATGAATAGGGAAAGGTCACAGAAATAGATGAAGAACCAGAGGGGGAGAAATGTAATAGTATAACAGAAGTCAAAGAAAAGAGAGAATTCCCATAAGGAAGGCATCATCAATAACAGTAGTTAAGGGGATGAAATAGGACCATTAGATTTGATGGTCATACATTTAAATTTAAGATGCAAATTCCATCAGCGAAATTGTCATGTCATGATGTGCATAGACGACAAAGAGAGATATATGAAGAGTGAGCTAGAAGTGAGAAATGGGAATTGCAGTTAAAGGCAGCAACAACCCAGAATTCTTTAAGACCTTTTAACTTAACTTAGTATTTTAATAAGGGAAACACAGAGAGAGAGTGAGAGAGAGTGAGAGGGAGGGAGGGAGGGAGGGATGGACAGAGGGATGGAGGGATAGCTAAAAAGTGGAAGAATAACGCTCAAAGGAACAGACATTTGTTCTGTATTTTAATTATAAAAGAAAAGATTTGAGTGTGTTTACTGAGGAGAGAGTTGACTCCTTTTTGTGGGGGAGGGTTGGAGCGCTAAGAGTTTGAAGATTTGGGATGGAGACAGGATTAACTGGTGAGGCAGTGTGCCAGGGTACTGGTCTAAAAGGAAAGGAGTCCCCATTAAAATGCTGACCTTGAACAGGAAAAGGAACACCTTATCCTCTGAGAATGGAGGGAATGAGGAAAGGATTGATACAGAGGGAGATAGGTGTGGGTGTAGGCAGGGCAGGAAGTAGAGGCAGTCCAGCTGAACTGCCTGAATCTGGTCCACCCGGCCAGCCTGAGCCAGCCTGGCAAGGACTCAGCACACAGTTCCCGGGAACAGAAGGAATCTGGGCTGGGATGATGACAGCTCCAGAAATGGCCCAAAGAGAGCCATCAGAGGCCTTCCCAATAAGGTAGCAATTCACATGGATCACAGGTGACAGAAGGAATCTAGAGGTTTCTGTTGAACTCGGACTTCTCAGGTAAAGCAGATGAGACCAGAGATTAAGACATGCTCAAGAGCAGTTACTTGGTGGCTCTCAGACTACAAACTGGGTTTCTTGGCTTATGCCTCCCTCCGCCTTTAGAAAAATATACACAGCCAGTTTTCTCCACCTCTTTCCCTGGCTAACTTTCCCTCATTCTTCTGCTTTGCACACATCACTTTCTCTGAAAGCCTTCCCTGGACTCTCCCCCTTCCCCTAAAGCAGATGCCATAAAAGCTGTTCTACGTCCCTTTTACTTTTTCTTTGTTGCACCTAGTTGCACAAGTTGAAATTCTAGTTTTATTTACATGCTTATTTAATGTTCCTCTTTCCCAGCAGATATTATAAGCCACATGGGGACAGGGACTCTATTTGTTCGCGTCTGTTTCCTGGTCAGCACACAGCTCAAAGCCTAGCATGGAGTTAGTGTCCAATAAATATGATGAATGAATTTATATTCCAAGTATATGGTGTAGGAGTACAGTATTCAAGAATTTTATTTGCAAATTAAAGTTCTGCATTTGTGAAAAAATGTCCACTGTGGGGTGGCAAGAAGGCTGATTTATATTTTCCCTGTAGGTCGGGCATATGGGAAATGCTCAATACATATTTGTTGACTGAATAAGAATTTCTGCACTACTGGAATTTTCATTACTTTAAGAAAAACAACAACGACAATATAGCTTGCCTCCAAGCCACTGAAACCAAAGATACTACCTAAACATTAAAAAACAAAAAACTATTTTAACAAGTAAATTAAGATTTTCCAAACAATGTTATTTATTAGAGTTCATCAGAACTTTGTTAATAACCAATTTATGATGAAAATACTGATCACATAATTAAGGTAGCTTCTGGGATAATATATAACTAGAAAACTCAATGTTTAATTCCTAAAGTTTCACACTTTTGGAGTGTCTCAGAGACATCTTCTCTTATGATACTAAATGAACCTGAACTTAGATTTTTAGGACAGAAATTCATGCATTTGCAAACATTTAAAAATAAAAGTCATCACCAATGAATTGCCTACCACCTTTCTCAGGAAATTCATGAACACATGCATGAAGATTAGCACCACACAGTAGGCAAATATTTTTCCATGTCCCACCCAAAGCAAACAAATGAAAATAGAAACTGCAAGGACAATTATAAGATATCTCTAAATTTAAAGACACAGCATCCTTTTCTCCTTTGGCTTTCCTCTATACTTTTATCAGGAATAAATAGTCCTTAATCAGTTGCAACTGAGAAGTTCTAGCAGGAAAACATTTCTGCTCTTTTGATTGTGAGGTAGTTAACTTTTGTCTTACATTTCTTTACTTTCAAACCTTTATAAAGCAAAAGCAAAAAAAAACATGGAAAGCACTCAAATGTTTGTTGATTATAGATATTAAGAGATATTAGCGAATCTACGTGGTCTAGCCCTTAATTATACCTACAGACCCTTAGATTCTAATTCTTTCATGGAACTTTTAATTTCCCAAAGAGGCTATTATCCCTGTTAATAATTAAAATGTTTCAATGTTTAGGCATACACAGTGTCACAGTGTTGGCATAAAAATACTTTGTCATAGTCATTTGGGCAAGTTATGGGGAACGTGGCATAAAAATGCTTTATCATGGTTATTTGGGCAAGTTAAGGGGAATATGAATTCTTGAGTTTTCAGGGAAGACTGATTTCAAATAGTCTATCCTGTGTTCATCCAAAGTGTTTTGCATTTTACTAGAAGATTCGGTTAACTGTATCTCATACCAAAATTACTGGCAGATAGATGATGGCTTGGACTGACCATAGTGGAACAATGAGAAATGTAACTTTTTCCAGATATTTCTGAAGGCACACACACAGTCCACGGTTGGGTTATGTATTGCTAATAACCCCTCTAGGGCTCAGCTATCCTGTCATCTTGGAATTTTCTGACTCTTAAGATCTGTTGAGTTCACTCACATTCCTTCCTGTTCTATTTGCAGTGGAGGTCTGTGGAAGGTTATACATTCTCCCCTCGCCTATACTCTCAGCCTTTACATGTATTCCTAGTATTCAGGAAGCTAAATTTCTGCACTTGTGAATAGGAAAATGTGAGCTTACTGAAAGGCAGACATATAGTTGACCAAGGGGAAATAATTATTAGTACTTTAAATTTATCCTTACTTTCATTACATCAAAATACTAACTTGCTTAACACAATTTAAAGGTACATCACAGTTGTGACTCTTAACAATTTTTCCTTTTCCCCAATTTTAAGATTAAATGTACAAATGCATTATATGGATACCTTAAATACTTAAAGCATTGTGAACCCACACAAGACTAGCAATAGGAGAAAGAAAAAGTGGTTTGAAAGAGTTTAAAACTAAGCTCTATATAAACGTGTGTGTGTGTAGAGTCTAAAAAACTAAAACAGATGCTAACTTGAAAAATGGCAACGTTTAAGATATGGAAAATACTGAGTTGAAATAAAGCAATAAAACAATGGAAACAAGCTCACCAAATTTGCAAAACGGGAGCAGAAGAGTTTCCGAAAGATAGCGACCCATTTAGGGGATGAACATCAGATGCCAAGTGTAGTTCAGTATAAACAAAAGTATTCTGATTAGCTTCAGGGGAGAAAGAGAAAAGAACTGGGTACCAAAGGTGGAAAAGCCAAATAGCCCTGAACAGACTGGGGCACGTGGCTCCCTAATTGCCCCTGGGTAACTCCAGGTCTAAGGACAAGGTAGACCTCTATTCTCCTTTCTGTCCGTGAACTGCCGTCTGCAAGTGTTCAGTTCTTTGGGCCACCACCATGTGAGAGTGAACAACCTGAAACATTGCTCTTGGGCCCCAAATCGGGATGAGTTCCTCTAAGATAAGAGACAGTCCCCAAAACACACTCTGTGAAAAGGGGCTATGAGAGTTGTAGGAAGCGAGCATTCTGAAGACAGCTGTGAGAAATCATCACAACTTCATCAACAAATGAAAAGTATCCTTCAGGAACCATACCATTTCCTTCAGGAAGTTCAGGATATCGGTGTATTGTTGACCCTTACTTAAATCCAAAGTCCATTTCCCCAGCATAACCAATTAGGCATTGCAGCGGGGAGCCTATTCTTACTCTGGGTGGGGCAGGGGGGAGATGGGGTCGGGCGGGCAGCTTGCTCTGTGTTGAGCGCCAGTGTGGGAGTCTTTCTCCTGCCCTAATTTTAGTCCCGCCTCTAGGATCTGAAGTCTAAACAGTCCATTGAGTGCTTTAATGAGTGTTTTACAGTCTGTGGAACACGAGGCTGAACACTCTCCGAGTCTGAGCGCATCGTTTATGGCAGGAGACAGATTTATTTACTGGACAGTCCAATAAAAGCCAAGGTATTCATAGACACAGCGCTTGCTAGAGGAGACTTCCCTTGCTGTAGTCTAAAGAATTCCAGACTCTGAGTTGGTACAATCCCAGGGTTCTAGTCTTGGCCCTATGACTAATTTAGGGTTATATGACTTCAGCTAAGCCCTTAACCTCTCTGGGCCTCCATTTCCACATCTGTGAAATGGAGGCACTAAACTAAATGACCTCTAAGGCCCTTTTTGAATCTAACATTCTGGAATGACTGTGGACTGTGTGTTCAAAAGAGGGAGTAATCATGTTGGGATAGAATGATCAGGAGTTTTCATGAGAGAAGTAGGGTGGTTTGCTCATTTTCTGCAAAATCTGATTTCTCAGTTGCAAAAATCCACAGTATAGATTGCAAATGGCCCTGGTAATCTCTGCCGCACAGATAACCACTGCTAGGAATTTTTTCTTCTGGATAGTATAAGTGCTAATTATAATGTTACTACTGCCATGTTAAGTGCCAATTATAATCACTACTAACTGTATTAAAATGGAACACTAAATGCATGTTTCTTTAACAAATTAAAAAAATTAAGATTGTATCCTGGATATCTTTCCACCATGTCGTCACATATATATCTCATTTCTTTTTTCATCAGTGCAGAGTACTGCATTGTATCTATAAAGTGTACTTCATTTAACCAGTGTATACTGACAACAGATACACTGTTTTTCTTTTTGATCACAAACAACACTTCAACAAAATTCCTTTGTATACTCAGCCCCAAAATTCAATCTTGGCACTCCTCCCTCACTTCCCACTTCCAATCCACCACCAGGTCCTGGTGATTTCACCTAATATCTCAGGAACCCAGCCACCTCTCTCTGTTGAATTACCTCCACCTTTTTCAAGTGGAGATTCAACAACATCTAACGCAACAGCCCCTTACTTGGTCTCCTCTCTCCCCATGTCTTCCTTCCAGTTTCCCAACTTGCAGCCAGAGATGCAAATCTTATTTCCCAGTTTATGACCTTCAATAGCCTCTCTCTGTTCCCCAGATAAAGACCACTGCCTCATAATGGTTCTATTGTCTATAATGCATAGACAGTCTAGAATTGATGAGTGTGTTTTTCATCTGCACTCTAGGATGTAGATTAAATTAGTTATCCCAGTCAGGAATACACACTTCAGAGATGGTTAGTAAGAATGTTATCAGAAGGCTATAACCCAGAGGTGGTCTCTACAGGTATGTTAGCTTTCTTACCTCCAATCAACAAAAAGGACTTGATTAATTAGCAAATAAATGTTAGAAGTTTTTTTCCTTGGTAAAATCAGTTTTGTGTAGGATGTGTGGATTAGCTAGAAACAGCGTCGAGGCACCCCACTCTTGCACCAAATGGTACACGGTGGTGATGCAGTACCTGTGCCCTTCCCAGCGGTTCCTGGTACATGTTTGTGAAAAATGCCTTGTCTAGTTCTTGTTGCTCAATTACACCCTTAGGTTAGCTGAACCCTGCCTCAAGAGGAGTGTCCCCATCCATTTACAATGCGTGGTGTCAGTTTATTTATCTCTTGTAAAAATAAAATACAGTGTGTGTGAAAAAAAAATGAATACAGTAAAAAAAAAAAAAAAAAAAAGGAGTGACCCATTTGCCTCTAATGAACTTTCCATGAAAGATCTACTTGGAGAAATGAACAGAACACAACGGGGGACTTCACCAAGCTTACAAAACAGGCTGCACAATTATTTCGATTCCTGCTTACTAATCAATGTTACAATGTGAGGCTAGATTGGGCCTGAGATCAGCTTTGGGACCAAGTGTGAGGCTGTGGGGAAGGAGACCTGTACCCTCAGCCACCTCTAAATACTGGAGGTTTCAACATCCACCAAAAAAATCCTACATCAGTAAGAAGGATCAGATTGGCTGAGGTCGGATTATAGCACGTAGCTTACAAGACCCCACACGATATACCTTCTGCCACCTCTCCTGGTACTCGTCATGCTCAGGACACCTCCCAGAACACGGCCACCCCGAGACCTGTGAGTGCGTGCTGTGCCTTCCCACCCGATGACCCCCTTTGCTCAGGCAGATCGCTCTCAGCCTTTGCAGCTGGGCGGGACGGCCCTTCCTGCCTCTCAGTCCAGGTCACACTCCCATCCCACCCACCACAGTGCCGGGGTGTCCCTCCCTGCGGTCCCTATGGGAATGGAGGGTGATACGTCCGCATACTGACTGCACTGAGCCCTACGGGGACTGTGTCCAGGCCTGTACGAATCACCTTTGTGTCCCCACCGCCTGGCGCAGCCTCTGTGGACATTTGTTCAATAGACAGCATTTAGATTTTAGTCTCCACAGCATCAGTATTAAAAAAAAAAAAAAAAAGCTCTTTATGGCACTAGGTTCACTAAGTGGGGTGGGCCTTCCATGATGAAAACGCTTTACAATATTTTTTAAAAAATCCAACCACAATCCAATCCAACTCACAAAGTGAAGGATGAAGAATATTATAATATACAAAGGTGAAGCAATGACCCTTTCTTTTATTTTTTTGCGGTACGCGGGCCCCTCACTGTTGTGGCCTCTCCCGTTGCGGACGGAGCACAGGCTCCGGACGCGCAGGCTCAGCGGCCATGGCTCACGGGCTCAGCCGCTCCGCGGCATGTGGGATCTTCCCGGACCGGGGCACGAACCCGTGTCTCCCGGCAGGCGGACTCCTAACCACTGCGCCACCAGGAAAGCCCGACCCTTTCTTTTAAATACTATACACGCCAACTTAGTTCTGCTGAAAACCCCTCATGGACAGGAGGACCAGACGAGAGCCCCCTTCCTCATCACTCACTTCTGCATATTTCATAGTTTCCTTTCATCTCAACGCTTAAGAGCAGCATTATTTTACTATGCAAATAAGTTCTGCTTTCTCAAAGAACTCCATTTTTACTTTGTTTCCACACGTCAAGTCGTTGGCATCCTCCCTACTTCCCACTAACACAAACATGGAATACATTTCAGCCCAACCTTCTTTACATGTCTGAGGTCCGGGGAGGATTTATAACTACCCTTGGACAGATATTTAAGGAGACCATTTTATAGTAAGGAAAGTTATATATCTAGTTAGAAATTCCAGGGACATCCCATGTGTTTAATTTTGAAGTTTCCTGTTGTATTTCGTGTGGCTTTTATCCAAGGTAAAGATGAGGTGAGCTGGGAGGAGAAATGCGCTGATTGCACACCTCCCCTACCCCGACCCTTCCTTGCATCCTGTACCCCACAGTGCTGCTCTGGTCCAAACCTCTCATTTTACGTTCGAGAAAACTGAAGGCTACGGAGGCTGAGAATCAGATTTATTAAGCATTTACTAAGTGCAGACGCATGCAGCTTTACAGATAAGAAGCTGAAACCCAGGGAGGTTTCGGGAAATATCTGACGTCCCGTAACAAATGGCAGAGTCAGGACTCAAAGCTGTTGGGAGTCTAGCCCTCATTCCCATCTCTTCTGGGAGAGCCAGGCCTGACTCCAAAGAGGTCACATTTTTTCTTCCTGAAGACTCACTCGAGAAGCACCGTTGACCGGCTGGTTTAGTGATGGAAGAAAGTACACCACCACCCTTGGTTTCTTTTAAGGACTCCCACAGACTAAACAGATGGTAAGCACCTGCAAACAGAGTGAGTAAAGACATGTAATGGGACCAAACATGCATAGGACACAGTCATCTGTGACTGAAAGGATGATTCTGACGATTTCTGTGTCTCACCTGCCAGTGGAGCCCTGCAAGGTGCTGGGGTGGCAAATTCTGGAGATTTCGTTTGTTTGCTTGTTTTGCTTTTTCTTTGTCTAATTAACTCGTACAGAACTATCGCCAGTCCAGGGTTGTAATTTCAGTAATTTTGTTTTCTCTAAAGCTACTTTAGCTTTTTGTTTTTATTTTTGATTACATACAGGTCACACTCCTTTTGCCCCATTAAACCTTTGACTGTAGGCAGGGTGTTACAAAAACAACCCTCTAGCTCTCTCCACGCTAGTGGGCTGTGACTCTTCCACACACTCCTCTGTTTTTGGGATCCCTCCCCAGAGTCACAATTTCGCCTGTGCTTCAGCACCAGGAAACACTTGTCTTTTAGCTTTGAAAAGAGAAAGCATTGCATCAATAGAGACTGAACTCATTTTGTGGAGGAGGGACCAGGCCTCCATCTGCGGTCTTCTGGAGCTGGACCTCCGCCTGGGTTGCAGTGTCTCTCTGAAGCTCGTATCATATCCACTCCTAGAACACTTGGCTTCCTTCATCAAAACCAAATCCCAGTGAGGATCATAAAACTGTCCCATCAAGTTTAAAAGAGAATGCAGAGAAACTGTACTTTGTAAACTAAATCTCGACTGTATAGTCAATTAACTCCGTTTTACAATTCTCTTTAGAAATGACGGTAGCAGTAAATGCATTTTGTTCCATTCTACATAGCTAGCAAACCAGGACTCAAACCCAGGTCATCTTGACTTTGAGCTCTCCCAACTTCCCCACACTGCCCATTAGAGGCTGGCAAACACAACAATAGGGAAAGGAATTGCTTTGAAGTAGTTTAGTCAAAGAGTAGAGGACTGGGGGTTAGAAACAAGGCTTCCAGCCCTAGTTTTGCCTCTGACTTGTCGGGTATCTTTGAACAAGCCCCCTTCTCTCTCCAGACCTCTGGTTTTTAATTTATAAAATGAGGTGTTTGGCTCAGTGAAGCCCCCTTCCAAGTCGGGATTCTATAATCTACAGATTATTTTAAAAGCTCCAGGTTAGTTGCTTAAGAAACAGACTTAAAAATTTATTTAGAAAAATATTAAAATCTTTTTATCACTCAAGAAAATAAAAGGAAAAGGCAGCAAAATAATTCGTATCTTTTGAACTCTAAAGTGTGCTTTGTTGCTATTAGAATCAACACAGGGATTCAATGAAATAAAATCAGGCGGGGGAGGAAATCAGTTTTTATGAGGCATTTTCAAGTTTCCATGAAACAGCCACTTCAAAGTCACAATATAAACTTTCAAGCATCTTCCTGAGGTTGACACAGTGTATATGGGGGAAAAAATAAACCCAAACTTAATAAGAACCTGCTGTATAAAAAATAAATAAAATTTAAAAAAAACAAAACAAAACTTAAAACTGATCAGACTGACTAATTGCCTCCAAAGACCAAATATAAAACCTGCAGAAATGCTTCAGCGGATAGAAGACTGGGCTTGGAGTTAGTAGACTTCGCTTCAAACCTTGGCTGGGTGACATTGCTAATCTCACTATCTTTAACTGTGAAAGGGCCATAATAATTCTACCTATATAAATGTCACAGGACAGTTTGGGAAGGTTGAATAAACTGAAGAATTATATGAAGAACTGTTTCATTATAATTAATTGCCTGCCAAAAAATTCTCTCACTCTGTGTGTGTGTGTGTGTGTGTATATATATATATATGTAGTTATATGAAATTTACATGGGCACGCTGATTTGGAACTTTAACATGTGAACTGCCTCTTAGTAAAAGGCGAAAAACTGCCACAATTCAAAGGAATGGGGAAAGCTGCCTGAAAACAAACAAAACCCCCAAACCACCATTACCACCAAAAAGTATCTTCTTTTTCCGTAGAAAAGAATGCAAAGATAATGCCCCAACCTGAAGTTTGGGAAGCACAATTCAGAACTTGGCAGTCTAGAACCATCTTCACTTCCTCTCTTTCTTTCCTTAGAATCCAATTTGGCAACAAGCCCTGTGGGATGTGCTTTGAAACGTCTCCCAGACTGGACCTTTCTTCTCTATTTCCGCCATCCCTGCCTCAGTCTGAGCCCTCCCCTCGGCATGCCTGACAACTGGGTTCACTGCCTCCAGGCTCTCCAGGCCATCCTCAGTGCTGCCTGATCAGCCTTCCTAAAAGCAGACTTCCTCAGGATCCACAGTGATTCCATCAGTCTCACCCTATTTCCTTCTACTCCAAAAACATGCCCCCTCCTCTAGTCCAGGAATTCCTTTACCTGCCCACAGACTCCAGCCTCAGGTCCTTTGCTCGTGCTGTTCTCTCTGCCTAGAATGCCCTTCCACCAGCCCATCTTATTACAAATCATTTCCCGCATGGTCCCTTTAATGCAGTGCTCCTCAGACTTCACTGTGCTTATGAATCATCTGAGGATCTTGTTACAATGCAGATTCTGATTCAGTAGATCCGAAGTGGGGGCAAGACTGCAATTCTAACCAGCTCCCAGGTGACCACCATGCTGCCGGCCCATGGACCCCGCTTGGAGTAGCAAAACCTATTGGCTCAGTGGGAAAAAAATGGGGAGGGGGTAATTTTTTGGAGACATACAGACACGGGTTGGAATGCAATCTTTATCAGGCAAATATCTTCATCTGTGTAGTGGGGCTATTACCCATTTTATGTAAGTGATAGGAGGATCTTTTGACTATAAATAGATGCTATCCTTTTCAAATCTGTCTTTCCCTTGGCTCCCCTAAGCTCATCACCTTGTCCCACTATGCTTCTCTGATAATCCAGTTTCTCTTTACTCTGAATCTTAACTGGCTTGATTTCTTTTAGCACATAAATCAAGAAAAAGGATTCTTAAAGTTAATTTTGTTCATATGAAACTCTGAGCTTATGATACTTTAATAATACCATCCTCCCCTGCAGCATCACACAGAGAGGCACAGAGGCAGAGCTGCATCATGGTTACAGACACGGGCTTTGGATCTGATCATTTTTTTTTAAATATAGTTTTATAAATTATTTATTTATTTTTGTCTGTGATGGGTCTTTGCTGCTGGGGGCAGGCTTTCTCTAGTTGTGGCGAGTGGGAGCTACTCTTCGATGCGGTGTGCGGCCTTCTCATTGCCATGGCTTCTCTTGTTGCGGAGCACTGGCTCTAGCCGCGCGGGCTTCAGTAGTTGTGGCGCGTGGGCTCAGTAGTTGTGGCTCGCGGGCTCTAGAGCGCAGGCTAGAGCTTAGTTGTGGTGCGTGGGCTTAGCTGTTCCGCGGCATGTGGGATCCTCCCGGACCAGGGCTCTAACCCGTGTCCCCTGCATTGGCAGGGGGGTTCTTAACCACTGCACCACCAGGGAAGTCCTGGATCAGATCTGAGTTCCAATGCTGGTTCCACTGCTCACCAGCTATTCCCCTGCCTCATGTGAACTAACACGCCTGAGTTTCAATTACTTCACCTGTAAAATTCTGCCTTCATCTCTTGCGTTGTTATGAGAATTAGTTAAGTTCTATAAAGTGCTCGGCCAATGCAGCAGATTGCAAAAAACGGCCACAATTCTCCACCCCTCCCTGAATCCATACCATTCTCTAAAGGCTCTGCACTTCCGCCCATCGAAAGGTAGAGTCTGTTTCTTCATAAGTAGATTGGAGGAGAAGCAACTTGTGTCCATTGCAGTCTAGGCCTCAAGGAGCCTTGCTCCCATGCTCCTGTTCACAACCATGCTGAGCCAACATGTGACCAGGCCCAGGGCAGCCTGCCCAGTGATGGGAAGCATGAGGCCCAGCTGCTCCCCAGAGGACTCAGCCAACAGTCAGCCAACACCCAGAGGCAGAGCCACCTTGGTGACCAGAGACACATAAGGGAGCCTGGACAAGACCAGTAGATTCACCAGGTCCAGACTGCTGATGCACAAAGTCATAAACTAAATAAATGGTGGTTGTTTTAAGCCATTATGTTATGGAGTGGTTTGTTATACAGCAATAGATAACTGACACTGTGTATATGTAAGTAATTTCTCCATAAATAGTGGCTATTACAATATTCTGAGAAAAAGGTACAACGGCAACAGATAATGAATTTTCCATACCATTAAAATTTCTACTTTTTGGTCAGTAGTAGGAAGATGGCTGAACTGGAAATTGGGATTCATAGATTCTGGTCCCAGTAGCTTTTCCAGTTGGCAGCCATATGACCTTGGAAACATCATTTAACCTCTTTGAGTCTCCGTTTCCTTATCTGTAAATTAAGGTGGTCAGACTAAATGACTTTTAAGGTTTTTTCTAGCTCTAAAAAGGACTGAGGATCCATTTTTCCAAAAGGCAATACTTATTTCCTTGTTAACAGATAGTTCTGAACCCAACTTTTCTTTTCTCATAGATTTAGGATGTAATCACAGACACCCCTCCCTGTATTGCCTTCACTGCTCAGCAGTTGGTTGTGACTACGTATCACACGTATTCTAACAGCCATGCTCTGAATCTAGAAGGTGGACCTCCTTGCTGCGGACCAGGAACCCAGATAGCCAAGCTCATTAGGAATCAAAAGATGAATAATGCCATGTAAGTTCTAGCCAGAATCGAAGTTATGTGGCTGTTAATTCTTTGCATGTGCAGGTAGACTTCTTTTATTCATTTCTAAGTTGCAATAAATATTCTGCAGGACTGAGGTTGTGCAGTGTGATCACTAAACAAGGAGGACACTGTTTTACAGCCATAAAGTACAAATCAAATCTGCATTTATTGCACATTAATGACCCAAGATATATAGTTATCAAATGGGGGGAGAAAGATTTAACACCAAAATTTAAAAAGTTTCAAAATTCTCATGCAGTGATTGACCCTGGAACTAATAAACAAGTAAGTTGCAAATACATTCAAATGCATTTGTATTAAAAAGCTATACACGTGGCAGTGACTAGAGTGGCTTTTCTTCTCTCACGGGCATTTGGTGCCTCTCACACACCACTAGTACATGCTCTAACAGTGCCCTCTGCAAATACGATACAGTCTTCCCTGTGACATACAGCAGGCCATACTGTGGCCAACTTAGAAGAAAAAAAGAAGACTGTTCCACTGCCCACTTCCATTACTGTTACACAATCAAAAGTCAGGGTGTTTTTATTCCTGGGAGGAATTAAGCTAAATCAGAGAATGTGTGTACAATCTGAGGGCAACAGTTTATCTTAACTTTGCCTTCAGATATATATAGTTAAGTCTGCATAAAGAAGCACCAAGTTGTTGAAAGTGTGAATAAAAAAACAGCCTCATTCTTTTTTTTTGTTTTTTGCGGTACGCGGGCCTCTCACTGTTGGGGCCTCTCCCGTTGCGGTGCACAGGCTCCGGACGCGCAGGCTCAGCAGCCATGGCTCACGGGCCCAGCCGCTCCGCAGCACGTGGGATCTTCCCGGACCAGGGCACGAACCTGCGTCCCCTGCATCGGCAGGCGGACTCTCAACCACTGTGCCACCAGGGAATCCCCAGCCTCATTCTTTATCAAAAACTTTTTTCTGTGATAGAAACAAATTACGTGGGGCCCGAGAGTAGCTACAGTCAGTAGGGACAGCCTTGTAATGCAACGTGGCTTCTGGTTATCTACCTGGAACACACATATTTTGAAATGACAGGTCAACTTTTCAGAGAGTTGAGTCACCTAATATTTTCTTTAAGTTAGTATCTTAAATACCTTTGCCTAAGTATCTTTTGAATCAATTCACTTCTCTCTCCCCTCTAGTGGGGATTTTCTTAGCAGCTGCCTTGCCTGTATCTTCCCCATTTCATTCTTCTCACTGCAGCCAGAGTGAACTTTCTAAAATGCAGATCTGCTCTGCTTACAATCCTCCAATGTCTTCTCTGAGGACTGTAAGACCCCCAAAGGCAAGGACTGTGTCCCTAGCACCTGACCAAATGTCTACAAACCCTGGCCAGGTCAGGGTTCCACTTAATTTTAGAAAGCCAATTGTACCCGGAATAGAACAGAGTTCACTGCTTGCGGTAAAATCGGAGACATGATATTCCTCTTGCCTTATGTTAATACTATTGATATTTACTGCAGCTCAGGAGAGTCTTTTCTAAGATGCTTGATGACACTGAGTCAGTATTTTGAGTTTTTTTAAGTCTCTGCTTGAGGATACATATTCACCTGATGGTTGTGTTATAAGCATGCTTTAGGATAGGGTCATTTTGGTGATCTATGGTCCTTTTGAAGATTCCAATCTCTGTGGGACCATGATATTCTCAGGTGAAAAGGGTGAGAGTAGATAAAACACTTCATTTTCATTTCATTTTCTTACATAGCATTCAGGTGATAACTAGACTAAGGAAGGCTATAATGGGGTGACCTGGCTGACCTGCAGATGGGTGAGGGCTCAGGTCTATCCTCTCCCCTAGGATGAGCCTATCAACTCCTCTTTTCTAGATATCTAGTAAGTCTATCTGCAACCAATGATCAATCTAATGCCCCCAAAAAAGAAAGAAAGAAAAAAAAAAGGGCAGGAGCTAGGTACTATTTTACCAAGAGCCTAAAAGATCCCAAGGTTCTGGGTGTTTGAAAAAATTGTGGAACTAGGGGAATTTGAAACAGTCCAGGTAGAGGAAACCCAGCTACCAAGAGGCTGGTATTCAATTATTCGGAAACTGGAGTCCATTCCTGGAAGCACAGTCAATGGGCTCTCACGGCACCAAGGGTAGGGCTGTTCCCAGAGCAAGGAGGGCATTACCTGCTCTGCCCTTGGGCTGACACTGGATTCTGGCCAGGGCTTAGCCTGGTTATGTTGCCAGGCTCAGACAGGGACTAGGTGGAAAGTCAGGGGGGATTGCTCCATTCTAGGCTAAGGAACATGTTTAGTTGACATGCAAGTCATTGTTTTGTTTTAAATTCCAGATATGCAAAAGCTCTTAGAACATAGCTAAGACTGGCCACCTTGATCTTCAGATGTCATTACATATCTAAATCTTGAGAACCTCTGATAACCAGGCCCGGGGAACAGATGCCATGAGATAGGAGCTTATCACATGCTTACTGAATCAAAGAACAGGATCAGAAGGGACACAGAGAGCAAGGAAGAGAAAGAAGCCGAACCTTGCCTTCTCGTATCAGTGTCTGCTCCATTTGGCCTCTGTGATCAAGGCAGCTTCCTATAACTGACTCTTCACACATTAGAGAAATACAAATAACCCCAGAACTCTACTTTACCTTCAGAGCTTGGTTATTGTTTCCGTGATCTGCCTCATGACTGTTCGGATGTTCTACAGACCTGGGTGCTTAGCCTTAGAAGACTTTAACGTGTCTCCTTAAAATAGTGTTAACTGGAGGATTCAGTGTGAGAATGAGTGGCAAATATAGAACCTATTGTCTTTAAAAGCAGCAAGCACTTTCCCCATCTTTCTCATTCAACTCTCAAATGTTTCCAAAATAGCGTGTTTACAACCACCTACAAGCCATGGTGAGAACTGCCATCAGTAATTCTCTCTCGCAGTGACAGGAAGAAAATAAACACCCTATTCTTTAATGCTTTGAACCACCTCATGGAACACTGACTTCCTCTAAATTCACTGGGCAAACATCTATACTGCAATGGAACACAACATGTACTAAATTACTAAAGGGAGTTTTTGTTTTGTTTCTAAGGTGAATTACAGTGCTTGAGGAAAAACAAAACAAAACATTGATTTTTGTCTCTATCACTGGAAAATTTGTTCAGTGGTGGTTTGTGAAAATCTCACCTCATCTGGACTGCCAAGGTCACTGAGACCCAAGTAATCGACCTGGGAGATACTTGCCTAATTATCAAATATTCAGCCAACAGTGTCTGACCATTTAACCGGCTGCACCTGGGACCCTCCTTCAACACGTGCTGCTTCCTAGTACTGGCGCCTCCCCTCAATCCCTACGCATCGCCAGCGCCCCAAAGGGGGCAAATCCTGGGACCCAAGGACATTTCAAAGAGACAGCGCCGGTCACCTTCCATTTCCGTTTTACTTAAAAACATTCACATGCTTAAAAATGGGGGAAGGAGGGGGTACTTAGAAATAAGGGGGAAATCTTTTGCAGTTTTCCCAGTTCAAGTTCTCAGGCACTATTGAAAGTTCATTAATAAGATATTTAAAAACAAGAGTGTTTCACACATCAAGTAGATGCCAAGCTTTGCAAACTGTCTTGGTCTTTAGTTTGGGGGAGTTTGTAAAAGTCCCCCCCACCTCACCCCATTCTGGATTTCGCCTCTTTCAGAGCCTTTGTTGAATGGCCTGACTTTCCCGAAGCAAGCAAACTAAGAACTGCCTCACCTCCCCATACCCCACTTTTTTTCTTTTCCCACGGCAAAGGAAATAAATAAAAATGCCCCGTGAGAGAAGTGGGGGAAACCATGCCACAAAACCCGAGTTCCGCGGGAGTCAAGCGCCTGTGCTGCCCGCGGCGGGGCCCGGCGCGCGGGGCTGGAGACTGTCCCTACCTGGGGCCGGGAGACGGCGGCAGCGGCGGGGTCGCGGCGCCCATGGCTTCGCCGGCCTCGGGCGGCCGCGCCGGGAAACTCCAGCGGCTCAGCGCCGCGGGGATCCGCCGCGCCCGCAACGGCCGCCCCGGCGCACTCATTGGGCCGGCGCGTCACGTGGCCCGGCCGGCGGGCGAGCCTCCCGGGTCCGCGTAACCCTTTACCTGAGCTGCCCGCGCCGCGCCTGGGCCTCCGGAGCGCCCCCGCCGACGCCCCCGAGCCCTGGCTGGCCTGCGGGGCGCACCCAAACAGAAAACCCCGGAGCTCGGCCTCTGATCACCGACACCCAGGCTGCATGCCAGCCTCTGCCCGCGCAGGGAAACTTTTTGGTGCCTATTTGGGCGTCGTGCTGCAGGGAGAAGGGAGCTTCCTAAGATTTGGGACGTAAGTGGGGGGAGATACATAAATGCACTCCCTGGCAAATCTGTCTCCCGTTCCCTCCGTGAACTTGTGGTTTTGTTCCCGCCCCCCCCTCCGCCCCCCCCCCCCCCCCCCCAGTGCTGGCATTAGCCGCCTACACCTGGTGTGTGCACTGTCGCCTGCCTTTATGGGATAGATGGTCTGGGAAAGAGCGCAGACGCTACTAGAATGAGAATTCCCGGGGAAGTTGCACAGCCTCGCCTGCACCCTTAAGACCGCGGTGGGAGTTCAACGAAGTCATGCTCCCCCACCCCTCACCTTCCCTCTCTGTTCCTGGGGTGTTGGAACCTCGGCTGCCACACCCCGTCTACCCTCCTGAGCTCCACGCCCGTGCTTGTGGCAATCCATGCACTTAAGGTGGGTTGCTTTACTCTAAAATAGTACTTAAGGGTTGGAGATTGTTTTCACCTGTGCTCCAAAGTGCGTCAGTGTTGGGCTTGGCAGGAAAATGTGTTAAGCTACGGCGCCACCTGGCTTGCCCTCTTCTCCCTTTCCCCTTCATTCATTCAGGGAGAGTCAGGATAAAACAGGATGCTGGAGAAGCAACAGGGCAGAATACTGTTTAAAGATGGACACACTGCCCTTAGTTCTTAATGTGTCCACTCTAGTGATTCCAGCGCCATTTACACGACAACATTTGTCACGCTTTATGGGGGAAAACTCGTTTTTTGAATCCTTCCGCTTGTGTAGTAGCTGCATGCTTTAAAACGATAGATTTACAGGGGACGTTGTGTGCTGTTTTACATCACTGTCTGATAAAACTCTTTGTCACAGTAAAGGACCCTCTTGTCCAACTTCTAGCCCATGCTTTAGAAATGTCCACTGGTAAGTTTATCAGTTGGTTATTTTGACCAGTTGGTATTTATCTTGGGTTTTAAAGTGTGTTTCCCAGACTGGTAGAATCAGCATCATCTGGGAGAATTTAGTAAAAATGCAGATTCTTGGATTCCACCCCAGACATATGGATTCAAAGATAGTGGAATCAGGGAGGGTGAAGTTTTTTTGTTTGTTTGTTTGTTTTTGGGACACGGGCCTCTCACTGCTGTGGCCTCTCCCGTTGCGGAGCGTGGGCTCCGGACGCGCAGGCCCAGCGGCCATGGCTCAAGGGCCCAGCCGCTCCGCGGCATGTGGGATCTTCCCGGACCAGGGCACGAACCCGTGCCCCCTGCATCGGCCGGCGGACTCCCAACCATTGTGCCACCAGGGAAGCCCCAGTAATCTGTGTTTGAACAAAATGATGCACCACCACCCTGAATCTGCTCATGCAGCGGGCTAAGTTACCCTCATCTACTAAAGGCTGGGATTCTATAAAGCCACAGGTGGTGGTGGTATTGGTAACCTCAAATTACCAGTTTTACATAATTTGTCATGTTGATACACTGAAACTGAACCCTTTGATGTGTCTGTACAAAGTGTAATCTGTATTTCATGCAGCTCACATGGAATGCCAAATGGAGCTCAGAGGGGACCCTCATAAAAAATAAGGAAGGGCTTCCCTGGTGGCGCAGTGGTTGAGAGTCCGCCTGCCGATGCAGGGGAAGCGGCTTCGTGCCCCGGGCCGGGAAGATCCCACATGCCGTGGAGTGGCTGGGCCCGTGAGCCATGGCCGCTGAGCCTGCGTGTCCGGAGCCTGTGCTCGGCAACGGGAGAGGCCACAACAGTGAGAGGCCGTGCGTCATGTGTGTGGGAATGAAACACCACGATTCACTTAGGTTTTTAGGTGTGTTTATGTTTTCATTGGCATATAAATTGTTCTCCGCTGATGAGTTATGGAAGCTAAGAAAGCTAATTTGTTTGAGTGGATTTGTCAGTATAGTTCTAAATTTGTCAATATAGTTCTAAAGAAAAGAAGAGACAAACTTTTAAAAAGGTTATGGTATTGGCTTACATTACAACCAAACGAGTGCCATATTAGGCATTTTAGACTTTTGAGAAAGAGATTACTGGTTGGATTCTTTATCTTTAGCTCAGGTTTCTTCATTGAATGGATCGTGTATTACCAGTTGCCTGTGTGGATGTCTTAACCTTTAAACTCTCTGGGTCCAACTTTATTATTTCCCTCATTTTCATCTCCTAACCTATTCCTTTTACATTTGTAACTCTACTCTCCACTCAATTTCAGTTGGAACTGGAATTAGAGTTTTCCTTCTCTTTCATCACCCACCTCTATCAGTGACATCCTGAAATCACTCTTCTTAGCAATTTTACTGCCACTGCCCTAAGATCGAGTTCTTATACTTTCTATCTCAGGTCTTTGCAATAGTCTCTTTACTGGTCTCCCAGATTATGGTCTCTTTCATCTCTAATTCATCTGACATATTACTGCCCCAGTCATTTTAAAAAATACCATTTCAACTAGGCTATTCCCCTTCTCAAAAACTTTTTCATGATTCCCTATTGGCTACCGAATAAAGTTTAAAATCCCCACATAGCATTTGAAGTCATCTAAGTAGACTTTGACGCTCCCTGTTTTTGCTCACGCAGCTTCCTCCACCTGAAATGTCTTTCTGACATTCTGACAGCTAAGTCCTACTTATCCTTCAAGCCACTGCTCTCTGTCACCTCCTCTTGCCATCCTTTTTGATTCCCAGTTAGAGTTAATTGCTCCTCTGCAGTGTATCCTCAGTACCTGGCTTTCACTTTTCACTTTTTTTTGTTTTGGCTAACAACTTTTTTTTAAATCACAGTCTGTCTTACATCCAATTTAGTTGCGCCTCCCTTAGATTATAGGATCCTGGAGGGCAGGGGTTGTGCGTGACTAATTTTTAAATCCTAGGCATAGCATAATGACTTAGACATAGCAAGCACAGTGTTTGTTGTGTTCTTGACCCTAGGAAGGAAGATATTTAATTAAACAACAAACTCCATGTATATGAAATGCTTTTATGCAAATAATAACGATCCACTCCTCTACATTTTCTCTGAGAACCAAACTTCATGTACTACACATAGAACTTGTTTCCTGTTTTCCTATTAAGACTGAAGTCCTAGAAGGTATAAACTATTTATTAATCTTTGTATTCCTGGCAAATTGTATGCCGAAGTAAATATTTGTTGGATGAATACTGCAACTATTGCAGTTACGGTTATACCTGAAAATCCTGGGAGTTTGCAAAGACCTCCAGTGATCTTCAGAGCCTAGCCTGGCCTCTAATCTTTAAATTAGAAAATATCTTCTAGGTCATTAGCAGTAAGTTCCTGCAGGATACTCAATGCTTTATTTTTATGTGCTTTGAGAAGTTAACAACAACAAAAAAATTGATGGTGTATTGAAATCCTGTTCAGCGATTCCCTCTGGACCTCTGTTTTTAGGTTTCTTCATCTGTACGTTTGGAGTATTAACAGTACATACCTCACCTGGCTGTTGTGAAGATTACATGGCTTAGCACATGCAAAGCTCGTGTACAGTAAGCACTCAGTAAGCATGAACAATTATTATTATTATTGCTATTATTACTGAAGACCTCTAACTACATCTGCCAAAGTTGGGGGAGAAAAACAAACGCCACACAAATCTAAGTAGTTTATCTTTTATTCATACAAACAATACCTACACAAGACTGTACATTTTTTGAAGACGGCAATAATTTTCTAGTGTAACAACTCTGTAATAAAATTTAACTAAATGTAACATTTATGAAAATATAGATCTCTGATTGGGTAATTCTTCCCAACAATACAAAGTTTACATAAAAACATTCAATATGAGCTATCAGTTGCAAACAAGTTAGGAAAAATCATTCAAGTCACTTGTTAAACTCTGTTGGCTGTTACATAGAACATTCACACACTACATTTAATCCATCTAGACATTTATTTCTTAGAAATGTGTAGCATGGAGGTCCAACTGATAATGACAGGAATGAGAATGTGTTGCCTCCGAAGAGCTAAAAAAAAAGCATTGACTCAGTCAACTCCACGTGGTCTGTATGTGGGCTGAGCCTTCTCTGGGCTACCACCTCCCTGGCTGGTAGCTAGACCAGGAGGAGTATACTGAAAAAAAAGTCTTTCACTAGGGAGTGGGTGTCTATATTGGAATCACATCTCTGTATGCTTACCTGTCAAGCCGCCTTCCAAATTGACATACAGTTGGCTTGGATTCCCGGTGGGTTAAATCACTTTGTTTCTTGTGTTAGCGTTAACCATTAGATGTCACTCTCTTTTTTCTCCCATTTCTCCCTCACATCCCTATGAGAGCAATAGCAGGAGGTATCGCTACCCTTATTCTGCAGTTTACAAAAACAATACATTTGGGCGGTTAAAAGATCTGTCTACGAATATTGGATGAGTTCATGGCAGAGCTGGACTGAAAGCAAGTCAGTTCCTTGTTCATTATTCTGCCTTCTCAAGTCACCACTGTCCCTTTCAAACCAAACCAAACCCCCACTACTGACGCCCTTTGGAAAGGCATCCAAGGACATGCCATGAGGAGGATAGGGAAGGAAGAAAATCACTTTCCCCTTTTGAGATGTAATATTTTCTTTTAAATAGGAGGAGTAGTTTTTAAAAACATCGAATACCAATTTCACAGCTTCTGCTTTGAAACGGAGAAGACTATAAAAGGCTCTAGAGAGTCCTCAGGCAGAAAGGGTGACAGATAAAGAAGGATACATACAGTGTGTAGAAGTAAGAAAGTGAGTACAAACAGGGACAGTAAAGAGCCTTTGGACACCCTTAAGATTTACAGAATATTTTAGCACAAAGACAGGCATATTCAGTTTGTCCCAGAGTATTTGGTCAGCTATCTGCGTTTTACACAGGAAAGAGGAGGAATGAGAGTAAGGCAGATGTCATCAGTATTCCATAGATGGCATGTCGAGAAAGCTTTCCTTCTATTAAGATTTACTGCAGGGATTTAGGAAATAATTTATGCTTCGGTACAACTGACTTCCATAGCACAGCCTTTTGTTAGTACAATGATAGCAATGAACAGGTGTTTTGACCAAATTTGTAATGCCCTTTCTGTAACTCTTTTTTACACCCAGCACAAATAGACATTTCAAAATGACATGAAAAGATTGTGGTTTCTTAGTAAATGTGTTCTTTTGCAGCCCAGAAAATAGTTTAAAAATCATGTGTTCCATTATACAGAAACCCTTGCATGCAGTTGTCACAACTGTATTTTAATGAAGACCGACTCCGTGTGTTCAGTAGCCCTATGATAGCGGTAGGTAGCTCTTGCCCCAGTCAGTCTGTGGCCTCACACTTCACATCCTTTCTCCTGGGAAACTGGGAGTACATCTGGGCATTTTTGTTACATTATTTTGCACCTTTAGACCTTCCATCTGCAGACTGGATTGACACAGTTGTCAGGATCATAAAATGTAAGGAGAGATTAAGGCTGTGTTTAGTTATCCACACAATCACTTGAAGTCCAACAGCAATTTGTGTTTACAAATTTCAACCAGTTGCTGTAGAACTAACTTCAGTCCAAATGGTCTCTATGTAGCTCTAGCCTCTCTCATCTGGACAATGGGATGAGTTAAGCTGCTTCTTCCCGTCCAGTTAATTTAAAAACTACCCTCTAACTTCCAGTTGATATAGCCATGTAAATGCGATTTGTAGAAATTCTCTGTTAAGACTTCGTTCCTGGATACACTTTGTCAAGAAGACCAACCTCACAACCAATTTCACATTTCTGTACATTTCATGAGCATGGCAATAATTAGCATTGGGACTCCAGCATCTTTCCTGTCCTTTAAGAATGAGTGTTTATCATCTGGGATACAGAAGATACTTTTTTTTCTTTTACATATTATGTATTTCTGCTGAGCAGGAAAAACATTTTTTCAGTTGTCAGGGGCATAGCTGTGGCCCCTGGATTCCAGGGCGGAGCACACCCGGTCATAGCAAGAGTTGTGTTTCTTGGAGGGCGTCGCCTCGTTGGGCTCCATGGAGTCACTCACTGTGATGGGACTGTCTCTTGCAAAGACCTCAGTGGACTCTCTCCATAAGCAATCCACAGACATTTTAAAACAGTAACTATGACACTTTGGCCTGGATGTCTGTGTCGCATTATTGAAAATTTGTCTGCTATTTGAAGTGGCTATTTTAATTTTCAGTGCAGCGTCTACGCGGTCCACCACCGTGTATATCCCTATACTGCCGTCGTCAAAACCCACAATGATGTTCAGGTGCCGCTGGGAGAGGGCAAGAAAAGTTGGAGTTTTGTAAAGGGAGCAAGCACCGATATTTTTGCCATCGGCCAGTCTCATGACAATCAAACTGGATATCGCACCATTTTCATCCTCTTCCTCCCCGTTTCGGAAACAAATGTATACCAGGTAGCGACCGTCTCGAGACAACCTGTGCCTCCAGATGACCCCAGAGGCGTGAACCACCCGTAATTTACCGCTGTGTAAATCCAGCACGTTGATATTTTCATCTCCCCTGGAAATAATGCCTAGCTTTCCATTGGGGGAAATTTCAAAATCCTCTAGATTTTTCAGGAAGTTGTTTGGAAGTTGCACACGGCGACAGATCACTTCATCTGTCAGGCTCCAGATATTCACCGTCTCGGCTGACGTGATAAACACAATGATGTCCGGACAATCGGGGATCAATTTAAAATTCACAATGGTGGTGCCGTCTTCGCAGCAGACCTTCTTGGTGATGCTTCCCGTCCAAAGACTGACTGCCAGCACCTTGCTTTTGGTCATGCCCACCACGAAGGTATTTGCAGAGGTTATGAAGGCATTCTGCAGCGTGGTCAGGATGTTGCATACCCTGTGGCCCGTGGCCAGTCTCCAAACCCTGGAGGCATTTTCCTCACAGAGAGAGACCACGAACTGGTCATTGTGGGTAATCAGCAGCTGAGATATTCTCTGCCCATTAATTCGGAAGAGGTTTTCACCGCTGCTGGTATGCCAGACGTATTGGCTGCTCTTGTCATCCGATGTCACCATGACGTCTCCAGAGGATGTCAACACACAGTGTTCAACTATTCCTTCATGCTTAAATACTGCTTCAAGGAACCCACTGCTGAAGTTCCACTTGTGAACACAATCAGAGCCATCGAGGGAGTAAATGATTTCCCCCCTAGCGGGTAACACCAGACTTTGGATGGGTTTTCCAGTCTTATCTATGTTGGACATAGCTGTGATTATATCTATGTCCCAGATAGAGAGAACACCACTGGTGGATAAAGATAGCAGCATGTTGTGATGACTGGATTTCACCAACTTGACTATGGTACCTGAGATTTCCTGTAAGCTCGCCATACACTGTCCCGTGTCCCGCCTCCAGAAAAACACGGCCGAGGTGTTTTCCATGGTCGCAATGATGCAGTCTCCATTCTTGGACAGCACAGCCGATATAAAGCGTTCGTTGTGCTTTGCTCTGAACTTTTCAGCCACCTTCCACATACCGGTATCTAAGAGCTCGATGCTGAGGGCTTTACAGATCAGAACTGCACTTTGGTCCTCTGAAAGCTCAACGCTGACCACTTCACTATCTTCTCTTCGGCAGTCAAAGTCATCGGTCAGCTGGGGGTTGGAGATGTCCTCAGTGTTCCAAACAGAAAGGCTTCCCTCACTGTCTACCATTACCATTTCCTGAGCCGTGTCCAAGATAAGAAGGAACTTCACAAACCCACCTGAAAATTCAGACGTCACCGTACATAACTTTTCTCCACTCCCTAAATGGAAGATGGTAGTGGTGTTCAGGTACTGTCCACAGAAGGCATACACGCCGTCCAGAGAGCACTGGACACAGGTCACTTCGTACCAGCAGTGGAACTGGTAAAGGGGCCATCTGTAGAGCAGGTCGATGACAGTGACGTCTTTGCTGGCTTCGAGCCAGGCCAGAGCGTGTTTGACAGACAGTGTAAATCCATTGATGTAGGTGGAGCCGCTTCCATGCTTGGTCCCTTTGATTTCCACTTCAGACAGGAGGCAAGAATTTACATTGTCGTAAACCAACAAGGTGTTATTTGTCGTTGCCACCACGAGATACTTTTCGTCACTGGTGAGTTTCATGCCCAGGATGACAGACTGGGCCGTCGTGATCTGCCTGAGTAGTTGACGTGTTTCCACATCCCACGTGCTGATGGAACCGTTTTCTAAAGCTGTGAGCACCGTACTGGGGTTACAGGTGGGCAGAATCTCGGTGACGTGCAGGTGACTAGATGACAAGGGAAGACGCTCCGGGCTATAGGTCACATCCATGGATGAGTGTAATGGCACGATGGAGCAGTATTTGGGCCCATCTTTGTCACATTCTAAAAGAAGGTGTCTAAGTTTGGGCAGGGAACTCACGACGGGCAGCAGTCTTTGCTGAAGCTCTGCGGAAAGGGAGCCGGGGAACGCGACGACCTTGGTTTTGATGCTGCGGAGGGTGCTCGCCAGGAACTTCAGCTCCTTCTCCTGCGAGCAGTTGTAAGCCAGCTCGATGTCCAAGAGCACCTTGTCAAACTGGCCAATTTTGATCATGGTGTAAAGCCAGCTGAAGTTCATGATGATGCCGTAGAGCAGGTCATCGGTTTTCCCACACCTCGTCAGGTGGTGCAGGAGCTCACACATTTTCCGATGGTTGACGAAAAAGATGTCAGGCTCCAGTGGGTTGCACTGAAAGACCCAGGGCTGGTCCGGGGCCTGCCTGTCGAAGGAAGCCTGCTCCGTGAAATGCTTTTCCTCCTCAAGCAGGCTTCTGCTCTCTAAGTCAAGACAGCCATTCAGGTAGGGGTCTTCAAGGCAGAAAGCTTTCCTTCTGCCCCCTGACCAGACCCCCAGGAAATAGTCTGCCAGGATGGTATGCATTTCATGCAGGTCACTGTTATCCTGCAGATATAGCTTCTGGGCTATGAGCTGCAGGTGTCTGTTGGCCCAGACCAGGAGGGTGATGTTCTTCACGTGTCTCTCGATTAAGTATCCACTGAGCCCCTCCTTGAGCCTCGCGATGTACAGATAAGGTACCCTCAGGGGATTGCTGGGCCTGACGCTCTCGTTGAGCTCATTCATCACACTGTTGTCAAGGGCCAGCACGTCTTCCAGCTCCATTTCACTCAAACCCATTTTGGCCATGGTGATGTAACCTAGAGCCCGGGAGACGAGTTTCTGCCCACACTTCCTCTCCAAGGACCAGAAGAGCTGCTCTATGCTTTCGTGCACGGTGACACAGAGGGAGGATTCATCGACGTCTCTGTGAGATCGCCAGTTTCTCACCTCCCTAAAGGTCAGGTTCACAAACATGGGCAATGTGCACTTGGAGAAGGCGTTGTTCACGTAAATCTGCTGGCCCGACGTGACCTTCCTTTTGACCCGCAGCAGCTGGTGTTTGAGCACCTGGCTGCACATCTTCCTGTCCCGGGGAATCAGCTCGATGTAGTTGTCTTCTTCGTGGATAAGGCACCTTAGTTTCTGTAGGATCCCATGTTTGTTGGGCAGCGTGGAGAGGACAATCCGGACGAATCGGGGAAGGTGAACCGGGAGCCACCAGAGCTTCCTGGCCTCGTGGCTCTCTGAGAGCTGCTCCAGGGCATCGAATATGACCACGAGGGGTCTCTGCAATGAAGACTCATTCAAGAGGTTTATAAATAAGTCGCGGAGGTCATGGATCTTCTTAGGGTAGCTCTGAACCAGGCACCGGTAGTTCACGGCCAACTGTTCACAGACACTTAGAAGGAGAGTCCTAAGATCAGTACTCATGTCTGTGGTTCCTAGAAACCTCACGACTATGACTGGGTCAGATTCTGGTCCTGTGTCTTCATGTAGCCAGCCATAAGCCTAGAACATAAAGGTGGTGTTTAGAATGGAGAGATATATTCACATGGTCACATGCAACAACACTTGCCCTCTGCAGAGATCAGCCTTCTGGTAACCCTGACCAGGCAGAAAGTACCTTAGAACCAGGAAGTGGAAAAGCCTGAGATGGTCAGAGAGCTGTCAGAAAGCTCATGCACTAAAGTCTGTAGGTGAGACCCTCAGGCTCCCTCTACTAAAGGTATTAAAATGGTGATCACAGTGTTCGTCAATCAAAGGCAGAATTTACCTTGTATTCTAAAAGTTACAAAGCATTTCACAAACTGTAAACCTGAATATCTAGTATGCTTAGTTTCTCATCACTGAATTTCCATTTCTTGGCCTGGTTGTTGGCACATGGTCGGTGCTTGGTGAATATTTGTTTAATGAATAGATTAAGTAATGACCTACACATTATACTGAGTCAAATAATTTCCTTAATTGAGATCACATAAGGCTATATATGTGGCTGACCACATTTCCAGTTAATTAGAATGCAATAAAAATACTCAGCACTAAAATGATACTGAATATAATCTTGTATGATTCAGAGACACTTTATTGTGATGCTATAGGGTCATCATTATGATTATTTTTTATCATTACCGTAAAAATCTATATAATGCTGGTTAAACGAGTTTTGCTGAATTTGTGCTTTATAACAGACAGTTTACTATATAACACAAGCAGTCATCAGGCCTCGTATTGTCTCTCTTTAGGACACATGGGATTACAGTATCATGTAACAGAAGAGGAAACCAAGGCCAAAAATAGCTTGCTTGGAGTTAAGTGATTACCAAGAGATGAAAATGGAGTAGAAGTCATATCTGACCTTCATTCTAGTGTTCTCTCTCTGCCACTCTCCCTTTTTAAATTGTATAGTTAAAGAGATAAAGTATATGAGGGGGGTGCTAGGTTTAATATTTTTCTGTCTGGAAAGGTAAAGACAAAAAGGGATATGATCAAAGCATAAAACACTCCAAAGTATATTTTTAGGGAGAAAATACTATTCAGTAATCCTTGGAATTCACCGAGGATACTTCTTAGAAAAGGACATATTATTTAACACATTAAGAAGTAAGTTTATGAAACTTGTTTCCCCAATTGGTAGTTCAGGTTAACATATGAGTAAGTTTAGAAAAGATTCATGGATGTCAGTTTCAGAATGAACTGTTAAGGAAAATAAGCAACTCGTTATCGGTGTTTGGCCCAAACCTTTGAAGCTAATTTGGAGGAAGGTAATGTTGCCATTTTACAGCTGTCCTTCGGTGGCAAATCAGAAACGGAAGACAGTTTGTTTGTCCCTGTGTGGATGGCTTATGGTGATTATATGCATCGTCCCCCCTCCTCCCAATCACGTGTTGTGGGATGTGTGATGTCTGTAAAGAATGGCCCTCTGATCATGAGCTCATATCCAAGGAGAAGTCGATTGCACAGGAGGTAACCTGGAGATAAACATGGGATGCCTGTCTGCATCCTTACAAGGAACATGAGCTCACGAGAGCACAGGTTGTTGTTGGTGGGGGTGGCAGGGGGTGGGGGGAGCAGATGTTCCCCAGGAGGTAGGAGAAGCAGGCAGAGTCCAGGCAGGGGACCTGGAAATAGGCAAGCCTCCTCAGGGGAGCTGGTGGTTGGACAACATATCTGCAACAGCGAGAGCTCAGAAACCTGACTAACTGTCACCACACTGGCCACGGGAACTGCGTATGTATACAGGCATATCGGCACACATCACGTAACTCCCATGCTAGACACACAGGGTCGCATCACATGCACATTGGCCCTCCAACCACCTTTACCCTCCCCTGCTCCACAAGGAAAAAGCCCCAGAGTGAGGGTGAAATGCATACACCAATGTTTTCTCATTTGATTTCAGTTCCCCTTGTAGTGTTACTATCTTGCTTCCTTGGAATAATTCTAAAGTTTGAAGATGCATGTACAAAGTAGTGTTCAAAGACAGACAGTCACACACGTGCACATGCACACGTTTATTTTGATGCGACATGTCCCTTAAGTGTAAGCCTGCCGTTTCATTGGGTGTTCAGTTAAAGAAAGAAAGCACATCCTAACACAAGAAGAAAAACCAGCAGCTGGGCTTGGCAGATTGAGAGATTGTAAATGGGCCTTCCTCAGGACTTTTCAAGTATTGGGACTGGCCAAAAAGTTCGTTCAGGTTTTTCCATAAGTGTTACAGAAAAGTCCGAATGAACTTTTTGGCCAACCTAATAAGCTTGATACACCTGATTGTCTCCTGTGACCTTACTTTGGAACGTAATCCCCCCATAAGGTGCAACACAATTGTTCCAGTTCTTGTCCTCAAGATGACCTACCTGAAATTGTGTAGCACGTGATAAATCATGAGAATGTTCACAAAGTTAAAGAAAGATCTGTTCGTAAGACACTGACCATGGGAAGAACAATACAAAGATTCTGAAGTAACACCAGGATAATATAAACCATCAGACTTTGATAGCAAGTGTAACAGGAGGTTAAAACTGGTACTAGTGTCAGCCAGTTTAGACAATAGATACCGCATTCAGATAGAAGCTCCGGCCCATCTTGCAAGGCTTGAAAGGGAGTTTTGAAAATTAGTTTTGCTACCTTTGATGGACTACCCACCTCCAGCCTGAAAAAGAGATGCAAGAGGCCAAGAAAAAAGTGGGAGATGAGGATGTATCTCTCACCACCCCACTCCCAAAGGGGAGGGCTGAGAGATGCCCACCCCTCACTTCTAGCCTAGGGAAAGGGGCTGCAATGGACCACTTTCAGGACGCCCCCTAGGGCTTGGGAGACATGGCCATCTGTATCTGATGACATCTGAGGAATATGGAGGTTGAGTGAATGAGGCTGGCTAGCTGCTCTGATGGAGGAGTGATAAGAGAGCTGCCGTATTGGAGCTGGAGTTTCTCAGGGCAAAACAATACCTGAGTGTTTCCCATGTATCATATGTGGGCCACTGGCAAGCGTGAGCTGACGAGGGTTTCTGTCGGTTCTGTTTTCCCAGGTCTAAGGGGGTTTGCTGGGTTGTGGAGAGGTTCTTGGAAGAAAGATACTAGAAATGTGTGTTGCTGGATGCCTAGGAGCTATGGAGGTGACCAGCTAGATAGAAAAGCAATGCAGTTCCCTGTGTCACCCTAGGGAACTGTAGGTGAGAGATGCTCAGTGAGGACAAGGTGGGGGATGGGGGAGGGAAAGGACCTTTGGGAAACCATGAAAAGACCTCAGAAGAAACGGAAGTGTTAAACACCTGCCAGGACCAGAGTGCCGAACCCAGGTCAGAACAGTACTGGTCATATAAGAATGTTCCGGCCACCTTACCTTTAGGGGATGTAGCCCCTAAACCACAACCCTGCAGGGGTCAGAAGTGCAGTTGGGGTTAGGGACAGAGGGGAAGAAGTGCTGTGTGCTGAAAGAAAAGAGAAGGTGGCCGTGTCCCTATTTCCCACTGGAGGTGCCTTGTGTATGGGCGACCTCGGCTCAGGCAGGGAGATGTAGACTGAAGTTTTAATTATCATCTTTGACTGGACAGAGTAATTGCTGAACTGAGATGGAGTTAATATCCAGAAGCGATTGGAGTGCTTGTCATTGCTGAGAGTGATGAGAAGAGTTGTGAGATCTGCCCTAGTTTCTATCTAGGTGAGAACTAGCCCCATAACATGAGTTTGAACAGTAAGAGACAAAACAAAGCTATTCTAGAATAGGACCCCGTGAGTCTTATTCTTTCAGTATAACTGTTATACCAGCAAAAGAGAAACACTGAAGTATCCATTCCTAAAGGACCGATTATAATTCGCATAGTAAACACAGAAAATGGAAGTGAATTTGATCAGTTGATCTTTTCCGCAAAGTAAAATTTTTTACAAATATACATGTAAAAGAATAGGCTTTTACCTTCTTTGCTACTTCAGCTAGCAGAAGGGTCTTCCCAGTGCATGGTCCACCGTAAATAACAAGAGGGTTGATGTGCCCTGTTTTGCTTGGAAGAATGTATTTATGCACGATGTTTAGAGATTCACATTTGTACTCGTAGAAGGAGGCATATGTTTTACATAGTGATGAATGCTGAAGGATTTCGTCGTAGAGTGTATCCGTTTCTGTGTCAAAATTCTGTTGTACCGTGGCCTGAATTATGTCAATCATGTCCTCATAAAATTGTTTACCGAGTCCTTCTATGTAATGGTTTTCTATTTCTTGGGAATAGCCTAGTTTCATGTCACAATGAGTAACAGATGTGTACACTCTCAGATTAGATGATGCAACAATGGTAGGAATAAACTCATCCCGGAGTTTTATCAGCTTCTCTTGGGCTTCTGGGTCCCGAATAATCCTTGGTTCTGCTCCAGTTATATCCATGTATTTTCCCATCTCCGGGATTTTCACGAAACGCTCAATGTTAGCAATTTTCCTAATATAGCAAACACATTTCTTCAGGAATGCTGGAGTTTGCTTCCCTAGAGCAAAGTCAAACTCATCCTCTATAGCTGAAAGAAAATACAGCAAGGAGTTTATTGTCTAGAACAAAGATGCAACACACCCACGCTCCGAGCGCATAACTCTCAAGTCACTAGTGGTAGTTTATTTTGCTTATAGTGTGTAGCAGAGTCGTCTCTAGAATAATTTCTCAATTCCTTAATTTCCTATTTGTCTTTTGCTAAACAGCCTGGAGCCCAGAACAATGGGTTCTAAATAAAATGATTTAATTTCCTCCGCAACCTGAGGGAACATAAGCATAAGAAAGAAAGCATACCAAGCTTACGGTTGACACTTAAGTTCCTGTTTGGCTTCCCTCCCAGACTTCAGGAGTTCTAAGAGTGGAGAGCAGGCACGGACTGGGGCCAGGAGAGAATGAGGAAGAGGCCAAGTGATGTATCTAGTCTATTGCTTCCTTCTCAGTCTCTCCTTACAACGTGGTTTCACCGTTTTGTTTGAGATGCATTGTACCCCAGACAGATACGTGGCAATAAAAATATAAAAACGGGTTCAAATATACTTATGTGCTGATTTTATTTATCCATTATCCATGTCACTGTTAAATACCATTATATCCATCAGAGCAGGTACAGAAAAATGACTTAGTTTGTAGCTTTATTTCTTGTGAGAGAAACCATGTTAGGGCTTACAATACATATGTTTACATAAAAGTAAATAAGCATTCTAAATCATTTGAGGCCCCATAAGAACATTGAAAATTGGATCAGTAGTAATAAAAATATCATTTACGCATGGTTTTAGGGAAGTCAAATAAAAAATAAATAAAATAATTAAACCAATGGAAATGAATTTTAAGGCAAGCAGGCTTTTAAAATGGGCTGCCCTCCCTTCCTCCTCTGCCTTTCTGCTTTTCTTCATCCGGTTGGTCTTAATTGAGCATCTACTATGTTCCAGGTACGCTGCTAGTTTCTTAGGATACAATGGTAAGAGAAAATTGAGAATGTTTAAAAAAAAAACAAACCCTTATGAAGCTTACAGTCCAGTGGAGGATGGCAGACATGAATCACAGAGTCCCACAAATGTATTATGATTATTTTTAGGCCTGTGAAGGTGAATAACATGGTGCCATGAGAGCAAACCCACCCGGAGGTCTAACCCACTTGGAGAAGTCAGGGGAGGCTCTCTTAAGGGGGTGACTACTGGGCTGGGATCTGGTGGAAACATGGGGGGAGGGATGGGTCTGGTCGTAACTGAGAACATCTCAATGTGCTGGCCACAATGCTGACATCGAGCAAAACCTAGAACATAGATGTATTCTCTAGAGTAACTCTTAAGGAAGGTGGGAATTTTATTTTAAAATGGTGCCTTTTAGCAGAACTTCTGTGATACTGTTTTTTTCCAGTAATGATAGCAATTGATAAAAATTTGTGACTTAAGTAAAAAAGACATGTGTATAGCCACCAGTGTTGAATGAGCTGTGCCATTCACATCAGTATGTTTTTTGGTTTTTTTTTTTGCGGTACGCGGGCCTCTCACTGTTGTGGCTTCTCCCATTGCGGAGCACAGGCTCCGGACGCGCAGGCTCAGCGGCCATGGCTCACGGGCCCAGCTGCTCCGCAGCATGTGGGATCTTCCCGGACTGGGGCACGAACGCGTGTCCCTTGCCTTGGCAGGCGGACTCTCAATCACTGCGCCACCAGGGAAACCCTCACATCAGTATGTTTTACAAAGGGTTTTATTCCGGCAAGTTGGTTCAGGAGGCCAGTTAAAGGAGCTTTTGTAACATATGTCTACTCTTCTTTTTATAGAAGATTAAGAACTTGTTATAATGTAGACAGGCGAAGATGTAAGAAATCTGGACATTATGAGCTCCCGCAGAAAGCAGCCTTTGGCCCATCTCTTTTCCAACCATCTGGGTACAATGCTAGGGGCACACTAGGTTAGCCAGTGCTGTATACCGAGTAACATGAAGAGAAAGGAGGTGATCCACCTGCAGTATCTGTATGTAATGGATGATAATTAGAGATATGTACTGTCACCCCGACTTCCAGAAAACAGACCAACTGTAACCTGACTTCGTTATCACCTCTATGGAAACAGAGTGCCAATCAGGCGTGTAGATCATAAATGCAACATGAAAAGAGATACAGACAAATCAAGCTGGTAGAGCCCATCCAAGCTTGGCTCAGGGGGATAAAAAGAGGCTGTATGCAAGAATGTCTGGTTGATAAATATCCCTGAATAAATGAGTCATGTGAGACAAAATCAACTCTGTAGAGTTATTTTTAGAAGCAAAGTGCATCCTCAACATTTTAGGGGACTTTTATTAATAATAATTCCTGATATTTATTTGTCAATGAATATTATAAGCTTCCCCCTTACTAGAATAATGTATTTGTTTTCTGTCTTTGCGTTTTCCTTAATATCCTAAAGTTTAACCATCACAGAACCTGATGAAGGTAAAACTAGGGGGAGATTCCCAGCCCTGGCAGCTATCATTCATGAGACATTCAGCTCTCTAATATTCCCAAGACCACTCAGTTGTGGCATTCACAGTAGGGCACTGTTTTGGAGTCTAATTTATTTCTCTTCCTTTCCTGTTATTTAAAAAGGTAAAACTGGAAGTGTTGTGAAAAAATACATTCAAATATAAATAGTACACATTTCCAGGTTCTATCTGGTATGCTTAAAAATATTAAAGTACTATTGTAGCATAAACCCTGACATTTTGGGGGGGTTTTGTTTGTTTGTTTGTAATATGTGTCTGACTTGAGCTTTGATTGCTGATGCATCCACCTCAATGATGGCTATCTTGAACAAACTCATCAACAACCACACATACAGAGCCAGGCCACCTCCACTCACTGAGGTTCCTTTGTTTTAGAGATCTTGGTTGATTTCAGTAATCACTGGAATTTTGGGCCACTTGTTTTTTTTCTCTTCCTGTGCTTTAAATTCCTGCTCTTATGTTTTAAATTCACCAATAAAGAGTGAGCCCAGTAAAAGCAAAACCCGATGTCCGCTCTCTCTCGCTCGCTCTCACTCTCTCTCTCTCTCTCTCTCTCTGTCTCTCTCTCTCTCTCTCTCTGTGACCTTGCTGTGTGGCCCCAGGTGTGCTGTGTAATTGCCAGCTCCTGTGAGTAATAAGGCTTTATTTTTTCAAACTTTCCTGATGGCGATTGCCGAAGGGTATCTGGCAATCATAGTAAGAAGCACAAGGGTTGGTCCAACCACAACATTGGTTATTGATAGCCTGGAGAGACAGGCACAAAACAAATATACTCTATTCATTTCAAAGAGTTGGCCCTTCTTCAGCAATTTTCATTGTGCAGACATTGTCTTAAAATGAGTTTGGAATGTAAAATAAATAAAAATTTCATGATCATGCATATCTTTAAGATGTAACCCCAAGTGGAAAATAGTCCTCGTGTAGTAGTTCGTACTACATAGTATGAGATTATTAATCTTCATATGGCTATCCATGTGGACCATGTTCTTTAGTGTGGAGAAAATTAAGAGAAAGTGTTTGCCGATGAATATTTGAACACTTGAGCTGTCTGACTCTAAGCGAGAGGATACCCTCCCCTAACTGGTGTCTCTTACATCAGGAATAGGAAAGTTTTTGCTCTTGGTATTTTTTTCCTAATACAGCATATTTTTAAAAACTGGGTAGTTCTGCCCTTGAAGAACCAGGGCTTCTAAATGGGTCAAAAAGATCCCAAAGGAATAAGGATATATGTTAACCTGTATATTCTAAAGATAGTACTTATTCCTGCCAAGTTTAGTACTTTTAGGGAGAACTAAAATAAGACCTAATTTTTTGACAGCGTCAGGAGAATGAATTTGTCAAAATTATATGTAATTCCTCTGAGCTTGAAATACATGTATATCCAAGGAGAATGATACCAAGTGCTTCTTCGGTTTTCACAAACGTTTTGCTACACCATTCACAAAACCAGTCTGAAAATGCAACTATTGTTGCTTTTTCTTCAATAATTCTTTACTATCAACTCTCAAAATAAATGCTACTTAACTGATTACTTTTACCCAGGCGTGTTTGTCCCCTGCAAACTGTGACTGAGATATTTCTTCAGATATGTGGTTTCCTGGGCAATTCCTCAAAATAAAGCCTCTTTTCCACGGCTGAGAAAGGCCCACAAGTGAGTCTCTGCTCGGTAGCTGGGGAGACTTTTATTTTAAGGTTAAATTAGATCCTGCCACTCCCTTACTTCCCAACCTCCGATGGCTTCCCATCTTACCCAGTGATGGAAGAAATTGTCACAGGTATGGGAAGTCATTCTGGCTTACACATGGTTTGGATTGACGTTTATGCTAACTACAACAGCCTGTCTTCTGGCCTGTCAAACATGCATTGTACATCTGATTTAACCACTAAAATCTGATTTAACCATTTAAAAATCAAAACGGAATAACTGTGGTTCAGGCATTCAAAATGGAGCCGGGTGGCCATTGGGATGTGCTTTCAGACATGTTCCTGTATCACTGAGAACTTGAATTCTCTGAGCTGTATCAGACTCAAGGATACAAGGATATTGTCGTTCTTAAAACAATATCTGCTAGCATCTGCCTAGGTCTCAAGGTCTCCCCTTGTACCTGTGCGACCACTTCAGACCCCAACCAATCCTTATTTGACAAGCATCCTGACTTCTTGCCAGCTCCAATGACGATTCTTGATAAATGACTCATGGGACGACTGACTGTAACTTTGTGATTTTTGCCTATATGAGCCTCCCCCATTTTGCAGTCAGGTGGAACACAGTTTAAGTACTTCTTAAATCTGTGTCTCTTGGGCTATAGTCCTCAGGCTCAAATAAAATTCTTTTCTATTCCTATTAGAGATTGTTTATTGATTATTTCTGTTGACAGCAGAATAAAACACAAGGTCCTTATTATGGCCTGTGCCCACCTTCTTATCTCGTCTCTCCTCCTCCAAGCCTGGCTACCTTTACCTTCTTCCTGCTCCTAGAATTTGCTAAGCACATTCCTGTCTCAGGGACCTTGAACCTGGTAATTCTTCTGCCTGGAATTCTCTATTTTAGATATGGCATTGCCGGCTCTGATTCGTTCTGTCATTTGGCTCGAAAGTCATTTCCTTACCGCCTGCCCCATCTAAATCTGGACCCCCCGCAGCCTTCATCAATCCCTATTATCCTGTTACTGTGTTTTGTTTTATTCGTAGCACTTATCCTTTCTGAAATGATATTGTTCATTTATCTGATTGCCTATCACTTATCCCCGCTGCCCCCACTAAAAAAGTAAGTTCCAGGAGAGCAGAGACCTTGCCTTCTTTGTCATTGTTGTAGTCCCAGTGCCTGGCATATGGTATGCACTCAATAAGTGTTTGCTGAGTGAATGAATGAGCAGCTCAACTGAGAAACAGTGGCAGAGTCTGGTCTATTATATCCAGCCTCCTCTGTGTTCTTTTAATGTCACATTTTTGGAGAATTCCTCAAGTTAAGTAAAGGCTTATCTTTGAATAAAAAGAATACCTGCCTCCCCAGGAGATGGAAACATGTAGAAAAATTAAATTTCATCAGGCAGTAAATGCAACTAAATTTGCGGAACCATAAAAGGGAAGCGGCGAATATATCTATTATTTATCTATTCCTCAGTTTACTGAAGATGCATAAAAATTACCTGAGAACAGGTACCTCTTGGCTTGGCTGTGTTTCATTTTCCTCTTTTCATATAACAGTTTTACAGCAACCTTAAATACCTTCTTGATCTCATCTGATATCTCTTGCCAGGTCTTCTCATTCTCAGCATGGGCAGGGGGCTGCACCTATGGAATTGTAAAAGTGAGATATTGGTCTTAAAATCATCATAGAAGACCCAGTATTTAAGAGCAAGAGAACTATTGTTATTTGAAAGTCTACTCTATGCCTTATCATAATAGGTGCCTAACAGACAGTATCTCATTTCCTCTCCCCAGTACCCTGAAAGTGATGTGAACTTGCCCAGGTGACACAACGGTGTGAATCCAAACAGGATTTGTTTGTCGGGATTTCTTAATATACCATGTATTTCCTGCTTGAGTTTTGATACAAATGTCATAACAAAATCATATCTTCACTACCCTCTAAAGAGAAGAGACAGTTAAAGGGAAGGTACTCATGTTACTATTTAATTGTCTTTAGTTGTTTCTTCCTCATTTATTTATTTATTTATTATTATTTTTTGCTGTACGCGGGCCTCTCACTGTTGTGGACTCTCCCGTTGCAGAGCACAGGCTCCGGACGCACAGGCTCAGCGGCCATGGCTCACGGGCCCAGCCGCTCCGCGGCATGTGGTATCTTCCCGGACCGGGGCACGAACCCGTGTCCCCTGCATCGGCAGGCGGACTCTCAGCCACTCCGCCACCGGGGAAGCCCTCTTCCTCATTTACTTTTATGATCCTTTAGGAAATAAAATAGGAGTACCTACCAAGAAAGTAACATTTATAGAGTCTTGCTGATAATCTTATTCAAGCATTCATTTACTTAACAACAGTTTATGCAGAAATATCATGTGGGGTTTAGAGAATAATTGAAGTTTCCCTAGACGATCATGGAATCAAATGAAGAAGGAACAACTAAAGCCAATTAAATAGTAATATATGTGTAAGTTTTACAACTTTGTAAAACTGATTTCTTGAGGTATCATGTTTCTTGACATCTGCTTTACCAGCTACTACCTTTACTTCCGGCATATTTACCTAAGAGAATGGTTTGGGGTTTACCCCAATATTCATCTCCATAGTCTTGCAGATAATTACTTTGAAAAATGCATGTGAAGAAGAAGAAGAAAAATCGAGGAATCTGACATGATTTCATTTTGCATGGAGAGCATGCTTTATGCTAAACGTCAGAATGACAAAGACGCAGGGTTCTTTTTTTTTTTTAACTTTTTATTTTATATTGGAGTATGGACACAGGGTCCTTAAATGAAGAGCTGTTGCTAACCCACGGCTCTTCTCCTCTCAGAGCTGCCTGGGTGCTGAATGTATCAAGGATGTTCTCTTTGGAAGAGGGATAGATAGCTATGCCTTCTTTTAATCTCTAAAATGTCTGTGCAATGAATAGTCCCACCCATTTTCTCTACCTCCTTCATTCAGTTTCGGGGGACACATGATTGATACATTTGGGAACCAAGTTGGAGAAGAGACAATGCTAATGTTTCCATCATATTCATGCATGACTCAACCTCACTGCAAGATTCTACATAAGGCACAAGAATATAAATTAACAATGTATGAAATGTTAAAGGAACATACTGAATTAAAAAACTAGAGACTATAAAAAACAGCTAGGCAGATTTTTAAAAGACCCCCCAAAAAAAGTCTTTCACAAATTAAAAATATAACTCTTGAACTTGAAAACTCAAGCATGAACAGAGTGGACACAGCTGAAGAAGAAAATTGACGAACTGGATGAAAGATCTAAAATAATTTTCTGGACAGCAGCACAGAAAGATAAGGAAATTGACAATGTAAAAGACAATTAAGAGACATGGAGGATACACGTACAAATTATTATATATAGAATGGATAAACAACAAGGTCCTACTGTAAGGCACAGGGAACTATATTCAATATCTTGTGATGAACCATAATGGAAAAGAAAATGAAAAAGAATGTATGTATATGTATAACTGAATCACATTACTGTCCAGCAGAAATTAACACATTGTAAATCAACTATACATCAATAAAATTTTAAAAAATTAAAAGCAAAAGTTAAACAAATTTAAAAAAGAGATGTGGAGAATAGACTGAGGCAATCTATTGTACATCTAATTAAAGAGCACAAAGGAAAGAACAAAAGGAATAGAGGAGGGACATTATTTGATGAGATGATGGTTGAGAAATTTCCAAAACTGACAGAATGCATGAATTCGCAAATGTAGGAAGCACAACATACACCAGTCAGAATATATATAGACATGTTATAGCAAAATGAGAAAAATACAAATATTTTCAGATAAACAGAATTTATCACTAGTAGACCTCTATTAATGGAACTTCTAAGAGATATACTTCATGAAGAAGGAAAAGACCCCAGCAGGAAAGTCTGAGATGCCAAAAAAGAAAGGTGGATTAAAAATTAGAAGATTTCTTAGCTTTGGATTTAGTTGTTAAAAGGAAATTTAGGGTCCAGGGCAGAATAATTTTCTGTCTACTGTGCCTTTTCTGTGGCGAAAACTACCCCTGGGTGACATAAATTGTTTAAAGTCATGGAGAGAGACATACTTCGGAGAGAAAGATAGCTTACTGCATTTTTATTGCTTTTCAGCATTTCCGATTTGGGTCTGAGGTAATAAGCTGCTGGCACTGAGTTCTCGTCCCGACAGTACCACTCTTCCAGTAACTTGGTCTCCAGCTTCGCCTCTATGGCAGCATCCAAAATCATTTCAAACTCTGACGCTTCAACTTCTCCAGGGATTCGGATGTTCCCATATTTTTCACCTAACAGTCCCTGTGTATCACCGAGAAAGTTCAGTTTAGTGTATCACCAAGAAAGTCCATTTCAGTATTCATATCATATGGCCACTCAATAAATATTAATAAATAGATAAGAAGTTACTTTGTTCTATCCATTGTCTCTTGTAATCACACTGGATACGTTTTCACATGGATTATTTCATAAGTAAAATTAGTCCATTTATATCGTAGTATAATAAATTCACATACTGAGATTGCATATCATATTAGACAAATCAAAAATACAGAATTTTGTAGCAAAGAAAATTTCCCAAAGTTTACGTAACCTAACAAAGGTTGTCTATTTTGAAATTTTGTTTGTTTGTTTGTAACAAAGAAAAATGACATGCTGGACTCTATGAAATATCAAACATGTAAACTCACAAACAAAAAAAAATTGCTTTGTATAGAGTTTATAGTCTGATTCTAAGCCCCAGATTTACACAGCTACAAGTGAAAGAAGTATGAGATCGCTGAATGTGATGTCACTATAAATCACATAAAGTTTCCACTGGTAACTGGAAAAAATTCAAAATATAAACAAGGTATCATTTTCTCCCTATTGAACTGGCAAAGGAAAACACATGCTCAGTGTCATGTGGACGTGTGAGAAAATACCTCTATATAGCTGATGGTTGTGTAAATCGATCCAATATTTCTCTGAAGGGCAGTCTGGCAATATGTACTAAAAGACTTAACATACATGAGTTTTGGCAATTTTTCTTCTGGAAATCTGTCCTTAGAAAATAATTAAGGATGTACAAAACGACTTAGCATATTTATGCTGAGCCTGTTGGAACAGAAAAGGGTTAAACCTAAGTGTCCAGCAAGTGGGAACATTTAAATACATTTATATATATTTTGGTACCTCTATTCAAAGGATGTGCCAAATTATGTTTTAGAACTGTATTGATGTAGAAGGATGTTTATAATATACTGTTAAGTGAAAAGGTAAGTTACAAAACAGTACATATAAGATGAATTCAATGTTGTATATATATCTTATATATATATGAGAGAGATCGTATATATTTGTAGACATAAACATAACACATACACATAGAGATTTTATAAGAATACCCAGCAAGTTTACTCATGGCTATCTTTCGGTGGATGGTTTTGAATTTACTTTGGTTGTTTTATGAATTTATTGCTTTTTTATTAAAACTGTTTTTTGCAATACATATGTATTATTTTGTAGTGAGATAAACAACAGGTATTTAAAATTTTTAAACCGGATGATGCTGTCTATCCTCGTTTGTGGAGCAACATTTTCAAGGCTCCTCTAAGTGTTTGCTTAAGCCCATGTTCTAAAAATGTGGTCCTCTGACTAGCAGCATCTGTGTTACCTGGGAATTTGTTAGACTTCCAAGTTCTCAGGCCCATCCCCAGACCTTTTGAATCAGAAACTCTGGTCATAGGGCTGAGGAATCTCTGTTTTAGTAAGCTCTCCTGGTGCCTGAACCACTGACTTAAGCTAACAAAAATATTAGCTTATATAGCACTTGGTATTTCAATTAATCTTCCATGTCTTATCTAGTAGAAACAAGGAAGGAACATACAGAACTCTAACAAAGATCTATACTATCCAAGGCAAGTTGGTCTGCTTTATAGTATCCATGGGAAGATTTCTATTTAACTTGTGGGCGTCTTCATCCTTTCCTCCTGTTGACTAGCACCTTTACCATAAACTTCCAGCCTTGTGTATCCGTTGGAAGGAGAATTGTGGTTTGGCTTCCTTAGGGGCATTTCTTACTACCTCTGCAACCCACAGTGTTCTTTTCATCTCACATAGTCAGGTGAGGGAATAAAAGTCCTGGGTAGACCTGTTTCCAAAATAAATTCGTGACCTAAAAAGATGGTAAGCCCCATGAAGGCAGAGGCCAGAACTGTTTATTCCTAGCATATAGAAAATATTAAAAAACATATTTGTTGAATAAATGAATGAACCAAGACAGAGAAAGAAATCCTTAGTGTTTGTACTATTCTTATTTGAAACTTCTTCTTTTATTCAAAGATAATATTTCAGATCTCAGCAGGTAGAGTAACAATTTGGGAAAGTACCAGTTTTGTCAGCAACCTTCACTTCAGCCCTAAATGCCAATTAAGAGCACTTTTATTGTATTTTTATTTTTTAAACATTTATTTATTTAGTTATTGGCCGCATTGGGTCTTCTTTGCTGTGTGCAGGCTTTCTCTCTAGTTACGGTGAGCGGGGCCTACTCTTCGTTGCAGTGCACAGGCTTCTCATTGCAGTGGCTTCTCTCGTTGCAGAGCACGGGCTTCAGTAGTTGTGGTGCATGCGCTCAGTAGTTGTGGCTCGCGGGTTCTAGAGTGCAGGCTCAGTAGTTGTGGCTCATGAGCTTAGTTGCTCCGTGGCATGTGGGATCTTCCCAGACCAGGGCTCAAAGCCGTGCCCCCTGCATTGGCAGGCGGATTCTCAACCACTGCACCACCACGGCAGTCCTAGAGCACGTTTATTTTAATCTGCATTTGTTTTGGGCTATTCTTGACAACAGGCTGTATGCAACAAAAATAATATTATTTAGAGTTGTTTTTCACTTAACAATTCCTTTTCTAAAATCTCTCATGTTAAACGTGGGTAAATGAGCAGACATGCCCTCTTACTCTACCACAGATACAGAGGGAGATGATCTTTTTAAGGGTAGCCAGCTTGGTGACTATCCTATTCATCTTGGCTAACTCTGGATAAGGATAGTCAGCACCCTCAGTCAGAAATATCTCTCATGGGGACTTCCCTGGTGGCGCAGTGGTTAAGAATCTGCCTGCCATTGCAGGGGACTTGGGTTCGATCCCTGGTCCAGGAAGACCCCACATGCCATGGAGCAACTAAGCCCATGTGCCACAACTACTGAGCCTGCACTCTGGAGCCCAAGAGCCACAACTACTGAGCCCGTGTGCCACAACTACTGAAGCCTGCACGCTCTAGGGCCCGTGCTCCACAACAAGAGAAGCCACCGCAATGAGAAGCCTGCGCACCTCAGTGAAGAGTAGCCCCCTCTCGCCGCAACTAGAGAAAGCCCGCGTGCAGCAACGAAGACCCAACACAGTCAAAAAATAAAATTAAAAAATAAAATTAAATAAAAATTAAAAAGAAAAATCTGTCATGAAGAGTGAGGTTTTAGTACTGGGAAGAATTATCCAGCAAACCTACCTGGGCAGGGAAGAGACTAAGTAGACTTCTAAGCAGTAGAAGTTGGACTTTTTGGAGAAATCCCCAAAGGCAAACAGTGGAGTTTGGCCACTGGGTGAAGGACTTGGTGAACAGACAAAACATTAAAAATGGGATTTAGTAATTGACAATTCTTCGTCGACAGCCAATGAAGCCCAGGAATATGATGCACCCAGCAACCAAGATCCAGGGCAACACCAGCTGTATTTCAGGCATGAAGTGGGAAAGAGGACAAAATAGTGACTAGTGAAACAAGGTCATGTCCCAGGGAAGGACCATCATCTCTGTATTAGCAATTTACTGTTGGTTCTTCGTCTTTGCTTTGCTCTAAATAAGGCTGGTCTCAGAGTCTAGGGCAGGATCAAATTTATGGATCAATTTCTGAAATGTGCTTCATGATGACATGCACCTGGATCACCCAGGGTGTTTGTTAAAATATAAGCTACAAGATCCCTTCTCTGACCGAAGGACCACAGTGCTTGGGGATCCCAGGAATCTGGGTTTTAAAATGCGGTTACAAATGAATCTAGAATTTGAGGTCCACTTGCTATGGGCAATGCATATGTGGTCTCATGAGTAATGGTTAGCAAGCACCAAAGGGACAGGACAGAGAACACAGCAGATCATTACAAAAAATCGAAGACTATTTAAAAATAATTATTTGAGTTGACAGCTGACACCAAATACTAGAATTATTTCATCAGTATAGTAAGGCAAAATGTTCCTTAGAGTAGAGATTATTAAAGAAGAAAAAATATCCTCATCCAATTCAAATAACAAATTATATTGAGCACCTACTGTATAAAAAGCAATACAGAACTTCAGAAAAGTAATAATGTGAGATAGGCTTAAAGTTACTTATTGGATTGTTCTCCCCAAGCCTTCTCCTTCTCTCTGTTGATTCTTCCTTTGGGTGGAATGCTTATAACTCACGAAGCAGTTACTTTCCAGGAGTCCAAAATAGGATTCTGTCTCAATCTTACCTCGCTATTTGAGAAATAGCAGAGAGAGTAACAGCAAAAGGGAAATTTGCTACCACATTTTTCAGGAAGACTTTTTTTGGGGTTCTATGTGTCTACAGTTATACGGTAACACACAAGGCATGGCTGTATCTGCCAGGGCTGGCAACAGTCAATTTAGAGGAAGATACAGTCCAACTCAGTTGCAAAGTCCAGCTCCTATGGTCAGTGGCTCAGAGCAGGGGTAGAGATGCAGGACCAAGTCTAAAATGCTAGCAGTAAAAGTGGAGGTGGCAAGATGGAGGTCCAGTCTTGGTTTTCTAATCAGACTATTCCTTAGCCCTGGAGCCATGGGGAGTATGCGAGCCTAGGGCAGCTACAGAAGCTATGTATAAGAAAGCATTCTTTTCTGTTCACTGTCGTAGAATATTCACTCCCATAACTGAAGAAGAATCAGATTTTCTACATCCTTCTGACCCCAGTATTCAAGAAGATCATTTTTTTTTTTTTTTTTTTTGCTTGGTTAAAACAGCTTTGCCAGTTTCTGGAGAAACTTGATGGAGAGTTGAGGGACTATATTTGGTTTTGCATTGAGGTCCATGTTTATTAGTTATACCATTGATCAGTCTGCTTGTGTGACCCTGTATGGAAGAAATGCATGTGGCTGAAATAATTTTCAACTTTTCATTGAATTGTTTACTCATGCTGTCAATACACGTATGAACATAAACATATGGAATTTCTCTTGTCTGTAGAAATCTATCATTGCCTCTCCCACCCACCTAAGTAAAAACATATTTAATTTGGCCCATCCTGAAACACTGAAGATATACAATAGTAGTCAGGCAAGAAGCAACAATCCAACTGAGTACTCAAATACAATCTTGGAGTTAAGCCCAAATGCTTGAAAAGTCTAAGAAAAATTTCTACTGTTTTTAACAGTAGTGTCCGTGTATAAAATTCTGGCATATGAAATACTTCCAGATGCTTTGGAACTAGATAGAGGTGGTGGTTGCATAGTGTTGTTAATGTACTAATGCCACTGAATTGTTCACTTTATAGAGCTTAATTTTATGCTATATGAATTTCACCTCAATTTTTTAAAAAAGAAATACTTTCTGAACTATTGATTTCCTTATAACTGAGAACTTAAATGTAAAAGGACTCTCTACTCTTTGTATCATCCTTTCCTTCTTTATAGATACATCTGATACATCTGAGCCACTGATACAGATACATCTAAGCCACTGCTTTCAAAGGCTTAGAGATAACATTCTGTTTCCCCTCAATTGATTTTTCTTCCCCATTGCAAACACTGATTCTTTCCCCTGCCCTCCACTGCCCCCAGCCCCCAGCTCTTTATGTGCAATTAGTTCTGCCTGGGCTTGCAATTGAGAATCTTTGGGGTCTGAGTCTGATGCTAATGCAGTTTTTCTTGCAGCAAACAGAGCAGAGGGGTTGATGTATTCTCGATGGTGTTGGTGATCTCAGTAAGTCTTTGCTTTTACTCTGTTGTGGGATATCAGGAAAGACAGGTGAGGGCAGTCTTTTTGGGGTTATGGAGGCTAGGCTTCATTGGCAGGTGGGCAAGTGCACCCTGGACTTTTGTTGATGAGCCATCACTCATGGGGAAGCTGGAAGGGAGAGATTCTATCACCCTCCCCGCCCCATCACTGGTGCTATAACAAGCTGAAGCACATACTCTGTAAAGGCCCTGTTCCCTCCCACCCAGTCACTAATACAAGGCAGGTGGAACTATTCCTTCCTTTCTATAAGCTTCTCTTTTATTTATTAAAATAAAATCCACACTCATATATACAATTTTCTCTTGTACATGATCTCATTTAACGTTCACAAGTCTGTGAAATAGGGAGAGTTGCAGAAGAGAACACCAAAGCTCACAGACCTCACCTGGCTTGCCCAGACCACTTCTCTAAGAAGACATGGAAATACTAGCACTTGAATATGGGGCTTTCAAAAACCTCATTCTTTCTACTTCATCAAGTTATTGTGCTATGCTCCCTCCTGAGGTGCCTGCAGACGGCTTACTTGTGATGGCTCTGCTAGCCAGTGCCCCTGGCCGGGCCACCATGCATGTCTGTGCAAGCTGTGTGCTGCATACTTCCGGAAGGCACTGTTCACGAGGACTGTTCAGTGTTATGGCCCTGGGTGTTGTCATTCTTTTTATCTGACATTGGGTGGAGAGACAAAATGGTTGTGATGTATTCCCTGGAGCTCACAGCCAACCTTTACAGTCAGTGCTCTGTTGCAGAGTAGGACCAATTAAACCATTCCGAGAGTCAGCTGAACTTGCTTCACATACTTAGTGTTATCTTCTCAATGTTTTTCCACCATTCCGAGAGTCAGCTGAACCTGCTTCACATACTTAGTGTTATTTTCTCAATGTTTTTCCAAAGTCAAGAAACATCTTCACAACTGATTTAAAAATTTTTTAAGTATAAAATGTCAGCTTTCACACCTGTAAACGGAGATAATATTTTACCCTTGTGTATTTATCTGGTCACACATCTACTCTGGTTTCTTGTGAGGATCAAATAGTTACTCTAGGTGAAAACACTCTGTGAAATGTAAAGCACTTGGCAAGATAAACGGGGTAAGGTATCACTACTTTACTTAAACATAGTTTATAGAGAAACATACATACTCGGCACACTCAAGCATACATACATGTAATAGAAATAAATACTGAGAAGTACAGCTGGATAGATAGAGAAGGGAAACATCTCTTGACTGAAGAAAGAGAAACAAGATAGAAAGCAGGAAAGAATGGGTAAGTGGTTGTTTACAGGCGGTAGGAAGGTGAGACTATGTGGTGAGATAAGAACAAACTCCACCACTTTCCAGGGTGGAGAAAAAAAGGCTTAAACGAATTAACCTGGGTTCACTGAGTTAGCGGCCTAGAAGAGCAACAGAGGCGTGGAGTTAACCTTTACAGGGAACACAGGCAAGGCTTCAGGGGGAGCTGACAACCCACACATAAAATAGAAATGTTAAAAAATGAAGCAATTTGTATTATTATTGGTGTGTTAATAACCAGGTTTGAGCTGTTTAAATTCAACTCTTCTGAAAAAGATTAGCATTACTATGGACTACAAGTGTCCTCCCAAATTCATATGTTGAAGACCTAACCCCCCATGTGAATGAGATAGGGCCTTTAAGGAGGTGATTAAGGTTAAGTGAAGTCATGAGGGTGGAGCCTTAATCCAGTAGAACTGGTGCCCTTATAAGAGGAGGAAGGGAGACCAGAGCCCCTTTCGCCAAACAAGAGCACGGACAGAAGGCAGCTCTCTTCAAGCCAAGAAGAGCGTCCTCACCGCAACCAGACCATGCTGGCACCTTGATCTCGGACTTCCAAACTCCAGAACTGTGAGAAAATAAGTTTATGTTGTTTAAGCCACCCATTCTATGGTATTTTGTTATGGCAGCCTGAGCTGATTAGTACAAGCATAAAGATGAACAAAATGAAGTGGTTTTTGTTAACATAAGATCTGGCATCTTTGGTAATTCATCCTAAAGTGTACTGAGGGGGTAAAGTCATAGATTAAGTGACTTACTAGTTTCATTTACTGTACAACAGAGTAAGTTAATGCTTCTATCTAGCTTCTTTGAGAGTCTCAGCTCATATAAATGATAATTTTACCATTTTTCTTAAAACTGATATTCATGGTTTAACTGTGGCTGTTAAATTTACATGCTAAAACCCACTGCTGAATTTAACTGATATCAATAATATTATATCAATGACATTTACTTATATCAATAGTAATTCTGCTACCTTTCACTTACTGCAGTGTGCTTTTCTCTGTAACAAAGTTTCATTACCTGGAAAATACTGAGCACAGCTATTATTCTGTGAAAGAATTTCAATCTAAAATGGAACCAGAGGATATAAAATGTAAAATCTCACACATGTGTCCTTAGGAAAACAAATCTTAAGGACTGAGAAACTGTTTTCTTGTAAAAGCCTGATTGACAGAAAACTGATAATATTGGAATTTTCTTAAATGATAGGGAGTCGGTCAGGGATTGCTTCATATCAACCCTGGGAAATTAGGCTTATGGTTTCCAGAGGCATGAACAAGAAATGACCCACGTGGGGCTGGTTTCGCAAAATAAGCTGAATTGAGCTTTGTATGACTGGACTGGTTTTTGTCTGCTTAGGGAATTTTCAAAGCCGGTCTCCGTTTGTTTTTGACTTTAATAGACTCTCACTGAACTCTGCCCTTTTTACATTCCCTGCCCATAAAGACAGCCTCCCTCCAACCCTCAGTGGACTCACCTGTAGTTTGTTACAGTTTGTGTGTCTCGAATTGCAGTTCTCGAACAAACTCACCTTTTTACAATTTTGAGCTTGCCTCATTTTACCCGTTTATTTAGGTCGACAATTCTCTAGAAACACTGGAGCAAAGGAAGCGACCAAAAGGGTGAAAAGGGTTGGGTAACAGAACTGCAGGGAATGGAACCGTTCTGGGATTTGCAGTTCATTTAATCAGTTCCAAAGTATCAATACAAGTTGCAACCCTAACCTCAAACAGTTGCCTTATGAAACTGAGAACTGAGAAATGTGCAAGGATTCCTTTTAAAGAGCATCTGACTCGCAGGGTGACTGACCATTTCGGTTTGCTCAGGACTGTCCCAATCTGAGCACTGGAAGTCCCAGGAGCCCCCTCATTCCTAGGCAAGGTAGGACAGTTGGTGATGCTAACAAGACAGTCATGGTCCCTACTCCTTTTGAGATTTCATTGTGGAAGAGTGGTCAGAGTTCTGTATGGATTAGATAGTTCAAGAAGGAATAAGAGTGGAAAAAGCACAGGACCACCAACCTTTGTGTGGGCACAGAAGCAGGAGGAAGTATGGAATGGTGTCATAGAAGACCAGAAAGGAGAGAACAGTAATATTCCAAACATTTGTACAGAGCTCTGTAAAGCAATGGAAAATGAACAAAGCACATGGACAGATAATTCATAGAAGCAGAAGAACGAATGCCAGTAAGCATGAAAGATAATAATAATGCTCAACTCTATTAATACTCATAGAACTGCAAATGTAAACACATGTGATCAGATCTTTTTTGCTTATCAAACTGATAGAGAAAAATAATAATACTTAGTGGTGTCTAGGCAGTAATGAAATGGGCACTCAGACACAGGGTGCCAGTAAAAATGGATAGAACCTTGCTGAGTATGTAATTTGGCAGTAGGTATAAAATTCCACTTTTAGAAATCCATCCTACTACTTATATAAAGAGCTGTGTACAAAGAAGTTCAGCAATTTTTAGCTTATATCTTGGCCTTATTCCATAAGTGACTTTTATCAGTGTTAATATAAACAAAACTGAGAGTAAAATTGCCCACCATAATCACTAATTCACATAATGGGACAGAATTCTCAATTTCTAGTTTTCTAATTCTGAGAAATTAAAAAATAGAGAAACATATGAAGTAGAAAATAACTGTCCCCACAGCTCAGCTTGAAAACTCAACATTTGGTCATATTTTCAAGTGATTTTTAAAAAATTAATAGATTATTTTTTAGAACAGTTTTAGACCTACAGACAAATCGAGCAGAGTACTGGAAGTTCGCATATACCACCACTCTCCCTCAGTTTTCCCTGATTTTAACATCTTCCTTTAGTATGGTACATTTGTTACAATTATTGGACTAATATTGGTATATTTTATGAGCTAAAACACATAGTGTATTCAGATTTCCTTAGTTTTGACTTAATGCAGTGTCTTTCCTGTTCCAGGATGCCGTATTACATTTAGTTGTCATTTCTCCTTAGGCTCCTCTGGGGTGTGTAACATTTTCTAAGGTTTTCTTCGTTTTTGATGACCCTGATCATTTTGAGGAGTATTAGTCACGTATTTTGTAGGATGTGCCCTATTGGAATTTGTTTGATATTTTTCTCATTATTAGACTGGAGTTAGGGGTTTGGGGGAGAAAGATCACAGAAGTGCTATTTTCCTTATATTAATGAGGCTGAAGTAGTATTTGTTGGGTTTCTCTACCGTAAGGTTACCTCCCAAGCCCCATTTTCATACTGTACTCTTTAGAAGGAAGTCACCATGTGTAGCCCACTCTTAAGGGGTGAGAGTTATGCTCCCCTCCTTTAGGGTGGAGTGTCTACAAAATTTACATAATCTACCTCATTTGGTATTGTGCACAGAATTTAGTAATTTATCCAATTACTTTTTTATATCAGTAGGGAGTCGTGGCTATTTTATACTTTGGGTTATATTCCAATGCTACTTTATTTTGTTGCTCAAATTTTTCCAGCTTTGGCCTTTTGGAAGCTCTTTCACTTCGCTCCTGTGTCCCTTTAACATGCCCCCATCATTGTGGCAATTTTTATTTTTTAAGAACTACTAACTTTCTGGCATAAGATGCTCCAGGCTTAGCTTGTGTATATTCTGCTCCCCTCTCAGAATCACCCACTTCTCCAAGGAGCCCCTGTTCCTTTTATTGGAGAATGGAATTAGAAACCAAGATCTGGGTGCTCGATGTGGTTGCTGCCACTGCAGTCCACTTCTTTTACGCCCTCTCAGAATTATATGTGTGTGTGCTAACCTGTGTATATACACATATCAATAAATATTCCCATAGGTAACCATCTGTGCTCCATATCAAGTTGTTAATCATACACTTAAATCTATTTTAAAATTAAATGTGAGTTCTCCATAAACTTCATAACTAACATCTCCAACTCTAACCCCTTAACACATGGATTATTCTAGCCACCTCCCCTTGCTGATCTGTACTTTTTGAATCCAGCTGTGAGAAACCTGGATCCCACCATCTGCCATTCATTTACTTAGTTGTTCAATTCCAGTATACCTGATAGCAGTACCAGAATTTTGAGCCTCCATCCCTGTAGGAAATGGTGTTATTGACAAGAGTACAGTACTTAAGCGTAGTTCCTTTTACCTCTAGTCTTACCGACTCCATTTATTTCCAATAGACATTTTCTAAATAAAAGAAATAAAACATAGCAGATAAAGTTGAATTCCCCTTTGACCTGCAAATCCAGGCTGATTCTCCTGTTCCTTCCCAAGATGCACAAATTATAAGTTTGCACACATTATATACTCTTTCAGTCTATTTTTATATTTTATACATACAAATATATATATTTATGGGCATTCTATTTTAACATTTACATAAATTATATAGGGGGCATATTCTACCCTTCTTTCATTCTTATATTTTTCTGTGATTAGTCTGTTGATAAATTTAGATCTAGTCCATTCTTTGTATAACCAAAACATTCCATCGTAAGAATATTCCACATTTTCTTCACCACTTTTTTTTACTGACGAGTATTTAGATTCTTCCAATTTCTTTTTTGCTTTTATAAATAATATCCCATCAAGTTAGCAAATATTGAGGGCATGATGTCAGTAGAAATGGCATTAATTTATGTTAACATATAAAAGGTCCCATGCTCAGACTTGATATGTAGCTCCATACTGAAAAATACGAATTCCAGTCATGTTTTAGTGCCTATGAAGCCTGGTTCTTGGCCTCTCCGTTGCGGAGCACAGGCTCCGGATGCGCAGGCTCAGTGGCCATGGCTCATGGGCCCAGCCGCTCCGCGGCATGTGGGATCTTCCTGTACCAGGGCACGAACCCGTGTCCCCTGCATCGGCAGGTGGACTCTCAACCACTGCGCCACCAGGGAAGCCCATGAAGCCTGGTTCTTAGAGTCACTGTCCAGCTGGCTGGGTCCTTATCCTGGCCTGGGCACATCACCCAATGCCTGGCCCAGAGCAGGCTCCCACTGCTCCTCCTGCTGCCTTGCAGGGGTCAGCCCTGGTCAGCGTGTCTAAAGGTTCTTTCAGAACTGCCTGTGTGCGTGTGAAGATTCTCCTGAGGCCTTTCAGTGCTGCTTTGAAAGCCTTACAAAAGAAGCTGAATTGCCCATGCATATACTGCTGGTCCACAGTTCCAAGAAAAGTTTCTTGTTTTGAACTACAGACAGAGCAGACAGGCCTAGGAGGAAGCCTGACATGTGCACCATGGGCCTGAGAACTGGACAGAAGAAAGCTGGCTCATTAAGTGTTAGCTGTCTTAATGCCAAGAGCAGTGTTATTAATGGGTACCCATTACTAAGGCCTGGGCTTATGAAGACCTGCTGCAACTTGCAAGTGTCCCTTTCAATATATGCCTAATCTGGAATTGGAATTCCACAACTGAGTCCTTCTAAAAACTGTAATTTGAAAAGATACATGCAACCCAAAGTTCATAGCAACCCTATTTACAATAGCCAAGACAAGGAAACAACCTAAGTGCCCATCAACAGATGATTGGCTTGAGAAGCTGTAGTGTGTATATATATGTATGTATATATATATATATATACACACACACTACAATGGAATATTACTTAGCCATAAAAGAGAATAAAATACTTGGTGAAATAAGTCAGAAAGACAAATACTATATGATATCACTTGTATGTGTAATTTAAAAAATTATTCAAATCTATACACAAAGCAGAAACAGACTCACAGATAAAGAAACTTATAGTTACCAAAGGGGAGAGGGACAAATTAGGAGTACAGAATTAATAAATACAAAATATTATACATAAAATAAGCAACAAAGATTTACTGTATAGCACAGGGGGATTATATCCAATATCTTGTATTAACCTAAAATGGGATATAATCTGCAAAAAACCCTGAATTACTATGCTATATACCTGAAACTAATGCAATATTGTAAATCACCTATACTTCAATTTAAAAATCCTAATATCTTGTATAATATTCTCTCTCCTTGTTCTGAGTCCCTCCCCTTCCCACTTCCCAAACTCAGCACAGAGGCTCTGCTCAGACCCACCCCTCCCTTCCATGTTGGCTCATTTCCTTGGGACCAAACTCATATGTCTTGGTTTTCCTTTCCTGGAGATAAGACATTATTGTAGGCTTTCATGTAACCATCCTTTGAAGGGGCCCTCCACCAGTCCTCTCATCTCTGCTAACTTGTCTGAATTCTGGGATAAGGACAGTTTATTTAAGATCATTCTAGGATGCATCTTTTAGTAATTTCAGTGATTGTGCCTATTATAAAGTACCAACTCATTTATCCAGCACCACTGGTTTTTTCATAAGGGAAGAATATGAACTTATAAATTGAAATTATAAGCCATTAACTCATTTGATTCCTATGACAATGCTGTGCATTACTGCTTCCACCTTAAAGCTGAGAAATCTAAGGAGCAGAGAGGTCAAGTAACTTGCTTAAGATCTCACAGCTGGTTAAAGATGGAGCCCAACTCTGAGCCCAGGTGTCTCTAACTCCAGAGTCCATGATCTTTCTACCGTATCATACTTTCTTCAGAAAGACTTCCAAATAGACAGTTTATCTGTTTAGATATCTTAAAACTCCTTTAAACAAATTTCAATAGAAAAAATGTCTAAGCTGTCTTTCATACTCTCATTTCACCTAGATATGTGTTAAGCTTCACCCATTGTCTTCTGTTTAACTTTTATTGATGAGCTGGCCCTGAAAGTGGTTAAGAGCACAGGCCCTCTGCTGTGTGATCTTAGGCAAGTTACCTAACCTCTCTGTGCTCCAGCTTCTTTATCTGTCAACTGCAGATTACGACAGTGCCAATTTCTGTGGGTTGTCATGTGGATTAACAGCATTAAAATAAGTAAGGGAATTAGAATGGTAACTGATAAATAAATGCTCACACTTTTATTATTGATGAATTAGTCAATGATCTATCACTGTTGAAGTGTTGATCCAACTCATTTATACATTTCTCTTTTGTCCTATAAATGTCAGGCTGTGAGCTGTGACTTTTCCTGCTGTCTCTATAACTATTTTTGGCAGTCTTCCTTTACTAGACCTGATGTGGAATCAGAAACTAGACCAACCAATTCTTATAGAACTGTATGTTAAATCTGAATGTCATCTGAAGAAGACTTTTCATGGCTTTAGTATAGTTTCATTACAGCTACTTCTGGAGCATAAAAGGTAATTTATCTTTATTTCTTAGTGTTAGATTTTTATTTTTGAGGGCACTGGAAGGCTGATCTCCAGATGAGGAAAATGTAATTCTCTATAATTTGGAGAAGTCTAGTGTAGGCAATGGTCATTAAAAAAAAAAAAAACAAACTCATGAAAACTTCCAAACAATACCCAAAGTAGAGAGTCTAATATAACAAGTCCCCAGATACCTATTAAGTTCCAACAATTATCAATATTTTGATAATCTTTTTTCATCCATCCTTAGGAATCCTATTTTATCAAAGAACAAAACACACACATTTCAGCATGTATCTTTAAAAACTTCAAAAAAGTTTTTAATGTAATCATCATGCTATTATTATGCTCAAAAGAATTAAGTGCAATTTATTAACTTAATCCCATCTTCAGTCCATATTTAGATTTTGCCAGTTTCAAAATTTTTTTTGTAGTTACAGCTTTTTTAAAATCAAGGTTCAGATAAAGCCCATGTATTGCATTGGATTTGTGAGCCTTTTAAATTTATTTTATTCTGTAACATCCCCACTGTCTCACGTCACTGGTTAATAGTGGGTTCTTTGCCCTGTAGGCCAGTAGTTTGCAAAGTGCGGACCAGCAGCAGCGTTAGCATCTCCCGGGAACGTGTGAGAAATGTAAATGTCTTCTCAGGCCCCATCCAGTCCTACTGAAACAGACTTTGGGAATGCAGCCCAGCAATTTGTGTTTTAATAAGCCCTCCAGGATCTCACCTGGGTACCACTGTTGTTGACTAGCCCACATCATAGATTCGGCTGATTGCTGCCTCCTGTTGCCATTTAGCTTCTCTAATTACCTCTGTATTTCCTATAAATTGGCAATCAGCTTTAGAGCCTTGATTACATTCAGGTTCACCACTTTTTTTTTTTTTTTTTTTTGCGGTACGCGGGCCTCTCACTGTTGTGGCCTCTCCCGTTGCGGAGCACAGGCTCCGGACGCACAGGCTCAGCGGCCATGGCTCACGGGTCCAGCCGCTCCACGGCATGTGGGATCCTCCCAGACTGGGGCGCGACCCCGTGTCCCCTGCATCGGCAGGCGGACTCTCAACCACTGCACCACCAGGGAAGCACCTACTACTTTTTTTTTTTTTTAAGGCAAGAATACTTCACAGATGATGCTATGCTCTACTACTGCATCAGTCATGAGGTACGTAAGCTCTGTTTGACCCAATGTTAGTGATGCTGAGACTGCCAGTGCTTGGGTGGCATCCACCTGATGCCTGCTCTACTGAATGGTTTCACCAACCACTGATTGTTGTTCAGACTTATTTTCTTTGGGATCATGAGATGAAGATTTTTAATATTATCCATTCTGTACTTATTAATCATTTGCAGCCTTTTATTGTTCTTGTTGCTTATTTGGGAACATGACAACTTCCATGGCATAGTTACAGGTTAAAAGCAGTATGAACTTGATTCTTTGGTGACAAATTAAAAACAACTTTATAGAATTTTTTTCATAACCCTTACGATAAGCACAGACCCTTGGTTTGCATGATTTGCATTTGCTTAGAAAGCACTCATTTAATTAGTGAAGAAATTACAATGTAACCGTTTTGAATCTGGGTTCTGAATCAATTACTGTCTACCTTGATGCCTGTGTTAAGCCAGATAGGCTGCTCAACCAAGATCTGTTCCTTAGATCTCTGTTTAAATGCCTTGGACCCTTTTACTCTATGATGACAGTAGTATCATATATTCTTATCTGCCTGATAAGGACTTTAAAATATTCTGAGATAATATATGTAGAGTATTTTGGGTGAAATTATGAAGAGGTGTCTCTTAGACCTGACTCTTCTATCTATGAGATAGAGCAATGTTTCTCAAACTTTGACAGTGACCTACAGTAAAAACACATTTTATACTGTGATCCTGTGCTCTCTCTCACACACACATACACACACACTTCTTAGAAATGGAAAATCTCGGTCTCTACCCCAGACCTATAGAATCAGACATTCTGGGAGTGGGTCTGTAAGGTGTTTCACCAATAATTGTTAATTGTATTATCTGCAGTCCACCTTGATGCTTTCCATTTTGTTCTCTACAGTTCTACTCCAATAAAAATTGCTGGTGGTAATCCGCTGGGTTAGAATGATTTCCTGATGCACTATTAGACTGCAACCCACATTTTCAAAAAAAACCATCTCCTCCTATGTGGTTCTAAACTCACTCTCCACAAGATTGCTTCATTCTTTTTCACATTCTTTTCCATTATGGCTTATTACAGGATATTGAATATAGTTCCTTGTACTAAGCAATAGGACCTTGTTTATCCATTCTATATATAATAGTTTGCATCTGCTAATCCCAAACTCCCCATCCAACTCTCCCCCACTCCCTTCCCCCTTGACAATCACAAGTCTATTACCTATGTCTGTGAATCTGTTTCATAGATAAGTTCGTTTGTGTCCTCTTTTAGATTCCACATATAAGTGATACCATACGGTATTTGTCTTTCTCTGGTCTGACATAACTCCACTTAGTATGATAATCTCTAGGTCCATCCATGTTGCTGGAAATGGCATTATTTCATTCTTTTTAAGGCTGAATAGTATTCCATCGTATATATATATACGACATCTTCTTCATTCATCTGTTGATGGACATTTAGGTTGTTTCCATGTCTTGGCTGTTGTAAATAGTGCTGCTATGAACATAGGGGGAGCATGTATTTTTTCAAATTATAGTTTTGTCTGGATACATAGCCAGGAGTGGGATTGCTGGATCATATGGCAACTCTAGTTTTAGTTTTTTGAAGAACTTCCATACTGTTCTCCATAGTGGCTACACCAATTTACATTCCCACCAGCACTGCAAGAGGGTTCCCTTTTCTCCACACTCTCTCCAGCATTTGTTATTTGTAGACTTTTTAATGATGGCCATTCTGATTGGTGTGAGTTGATACCTCTTTGTACTTTTGATTTGCATTTCTCTAATAATTAGCGATGTTGAGCAGCTCTTCATGTGCGTATTGGCCATCTGTATGTCTTCTTTGGAGAAATGTCTATTTAGGTCTTCTGCCCATTTTTGGATTGGGTTGTTTGTTTTTTGTTATTGAGTTGTATGAGTGATTGTTTCATTCTTATCATTTGGTTGCCTGAATACAAGTGCCCCTGTTCTCACACACACACAACCAACTGTAATGCAAGGTGGTGCTGTTAAAAAAGTATGAAATGCGTTCATAGAGGTGGGTACCATTGATTTGAACTAGAGGCACAAGGGAAGGCTTCACACTGTGGATAAGAATTCATTTATTCATTCATCACTTAAGTGAAGAGGAAGGCACAATAAATGAAGAGCGAGATTCTTGCCTTTCCTGAGGTTACAGGCTGGATGGGAAAGAAAATGGGACATGCGACAGGCAAGTAGACATGAAGGGACAAAGAGCCTGGTAGTGTCAGTCGGGGCTCATGGATCTCAGAAGACGGAACTAATCAGAAGGTTGAATGTGGACGGGGATGGAAGCAAAACTTGAACTGGCCCTCGATGGTTAAAAAGGATTTAAATGCACAGACTGGGGCGAGGGTGGGAAAGGACCTTCCAGATGGAGTTAGCAGCCTCCTTCTATTGATATAATGCTTGCAGTTATAAATAAGGAGGGTGCTTTTAAGAGGTAACTAGAAGCCTGGCAATAATAACAAAATTTTTATTTTTGTCAATAATAATAGCACTTGCTGTGAAGTTATGAGTTAGGTACTATTGTTCCCAAGGTTGAAAATGCAAATTTATGGCAGAACGAGGATCTGAGCTCAGGTCAACAGAACTTCAAGGTCATAGTCCTATCCATTAAGCTCTGGAGCATGACTGGGATGGAGCTCCCATTAAGAGCCCGCAGGCAATGATATATAATGGCATTGAAGGATGGGTGGCTCAAAAGTGGACTGACTGGGGAACACGGACCTAATTCTTTGATCTCTGATTACTATGACTCCATCTGCCACTAGATGTCAAATGTTACTGAAAAGGAATCACTAAAGTTTGTGAATGAAAAATTATTAGGGCTATTAACAGTGACATTCTCTGTTTAATTGAAATCAGTTGACTTAAATATTAGTTTCAGGTGTACAGCATAGTGATTCAATATTTCTGTACCTTATACAAATCCAAAGTTATTACAATAATATTTGACTATATTCCTCTTAATCCCCTTCGCCTATTTTGCCCATCCCCCCATCCGCTTCACCTCTGGCAACCGCTAGGTCTAACAGTGACATTCTTATTAACTTTCCTTCTGTTATACATATCTGAATGGGACTAAAAGGGGCAGAGTTCCACAAGTTGCTCATGACCCAAAGCCTCTCCCTGTTGTGTCACGGGCCATAAAAAACCTGGGTCTGCGCAGGAGTGTTTTACAAATGTGAACCCCATCTTGTGTGTGTATTGGAAAAACAAGTGAAAGTAGCTGCTATAGGATATCAAAGATGATCTATGGATTGTAGCTTTGCCTTAGAGAGATTTTGAACTTTGAATTGGGTCTAAAGTTCCCTCAGCTTTGGAGAAGTCATCGCCACTGGGGAGAATGGCGAAATAACTCCTAGGAGTTATTTCCCCTTGAAATAGTCCCGCTAAAATCCTGACTTACAGTTGGGTTGCTTTCTTGATGTTCCTAGATTTTACATGCATGACTGATTCTGTCATTCTAATTTCAGCCATCAGCTCAGATGTCACCTCCTCAGCTAGACCTTCCAGCTAAATTAGCCATTGAGGTACCTACTACAACACATTGTCATATTGTTTCTAATTGTACCTTATCACCAGCTAAAACGACCTTTTAAAAATTCCTTTATTTTCCTGTTAATTATCTGTTTTCTCCTCTAAGCTCCAAGAAAGCAGGGTCTTTATCTGTCTCGTTTATCACTGTATTCTCATGCCTAGAATAGTGCCTGGCACATAATAAAGGTTCAGTAGATATTGCTGGATGAATAGATGGCAGCTGGTAGGAGTGGTGTGCTGTGGGTTTAGCAATCTTCCCAGTGCTTTTTCTTCCAGTAAACTTTGTTCTTTGTGATTGCATGCAAAGACTAGGGAGAAGTGAACAGCTTAATCTCTCTCAGGGGGTTAATTACTTGGGTTAAGACCTTTCAGCCGTCAAGAAATCCTCATAACATTCAACATATAGTTACCTATGCTAGGGAAAACTGTTCATCAGGCTGAACTAGTAGATATTATGTAACAAAAGGTGGTAAAAGATAATGGTGATGGCTAAAAATGATAAGATCTTAGACATGATAGACACCTTAGGGAGAGTATAGTACCAACTTTTCATTTTACAGATGAGGAAATTGTCTTCCCCAAAGATTAACTGACATGCCTGAACCCATGCAACTAGGTTAGTGGAGAAGGCCAGGGATAGGAGTTTGAATTTTTTTTTTTAAGGAATTAAAAAAAATTATTTTATTTTTGGCTGTGTTGGGTCTTTGTTGCTGCGAGCAGGCTTTCTCTTGTTGCGGTGAATGGGGCTACTCTTTGTTGCGGTGCACGGGCTTCTCATTGCGGTGGCTTCTCCTGTTGCAGAGCATGGGCTCTAGGTGCGTGGGCTTCAGTAGTTGAGGTGCATGGGCTCAGTAGTTGTGGCTCACAGGTCCTAGAGTGCAGGCTCAGTAGTTGTGGCGCACCAGCTCAGTTGCTCTGCAGCATGTGGGATCTTCCCGGACCAGGGCTCGAACCCATGTCCCCTGCATTGGCAGGCAGATTCTTAACCACTGCACCACTAGGGAAGCCCAGGACTTTGAATTTCTAATCCCAGCCTTATCTTTCTACTTTACACAAGGGCTTCCATTATGCTTTCTTCGAATGAGAATTTAATTGGTCAATAGACACGTATTCTAGACATGGGTGAAGGACATTGCATTTAAGTAATATTGCAGAAGAAGGAAATGTCTGATAAAAATGAGTTAACATTCTTTGCTCCCCTGTAATACCTCTGTGATTATCCACTTGGTTAACAGCACACAATCTACAACAACGCAGTGCCTAAACATCTAATTTTGGTAAATTACTGAATTTGTCACTGAGAAAGATAAGCAAATGAAAAGGACATTGTCTCTGATCTCAGGCACAAACAACTGGCCACAATGGAAGGCAGTGTTGTAATAAAAGTGTAAAATGGGTACACAGATGTGGGTACCATTGATTGGAACTGGAAGCACACTGAGGACAAGCATTTCAACAAGCAGAGAAGAGACATTGCAGATGGGGAAATGGCAAGAGGTCTGAAGCTGGGCAGTGATGCTCAAAGAAGAGTAGGCAGCCTTCTGAGCTGCAAAGAGAAGTGTAAAGAAGACGGTCATTCTGAAAAGGCAGGCAGAGGGTCTTGAGGTGGATTGTGGAGGACCTTGAGATTCCTATTAATATTTTTTCAAATTCTTTTTGGATATCACTGAGTTTTTGAGTAGGGGACCAACATAATCACATATGTCTTTTAACAAGGTAATTCCGTTACTTTGTAAACGGGTGTAAAATGCCAAGAAGAAAAAGGCTGCAATTGGAGGGACTAGTTAAGAGTCCAGGCAAGAGAAAATGAGGGTCTGAAGCTGCTTGGCATCCAAAGAGATGGGAGAGACTCTGTGAGTTAGAACCATGTAGAAATACCACTAGACTGGGATGGATTGAAGATATGAGGAAGAACTGGCAGAGAAGCTCCTGAGGCAGCTGAGGCCGAGGTGGTATCTTTGGACAGCAGCCTTTCTTGTTGAGATACTCTACAGACTGGGCCCAATGGAGGTGAGATTGGAGGAGGAGATGAACAGGGGAGGTTTATGGTGGGTGTCTTCTGTCCCTCAGTAAAGAGAGAAAGGAGATCTCTTGCCAAGGAAGAGAGAGAGCAGATAGGTTTTGTGATTGGCTAAGTGAAAAAGAGCTCTTACACAAAATATACATCATGGGCTTTTCCAGAAGATGTCCCTAATTTAATGAGTGATTTATTCATACTTATCTATATATATTTAAGAAATGAGTGTTATTCTCACTTGCTCTGCTTGGCAAATATCAGTGCCTTGAACAAAGTGACTACACAACATCAATGAGTGGTAGCACAGGCCACTGAATCCTTAATGTTCCGTCTTGCCAACTTAATCCTCTCTAAGTCCACTTCTAAGCATAGCTGTAGGAACCATAACAAAAATAGACGTAACCATTGCTCTTCAGGAAAAGGTTATCTGGCTTTTCCAAGTCTCATTTCATGAAATGCAAGTTCACTGAGATTAAAACATATGCACTTTGCATTTTGTTCGTAATGCACTGATGGTCACAATAAAACAAAACTCTCTATCATGGCTTCCATGAAATGCCCATTTGTTAGTCGCTTGTCAAGAACAGTACACAAGGCAATTAGTCACAAAGTTGAAAAAGTCTCTGAGAACTTTTAGTCGGCTTTCTAAAACTTGGCAAGACTCAGGACTGTTTTTATTTCGAAAATGGCCCTTCTAAGCGCAATAATGATAACTAGGAACTCTGTCCCATGAGAAGGGAAATTCATGCCATCACTCCAATTTTCTGAGTAAGGCTGAGCAACTCCTCTTTACTGCAGTTTGGTTAACAGCCAGAAGCAAATGGAAAAATACGTGCTGAATAGCAAGCCTGACTCCCCAAAACACAGTTCAGGAAGGTAATTTCTCTTTATTTTCCCACTGGAAGGATTGCCAGGGGAAACTGAGCTGTTAGCTCTGTGCTTCTTCATTTCTTAAGATCTATAAGACAGATCAGAACATTTGGAGGCTAACACCAGGAATATCAGAGTAGATGGAAAACCAAACTAATGAGAAGGAATTTTAAAAGAAGCAATTTACCCACGTGTATCTGTTTAGAGTTGGTTGATTTCCACAGTTGTTGAAGCTCCCAAGTTTTAAGACGGGGTTACAGTCTACAATCTGGCTTAGCTCCAGTTACCTGCTACTTACTGATTTAGAAAACATGGGAGACAGCAAAAAAAGCTTGAGGAAGGAAAGCCTGGTGCAGTAGTGCTGAATTTAAGCATGCATCAGAATCACCTGGGGGCTTGTTCAAACACAGGAACGCTGAGCCCCACCCAGAGCTTCTGATTCTGTAGGTCTGGGGTGGGACCAGGGAATCTGTTTCCAAGCCACTCCCAGGTAACACAGTTGCTGCTGGTATGGGACTGCACTTGAAGGGGAAGTAAAGTTCTGAGTAAAAGCATGGAGACTGCACTTTAGTGAAAGGATAAAGGAATTGACTTTATTCTGGAGAAAGAGGATGAAGACGCAAATTACCTTACTCACATGAAGGACTGGATCAGAAATTCACCTCAAATGAACAATCAGCAGAATCTGGAGAAAGTGGTCTTAAGTGGCAAGGAGTTCTATTGTAAGGTTAGGTATAAGGGAAATATTTAGCCACCAAAGTTAAATGATGGAGTCTTCAAACGAGTGATCTAAAAGGGAAATCTTTTATCATTTTAGTTCAGAAGAATTAACTTTAAGACTTTTAGCTCATAAAATAAGTAAAATTGAAATAAGCAAGAAACAGAAATTGATTTAAAAGCACTTATGTTAACCACGACTTCTGGAATTAAAAGAAAAGAAAAAGAATCTGGCATAAGGAGTTCATGTTGTCTGAATTCAGGTCTCTTCCTGCTGTATTCCTGGAGCCAGATGACAGCCAGAGAGGCTTAAATAAGTGAGTCCTGGGGCCTGAGCCACTCATTTAATGAAAATATGATTGGCCCTGCCCGTGAGAAAAACTTTATCTGAATTTTTCCTGAGGGGGTCAGGTGGGAAAATGACTAAGGCATAAACTTCTCATTGACCTTCATACGTGGACATCGGCTTTGTCTTGAAAATGCAGTTGAAGACACAAGCTGTCATTAACAACAACAAAATAAAAACATAGGATAGGTTCCTCTCACAATTCAGTATTATAAAGTTTGTACCTTTCTCCATGAACTGCCTTGATTCCTTTTTATCACATGATGAAAGATGTGAAATTTACTATGTTCCTCTTCTGGTCACGGCTGCCAGGAACCCCAGAGCTAAGCTTTCTGTTCAAGTCTGGTAGCTTCCTTTGAAATGATTTTCTGACATAGTTGTCTCTCCCTAGCCCCTTACTTCTTAGCCAGTAATTTTTTTTTGGTGTCATTTAAAATATTCTTTCATGTAATATAAATTCCTGTCAAAAGCTTTTTTGGTGTAGACATTGTTACATATAATGAATTTTAAAAACTATATACAGAATCCTATTTAGCCACAAATAAATATATAAAAGTGTCTCTCTTTATAAAGATAAGGCTGACCCTCAGGCAGGATATTCTTTCTGGGGGCTGGCCATAGCATTGTAGTAAAGAACATGGGCTTTGAACCTGTTCCTGCCCCACTGGCTGTGTGACCCTAGATACATTATTTAACCTCTGTGCACCTCAGGTCTCTCATCTGTAAAATGGCCTAATTACAGTGCCAAACTCCAAAGATTCTTGGGAGGACTAATTAATGCTTTGAACAGTGCCTGAACCACAGGAAGTATTTTGTAAATGTTAGCTCCGTCAATTAGAAACAGTAGTGATGGAATTTTGTGACCCACTCAATCGTGGAGTTAAGTGGTACCATTTCAACCACAGGTTCACATTCTGGGCAGTGGGAGCTCTGGTTTTAATTTGGACTTAACTTGAAAGATACGCTTCCAACAAATGAGTGTTCATGATGAGAACCTTCTATGGTCGTAGTGTGGCCAATGCAGAACCCAGGGGCAGCAGACAGAGAGCAACAGAAAGATGTAGCACTGCAGAGAGAGGGAGAGACCGTTCCCAAGGAAACAGGTTGCTAGGGGCAGGCATTTGGTAAAGTGTGCTGGAGAAATACAATTTCCTTGAACTACATCTAATGAAAATACTGTGTACTGACAGTGAACTTTAAAGCAAGTGTGATGTGAAGCTGAGAATGTTGATGAATTTGAAATAAGGCTTCTGAAACCACCCTTACTCCATCATGGGCTACTTTACGGCAAGAACAATATGGTCACACAAGACTAGACAGTAAGAGTGTGGGTGACACAAGAGGAAATCTGGAGTTGAGCATGATAGATTTGATTCATATTTTTGCGAAAACAATTTGGAAGCCCAAATTGGATGGGCTTGTATCCATGTATTTCTACATGGTTCTAACTCATGGATAGTGTATGTGGCTGTATAAAATTATATGCCAGACAATTATAAACTGTTCTCATTTCATCATATGTATTGGATTTTTTGGTGATGATTTCTTCTTAAAGTTCTGAGTTGAAGAACTGTTCCGGGTACTGATAAACAGATGTTTACAGTGGATAGAATCTACTGACTACTGGCGATGAGATCATGGTGTCCAGAGGGAGCAAAACAAGTTATGATTCTTTGTAGAACTGATGTAAAATGTTAAATAGGGTTGTATTACTCAGGGTTCTCCAGGGAAACTTCTAGAACCAACAGAGAGAGAGAGAGAGAGAGTGTGTGTGTGTGTGTATCTCTATATTTTTAAGAGTTGGCTTACATGATTGTGGTGGGGAGCAAGTCTGAAATTGGCAGAGTAGGCTAGTAGGCTGGAGACCCAGGGAAGAGTTGATATTACAGCTTGAGCCTGAAGGCGTCTGCAGTCAGAATTCCTCCTTCCTTGGAGGACCAGTCTTTTTTGTTTGTTTGTTTTGTTTTTGCGGTACGCGGGCCTCTCACTGTTGTGGCCTCTCCCGTTGCGGAGCACAGGCTCCGGACGCGCAGGCTCAGCGGCCATGGCTCACAAGCCTAGCCGCTCCGCGGCATGTGGGATCCTCCCGGACTGGGGCACGAACCCGCGTCCCCTGCATCGGCAGGCGGACTCTCAACAACTGCGCCACCAGGGAAGCCCTCAAGCCATCTTGATGAGGCTTCACCCACGAGGGCTACATGCCAATGTGGGGACACCACTAGTAAGAGAAAATGAGGGGGGCTGCAGGGGCAGGAATCAGATAATATTGCTCGTGTCAGGGTGGATGGAGGTACCACTGAAGTTCTCCTCACAGTGAACTCCATGAGAGAGCCAGCATTTGGACACAGATGTGGAAATGCAAGGTGGCAGACAGGGTTGGATAAGTTTCTGTTAGTTTCTGCTCTTCTATCCTCCCTCCCCTTCATTGACTTGAAGGCAGAAGCAGCATGTTGAGGGCCGCAAGGCTGGGTGTGGGATGAAGGGAGAACAAGGAAACATGGTGCAGAACTGCCCAGGCCTCTCTACCTCTATTCCAGACCCGAGAACATGAACCAAGGAGAAGCAGACACTTTAGACTGGGTGTGAAGTGGACACTTTGATTTAGACTCACCTGGACTTTTGAATACTTGAAAGTGAGTCTTGAAAGTGTCTGGATGAGAGAGCTTCCAGGGTGGGGAAGAGATCCAGCAAAGCATGTTTGAAGGCAGTGACGCAAGAAAAATAAATTCTCTTTCCTTGTGTCCTCAATTGACTTCAGCTCTCTCAGTACACTGGTTACACAAATTTAGAAAGACTCAGTCCTGAGTTAGTTATGTGTCACCACTGCCCTGATTATCACGCTGCCCTGATTTGGAACGCTTTGTGGCCCTTCACATGTCTGGGCACTGTATCTCTGTCAGCCGAGGCCCAGGAGGAGGATGAGATCAGGAATTGAGGCAAAGGCTCCCGGGAGAGTAACAGGGGCCAAGGTGTACAGTGTGCCAACTAAAGCAGCCAGTCAGGGGCAAAGTTCTCACGTGCATGGTTGTGTCTCCACTGCAAACACTAATTTATAATCCTCCTGTTCCTCTAGAGTGAGACTAGCTTGCAGATAATTAAACTAGAAAAAGGAGTTAGTGATGACTGAAGGACATTAGCGCCTATTTGAATTAAATGGAGAGAGTCTGCCCCTGTTTGGTGAGTATTTAAATGCCTATTTCTGGAGACCACTCTCACTTGCTGTGCTAGACATTATACAAGGCAACGGGTTGATTTGTCAGCCTAAGGAATCAATAATTCTGTTGTTCACATCCAGCAGCTTCTGTTCTGGGTCATGCTGGTATTAACTGAGTTTACTGTCTCCCTTGAAAAGCCATGGTCTCCTTTCCCCACCCCTACTGAGACTTCTTTAATCACGTGAAAATAATACAGACGAATACATAAGGAAAAGACTAACAAACAATGAAAGATCTCAGAATGAAAACTGATGCTATACGTTAACAGTGAGGTGAAATTATATATCTCAGTGCTTAGTGCAGTTATGTTAAGGGACGGAAAATATTAGGCAGATGAGAGCTGCAAAGCCTTCCATATTCACCTCAAATGTCTCTCTTCCCCCACTTCACTTTTCTTCGTTCTTACAAGATACCTGAAAATAATAATACTCATGTTTGGAGGGACATTCTTTGCAATTGGAGGACCATTCTTTTTGCAATTCTTCACCAAGTGAAGGATTCTCTTTCAAAGGTTAACCTGGTACTCCCAGCCTGGGGACTAAGGGAATCAGACTAACTTATGTGGCCAACGCATGGCTTTGAGCCTTAAGGAGAAGAAAGGTCTGACAGGAGAGAGGGATGTTGGCTAAGAGGAGAACCACAGAAGGATCAGGAACTGATAAAGTCCATGTTACATCAGGAGCTGTGAAGAGAGTAGGCAGAAGGGAAGTTAGGAAGCCAGTAACCCCAAATTCAAGCCAGCAGAGTGCTAGCTGCTGTACAGAATTCAGTTTTCTAAGCATTTTGAAAAAAAGACTAAAATAGTGTGCCCTACTAAGAGTCACTAGGATCCATTCAGGTGTCCGTGGTGGTATTTGTGTCCATTTTGCATCTTTAAAAATATGCCTGGACTATTTTCTCTGGAAATTTTCAAGTTGTATTGGATATTTATGAATTTTGTCCACTCTTTATGATGTTCAGGCATTTCTTATGACAACATAGAGACCAGGAAATAATGAAGGGTCTTAATTTAAAAAATCAAAACTTCTGAAATTCTTGTAGAACCTCTTCTAAAAACTTGCTTTGAGGATCAATTGCTTCTTTTATGAATTAGGTAATGTACATGGTTCTGACAGAAACGATATGATAAAAAGTCCAACTACATGATGATAATTCAGAGCATGAAAGACAGTTTTCTCTGAATCCCATCTTTTATTTGATTAGAATCAAGGTCAGAGTTTTTTCCGGATGTTTCTTGCTAGCCTAAAGTGGATCCTTTGTTTTCTAAGAAAAAGGCCCAACATTCACAGCCGGACCGCACTACCCTCTGCTTCCCGCTTCCTGAGGCTCAGTGGGTCAGAGCCAATGCATTCCGACAGGAGAACCAAAAGACAGCCTGATCCGGGTCAGCTGCCCACTGGGGTGTTTTGGGGTCAGAATTCTGAAGCGGCCACGACATTCATAGACATCCCAGTGTGAATGAGAATTCCTCCATACTTAGAAATTCTCCTAGAGGGAGACAGTTCCTGTCTTAAGTTTTAAGGAGACTCTAAAAGGGTCAGACAACTCTGGTTGGCGGAGCTGATGTTGAGGGGCGTAAACTGCTGACTGCTGAGTCCGAATTCGCTCCCAGAGGCGTTTATTGAGCACCCCTCTGCGTGCAGAGCCCTGCGGGAGCAATCAGCCAGAGCTGAGCTCGAGCTGTACAGACGGAGATAGCACAGTTCAGGGCAGTATAATGCTGGCGACTCCCGGCCCACTTCTCATCTCGAATCCTAGATCGGCGAACTGAAATCCTAAGACATCCTTACATCATCTACATCCGTGGTTCTCAATGCGGAGGGGGCGGTGGTTCAGGGAGGGAAAGGAATTCAGCCTCCAGGAGACATTTTCAGTCGTCATAACCTGGGGGTGGTGGAAGGGTCGCTACTGGTATTTGATGGGTAGAGACCAGGAATGCTGCCAAACATCCTACAATGCACACGATAGACCCTCAACCTAAAATGTCCACAGAGCTGAGGTTCACAAACCCTGATCTAAATGTATGGTTTCAGCTGTTTAATGACAGTGGTTATCTATGCTCTCGTCTTTAGTTTTTTTTTTTTAATTATTTATTTAATTGGTTGTGCTGGGTCTTAGTTGCGGCAGGTGGGCTCCTTAGTTGCGGCTCTAGGGCTCCTTAGTTGCTGCTCACCAGCTCTTAGTTGCAGCATGCGAACTCTTAGTTGTAGTATGCATGTGGGATCTAGTTCCCCAACCAGGGATCAAACCCGGGCCCCCTGCTCTGGGAGCGTAGAGTCTTATCCACTGTGCCACCAGGGAAGTCCCTAGTCTTTAGTTTTAATGGAGGCTTATTAGGCTCAAGCCTGTGTAATACACTCGTAAGTATGTTAAAAACAGGACAATAGGGTCCAAATGGAGTCGTTTATGCTAAGCCCCATGTCATCAAACCCAGACTTAACTGTATAATTGTTTTGGCTCTCCTAGAAATGGAATCTTAAACCAGTCAATCAGGAATTGCCTGGTAGGCACTAGTTAGGTAATCTGCCTGATACACCCCTGCTTTCCTCTAAAGGAAAGTGACCTTGAAATAACCAAGCTGCTTTTTGCCTAGTATAACTTCCTTGCTCCTGTTCCCTTCTGCCTATGAATGTCTTTCATTTTGTACAGCTCCTTTATATCTGCTAGGTTAGATGCTCCCTGATTCAAATTGATATTTGCTCAAATTCTTAAAAATTTTAATATGCCTTAGTTTCTTTTAACAGGCATACGGGTTTAAGAGGTTGTTTTTACCTCTGTATATTCATACTTTAATTCATCAAATGAATATTTTTAAGCTGATGAAGAATTAAGATATTCTTAATTCTCAAATTCAGTGAGGTGAGGCCCTATGCTACAGCCAAGGAAAACACTGGAGCCGGAGGGAGAACTTGGGGGGACGGTGCCACTGTGTTGGGGTCTCCATGTCTCAGCTCCCTCCTCTGGATGGTGAGGAAGATGGGCTTTATCTGAGTTCTTTTGGGGGTTCTAATTTTCTACTATTCAAAACTCCTCATAATGGAAACCCTACATCCATTTCACCTTTTCGTATGTCTTCACCAGATATTTCTCTTTCCTCCTCTCCTAGCTACCAAAACACCTTCCCTAATTTCTCCTTTTCTACACAAAAAGATTTTTAACCTAAACAAAACGGTTAACTTTACTTCAAGCCTTTATTTAAGTCTAAACCCCTCTTTCTCCCCACTCAAAAATCACCTTCTCAAAGCTTTCCTTGCCTCCCATACTCCCACTGCTCTGGTACGTCCATATTATCCTGTCAGCTGGCTGTGGGCACTTTGACATATAACGACTATGCTTGTGTTATATTCTAATGTTCTGTTTTATATGTCTCTTTAATCCTAAAATCCATGTGTGTGCCTTCTCTCTCTGTAGACCACAGATTGCTAGAATACGAGCACCTCTGCATTTAATCATACTTTTTAGGGTGTGCACTTTTTGATGGACGGTCACACGTGCCTTCCTAGTTCTTAGTAGGAGATGAGGCATCACCAACACAGAAACACAGTTTCTGAGAAAATAACAGGAAGGTGAAACTATATTATATTCAGGGATGTAGGTGGAAAATGCCCTCAAACTGGATGTTGTGAAAACAAAAACAAATCAGTGATGTAGATTACTTGACACATAGAATCTAATTTGAATTAACTCTGTAAATGAAAATGTAACAGATAAACTCCACAAATTTATTGAAATATAAAAATCAATTTAAAACTTGGAAAACAGATTAGAGATAGACATTGTATATTCTCCATTTTATCTCCCCCGCCCTTTTAAAAGCATTCCAAAAAATGAAATGAATCATTTCATGAATTTCTGACAGGTTCAAAATAGCCATCAAGGTCCTTCATGAAACTTTTCTACTAATTACCAGTGTGACTTCTGGCAAGTTATTTAAACACTCTGGATCACAGTTCGCTCACATACAAAACGAATTTTTGATGGACCTAAGATGGTAAGTCCCAATCTTGGGAATCACCTGGGTAGCTTTTAAAAAATCCTGATGCCCAGGTAACACCCCTGACCAAATAAATCAGAATCTCTGGAGTTGGGACAGAGCAACAATATTTTTTAAGTTCCCCGAATAATTCCAATATTCAGCCCAAGTTAAGCCCAACGTTCACCCCTAACTTAAAATAAACCAAGTTCCCTAAACCAGTGACTTGTTGAATGTTTTAAAAATGGCCGCTGTCAGAAAAAGCTGTTCATATTGTGGCTAAGTACACACACGGATATGTTTTTACTATTTCAATAAAATAATTTCATGGAATATCTGTTAAATTTTATAAAGCATTTCTCATCACTCTGATACTTTATATTCCATTTTACTCCATTAAAAAAACATTTTTTCAAGACCTACAGATTGAAAAATGCAGTATCTACAGGCTATGTCCTACAGTTTGGCCACTAGATGGAACCCTCGTATTTAAAGAATGGAAAGCACAGCTCGGTTCTGAACTCTGCAAAGGAAAAATAAACATGCATATGATTTAATATTAATTTTACATCTGGCCAAAAATTATTTATTTTATAAGAAAAGGAGTGTGGCTATTGAAAAAATAATAGTTCTATTAATGGTAACTAACACCAAAGGAAAGGTAAGACACTGCATTACTCTGGTTCCTTCACCACCACAAGCACCTGGTAAGGTCTGTATTCTAACCCTTTCCCAGCTGAGGAAACTGAGTACCAGAAAGGTGTAGTAACATGACCTGCCCTTGATAAACCACAGCCCCCATCACTGTGGAGCCAGCAGAAGGCAGAGAAAGGTTTGAAATCTAGTCACAATGGTACAAAGAGACAGAAGCAGAATTTAAGTCCAAATGTGTTCGCCTTTTGCTTCTAACTATGACAAAATGTAAGAAATTTAAGGTTTGTAACATTAATATCAATACACAGGTTAAATTTGTACAAGATAGAAGCACACTGGAATTTTTTCTTTTCTGTAAATCTAGGCTTCAAAGTACATACTTTTAAAGAAAAGGGGAATAAACAGCACCATAGGGAGAAGCAGAGGGGCCTGAGGCAGAGGCTGTGATGAGAGGCCTCCCGGGACGAGGAACAAATTTTGGTTTTATTCGAACTGTGGCAGCGTAGGCGTAGGGGTCCCACTGAAGGGTTTTTGACAAGGGAAGGACTTGGGATTTTTGCAGAGCCCACTCCTTCACTTCATTCCCCTCTTTGGGCAACATCTTTTTCGCAGAGAGGCCTGTCTTGATCATTGGTGAGAACATTCCTGTCCTCCATCCCCTTATGAGGTTTTCTTTTCTCATCAGCATTTAGCATTAGCAGACATGATGATAAATATCTTTTTATTTAATCCGTCTTCCCTCAGCTAGTTGTAGACTCCATAATGGAAGCTGAAAAGTCAGTAACTCATACTGAAGGTTGGGGGAGGGGGGGATGGGGAGTTTTTGCTTAATGCGTACAGAGGTTCATTTGGGACGATGAAAGAGTTTTGGAAATAGCTAGTGGTGATGGTTGCACAACGTTGTGAATGTAATTAATGCCACAGAATTGTACAATGGTTAAAATGGCAAATTTTATGATATATATTTTATCAGAATCAAAAATCATTAAAAAAAAAAAGTCAGTAACCCAAAATTCAGGCCTGCAGAATGACTTGGAAAGTATCACTGTCACTTATGAAGTGCTTTCTATGCACCAAGTATGTACTTTATATCTATTAACTAAGTGGATCCTCACTGCAACCCCATAAGGTAGACACTAATATTGTTCCCATTTTACAGATGAGAAACTGAGGCACACAATTTGCTCAAGGTCACTCAGCTTCTATGTAGAGGCAGGATTTGTATCTGGACAAGCTGCTCTTCGCCCACTATTGCTGTCTATAACTACTGCTGTCTATAATTGCTGTCTGTGTTATAGACAGAGCCTGGCATGTAATCATTTAACATTTGTTACAAGAATAACTACTTTAAAATGGTCACTTTGGCTGCTGGGTGGTAAACAGACTGGAAGGGTGAGAGGAGCTCTGCGGAGCAAGCAGGAAGGCTGCTGTAGGAGGTGAAAGATGTGAAGGTCATGGAGGTAGACAAGTGGATGGTTTACATGTATTTCAAGATAGAGACAACTATCCATTAGCAGGATATGCTAATGGATCTAATTGTGAAAGACAGAGCTTCAGTCTAAGACTGCACTGTACAATATGGTAGCCACTAGTCACAGGCAGCTACTCAGCACTTGAAATGAGGCTAGTAAGACACAAGATGTACTGTGGAGTGTAAAATGCATTCTGGATTCCAAAGACTTAGCACAAAATAGTAAACTACCTTATAGATAAATTTTATAGTGATGTAGAAATGGCCATATTTGATATATTGCATTGAATACAATATATTATTAATAAATACAACATACAGGCATACCTCAAAGATATTGCAGGTTCAGTTCCAGACCACCGTAATAAAGGAAAATCACAATAAAGCAAGTCACATGAATTTTTTGGTTTCCTAGAGCATATAAAATTTATGTTTATACTATATTGTAGCCTATTGTGTGCAATAGCATTATGTCTAAGCAATGCACATACCTGAACTAAAAAATACTCTGTTGCTAAAAAATGCTAACCATTATCTGATGTTGTAGGGTTGCCACAAACCTTCAAATTGTAAAAAATGCAATATCTGCAAAGTGCAATAAAGCACAGCACTGTAAGACAACGTGTGCCTGTAATATTAAATTAGTTGTATTTTTAAATGTGACTACTAGAAAATGTAAAATGATGTTTGTGGTTCACACTGTATTTCCATTGGAGTTGCTGATCTAGGATAATGTCCTGGTTTCTTGCTTGAACAATGCAAGTAATGGTGGTGCATTTACTGAACTGGAAAAGAAGAGAGGGAGATATAAGGATGAAAATTTAAAAATTATGCTCTGGACATAGAGGTTTGCAATGTATGTGAGATATCCAGGTGGAGATGGGGAGCCCGAAGCTCGAAGGGGAGGTCAGGGCTGGCACTGCACATGTAGGTCCCATCAGCCTGCAGATGACACTGAAGACCCTTTCTGGACAATCTATAGGTGGGAAAAACCAGCCAGCACCCAGGGTCAAGACCTGAGACACCAACAGTTAGGGGTTGGGTACAAATAGGTGACCAGATATTGCAGAAAAGATGCTACATTTCTACATTCAATTTTCTGGCTAAGAAATGACCTCTAAATTCATTATGGTTTCATGTCAGTGTACTTTTGTCTGGGATTCATGTTTTTTGTGAATTGCAGTTTATTTCAATACACACTTAGGATTGCTTTTATTTTTTAGACTATATTACTGCAGGTTAGTGGCAGAAATCTCTGGAAATATCCCTTTATGTAGAAATAACAAAACTCAATATGATGAACAAGTGCTGTAGATAAATCTCACAAAATCCCTAAATATCCAACATCAAGGGAAGAAAAAATGTCCACTGAGCTCTCAAGTGACAGTTTCTTCGTGGCAACCATCTTGGTAGGGTGATATGTTTTCTGAGAGAGGGACACATTTTTAGCGATTTTAAGAAACTTCATTTAATCCTCCAATTAAGTATTTCTTTAGAAAACTCAGTTTTACATAACAATGAATGGTCACACAGTTAAGAGCTCAAACATTGTGGTCGGGTACATGAGTTAATATTATAAATGCACTTAGTGGAGTTCCTGGCCTGCAGTGAGCACTTGGTAAATATTATTGTTCTTATTAATAATACCAGAACCACCCCTCCCCCATTCCCATTCAGCAGAAACTGTACTCCGAATTTTGATCTTTTCCTGGGCTACTGATATGTTGTCTAACACTCTCTCACGATGCTGGGCATGGGCAGCAAGCCGTGGGATCATCTGTACACTTATAACCATCCTTACCCAGATGACCATTCTGTTTTCACTTTCAGTACAGTATTCAATAACATGAGATACTCAACACTTCATTATAAAATAGGCTTTGTGTTAGATGATTTTGCCCAAGTGTAGATTAAGTGTTCGGAGCACATTAAGGTAGGCTGGGCTAAGTCACGATGTTTGGTAGGTTAGGTGTATTACAGGCATTTTTGACTTAGGATATTTTCAACTTACAATGGGTTTATTGGGATGCAACCCCATCTAAAGTTGAGGAAGATCTGTGTGTAACATATCTGTATATAACATATATGTTAGGTATGGTATGTTACATTATATAACATTATGTCAAACCAGTTGATGTGTTTCCGCCCTTGTTCTGATGATACAGCACATGCTTTCCTGCTGCACGTGCTCTTCGACTCTGTGTTGAGGTGGGGCTTTGTGTTCCTGGTGTTTTCATGTGGAGGGAACCCCATTAGAGTAACACTTTCCGTTTCTGCCCTCCTTCAATCACTGCTCTCCAGTTTGGGGGAACGATTCTCTGGAGGCTTTGGGAGATGGAGCTGGGTACCTCTTTCTGGAATCCACCTATGGGCAGAGAGAACGTGTTCTGCTCTCCCCTTTGAGCAGTTGGTTGTACACGGACAGGTCCCCGTCGGGGAGGCCTGAGACTGTCCAGCTGTGGCTGGTAAGTAGTGATTGTGAAATTTGACAGACACACTTACCTGGGAATTCCCAACAGCTAAATTCACAGAAAGGTGAGTTTTTAAGTTGCTGCCCGACTCCCGTGTTTATCTCAGAGGGTTCAGAATTTAAACACGGGTAAGAGGAGTGCTGTTTACTGATATCCTTAAATTCCCAACATCCGGTGCGTTCAGCCGGGAACTTTGAGAAATAGACCAAGAGTAGAGAGGGTTTTAGTGGAGCCAAGGCACATGGCTTTGGGGCCTCTGGGGTCGGTGAGGGGGGGGTGTCACGTGTTTTAATCTTGGTAGTTGAGTGGTGTCTATATTGTGCCCTGCAGCTGGTTTTTACTGTTGGCTTTTAACTAGTACAGCTGAGCAGAAGGCTTCAGGCTTTGGCAAGTGTGGGTCTTGTGGGATTCCTACTCTGGCTTAGGATGGCTTTATTTATAGGTGAATGGCTATTTCTGTACGGGTGAGAAGATATTTATATGCAGACAGGACTGCAGTTGCCAACCTTGGAAAGCAGTCATAATGGAGGCCAAGATCAGGAAAGTGTTTGTTTGGTACAGGCCTTTTAGATAGTCAGGAGCTGAGTGAACTTTTGCTGCGGTTTCTCAGCTGGGCCTGTTGGCCAGGACTCGAAAGAGCAGATATAGCTGAGCTCCATGTGCACTGCGAACACTGGAAGGTTCTAGCTTTAAATTATTATTATTTATTTATTTTTGGCTGTGTTGGGTCTTTGTTGCTGGACGCGGGCTTTCTCTAGTTGCGGCGAGCAGGGGCTACTCTTCGTTGCAGTGTGAGGGCGTCTCATTGCGGTGGCTTCTCTTGTCGTGGAACACGGGCTCTAGGCGCGTGGGCTTCAGTAGTTGTGGCACGTGGGCTCAGTAGTTGTGGCTCGCGGGCTCTAGAGCTCAGGCTCAGTACTTGTGGCACACGGGCTTAGTTGCTCCACGGCATGTGGGATCTTCCCGGACCAGGGCTGGAACCCATGTACCCTGCATTGGCAGGTGGATTCTTAACCACTATGCCACCAGGGAAGCCCTTTAAATTATTATTATTTTAAATTTTATTGAAGTATAGTTGATTTACAATGTTAATTCCTTCTGTACAGCAAAGTGACTCAGTTATACACATATATATATATATATATTCTTTTCCATTGTGGTTTGTCACAGAATATTGAGTGCAGTTCCCTGTGCTATACAGTATGACCTTGTTGTTTATCCAACCTATATGTAATAGTTTGCCTCTGCTAATCCCAAACTCCCATTCCTTCCCTCCCCTACCCCCCACCCACCCCCCACAAACACAAGTCTGTTCTCTGTCTGTGCATCTGTTTCTGTTTCGTAGATACGTTGATTTGTATGGTATTTTAGATTCCACATATTAAGTGATATCGTATGGTATTTGTCTTTCTCTTTCTTACTTCCTAGCTTTAAATTATTAGTTCCTGGCCTAGGAAGGCAGCATTGTTCTGGCTGCCTCAGAATCCAAGAACTACATTCAGGGCCAAAAGAGGGAATTAAGATGGCTAACCTCTTGTAATTACGTGCTTGCCAAAGGCGCTCCAGAGTCACCCATGAAAGGTAGTATATTCAGAGTAAATAAATTGACTATGCCATCTTCTTGGGTTGAAGTAGAGAACAGCTCAGTAAAATGATCACCCAAAGGCCTGCCACTCAGAATGAGGGAATAAGAACTCAAGTGCTTTGAAAACTGTGCTTCAGTGTGACAGTCACATCAAATGCAGAAGACTGAAAACAAGATAAACTGATTAAGAGCTGAAGGAAAGAAAGATTTCCTTGAGGGAGAGGCTGACATCTTAGAAGACAGGCTAATCTTTGAAGGTCTGAAAAGACAGCTATGAAACATAAGGAGACATGCCTAAGCCTGTCTGCTCCTATTAAGGAGAGACCTTAAGGTTGATATTAGATCAGAAGGAGTGCCTTGAGCCTAAGGAAACCCAGTAAGAGGACAGAAAACTAACTGAAATTACTCGCTAGCAGGGGGCTGAAGTCCAGAGAACATTTGCAAACCCTTAACCAGCAGAGTCCCCAGTAAGAGACGTTGAGGACACATATCCTGATGATTGGGTCAGTACAGAAAGTAGTTATCTATAAGATTTGTTATGGTAGGTTGGGGAAGGCAGCAAAGAATTCCTGGATGAGTTTTCCGGTGATAGAGCCATTGTAGAAGGCATGAAGGTGTTTCCTATGCTCTGAGGGACTTGCTTGAGAAATTGATGAGATGAGAACTTGAAGACAGACAAGGTAAGACATACTACATGCAAACAGGCAGGACAATAATGGAGCAAGTCCAGGTCCTGGTTCCATGCTGATCCCATGGGAGGATATCACCCAGGTGAATTCTCCAATAGTAGCAGGGGCAGAGAGGTGTGATTTGAAAAGTAGACATCTAGGGCATATCAAGAGCTCATAATTTCGTATTTCTCATCATAGGAGACCCACAGAATGAGATCTAAAGAGATATCTTAGAAAATCAATTGTTTTATCTATAAATCAAAGGGGAAACAAGGCCCTCAAATTTAGTAAACAGGGCTAGTCCCATGTGTGTTAGAAAAGGGAAGAGACCAAGTTAAGGATTAAACTCTTAGAAATTCCCCTGAGATTTCCTAAAAGGCTAGATGATGCTACTGCAGAGAAAGATTACACAGAGAAATGCTCCTTAGGCTTCAGTCAAAAACAGAGGGAAGCCAGTGGTTTAATGGGGACTCGGCAGAGGAAATAGTTCTCAACAGGTTCCCAAGACACCAACAGCACTTCCAGTCCAGGAAATTTCCTTGGGCAATTCTCCAGTTGAAACATCTGTGGATTCAGTGAAAATCCTCCCTAGGAACCACATTTAATAGAAGTAAGTGATGCCATAGCAAGGGATAGTGACAGACATTTGTCACAAGAGTTTCACAGAAGGCTGTGGTTACATCACTAGAGTCCATACTGTCAGTGCAGACTGGGGTGCCAGAAACATGGGCTGAAAGGGGAAATGGAGAGATGTGGGACAGCCCCATTTTTCCCGTTCATATTTCCATTGGGAGAGGCAGGCAACTCTCAAATAAAGCTTGATGCCTGGGGTTGCCACCATTCCAAAAATTTCAGTTTGCAAGGCAAGAATGTCTCAGTGTTATGTCCTGTGAGGGGAGACAGTACACGTAAGGAGAAATGTCCTCCTGAATTCATAAACAAAGTGCCAAAATTAATCTCTTGATGGGAATTTTCTCCCAAGTGAATCTAGGTCATAGTTGCTAGAGTGCACGCACAGACCAACTGGCATCCTGGCAACGTGGAAACCAGGACTTTTCTGCTGACTGTTTCACTTGCCACCACTGAATCTCTGCTATGGTTTTTGGCAGCACGAAGTATGGATTTATGGAACGTAACGGTGCCTGGGCTACCTTCTTTAGGGCGTGGGGTTGGCTTGTTTTCTGAATTTCATGGGAGTGGGATCAGCACCAAGATGGTTAGCAACGTTTTATTCTCTTTTTGGGGACACGGAATGATCATTTCTGAGATGCTGAAGGAGTAACACCCATTCAGAGGAGGAGAGCCCAAGCTTGTCCTAGGTATCAAGACTGTGTGAATGAGACTGAACAGAATAAGATATTCAAGAAGATCAATTTTGAACTTTAATTTTACAAATTTTATCCCACAAAAGCGAAAGAATTTTCAATTGATTTTGAAATTTGACTTAACTACTTTCTACTTTAAATTTTTGGATGTTAATCTTTTAATTTCTCCCTGTACAATTAGTAATGGGATGAGATTTATATTCAATAGGACTGTTTATATTATCAGCATTTCACAATTGGAATAGCTATATGCTGTCTCTTAACCTCATTACAGAACCTCTGAAGGGCTATGTTGGACAATATGGTTGCGCATAATTTAGGATGGGAAATAGAATACAGACTGAATTTCAGATTTGCGTACAGAGTAGTTTTCATATTAATTTAATAATTGTATATTTCTGACCTATTTTGGAGCTTTCTGGGGACAGAATGAACACTGCCTAGCTATGGTCCAGGGAGGAAACCCAAAGAAGCAGTAGTTGGTCTGGGGAGCTGTCCTGCCCTGACAGATGTTAACCTCACCTGAGGGGGTAGTCACACACCCAGATGCCCCATAGTCTTAAAGGTTGAGCCCAGTGAAGTTGAGAGAACACAAATGGGCAATGTTAAATGGGATCCTACACCCCACGCACGGTGTTTCTAGTCATTAGAGTAACACCCCTGGTCTTTCTCTACCTTCACTCACTCCATCCAGGAGAGGAGGAATCACTTATCCGATTGGTGATGTGGGAGAGAGGATGGAAGCCAAATGAATTGGCCCTTCTCTCTTCCTGGGATCTGTCTGCTGAGAACTCGCTCAGTGCCAATCCGCCAGGGCAGGCTTTGTGGGGTAGGGGTGGGAGCTGAGGCGTTAGGCTGGCCAGTGGGTGGGTCATTCTGCCTCACGAAAGAGTTAATAATTTTGCTTAGTATCAAATCTAAGCCATGTTCTTCAATAGCTTTATCATGAGAAAGTAACATTTTAATCTCTATCTACTTGATTCCTGCAACTACCTCTCAACTGGTTCTGAATCTAATCAGGTAAAAGAAGTGCACTCTCCTAATCTGCTAAATCCCTGACACTTGGACTCCTCAACCCTGGGGAATGTCTATCTTAATTAGCTTGTCAGAATTGATGGGGAATGATGATGAGGGCTCAGAATCCCACCTGCCTGGGCTCACGTTCCAGCTCTATCACTTACTGGCTATGAACATTTGAGGAAAAAAAAAAAATTAAACTCTCAAAGTAGTATTTGTAAAATGGGAATCATGTAGCACCACTTCATAGAAGTTTTGGTGAAAACAAAATGAGATAATGTAGGCTACTTGTAAAATCCACTTTTTTGAGTCTCCTGTCCCTGGTTCCTTGGCACAGAGTTCCAAATAATAATCAGAGTGTTTATTTAACATACACAATGGGTAAGTGTCAGTGCTAAGTAACTCAGTATCTCATTTGATGGTCACAAAACCTGTGGCATAGGTGTAAAATTATTCCAGTTTTATGAACGAGGTAATTGAAGCATGATCACACATTATGTGACTAGTAAAGCAGCTATTTGAACCCTGAATTCAGAGTCTAGACTCTTAAATAATATGCTGTCTCCCCAAAATAACATCTGCCATTTATTGGCTGCCTAGTATGTGCCTGACACTTACCAGGAGCTTTATCTCATAATTTCCCCAATCCTTTGTAGGTTAAGGGCATAGACTTTATAGTCAGACAGATGTGGTGTTGAATTCCAAGTCTGCCGTTTTCTAGCCTAGTAGCCTTGGGGAGGTTAGCTCATCTCTCTGAGCCTCAATTTTTCATCTATAAATTAGGGATGACAATACCTACACCTCACAGGTTTGCCGTAAGGATTAAATGAAAGAATGCTTAGTAACTTGGCCCACTAGAAGCGCTCAATGAGAGGCATCAATTCTTATTCCCATTTTACAGATGAACAATAGACTGAAGCTCATAGGTGCCAAGTTCAAACCCTGACTTACCCAAATAAAAACTTGCTTTTCCTCTATGCTCTTTTTCCTATTTCCAGGAATTTCTGGCCTCTCCATGCTCATTTCCCCTATTACCACTCAGTCCTTCCAGGGGAGAACAAATCCATTCTGTACCTTTTGAAAGGTAACACGGGATGAGGCAGTGAATTCCCAGTTGTGTTCCACGGAGCTGTCTTGGGGCCTTGGGGGTGGAATGGGAATGGGTAGGGTTGGAGGGATGTGTAAGCGCCCTGCTTCAACTGGGACACTTCAGCCTTCATTTTTCTGGTCAAGAGATAGCTTAAGTTTTCATTTACTGAGAATGTTACTTGGCAAAACAAAAACAAAACCCCCTGAGACACAGAGGTGTGAGATGGGAGTAGGAGGCTTGCCGTGGGAGCCTGGGGTTGAGATGATGTCACCACTCCCCGGTATACGGCCCTGGTCCACTCTGCCTCAGGCTTCTCCACCTCAGTTTACTCAAGTGAACAATAATACAACTTTCATATCTCCAGGGGATATTACAAGGATTAAGTGATAAACGTATTATGAAAAGTGCTTTGTGACACACACAAGCATGACACCAGAGTGCATGTATCCTGAGCTAGACCGGTGATGTCATCATTGTGGCTCCCTCTCTTACTGCGTGACTCTGGGTGATCCGTTCATACTCTCTGTGCCTCAGTTGTTCTGTAAAATGGAGATAACAACAGCACCTTCATCATGCTGTTGGAAACCCTAACTGGTTGAAAATGTGGAAATAGTGTCCCGTAATTGTTTTGTTATATTTATTCTTACTCTCAGGTTTGAATGACTACATTGGCTTTGTCCCTCACAGTTCTTCCTGTGAAAACGTTGCAAAACAGACCAGAAAAGTGCTGCCTTTTTCTGAAACTTAAATACAACAAAAGATTGGACTGTTACGTGGTTTTCCACTGAATCACTGTGACATCCGGAGTAAAAGAAGTTTTTGGGGGACTCGTAGGGGACATCGTGGAGCCCAAGTTAATCAAGAATTTGCTAAGCTCCAGCTTTCCTTTATATAATTAGTTTGAAAGTTGAGTGATAAAATGTGAATTGAAATTGTAGCCAGTTTTCTAACTTCAACAAAGTGAAATCAAGCTATTCCATTAGTTTTATAGTTTATGATTGTAAAACCATAAAAACAAATATTGGTTCCCTCAGCAGCTTTAAAGCAACAAATAAGTCCTTGTGAATTTCAGCAAAATGCCCAATTCTTTACACTTCTCAGTTTTTAAAGAAATCAGTTGTTGAGCCCAGCATTACAGAAAAAGCAGGGTTTTAAAAAATGATTTATAAAATTACACTTAGGACACATGGAGGGGATATTGAAAGAAACACTTTTACAAGAGTCACCAAATTATAAGTCCCTCAAAGGTCACTCAAAAAAATGTTTAGGGAAATAAGGCAAAACACAAGAGCCAGAAGAAAGGTAATTACATAACAGGTCAAGGAATTGTCCTAAGATCCATGCAAAACCAGGTTAGAATCTGGCTGGCATCAGCCATGGCTGCAAGGGGAAATGGAGTTCCCTCCTACCTTTCTTGAAATTGTGGACTGTCACCCAACGTGAATGATAACTAACTGAACTAAATGACACCCTGACACCCTATCACACTGCTCACCTCCTTAACCAAGAGCCTTATGATTATGCTTATGATTATTATTTGGCCTATGTTTCACTTTTCTCTTTGAGAAAGCTTAAATAATAAAAGTGAACTTAAACCTGTCCATAAAGATGACTGTTGTATACGCCTTTTATTTCAATTCAGGCATCAGTATAGAAGAAGATAATAGAACATGTAAAATTCTCCAAATCAGTCACCGCAGTTAGCATTTTGTGAAATGATTATTAACAGGGATGTGGAACAGATACAGGCTCATAAGTTGGGGAGGGTGGGCTGGGGATGGATAAAAGGCACAGACAGCCATACAAAGTTTATTTTCTTAATCATCATAACAAAAAGCAGGCCTACAAATTTATATTTTTGTTATAAAAATGTTCTAACCTAAAATATGGTTTAACCTAAAATATCTACAAATGTTTTTTTCCCCTGAACTTTTGTAATAACCTTGGTCTGATAGTGAAAATAATTTAAAAAGACATGTTGATTTTTGTAGGTCTATATAAAACTGTATCAGTCAGTATTGTTTCACTACACCAAACATTGGGAGACCGTTTTGAAAACATTTATCTTTCAATGAAAGAGAAGGCAGGGGTGAGCACTCCTTTTGCTGAGGTCTACACTGTGGTTGCTCTATCTTTATTCATCAAATCGACTGTAATTGGGGTGGTCACCACTCTTGCATTTGTCCTTGAGTTTGGCCTAAATGTAGTTGGGTCTGTCCTAAACAAAGTGGTTAGTAAATAGTTAACACTCTAAATGCTGCCTTTGAGAACTTAATTTGAGGATTTCTATTTTTTAAATTCTGCAATAGGAAAATGATAAAATGTTTTAGAGGCTAGCTAGATGGAATCTTGACATCTAATCACAAAATATCCTTTGGAAGTATTGATAATTTTACATTCAGCCCAACATCGTAGGTATATATTCCTAATACATATCAGGCTTTTTGCTAGGTACTGGAATGCTAGGGACAGAGGAAAAAGATAAAAATTCTTCCTGAGAATGCATCTATTGATAAGTAAATACAAAACTCTAATATAAGTCTAAATAGAGTCTAAGTCTAAATAAGTGACATGAAAGCATGGAGCAATGTTTTTTAAAAGTAACCATTGGAAGGCTGCTATTTGTACATCAAACACTTTTCATCTAGTATCTTATTTAATACTGACAATAAACTAATGAAATATTATTATCATTATCCCTACTTGAAAGATGAAGAAACAGGTTCAGTGAGATTAAAGTTTGTGGGATTAGGATTAACCTAGATTTCTAGGATAACCTATATTTCTAGATTTCACGTCAGCCTTTGTGTAATAACAATATAGTATAGGGATGTTCAATTTCTTAAAAGTTGAGAACTCCAGAGCCTCTGACAAAAATGACTGTTCTTAACTGTTAGCTATGCTGTTTTCTCTGAGGTAGGAATTAACAGGCAAACCACAAAACCATATTCCAATGGCTAATAAAATATGAAAAGGTTATTAAACTTTACTAGTAGCCAAAGATGTGAAATAGGATACTCTTTTTCACCTATCAAATTTACAAAAGTTTTAAATAGCGGTACTATTCTGAGCTGATGAGGTTGCTATGAAATGGGCATTCTCATCTTCTGTGGGTAAAAATACAAATTGCAAATTCCTTCCAGGAAACAAGTAGAAAATCAGGATGGTTCGCAAATATTCATGATTTTTGACCTAGTAATTCTGCATCTTGGAGTTTATCCTCAAAGAAAAAATTAGTTTGAATTTATATGAAAATGTTAAATGCATTAATATTTACACTAATAATCAAAAATGGCCTAATATGTAAAAATAGGCAACATTTAAATACATAATAGTTCATTTGTATGCTAGAATATGATAAATTATTGAAATAATTAAGAACATATATTATCGGGAAATGCTTATGATAAAATATTGGAAAAACGTTCTCTAAAGAGATGATTTAATTTAACACATTGTTTAAAGGTGTGAATTCTAGAGAAATGCTGCTTGAATTTATACCTTGTTTATGTGACTGCTTACTCAGCAACCTTGGGCAAGCTACTTAACCTTTCTGTGTGTCAGTCTCCTTATCAGGAAAATGAGGATTACAACAATAATACCTGTGGCAGAATATTCTTAAAGTTCAGTTCAGTTGACCCTTAAAACAGGTTTGAACTGCATGCGTTCACTTATACACAATTTTTTTCAATAATAAATACTACAGTACTACATGATCCGGGCTGAGTCTGTAGATGCAGAACTGCAGATGTGGAGGAACGGTATATTCGAGGGCAGGTCATATATGTGGAGTTTCAACTGTGCAGAGGGTTGGTACCCCTAACTTAGTTAAATGAGTATCTCTGGATGGTGAGATGATGGGTTAGTTTTATATTTTATTTTATAGTCATCTGCAAATTCCTATCAATAAGCATTAATTTTACAATTATGAGATAGGCCATGGGCATGCTTATAGTAATCACAAAGTTGGTTACTAACATATGGTAGATATTCTTAAAATAAAAGGAAGAATCTGTTGGTTGGTTTACAGAATTCACTGCTTGGTAGGAAAGGGTCTTGAATTTTATTAAGTTCCTTTTCTGACATCAGTTGAAATTAACATATTTTTAGCATTGATTTACTCATTAATGGACTTTCTAATAATAATTTTGTTACCTTTCTGGGGTAAATCCTAAGTATGGTGAATACTTTTCAAAACCTACTTCTAAATTTGGTTTAGCAATTATTCTATAAAGGATTTTTCAATCTATATTAAAATTGATAAGGGATATTAATTTTTGTGCTCTGTCAGGTTTGGGGTCAGGATTATGCAAGCTTCAAAAGTGAATAGGATGGCTTTATACCTTTTTCTGTCTTCATAATGGAACAATTTATTTAGCATGGGAATATGTTTCTTGAAAGCATAGAATACACAGAACCACTTTTTTTCTTTCTTTTTCTTTTTTTTGGAAGCAAAAGGAAGCTTATATCTGGAAGTTATGCCTTAATGAATTTTCAATATCTTTTACAACTACCAGTTTATCCAAATCATCTTGAATCTATTTTGGTAATTAACACTTCTCAGAAAAGTATTCATGTATTCAGCTTTGAAACTTTCTCAGCATTGAGTTTTACACAGTATCTTCAACTTAAAAGTTTTCTTACTTGTGATGAAAATGTTTAAAATTCTATATATGTAACTCAGACTCATGGCACCTAGTTAGTTCTACGTATTAGTGTTGTTTCTGGTTATTATTTCTATATCCATGGCTAAATCACTCTTTATTCCTAATTTTACTTCTATGTATTTTCCCTATTTTGTTACATATGTCAAAGATCTATGTTTTTATTGCTAGTAAAAATCATTTGTCCAGATTTTCTTTCTCCAGTATTGTTGCTGATTGCTTCTGACCCTAGTGTCTTCCTTCCTGGAAATGCCTGTAATTTTAGGGCTGGATTCCTTTCTAAGCCCTTGATCTCTCTCATTTCTTTTTCCTTTTGTTTTTCATCTCTTTCTTCTGAATACTGAGAAACCATCTCATGTTTATTCTCTGTATCACTGGACTGACTTGAATTTTACTGTGTTAATTCTAGTCTTCGTTTTCCTTCCATGTCACCCATCCCTACCATCTAGCTGTTTTTTTCATGTTAGTCTATTCTCACCACATGATTTTTCAGTCTCAGATGCTACTAAGATGCCAATGTGTTTGCTAAAGTCTTTTGTTTCTTTGTAGAAAATCATTTTCAGATATATTACCTTCTTCTTAATCCATTTTTATTAATATGTAAAATATTTTTCAAAAGCTTTTTTTTCCCAAACCTGATGTTGGTGAATATCCAGGATGTCTGGCTGGCTCTTTTGTCCTGATCTCTATCCATTTGGGTGTTTGTCAACTCTCCTTCTCCATCTGTTTGTTGCTGGAGAACAAACTGATGCCCTTTCTCCTAATTTAGAAATCAGGGTCTAATAGGCGTTTAGTAGCTTGAGCTGGATCTTCCATCCACAACTGTTGCTAATTCTCTGTGTCTTCAGTGATGGGGTATACGGATATTTAGAATTCTTAGAATGCAGTGTTAATAAGGTGTTTCCAAACAGCAACTAGTTTACAGGGAATATCCATGTTAAATTACAGTAAGCTACCAAACCTCTATCATGTTCCTACTTTGTGGTCATTTGCAGCCCCCAAATTTTTACTGATTGAACTTGGACAATTCTTTTGGAAAGCTGTACATGCACAGCCATGATGAGTGCCCAGTGTACTGCATGTAACTGACCTGGATTTTGAGGCAAAGAGTAGGTAGTATGGTCAAATGAAGCATCTCATATCAAGTGCAGGAGAAATGGTTAGAGTGGTTGAGACTATGAGCCTCAGAGTCAGTCTGCCTGGCTTCAAATCCCAACTCTGTGTGCTTGTTTCCTTATCTGTAACATGGGGGTAAAAACAGTACCCACACCTCATTACTACTGTTATGAGGTTACACAAATTATTGTACATCCAGTGTAGAACAGTGCCTGGCACATAAATAATGCCAAGTAAATGTTTGCTCTTAACACTATTTATGTCTTGAGTTCATGAATCTTAATTTCACTCTACACATCTTACAGCTAGTTAAATTTCTTCCTTGATTTGGTCTTGGTTTAGTATTGTAAATTTTTATCTTTGCCTCGTATCTTCACAGTTCAGTGTAAAGCTGGGAGAGTCAGAGGGTATTTACAATATAAGTCTGTATTCTTTCATTCACTTTCTCCTCAAGGATTGGAGGGGCGATGGATTCTATGCAAGACAAACATGAACTAACTAATCATTCCTAGAAATGAACAGTTTTCTGTGCTGTGGCATGAGTGTGCCTTAAAGAGGAATGAAAAATATGGATTGATATTGGGGGAAGGGTGAAAGTCAAGAATGTTATTCTTAGACCTTGCTATATCTGAGCTGCAAACACACTAAAAAAGGTGAGATACTAATAGATGTCTGTGTTCCAGGGGGAATTCAAGACCCTTTGATTAAGAGTACTTTGTACATTGAAATGAACACATCTTAATTCAGAGGAAACAAAAGCTGAGTGAAGACAAATTGTGAAGCAACACTGACTGTGGAATGGTTAACGTGTAAATCCTAGCACCAGACCACCCGGGTTCATGTCCTGCATTGTTCCTTACTAGCAGTATGTCCTGGCAACAGTCAGGAATCCCCTTTTTCTCCTCAATTACCTCGTCTGTACAATCGTTATAACAAGAGTAACTTCTTCATAAACTATTTGGAAGAGTGAATGAATTATCCACATAAAGTACTCCTAGTACAGTCTGTATACGGGTCCCACTAATGTTTTATATGTTTATGTAGAACCTTAAATCTCCAAATATAAGAAACTGGACACTTTTTAAAATGAAGAATATGAGTCAAAGAAACGTGCTTAGTTTTAATAATAGTCTTGAGGTAGAGATAATAAAGATAGTAAAATGAGATACAAATAAAGTTATTCAAATGTACAATTATTATTCAGATAAAATTCGTATTTTAATTTCACCTAACAATGATTTGAAAGAAATCCTATAGCATATTTTCAGTATACTATATATGAGTATGATACTATTAATTATCTTATTTAAATACATGATACTTCAAAAGACAGAAATGACTTTTTGATCCCCTAAAATGTATTGCATTCATTTTTCACACTTTATGAACGTCATTACCATGAATACAGGTCTGCTTCAATTTAGAAGGACAGTGTTAAAGTTTGCCCTTGTAAGAATTCATTTATTTGCGTTAGAAAAACTTTTAAGAAAGGAAAAATTACTCTGCACTAAAGGGAAAAATTAGATAGAACAGGGATACATATTTTAACATTTTCTCCAGGGAATAAAAAGGTAGAACACAAATTCAGTTGTCTGGTTTGTAAGGTCAAAAAAGAGAATTGGGTGAGATACTTAGCACCCTCAAGTAAGTATGAGCCAGTTCGTGTCAACCATAATTATCAGTTACATAAGAAAGTGAGAAAAGGGAGGCCTCTTGTCTCCTTAATTTCCTGAGAAAATTCAACAGATTGAATTAGAATAAAAGCAGAAATCATGACATCATTGATAAACACAGAACAGCTTTCCATCCTAAACTTTATTAAAGAAGCTGTTTAATAGTCTATTTTGGCCACCTATTAAGAGGAAATTAGAAAAGAAAACATAGTAATTATGATTTTAATAAGAAAGTAAAGGCAAATGTGGTGGTCCATGTGAGAGTACCAAGACCCTTGCTTACACTGTAAAGGGTCCCACAGGAAGACTAAAAAACACCACTTTCATTTAATCTGTAGGTTTGCTTGTGCCAGATTACATAGTTACAAAACTAGTAAAAACTAAGCTAGGCTGAACATTTTATAATCAAGCTTTAGCCTCATTATTCTTCCTGTCTTGAAGAAATGAGGTATAGAGATGCACGCAGTGACTACTCTAGATTCTTTTTATATGTATCTGCTACATTTTGGAAAAAAGTTGAGCCCAGTACTTCACTGAGACTGCTACAGGCAATTAAAGATATGATTGCTTCTCTGTTGTTGGTTAATCTTGGTTACCTCTGTATTTATAATGTATTCAAGTTGGAGACCAATTAATTCCATTTTCACAGGGACAAAATTTAAAGCATCTTCCAAATGCTCACTCAGGGGCCTCTTCCAATGCTGGGTAAAAATCCACAAGCCTGCTCCCATTGGGGCAAGAATAAATTTTATAGTTAAGGGAAAGCACCATGGTGAATCCATTTGCATGACAAGATACACTTTAAATTATGTATAATATTGCTGGTGGTATATGAATATTTGATTCTAGTCCAGAAACACTAATCTTAATGGTGGGTTTGGAAAACCTGGAGTATTTATTAATAACAATACATGTTCTTGTATAGTAGACAAAGTATAAATGCTGAACTAAGTAAAAATAAACAGAGATTCCCTTTCTCCAAGTTAAAATTTAATAGTTAGAACTACTACCTCTTCCATATATCATGTATACATAAATAAAAATGCTAAAATGTTTAATTTGCCTCAGATCATTCAGTTTAGATTTGCAGAATGGCTGGAAAGATAGTTTTGCAACTTGTCATAATAAAGCAGGAAAGGGGTCAGGAGCAATGATAACCTCACAATCAGATCTGTACATCCTCTAGCACCTCACATGGTAAGGAAGGAAGAGAAAGAACAGGAAGAAGTGCAGCACCTCCCGGTACTTGTGTGGCTGCTATGGACAGCTGAGAATACAGAAGGGGCCATAAAACAGAAGACCTACAAGGCTGTCCTATATCTGTGCATATTTCTAGTTGGGACACCTGCTTTGACCTCCACAGAGTTTTCTTTGCATTGCAACAATGATAGTTGTTTACAAAATTGCTCTGTCCCTGATACTTTAAAGAAGAAAAGTAAAAACCAATATGAGAAGTATTCATAGAATATTGATGGTACACACTGATACTGTGATTCAACTTCCTCCTTACTCACTCTTGGTTACCATTTTGACTCTCTTCCCATACTAAGACAAAAGAATCAGAAAACACAGAGAATATGAAGAAAAGAATGAAGAATATGATACATTCTTGCTAGTCAGTATACATTTTATTTTCAGCAAATAATCACCTTTTATAAACATGGATTGTGAGTTACTCTAGAATGTGATTTGTTGTGTGTATACATAAGCATATATGATGATAGAGGGGCCAACATCCTGGGTATTGGCATAATCACCTCTGACTCATCCTTCTCCTTTAACCCCCGCATTTAAAGAGTCAACATCAATTTTATTTCTTAAATGTCTCTAATCTATGCCCTCTATTTTACCTCTCACCACACCGATTATCTTTCATCTGGATCATGACATTAGTTGGGCTCCTAGTTAGGTGTCTCACCTCCAGCCTCTTCACAACACTACCTCCAGAGTAACACATCTGAACATGAGAAAGTCCTCTTCACTGCTAAAAATGTAAGCTGAAACTTACTTATAAGGTCTGGCCTCAAACTATACTTCTTGCCTCATGTTCCCTAATTCCCTGTAATTAAGCCTATATTCTAACTACACGCAGGAATTGCTGGTCTCTGAACATTCAAGGCACCTCATATCCCACGTCTTAGATCTAAAGATGGAAAGCACTTAGTCCTTCTAGCTTCACTGCAAATGTTACTTCCTCTGGATGTCTTTTGTGACCCACAGAGTCAGAACAATTTTCTCAACCTGGCTCCCATAGCACTTGTTTAATACAATATTTTCAAATTTGTCAAATTGTATAATATTTAACTGCATGCACATCCCCTTTCCCCTCTCTCTCTGTTTAGGTGGGTAGTTAAGAGTACAGAGATGGTATGTTATTTTTATACCTCTTAGCATCAAGTCTTATACATGATAGGCACTACATAGATTTGCTGATTGTTTTATTGAACAACATTGCGAAACATGCACATTCAGAATCACATGGAGACTTTAGGTTGGTTTAGTATAGCAGACATGGACCTGGTATTGTGAGTAGATACTGGATAGTGTGAGGGAAAAAAAAAAAACCCTAAGAAATCTTTGTTGTTTTCACAATTTGCACGTATGACATTTCCAAGTACAGATTTTGGCAACTTCAAGTTTCTCTGTCCAGGGAAATTAGATTTAAAAAGTCAAAGTTTATTACAGAATTTAATGGTTGGCTTAAACAACCTTAATAAAGCCTTGGGCAACAAAGCTTCATTCCCCAATGGAGAAAAGTACACTGCATACTAGATGAGTGATGATTTTATCTGACTCATTCAACTGTACGTAGAAGAATTCCACAAAACAGGGCATTATTTTTCCATTTTCTTCACTTTTGTAGTGGAAATAAAAATAGACTGGGAAAAAGGGACTTGGGTTCTAGACCTTACTATGGCTTCTAATTAAACCATTTAGGGTCTTGTTGTAGGAAGAGTATGGGCTTTGGAATTAAAGAGACCTAGGTTGGAATCCTGGCTCCATCTCTTACTAGTTGCAGGACTTGAGGCCAATTGCAGAAACTACTTAAGTCTCAGCATCTTCTTTGATAGTGCTGGAAGAATAATGGCCACCATGGGTTGTGTATTGAAAAGTGCTCAGAACAGCAGCTGGTGTATTTTAGGAGCTCAGAATATATTGGATTCCTTCACTTCTTTGGGTCTCAATTTTTTACCTGTGTAAAATGTAGGATTTTTAGCTTAGTTACTTAATGATCTCAAGGGCTGTTTCCAGCTCTAAAGTCCTGTCTTCCTTTTATCCTTAGAGGTATACAAATGGTACTGGGAATCTTTGAAAATGTTTTAAAAGCTTTTGCATTCTGATGAATGTTCCTTTTTCTTTGAATCTCTTTAGGTTGAATTTTCTCTTTTTCCAGCCGCTTGACAGTTTCACCTCTTGCCTCCCAATTTGGATACATTTTATTTCTTTTTCTTATCTGATTGCTGTGGCTAGGACTTCCAATATTATGTTGAGTAAAAGTGGCAAGAGTGGGCATCCTTGTCTTGTTCCTGATCTTAGTGGAAATGCTCAGCTTTTCCCTGCTGAGTATGATGCTAGCTGTGGGCTTATCATACATGACCTTTATTATATTGAGATATGTTCCATTGATATCCACATTGTGGAGAGTTTTTATCATAAATGGATGTTGAATTTTGTCAAGACCCTTTTTCTACAGCTGAGTCGATCATATGATTTTTATTCTTCAGTTTGTTAAGGTTTATTGCATTAACTGATTTGTGTATATTGAACCTTCCTTGCATCCTTGGTATAAATCCCACTTGATCATAGTGTATGATCCTTTTAATGTATCATTGAATTCATTCTGCTAATATTTTATTATTTTTGCATCTATGTTCATCAGTGATACTGGCCTATACTTTTCTTTTTTGTGATATCTTCATTTGGATACTGGCTTCATAGAATGAGTTAAGAAGGATTCCTTCCTCTGCAATGTTTTGGAATAGTTTGAGAAGGATAGGTGTTAACTCTTCTCTAAATGTTTGGTAGAATTCACCTGTGAAGCCATCGGATCCTGGACTTTTGTTTGTTAGAAGTTTTTTCATTCCTGATTCCATTTCATTACTGGTAATTTGCCTGTTCATATTTTCTATTTCTTCCTGTTTCAGTTTTGGGGGTTTGTACATTTCTAGGAATTTGTCCATTTCTTCTAGGTTGTCTATGTTATTGCAGTATGGTTGTTCATAGTATTCTCTTATGATCTTTTGTATTTATGTGGTGTCAGTTGTAATTTCTCCTTTTTCATTTCTGATTTTATTGACGGGCACTCTCTTTTTTTCTTAATGAGTCTGGCTAAAGGTTTATCAATTTTGTTTATCTTTTTAAAGAACCAGTTTCCTTGATCTTTCCTATTTCTTTTTAGTCTCCATTTCATTTATTTCTGCTCTGTTCTTTATGATTTCTTTCCTTCCACTAACTTTGGTTTTGTTTGTTCTTTTTCTAGTTCTTTTAGGTATAAAGTTAGGTTGAGATTTTTCTTGTTTTCTGAGGTAGGTTTTTATTGCTATAAACTTCCCTCTTAGAACTACTTTTGCTGCGTGTCCTAGATTTTGGATCATTGAGTTTTCATTTTCATTTGTCTCCAGGTATTTTTTGATTTCTTCTTTGATTTCTTCAGTGATCCATTGGTTATTTAGTAGCATAATGTTGAGCCTCCACATAGTTGTGTTTTATTCAGTTTTTCCCTTGTGGTTTATTTCTACTCTTATAGTCTTGTGGTCAGGAAAGATGCTAAATATGATTTCAATTTTCTTAAATTTACTGAGACTTATTTTATGACCTAGCATATGACCTATCCTGGAGAATGCTCCACATGCACTTGAAAAGAATGTATATTCTGCTGCTTTTGGATGGAATTTTCTATACATATCTATTAAGTCCATTTAAGGCCAGTGTTTCCTTATTGATTTTCTTTCTAAATGATCTCTCCATTGATGTAAAGGGGGTGTTCAAGTCCCCTACTATTACTGTGTTACTGTCAACTTCTCCATTTATATTTGTTAATATTTGCTTTATGTATTTAGGTGCTGCTATGTTGGGTGCTTGTATATTTACAATTCTTATATTTTCTTGGATTGATCCCTTGATCATTAGGTAATGTCCTTCTTTGTCTATTTCTGTGGAATACCTTTTTCCTCACTTTCAGTCTGTGTTTTTAAATCTGAGGTGAGTCTCTTGTAGATAGTATATATGTGGGTCTTCTTTTAATATCCATTAAGCCACTCTCTTTGATTGGAGCATTAGTCCATTTATGTTTAAAGTAATTATTGATAGGTATGTACTTATTACCATTTTGTTAATTGCTTTGGGGTTATCTTGTAGTTCTTTTTTTGTTCCTTTCCTCTTGTTTTGCTCTCTTCCCTTGTGATTTGATGACTATCTTTAGTATTATGTTTAGATTCCTTTCTCTTTTTTTGTGTGTGTATCTATTAGAAATTTTTGGTTTGTGGTTACCATGATAATATATAGCAATATATATCATATATATATATACACATACATAATTTTAAGTTGCAGATTTCTTACTTTCCAAGCACTTTTTTGTTCTTCTATTCTTTTTTTTTAATTTTTATTGTAGTTGATTTAAAATGTGTTAGTTTCTGCTGTACAGCAAAGTGAATCAGTTATACATATATCCACTATTTTTTAGATTCTTTTCTCATATAGGTCATGACAGAGTATTGAGAAGAGTTCCCTGTGCTATACAGTAGGTCCTTATTAGTTACCTCCAATGCATTTTAACAACCCTGCATTTTTAGTCTTCTTCCCCCATGATTACTGTTTTTGACATCATTATTTTGAATCTTTTTTTTTTGGTGTGTGTAGCCTTAACTGTTTATTGTGGGAAAAATGATTTTACTACTTTTTTCTTTTAACCTTCCTATTAGCTTTGTTCATGGTTGATTTACTGCTACTTTTACTGTTTATTTGCCTTTACCAATGAGATTTTTCCTTTTGTAATTTTCAAGTCTCTAGTTATGGCCTTTTCTTTTTCACTTAGAGAAATCACTTTAACATTTCTTGTCAAGCTGGTTTGGTGGTGCTGAACTCTTAGCTTTTGCTTGTCTGTAAAACTTTTGATCTCTCCAGCAAACCTGAATGAGAGCCTTGCTGGGTAGAGTATTCTTGGTTGTAGAGTTTCTGGCCTGCAGTTTCTGCTGAAAGGTCAGCTGATAGCCTTATGGGAGTTCTCTTGTATGTAAGTTGTTGCTTTTCCCTTGCAGCTTTTAATATTCCCTCTTTATCTTTAATTTTTGCCATTTTAATTACAATGTGTCTTGGTTTGGGCCCTTTGGGTTGGTCCTGTCTGGGACTCTGTGTTATTCCTGGACCTGGATATTTGTTTCCTTTCCCAAGTCAGGGAAATTTTCAGCTATTATGTCTTCAAATACATTCTCTGCCCCTTTCTCTCTCACTTCTCCTCTGGGGACCCCATAATGCAAATGTTATTACAATTGGTGTTGTCCTAGAGGTCTCTTAACCTGTCCACATTTCTTTTCATTCTTTTTTCTGTTCAGTGATTTCCATTACTCTATCTTTAGGCTCACTGACCCATTCCTCTGTATCATTTAATCTACTGTTGATCCCTTCTAATGTATTTTTTATTTCAGTTATTGTATTCTTCATCTGTTTGGTTCTTCTTTGTTTTCTAACTCTGTTAAAAACATCTAACTTCTCACTCTGTTCATCCATTCTTCTCTTGAGTTCTTTGATCATCTTTACAATCATTACCTTGAACTCATTACTTAGTAGACTGCCTATCTCCATTTCACTTAGTTTTTCTTCTGAGGTTTTATCCTGTTCCTTTGTTTGGAACATGTTACTCTGTCCTCTTGTTTTTTCCTAATTTGCCATCTGAATTTATATGTATCTGGTAGGTTGGTTATATTTCCTGACCTGGGAAAAGTGACCGTTTGTAGGAGACATCCTATGCTTCCTAGCAGCACATGCCTCTCTGGTCACCAGAGCTATAAGGTCTAGGGGTACCCCTATGTGGGCTGTATGGGTCCTTCTGTTGTGGCAGACTGACTACTATGGGAGGTCTGGTAGTTGTGACTGGCCCCTCGTCTGGTTGATTGCCAGGCCCTGCCTTGTTCAGAGGCTGCCAGTCACTGGTTGGCAGGACTGGGTCATGAGACAGCTGTCTGTGGAACCCTGGGGGTGGGGTCCCTGGGCTAGTGGTGACTCACTGGTGGGCAGAGTCAGGTTTGGGGGTGAGTGGTTACAGGTCAGGGGTTCCCAGATCTACTGTTGGCCTGTTTGTAAGTGGGGCTGGTTCCTGACACATCTGGCTGAAGGTTTCAGGGTGTCTCAAAGATTGTGCTGGTCTGCTGGTGAGTGTTATTGGATCCCAGGATGGTTAGCTGTGAAGAGTCCATGGTAACTCAGAGCTGGTGCTGGGCTGCCCGAGGGCAGGGACTGGGCTGGGTGTTCCCAGTGCTGGCTCACTGGTTGGTGGAGCTGTGTACCAGTGTCTCTGGTTGCAGGGTCCTGGGGTTCCTGAAGCTGGTGTCATCTCCCTGGAAGGTGGGGCTGGATCCTGAGGACACTTACTGAAGGGCCCAAGGAGTCTCAGAGCTGGAGTTGTGGTCAGAGCCAGGGCTGTGGGGGTCCCTGGTATAGTGCCAGCTTGCTGGTATGTTGGTTGGGTTTTGACAAGGCAGGCTGTGGTGGTCCAAGTGATGGCGACCAGCCAGTGGTGGGCGGGGTTGGGATCCAGGGAATCCTAGGGCTATTATTACCTGCCCACTGGTGGGTGAAGTTGGGACTTGGGGCTAGTGACAGCCCACTAGCAGGCAGAGTTGGATCCTGGGGTCTCTGGCTGCGGGGACCAGGGGTCCCAGAGGTCCCAGAGCTGGTTTGGACTGCTTGTGTGGGGGTCTGAGGACCAGGGTATTTCAGGGCTAGTGCTGACTCACTGGGCAGAGTCTGTTCTTGGGATCTCTGGCTGAAAGGCCCTGAGGGTTCTTGAGCTGGTCTGCTAGTGAGTGGGCTGGGTCCTGCCATGGCTCGCTGTAGTGGTCCTGGGGCTGGTGGGCACTGTCAGATCCCAGGTGTTCCTAGGGTTGGTACCTGCCCAGTGGTGTGTGAGGCTGGTCCCAGGGCTAGTGCATGCACACTGGTGCATTTCATTGGGTCCTGGGTCCTCTGGTGGAGGACCTGTGTCACAGTGCAGCTGTGGGTTCAGGCATTTTTAAGGCAGCCTGCCTGCTGGTCTGTGTCCCCACTTAGCTAGTTGTTTGGCCTGAGACATCCCAGTTCTGATGCCTAGAGGCTGCCTGGTGGGGTTGAGTCCTGAAGCTAATAAGCTAGAGGGAGGATTACAAAATGGCACTTGCCAGCACCAGTGAACATGAAGTAGAATGAGCTCCTAATAATGGCTGTTGCCAGTGTTTGTGTCCCCAGGGTGAGCTTCAGTTGCCTCCTCCTCTCCGGGAGACTCTGCAAGATCAGCAGGTGGGTCTGACCCAGGCTTTTTTCAAATTGCTGCTTCTGCCCAGGTCCTGGAGCATGTGAGCTTTTGTATACAACCTTTAAGAGTGGAGTCTCTATTTCCAGGTCCTGGAGCGTGTGAGCTTTTGTATACAACATTTAAGAGTGGAGTCTCTATTTCCCGCAGCCCTTTAGGTCTCCCCAAAGTAAGCCCCACTGTCCTTCAAAGCCAATTGTTCTAGGGGCTCATCTTCTGGTGCAGGACCCCCAGTATGGGGAGCCAATATGGGACTCAGACCCACTGCTCCTTTGGGAGAACCTCTGCAATTGTAATTAACCTCCTGTTTGTGGGTTGCCCAACCTGAGGTATGGGTCTTCACTATACTGCACATATCCATCTCATTGTGGTTGCTTCTTTATATCTTTATTTGTAGAAGTTCTTTTCTGCTAGATTCTGTCTTTCTCATCAATAGTCGTACCATTTTTTGGGCTTCCCTGGTGGCGCAGTGGTTGAGAATCTGCCTGCTAATGCAGGGGACACGGGTTCGAGCCCTGGTCTGGGAGGATCCCACATGCCGCGGAGCAACTAGGCCCGTGAGCCACAACTACTGAGCCTGTGCATCTGGAGCCTGTGCTCCACAACAAGAGAGGCTGCGATAGTGAGAGGCCCGCGCACCGCGATGAAGAGTGGGCCCCACTTGCCACAACTAGAGATAGCCCTCGCACAGAAACGAAGACCCAACACAGGAAAAATAAATTAATAAAAACTCCTACCCCCAACATAAAAAAAAAGTACCATTTTTTTAGATTCCACATATAAGTGATATCATATGATATTTGTCTTTCTCTGTCTGAGTTACTTCACTAAGTATGACAATCTCTAGGTCTATCCATGTTGCTGTAAATGGCATTGTTTTGTTCTTTATGGCTGAGTAATATTCCATTGTATACATGTACCACGTCTTCTTTATTCATTCATCTATCTGCTGATGGACACTTAGGTTGCTTCCATGTCTTGGTTATTATAAATAGCGCTGCAATGAACATTGGGGTGCATGTATCTTTTCTAACTATGGTTTTCTCTGGGTATATGCCCAGGAGTGGGATTGCAGGATCATATGGTAGCTCTAATTTTAGTTTTTTAAGGAATCTCCATACTGTTCTCCCTAGTGGCTGTACCAATTTACATTCCCACCAACAGTGTAGGAGGGTTCCTTTTTCTTCCACACCCTCTCTAGCATTTATGATTTGCAGACTTTTTGATAATGGCCATTCAGACTGGTGTGAGGTGGTACCTCATTACAGTTTTGATTTGCTTTTCCCTAATAATTAGTGACAATGAGCATATTTTCATGTGCCTTTTGGCCATCTGTATGTCTTTGGAGAAATGTCTATTTAGATGTTCTGCCCATTTTTTTGATTGGGTTGTTTGGGGTTTTTTTTGATATTGATCTGTATGAGCTGTTTGTATATTTTGGAAATTAATCCCTTGTCAGTCATATCATTTGCAAATATTTTCTCCCATTCCATAGGTTGGCTTTTCATTTATGGTTTCTTTTGCTGTGTAAAAACTTTTAAGTTTGTTTAGGTCCCATTTGTTTATTTTTGCTTTTATTTCCATTACCCTAGGAGATGGATCCAAAAAGATTTTGGTGTAATTTATATCAAAGAGTGTTCTGCCTATGTTTTCCTCTAGGAGTTTTATAATATTTGGTCTTACATTTAGGTCTTTAAGCCATCTTGAGTTTATTTTTGTGTATGGTGTTAGGGAGTGTTCTAATTTCATTCTTTCACATGTAGCTGTCCAGTTTTCCCAGTGTCACTTATGGAAGAGGCTGTCTTTTCTCCATTGTATATTCTTGCTTCCTTTGTTACAGATTAATTGACCACAGGTGTGTGGCTTTATTTCTGGGCATTCTACCCTGTCCGTTGATCTATATTTCTTTTTTTGTGCCAGTACCATACTGTTTTAATGACTACAGCTTTGTGGTATAAAGTCAGGGAGCCTGATTCCTCCAGCTCCATTTTTCTTAAGATTGCTTTGGCTATTCATAGTCTTTTGTGTTTCCATACAAATTAAAAAATTTTCTGTTCTAGTTCTGTGAAAAATGCCACTGGTAATCTGACTGGAATTGCATTGAATCTGTAGATTGCCTTGGGTAGTACAGTCTTTTTGACAATATGGATTCTTCCAATTCAAGAACATGGTATATCTTTCCATCTGTTTGTGTCATCTTCAATTTCTTTCATCAGTGTCTTATAGTTTTTGGAGTACAGGTCTTTTGACTCCTAGGTAGGTTTATTCCTAGGTATTTTATTCTTTTTCATGTGATTGTAAATGGGATTGTTTCCTTAATTTCTCTTTCTGATCTTTCATTGTTTAGTGAATAGAAGTACAACAGATATCTGTGTATTAACTTTGTATCCTGAAACTTTACTGAATTCATTGATGAGCTCGAATAGTTTTTAGATGCTAGTTTCTGGTAGCATCTTTAGGATTTTCTAAGTATAGTATCATGTCATCTGCAATCAGTGACAGTATTACTTCCTCTTTTCCAATATGGTTTATTTTTATTTTTTTTTCTTCTCTGATTGCTGTGGCTAGGACTTCCAAAACTATGTTGAATGATAGTGGTATCCTTGTCTTGCTCCTGATCTTAGAGGAAATACTTTCAGCTTTTCACTGTTGAGTATGATGTTAGCTGTGGGTTTGTCATATATGGCCTTTATTATGTTGAGATAGTTTCCCGCTATGCCCACTTTACTGAGTGTTTTTATCAGAAATGTATGTTGAATTTTATCAAAAGCTGTTTTTCTGCATCTATTGAGATGATCATATGCTTTTTATTCTTCAATTTGTTAATGTGGTGTATCAGACCAATTGATTTGCAGACAAATCCTTGCATCCCTGGGATAAATCCCACTTGTTCATGGTGTATAATCCTTTTAATGTATTGTTGGATTTGGTTTGCTAGTATTTTGTTGAGGATTTTTGTGTCTATGTTCATTAGTAATATTGGCCTGTAATTTTCTTTTTTTGTGATATCTTTGTCTGGTTTTGGTATTAGGGTGATGGTGGCCTTGTAGAATGAGCTTGGCAGTGTTCCTTCCTCTGCAATTGGAAGAGTTTGAGAAGGATAGGTGTTAGCTCTTCTCTAAATGTTTGATAGAATTTGTCTGTGAAGCCGTCAGGTCCTGGACTTTTGTTTGTTGGGAATTTTTATATCACTGATTTAATTTCACATTTTGTAATTGGTCTGTTCATATTTTCTGTTTCTTCCTGGTTCAGTCTTGGAAGGTTGTACTTTTCCAGGAATTTGTCCATTTCCTCTATGTTGTCAATTTTATTGGCATATAGTTGTCTAAAGTAGTCTTTTATGGTCCTTTGTATTTCTGAGGTGTCAGCTGTAACTTCTTTTCCATTTCTAATTTTATTGATTTGAGTGCTCTTTTCTTCTTAATGAGTCTGGCTAAAGGTCTATCAATTTTGCTTATCTTTTTAAAGAACTAGCTTTTAGTTCCATTGATCTTTTTTATTGTTTTCTTAGGCTCTATTTCATTTATTTCTGCTCTGATCTTTATGATTTCATTCCTTCTACTAACTTTGAGTTTTGTTTGTTCTTCTTTCTCTAGTTGCCTTAGGTGTAGGGTTATGTTGTTTATTTGAGATTTTTCTCGTTTCCTGAGGTAAGCCTGTATCGCTATAAACTTCCTTTTTAGAACTTCTTTTGCTGCATACCATAGGTTTTGGATCATTGTGTTTTCGTTTTCATTTGTCTGTAGGTATTTTTTGATTTCCTCTTTGATTTCTTATGTGATACATTGGTTGATTAGTAGCATATTGTTCAGCCTCCATGTGTTTGTGTTTGTTACAGTTTTTTTCCTTGTAGTTGATTTCTAACCTCATAGTGTTGAGAAAGATGCTTGATATGATTTCAGTTTTCTTAAATTTACCGAGACTTGCTTTGTGGTCCAGCATGTGATCTATTCTGGAAAAATGTTCCATGTGCACTTGAAAAGAATGTATATTCTACTGCTTTCAGATGGAACATACTATAAATATCAATTAAGTCCATATGGTCTAATGTGTCATTTAAGCCCTATGTTTCCTTATTGACTTTCTGTCTGGATGTTCTGTCCATTGATATAAGTGGGATGTTAAAATCCCTCACTATTGTTTTACTGTCAGTTTCTCCGTTTATGTCCATTCGCATATGTCTTATATATTGAATTGCTCCTGTGTTGGGTGCATATAAATTTATAATTGTTATATACTCTTCTTGAATTGATCCCTTGATCATTATGTAGTATCCTTCTTTGTCTTTTGAAACAGTACTTTAAAGTTTACTTTGTCTCATATCAGTCTTGCTACTCCAGGTTGCTTTTGATTTCCATTTGCATGTAATACCTTTTTTCCATTTCCTCACTTTCAGTCTGTATGCATCTCAGATCTGAAGTGGGTCTCTTGTAGACAGCATATATATGGGTCTTGTTTTTGTACCCATTCAGCCAGTCTATGTCTTTTGGTTGGAGCATTTAATTCATTTACATTTAAGGTAATTATTGGTATGTATGTTCTTTTTCCTTTTTTTTTTTTTATTTTTGCAGTATGTGTGCCTCCCACTGTTGTGGCCTCTCCCATTGCGGAGCACAGGCTCCGGACGCGCAGGCTCAGCGGCCATGGCTCACGGGCCCAGCTGCTCCGCGGCATGTGGGATCTTCCCAGACCAGGGCATGAACCCATGTCCCTTGCACTGGCAGGCGGACTCTCAACCACTGCGCCACCAGGGAAGCCCCCTTTCTGCCATTTTGTTACTTGTTTTGGCTTTGTTTTCTGTAGGTCTTTTTTCTTCCTTTCCTCTTATGTTCTCTTGCAATTTGATGATTATCTTTAGTGTTGTTTGGATTCCTTTTTCTTTTTTGTGTGTTTATATCTATTATAAAGTTTTCATTTGTGGTTACCATGAGGTTTTGATATAGCAGTCTATATGTATACATGATTGTTTTAAGTTGCTGATCTCTTAATTTCAAATGCATTTCAAATATCCTGCATTTGTACTCTCCTCCTCTCATGATTACTAATTTTGATATCAAATTTGTATGTGGATGGTTTCCTACCTTTACTGTATGTTTGCCTTTACTGGTGAGCTTTCCCATCCTCATAATTTTCCTGTTTCCAGTTGTGGCCTTTTCTTTTCCACTTAGAGAAGTTCCTTTAGCATTTGTTGTAAAGCTGGTTTGTGAATTCTTTCACCTTTGGCGTGTCTGTAAAGCTTTGGATTTCTCTGTCAAATCTGAACCAGAGCCTTGCTTGGTAGAGTATTCTTGGTTGTAGGTTTTTCCCTTTCATCACTTTAAATATATCATGCCACTCCCTTCTGGCCTGCAGAGTTTCTGCTGAAAAATCAGCTGATAGTCTTATGGAGATTCCCTTGTATGTTATTTGTTGCTTTTCCCTTGTTGCTTTTAATATTTTCTCTGTCTTTAATTTTTGTCAGTTTCATTACTATGTGTCTCAGTGTGTTCCTCCTGAGTTAATCCTGTATGAGACTCTGTGCTTCCTGGACTTTGGTGACTGTTTTCCTTTCCCATGTTAAGGAAGTTTTCAGCTATAATCTCTTCAAATATTTTCTCAGGCCCTTTCTCTTCTTCTCTCCTGGGACCCCTATAATGCGAATGTTGGTGCATTTGATGTTGTCTCAGAGGCCTCTTAAATTGTCTTCATTTCTTTTCATTCTTTTTTCTTTATCCTGTTCCATGGCAGTGATTTCCACCACTTTGTCTTCCAGCTCACTGATTCATTCTTCTGCCTCACTTATTCTGCCATTGATTCTCCCTAGTGTATTTTTCATTTCAGTTACTGTATTCTTTAAGTTTGTTTATTCTTTATATTTTCTAACTCTTTGCTAAAAACTTTTGTAACTTCTTACTCCATGCATCCATTCTTTTCCTGAGTTCTTGGGTCATCTTTACGATCCCTATTCTGAACTCTTTTTCAGGTAGATTGTCTATCTCCACTTCACTTAGTTGTTCTTCTGGGGTTTTACCTTATTCTTTCGTCTGGAACATATTCTTTGCCATGCCATTTTGTTTACATTTCTATTTGTATCTTTATGTATGTAGTAGTTTAGTTATGTTTCTCAACCTTGGAGAAGTGACCCTCTATAGGGGAGGTTGTATGTGTCTCAGCAGTACACTCCTCTCTTGTCACCCTAGGGCCAGAGACCAGGTAGGTTCTGATCTGCGTTTGTGGACTCAGTTCTGCAGGACTGTAGTTTTCTTGCTTCTGGTGTCTGCCCCTGGTGGATGAGGCTGGTCTAGAGGCTTGTGAAGGCTTCCTGGCCAGGGGCAGGGGTGGTGGTGCCTACCCACTGGTGGGTGGAGCTGGGTCTTGGCACTCTGGTGAGTAAGGCTGTATCAAGGGGCATGTCGAGAGGTGGCTGTGGGCTCAGGAAGTCTTTAGGCAGTCTGTCTGCTGATGGGTGGGGCTGTGTTCCTGCCCTGTTGGTTGTTTTGGCCTGAGGCGTCCCAGCACTGGAGCTTACAGGCTGTTGAGTGGGGCCAGGTCTCAGTGCCAAGGACCCAAAATGTCTTCTTCCAGCCAGAGTTCAGGTAGGTCCCAGCTGTGTCTGTCATCAGCTTTTATGACCCCAGAGAGAGCCATAGCCACACCCCACCTCCCCAAGAGACTCTCCAAGACCAGCAGGTAGGTCTGGCCCAGACTCCTATGGAGTTACTGCTTTTGTCCTGGGTCCCGATGTGTGTGAGACCTTGTGTGCATCCTCCAAGAGTGGAGTCTCTGTTTCCCCAAGTCCTGTGGAGCTCCTGCAGTTAAGCCCTGCTAGCCTTCAAAGCCAAATGCTCTGGGGGCTCCTCTCCCCAATGCCAGACCCCTAGGCTTGGGAGCCTGGCCTGGGCCTTGGATTTCTCACTCCTGTGAGAAAACTTGTGTGATATAATTATTCTCCAGTTTGTGGGCTGCCCCCGCAGAGTGGTACGGGACTTGATTATAACACGAGTGCACCCCTCCTACCAGGTTATGGTTTCTTCTTTGTCTTTGGATGTAGAATATCTTTTTTGGTAGATTGCAGTCTTTCTTTTATTGATAGTTGTTCAGCAGTTAGTTGTGATTTTGGTGTGCTCATGAGAGGAGGTCCTTTTACTCCACCATCTTGTGTCCAATCTTTGGGACTTTCCATTGTCTTTTGATTTCCAGAGCTTCTCTATTAAAAATCAGCTGAAAGTTTGGGTTTTCTGTAGGTAATGTTTTTTTTCCTTTTGATGGATTTTAATTTTTTTCTTTATTTTTTTCAGCAGTTTACTATAATGTACTCAGATGCAATTTTCTTGCTCGCAGTTTACTGAGCTTTTTGAATCTGTGTGGGTTGATGCCTTAAAAAGTGTTGGAAAATTCTCACTTGTTACTTCTTTTCCCATCCTCTTTCTCTATCTCTTTCTAGGACTCCAGTTACACTTATGAGAGACTGACTGTGGTTCACATGTCTCTTCTGCTCCATTCTGTTTTTCCTATTTTTTTAAAATCTGTGCTTCAGTTTGGATATTTTCTATTGACTTCTCTTTGAGTTCTCTAATCCAGTCTTATGTTCAGTCTCCTATTTAAGCCCATCAAATGAGTTTAAAAAATTTTTTTATTGGAGTATGGTTGCTTTACAATGTTGTGTAAGTTTCTACTGTACAGCAAAGTGAATCAGCTATACATATACATATATCCCCTCTTTTTTTGGATTTCCTTCCCATTTAGGTCACCACAGAGCATTGAGTAGAGTTCCCTGTGCAATACAGTAGGTTCTCATTAGTTATCTATTTTATACATAGTATCAATAGTGTATATATGTCGACCCCAGTCTCCCAATTCATCCCACCCACCCCCCTTTCCCCCTTGGTATCCATACGTTTGATTTTTCAAGTCTACAAACTAGACGTTTTTGTGGAAGGAGCAGAGAGTTTCACCTCCACTATCTAGAGATCTGGGCTTTAACGAGTCATTCTGAAGAACTCAAGTTTGCTAGACTTTAACTATTTTGATGCAAATCTTTCTCAGTAGAGAATTCTAAAAATCATTTATTCTTATGATTTAGGGTCATAACTGATCATTTTTCATGATGTGATGAAGCTCTAGTTTCATCTGAAGCAAAGGGAGGTGTAATCCCCTTTCCCCCTTGGCATCCATACTTTTGTTCTCTGTGTCTATTTTTGCTTTGTAAATAAGATCGTCTATACCAATTTTTTCAGATTCCACATGTATATCAAATGAGTTTTTAATTTTATATCTTCTGTATTTTAGTTCTAAAATCAATTTTTTAAATAGATTTCATTTCTTTGTTGAAATTATCTCATTCCTTTACCTTTTCTTATTTTTTAACATCTTTATTGGAGTATAATTGCTTTACAGTGGTGTGTTAGTTTCTGCTTTAACCTTTTATTTTCATTGACATATTTTTTAACAGTTTTTTTTTTTTAAATATTTATTTATTTATTTACTTATTTTTGCTGTGTTGGGTCTTCGTTTCTGTGCGAGGGCTTTCTCTAGTTGCGGCAAGCGGGGGCCACTCTTCATCGCGGTGCGCGGGCCTCTCACTATCACGGCCTCTCTTGTTGCGGAGCACAGGCTCCAGACGCGCAGGCTCAGTAGTTGTGGCTCACGGGCCTAGTTGCTCCGCGGCATATGGGATCTTCCCAGACCAGGGCTCGAACCCGTGTCCCCTGCATTGGCAGGCGGATTCTCAACCACTGCGCCACCAGGGAAGCCCTTTTTTAACAGTTTTTGATTGCCCATTCCATCATCTTGTTCATCTGGGGGGTTGACTCCTATTGTCTACTTTTTCTCTTTTATTAATCATATTTTCTTGATTCTTTGCATGTCTTATAATTTTCATTGTATTCTGGGCATTGTATTTAAAAGAGCTTTTATTTAGTGGTTCATTTTCCTATGTTAGACTCAGAAGCTAATCATGTCAGTCCATTCAGTATTTGAACTGGGTGAAACTAGGTTATTATAGTTTGATTCAGCTTTCTTTGCACTAAAATGTTTCAATGGCAAGCACTTTGAATACTCCTCTTAGGTTCTAGTGGACTTTGTCTCCTAAATGCCAAAAGACTGTGGAAGAACTTACTCTGCTTTTTCATCCCAGCTCTCTATCATCCATGTTGCCCAATGCCCAGCAAATGTCTCATGATGACAACTGCTGATGCTTTTGGGATGCCTGTGTCTGTAAAACCAGCTCACCAAGGAAGGACTCCTCTCTGGAAATTTTAATCATTTTTGTCTCCATAGCTCTACTAGCTCTTTAGGTTGTTACAGTCCTAGTTTTAAGTGAACATTTTTCTTACCAATTAAGTTATAAGGAGGTTAACTGCTCTCCAGTTCACTTTCTTTTCTCCATAATTCTTGTAGTTAAACTATTAAAATAGCTTATGTATTAATAAAAATTTATTGTGGAAACATTTTCTATATTAGCAACAATTAACTAAACAGCTCTCTTGGCTGCTACCAGTGAGATAACTAGCATTATTTTTTAAACATATATATATATATATATATATATATATATTTTGGTACGCGGACCTCTCACTGTTGTGGCCTCTTCCGTTGCAGAGCACAGGCTCCGGCCGCGCAGGCTCAGCGGCCATGGCTCACGGGCCCAGCCGCTCCGCGGCATGTGGGATCTTCCCGGACCGGGGCATGAACCCGTGTTCCCTGCATCGGCAGGCAGACTCTCAACCACTGTGCCACCAGGGAAGCCCTAAACAATATTTTTTAATGTTTGCCCATTCTAACTTTTTTTGGTGGTGATCAAGTGATTTATTATTGGAACGTCTATTGGAACCAATTTATTAATGGAACCCATCTTAGAACTATGATGTCTAGCTGATTTAAACTGGACAAGCTTAATTTTAATGTAAAGAATTCTTGATTGTGCAAGCAAAATATATCTAGAAAATCTGAGGTTGTAGATTTTTATTTAAATGTTTTTTTAAAAAGGACTTTAAGGGCTTCCCTGGTGGCACAGTGGTTGAGAGTCCTCCTGCCGATGCAGGGGACACGGGTTCGTGCCCCGGTCCAGGAAGATCCCACATACTGCGGAGTGGCTGGGCCCGTGAGCCATGGCCGCTGAGCCTGTGCGTCTGGAGCCTGTGCTCCACAACGGGAGAGGCCACAACAGTGAGAGGATCGTGTACCAAAAAAAAAAAAAAAAAAGGACTTTAAAAAATGTCTAGATTCTTTAATTTAGATGATTTTCTAGTTTAAACCTGTTCCCATTTTAGTACTATAATTTAGTAAATCTGTACTTATAAATTTGAGAACTAAGTCAAGAAAAACCTGTACATGTTGCTAAAGTACAAACTAAGCACTTGTTTTAATTTTTCATATGTATTTTATTTAGTGTACCTAAAATGGTAAGTCAATCGTAAGTTGAAATGTGGATAAAATGAACTATTTTCCAAAGCTAAACTTTTATAAAAACCCTTATTTTCTTCAAATTCAATGATTTAAGAACTCTCACAGTATGATTTTCTTAAAATTATTTAAAGTAAGAAACTAAACTTGAACCATCAAGTGGGCATAATTTAACTGTGAAGGTGATGATGAGCTGATCTATATCCTGTAGGTTTAGTTCACTACTGTCACTCAGTGATGTACAAATACGGAATGGTTTAATTTTTACCAATAACAGCCGTGGCTTTGTCTTTACTCTTCTGGCTAGTGGAAAAACTTAAACTTGCTGAATAATAGATTTTGCAGTCTAACTCCTTAAGTTTTCATGTTTCTGGTTTAAAAATCTAGCCCTCTAGCTTCCATCTTCTCCCTTTGTGCATACTGGTTTTAAGAGCGCCTGCCCGAAGCTGCCTGTGGTAGGCAAGAGCATAGCCTGTTCTTTCTTGGTCCCGTGCCACTGATGGCAGCGTGTGTGTTGTTGGGGGCTGGGTGGGGAGGCTGCTTCAGCATCTATGATGGCAATAGTTCCATTCTTTTGGCCTTGGATGTTTTTCTCTCCAATGCCAACATATTATATCTGTGCAATCTGGTAGCCCCAATGAGAATGCTACATGGGCTTTGGCTTCTTGAGACTCCTAGCAACCGACCAAGCAATGAACAATACCACAGACAGCATTTTCTTTGTCCTGACTCTGAATGTGAAGTCATGGAATCTCCTCTTACCTGTCTCTAACTGGCACTCTTTTTACTGGATGCATGGGCCTAGCCTGGCTCGCTTAGAGTAAGCTGCCGCTACCTTTTCCTCAGTAAATCTTCACATCATCCAGACTATGGATTGAGGGAATGTAATGAGATGCTGTCTGCACCCCCCAGAGCACCCACACATTTGGGGCAGCTTCACTAAAGTTATCTAAGCTTTTCAAACTCCAGTTCTTCAAGCCAGCAGAGCACTTGCTTTTATCAACTTCTGCCAAGAGATGGGCCTTTGCTCAAGGTCCAGAGTCAATGCCCAAACTCCCCAAGCAATTCTCCGGGGGTACTCCAAATATGGAGGGATGACAAGAAGAAAATTGCCCTCTCCCCATAAATGCACACTGTGAAGAGAAATGGGGATGGTATAGGTAGCATGTACCTGGAATCTGCTCTCTCCAACAGGCAAATTCTTCTCCCCTTCATAAGCATTGTTTATGAACTAAGTGGGTGGGACAAACTGGTGGGGGAAAGATTCTGCTAAAGTTTCCACACTTTGCGAAGGCTGAGGCAATTCTCTGCACTTAAAAGGAGAAACAGATAGTGAGTTTGGACTCAACTGTGAGCTGTCTCCCTGTTTACTGCAATCCTGGTCAAAAACCCTCCTTGGGAGCAGATTAAGGTCTTACTAAGTAAATTTCAGCAAATTAATGTATATGCTCTACATTTGACAATGTTAAGAATGAACCCAGGGCTTCTCTGGTGGCGCAGTGGTTAAGAATCCGCCTGCCAATGCAGGGGATATGGGTTCAAGCCCTGGTCCGGGAAGATCCCACATGCGATGGAGCAACTAAGCCCATGTGCCACAACTACTGAAGCCCGCGTGCCTAGAGCCCATGCTCTGCAACAAGAGAAGCCACTGCAATGAGAAGCCTGCGCACCACAATAAAACAGTAGCCCCTGCTCTCCGCAACTAAAGAAAGCCCGCACACAGCCACGAAGACCCAACACAGCCATGAATGAATGAATGAACTAAAAAACCCTTTAATATTTGTCTGAATCAAGACTTAACACTTTCTACATTGAGGCTATCATCAACATTCTCAAAGGGAAAATTTTCCAGTGCCACATAAATGCCCAGTATGAAAACATTTTTTTCTCATTTGGAAATAACTGAAATCACAATTTAATAATAACTAATGGTTGTGTAGCCATTTATAGTTTATAAAAAACTCTCACATACATCATCACATTTGGTTTCCACAACAAACCTTTGATATTTCTTCAACGTTTAGTTTACTGTTATTTTTTCCCATTTTATGGATGTGAGAATTAAAGTGTGGTGAGGTTGGTGAGCTGCCTTGTCAGAACTAGGGCTCTAACTCCAGTTGTAAACTAAAAATTCTGTTTTTCCCACTGTCTGAGGCTTCCTCTAAACACATGTCTACAAATGCTATTCTTCCTCAGTAGAGATGATGTATTTCTGTGTGATACATCTCCCAAGTTAATCCTGAGAGTGAAACTGGACACGTGTCCAGGTACCTTACTCTATCACTCTATCCTTTTGACCAAAAGCATCTGTACAAAGAATTGTCTGGGATTAGCAGGCACAGCCTGCATGTCTCTAGGACCTCAGGCCATATCTCAAAGGACAACTTTTAGGAAATGAAGTTGAAAAGAGCCATGTGCATACAACGCTTATGTTTCCCTTTGGACTTCAATCCCCTGGGTACTTAAAATGAAAGCTTTGTTTGGTACTGAATTTGTAACTAACATAAGGGCTAATATCTGTGAAGGCTTTGAAGATATAAAAACATTTTTTTCATTCAGCAATGGTGAATTTTCTTGCCAAACACTTCAGCATTAGGGGAAGTAATATGCCATGCTTTGCAGCCCAGGGGGTCATCATGACTTGTAGAAATGTCACAAGGGAGCAGTGTGCAAGGAAACCGGAGCTTAAAAGCGACACACATATGCCCGCTGTTACCATAGTTACAACAGGAAAGGCCATGAGAGGCGTGCTTTCTCCTATAAGCAGTGAAATAAACCTTCCGTGATTTAGGATCACTGGGGTGAATAATCCTGACTCTGTCCACAGGGTTTTATCGTGGTTGCCTTGAGTTTCAACGTGTAACAGGGAAGAGAAGGAGGGATAAATGATTTGTTTAAGCTCAGTGGTTACTGATGTTCTATCACTTAACCTTTACTCTCAGAGCCTGCATGAACTTGGCAAGTCTTTATTCATTCCCCTACCAGTAAATTATAGGGATTAATGGCCATGACTAATTTTAGTTTGGGTATGACACACTACAGGGTGATAAAAGGAGAATGTCTCTCTCATTCCTGAATTTCTGAGGCTGGATCAGTATAAAGCTATGGAGATCATAGCAATAGAGATGCCCCAGGACATACACATAGCTCTTTATGCTTCCTAAATCTGGCTTTCTAAGCACGATGGAATCCGGTCTAACTTGTCTTCCAAAGTTTGAATCTCTCCTACAGCACCTCTGCCAGAGTGATTTGTATTCTCTAGTTTGATGAAAACTTTGTAATGAGTGCATCACCCATAATATAGACAGTTTTGAGAAATAATGATTACAACAACAAATAAGTAAAAGTGTCCTGTAAATTCATTTCATCCCCAGAAAGACCCCAGGAGGCAAGTAACTATTATCTCCGTTTTATAGAAGGAAGCCAAGATTTAGAATGGTAAAGAAGTTCCTCCAGTGTCCCACAGCTGTGAAACGTCAGTCATACCCGGCTATCTGTGACCCCAAAACCTGAGAGGAAGCTATAGACTCTATCATCTTCACCTGGAGCAAAAATCTGTCTCCTTGTAATTTCCACCCGCTGGTCTAGTTCTATCCTCAGACTCAGGGAAAAAGTCTTAATTCCTCTTCCACTACTAGCTCTTTGTATATCTGTATGGATTTCAGGACTTTCTGCAGTCTGTTTAGACCACAAGACACTGTTTTTAGATGTCCATTCTTCAACCCGCCTCCAACCATGTATTCTTCTTGTTTTGCATATTGCATTAGCTTTCTAATGGGTTTCTTCATGCTCTGCCCTCTGTCTGACCACCAGCAGTTGTAGGCTTTAAAATGAGTCAGATCTCTTCAGTCCCCTGCTCAACGCACTCTGCTTCTCATGTCAAAGTGCAAGTAAAATCTTTACAGCCAACTTCAAGATGGCAAACCCCATGATGGCAAACCCCATGCTGTGGCCTCCAGTCCCACACTCTCCCTTTCTGCTCACACTGCTTGAGGCACACCCACCTACTTCCTGTTCCCTAAACCTGCCAAGCATGTTCCCCACTCCTCTCTCTGGAAAGCTCTGAGCTGGAATATCCAGTCGGTTCTTCCCTGTCCCTCCTCCTGTCTCCCCTCCTTAGTCACCTTATCAGTGAGACCTTCTCCATCTACTCTATGGAAAATTACAAGTCTCTCCCCTCACTGCTCTTCCCTTTCCTCCTTCCTTTTTGTATTTTTCTCCACAGCTCTTGTCACCATCTGATTGTTTATTTTACTTATTTCTTTGATTTTTGCCTGCCCTCTCCTCTTAGCCCCACATAATGACACAAGCTCCATGAGGGTAGAAAGTCTTACCTTTTAGTTCAATTCTAACATTAAATCATAAGAAACTGGCCTAAAAAAATGACCATTTCATATGGGTCAACTTGCCCCAGCACTAAGAGCAGCCCCTGGCACAGAACAGCATTCAGTAAGTAGTTGGTTGATAAATGAATAATTTATCCACATACTTTATGTACTTTACATCTTATGCGGAGTTGAATATAGATGGACATGCAAATAAATATTAAAAACTTTTATTGATACACTGAACCTAGCATTTAAATATAAGATATGACATTTTCATATCATAGTAGTTTTAACAGTCATCCGTCAGCCTCAGAACATCCTGTGTCGAAAGGGCCAACTTCCCTGTCAATTGGTAGGAGCTGTTTGGATTCAGGATAAGGTCTTTCTCTTCAGCTAAACTGAGGCAGTGATTTTGCACATCACTGCCATAAAGTGACCTGCTTCTTACCACCACTGTGTTTACACAGAGGAGTGGATATTCTTTAGAAAATAATGACAAACTAATAATAGTATTCCTGTTCAACATCTCTAGCTGAAAATCACTGCAAAAACATTTTTTCCAGAGAGTATCAATTCCTATTGGCAGATCTGAGACCATATATTTGGTTTACTTTACTTTAACAATGTTTCTGCCACAGTATTTAAAAAAATATGCCAGAAATTCTAATGTTGAGAAACAGATACTAGGATAGAATACTACATGATAAAATATAAGGAAAATTAGGATAATTATTGGAGGACTAACACAGTAAGCCTTACTGCTGATCACAAGGTGTTGTGGAAATTGTTGTCAACCCCAAGTCAATCCTTTGATTACCACTTCAAATTATTCACTGTTAATTTGCAGCGCTGCTTATGGAAAGGGGAGGATTTTGTCCTCACACATTGAGGGCAAGGAGACAGTTTAAGAATTTTAAATAAATACAGAAAAGCAAGGTTTTTTCCCCCATTCTAAAAGCCCCTTAAGAATCACAAATCAAGAATTCTCACATTCATCTACAATAGAAAGCATTAAGTTTTTTTTATACCCACAACAAAACATGGACCTGCAGAAGTTTTCAAACAATCCTCCAGGAGCTTCATGCGGGTCTTCTGGAGCTCAGGGCTGTCCCATTCATCTTCATCAATTCCCCAGTACAGATCTATGACCTGGGGACCAATGGAGGAGGCAGCGTTAATTCACCTGTGCGAAAAATAATTGATGTGTAGGCTTTTATATTCACAGTATTAAGCTAATGTGACTTCTAACTTTTCTCTTTGCAGCATGTTTTCCCTTGCAGAGGGAAAATGATTTTTAAGATCAATCTAAAGAGGTATTTTTTTAAAATCCCATGATGGTTTGGGGATGAACACTATAATTTTTTTTGTTCCTGATTATACTGTTGACATGGCCCCAGAGAAAATGAAATGTTAAATATCAGAGGCTTTGCAATTCAGGCTTTCATTATATTGAAATGGTAACAGGATTTCAGAAGTCTGAAAGCAGCTGGGATATAGTTACTACATTATCGGAGACAAATAACAGTGTATAATTTTACTGTTATGTCTCAATATGAGAAGGGAAAACCATAATGGGCATTGACATATACTGACCCAAAGTTAAATAGCTACATTTCTGTAAAAAATAAAAATAGGAAAAGAAACCTGTTATCCCACAGAGACATTTTGTTTATATCTTATCTCTAAGCAGCTTAGCTTTCATTAATACATATCTGAAAAAACATGTATGGAAAACAATGAAAGGTATGCCTCACTGAGAAGTGAAGATAATAGGATCCTCTACCTCCTTACTTCAAAGACGATGAGGAAAGAGTCTGTAAAAAGCTTTTACAAGTACACTCTTTGAAAAATTTGCTATGGAGAGCAGAATGGATTTCATTCCTTTCACTCAATTGCTGTCTGCATAAGCTAAATGTTTCTAATTGTAGCTTTGAAGATTTCTTCTTTTCCTTTATTTCCCACAAGCAGAAAAAACAACCTCTCCTCCTTACTGGCTGTTTGCATGGCATTCAGTGAGATGTAGGCACAGAGCGTGGGGTCCCCCACTGTGCCCCAAGTGCTCTGTATACTTTCCATCTCCTGGCCAATGCCCCACACAAGTGTGTTTGTATCAAATCTTTGTCTATCTGCATTTGAGTTTTTAGATGGCTGACAGAGATATAACAACTTCTTTAAAAAAATATTCCCGTGGCTCAGTCCATGAGTTTTATAACATATGAAACTATCAGCACTGATTTTGGGGTTCTTTCTTTTAATCTACTTTACAAGGTTTAATCACAATATTCAGAAAGAGGGACATCTGAGACTATAACTTGACTGTCCACTATGAGAGCCCTTAGCTGTGGTTATCTAAAACTAAATATAAATTAAAATTAAAAATTCAGTTCAAGTGCTCAATAGTCACATGTGATTACTGACTCCCATGTTGGAAAATGCAGATATAGAATACTTCACCATCACAGGAAGTTTAATTGGACAGAACTGTAATTTACTGAACTTCATATACTGAAATTACTAGAAGAAGTCCATTTTTGGCCACCTGCCAATAAACTCTCACTGTGAATGGTAACTTACTGTGAATGGTAACTTAGTTGTGTCATGCACAAACTAACAACCATACACAGAACCTGGTCCCCGTCCTTGTGGCTGATACTGTTTGATATCTGAGGAAAGGTAGGATTTAGAATAAATGAGAAGCAGAAAGAAATGGTAAAAATGAAAGTTAATGTAACAAAAGCTATAAATATACAACTGTTATTCCTCTCACATCTGTGACATAAAATTATATAAAGTAATAATTATGTCACTGTAACTTATTAGATGTTGCATATATAATAATAATAGCACAAAAGGGAGAAAAGGGAGTAGAGCTATATGGGAGTAGTCTTTCTATAGCTCACTGGAATTATCAGAATCTACCTATGATTTATAATAAGATGTATATGCCTTAAAATAACTACAAAGAAAACTCAGAAATGAATGATTTTTTCACTATACGGAATTAAAATGTTAAACTAGAAAATATCACAAAGCAAAGAAGTAAAAGAGGAATAGAGGAACAGAAATGACAGACATATAGAATAAAAGTAAAAGGGCAGAAGTAAATCTAACTATGTCAATAATACCATTAAGTGTGAATGGTTTAAAAAGTCCAAACAGAGAGACTGTCAGACTAGATAAAAACAAGATCCAACTACATACTTCTACAGGAGTACACTTTACATTCAAAAAGGTTAAAAGGATGGAAAAAATGACAAAGGAGGCAAGAATATACAATGGAGAAAAGACAGTCTCTTCAATAAGTGGCACTGGGAAAACTGGACAGCTACATGTAAACGAATGAAATTAGAACACTCTCTAACACCATACACAAAAATAAACTCAAAATGGCTTAGAGACCTAAATGTAAGGCCAGATCCTATAAAACTATTAGAGGAAAACACAGGAAGAACACTCTTTGGCGGACTTCCCTGGCAGTCCAGTGGTTAAGACTTCGCCTTCCGGCTGGAGTAGAAGATGGCGGAAGAGTAAGACGGGGAGATCACCTTCCTCCCCACAGATACACCAGAAATACATCTACACGGGGAACAACTCCTACAGAACACCTACTGAAGGCTGGCAGAAGACCTCAGACCTCCCAAAAGGCAAGAAACTCCCCACGTAAAAAGAATAAATAGAGACAAAAGAATGGGTGCGGAGGGCAAAGCGGGGAGATTCCCGCCAGAGGATCGGTGCCGACCGGCACTCACCAGCCCGAGAGGCTTGTCTGCTCACCCGCCGGGGTGGGCGGGGCTGCGAGCTGAGGCTCGGGTTTCGGTCAGGGTGCAGGGAGAGGACTGGGGTTGGGGGCGTGAACACAGCCTGAAGGGGTTAGTGCATCACGGCTAGACGGGAGGGAGTCCGGGGAAGAGTCTGCACCTGCCGAAGAGGCAAGAGACTTTTTCTTCCCTCTTTGTTTCCTGGTGCGCGAGAAGAGGGATTTAAGAGCGCTGCTTAAAGAAACTCCAGAGATGGGCGCGAGCCACGGCTAAAAGCACAGACCCCAGAGATGGGCGCGAGCAGCGGCTAAAAGCACGGACCCCAGGGACGGGCGGGAGACGCTAAGGCTGCTGCTGCCGCCACCAAGGAGCCTGTGTGCGAGCACAGGTCACTATCCACACCCCTCTTCCGGGGAGCCTGTGCAGCCCGCCACTACCAGGTTCCCGGGATCCAGGGACAACTTCCCCGGGAGAACGCACGGCGGGCCTCAGGCTGGTGCAACGTCACGCCGGCCTCTGCCGCCACAGGCCTGCCCCGCATGCAGTGCCCCTCCTTCCCCCCGGCCTGAGTGCGCCAGAGCCCCTGAATCAGCGGCTCCCTTAACCCCGTCCTGTCTGAGCAAAAATCAGACGCCCTCCAGCAACCTACACGCAGAGGCAGGGCCAAATCCAAAGCTGAGCCCCTGTGAGCTGTGAGAACAAAGAAGAGAAAGGGAAATCTCTCCCAGCAGCCTCAGAAACAGCGGATTAAAGCTCCACAATCAACTTGATATACCCTGCATCTGTGGAATACCTGAATAGACAACGAATCATCGAGAAGGAGAGCAAGATCTATGATTTTTTCCCCTTTTCCTCTTTTTCTGAATGTGTATGTGTATGCTTCTGTGTGTGATCTTGTCAGTATAGCTTTGCTTCCACCATTTGTCCTAGGGTTCTATCCGTCCATGGTTTTTTAAAAAATTTTTTCTTAATAATTAATTTTAATAACTTTATTGTACTTTTCTTTCTTTCTTTCCTTCCTTCCTTCCTTCCTTCCCTCCTTTAGACAACGAATCATCCCAAATTGAGGAGGTGGTCTCTGAGAGCAAGATTTATGATTTTTTCCCCTTTACCTCTTTTTGTGAGGGTGTATGTGTATGCTTCTGTGTAAGATTTTGTCTGTATAGCTTTGCTTCCAAAATTTGTCCTAAGGTTCTATCCATCCTTTTTTTCTAAATTTTTTTAATTCAATAACTTTATTATACTGTATCTTCTTTCTTTCTGTCTCTTTTCCTTCCTTCCCTCCTTCCTTCCTTCCTCCCTCCCTCCTTTCTTTCCTTCTTGCCTTCTTTCCTTCTTTGCTTCTTTCTTTCTTTCTTCCTTCCTTCCCTCCTTTCTTTCTTTCTTCCTTTCTTCATACTTCTACTAATTATCGCTACTTTTTCTCCCTTTTATTCTGAGCCATGTGGATGAAAGGCTCTTGGTGCTCCAGCCAGGAGTCAGGGCTCTGCCTCTGAGGTGGGAGAGCCAACTTCAGGACACTGGTCAACAAGAGACCTCCCAGCTCCACATAATATCAAACAGCAAAAATCTCCCAGAGACCTCCATCTTAACACCAGCACCCAGCTTCACTCAATGACCAGCAAGCTACAGTGCTGGATACCCTATGCCAAACAACCAGCAAAACAGGAACACATCCCCACCCATTAGCAGAGAGGCTGCCTAAAATCATAATAAGTCCACAGACACCCCAAAACACACCACCAGACGTGAACCTGCCCACTAGAGAGACAAGATCCAGCCTCATCCACCACAACACAGGCACTAGTCCCCTCCACTAGGAAGCCTACACAACCCACTGAACCAACCTTAGCCACTGGAGACAGACGTCAAAAACAGCGGCAACTACAAACCTGCAGCCTGCAAAAAGGAGACCCCCAAACACAGTAAGATAAGCAAAATGAGAAGACAGAAAAACACACAGCAGATAAAGGAGCAAGATAAAAATGCACCAGACCTAACAAATGAAAAGGAAATAGGCAGTCTACCTGAAAAAGAATTCAGAATAATGATAGTAAGGATGATCCAAAATCTTGGAAATATAATGGACAAAATGCAAGAAACAGTTAACAAGGACCTAGAAGAAATAAAGATGAAACAACAATGAACAACACAATAAATGAAATTAAAAGTACTCTAGATGGGATCAATAGCAGAATAACTGAGGCAGAAGAACGGATAAGTGACCTGGAAGATAAAATAGTGGAAATAACTACTGCAGAGCAGAATAAAGAAAAAAAGAAAAGAACTGAGGACAGTCTCAGAGACCTCTGGGACAACATTAAACCCACCAACATTCAAATTATAGGGGTTCCAGAAGAAGAAGAGAAAAAGAAAGGGACTGAGAAAATATTTGAAGAGATTATAGTTGAAAACTTCCCTAATATGGAAAAGGAAATAGTTAATTAAGTCCAGGAAGCACAAAGAGTCCCATACAGGATAAATCCAAGGAGAAATATGCCAAGACACATATTAATCAAACTGTCAAAAATTAAATACAAAGAAAGCATATTAAAAGCAGCAAGGGAAAAACAACAAACACACAAGGGAATCCCCATAAGGTTAACAGCTGATCTCTCAGCAGAAACCCTGCAAGCCAGAAGGGACTGGCAGGACATATTTAAAGTGATGAAGGAGAAAAACCTGCAACCAAGACTACTCTACCCAGCAAGGATCTCATTCAGATTTGATGGAGAAATTAAAACCTTTACAGACAAGCAAAAGCTGAGAGAGTTCAGCACCACCACACCAGCTTTACAACAAATGCTAAAGGAACTTCTCTAGACAAGAAACACAAGAGAAGGAAAAGACCTATAATAACGAACCAAAAACAATTTAGAAAATGGGAATAAGAACATACATATCGATAATTACCTTAAATGTAAATGGATTAAATGCTTCCACCAAAAGACACAGACTGGCTGAATGGATGCAAAAACAAGACCCATCTATATCTGTCTACAAGACACCCACTTCACACTTAGGGACACATACAGACTGAAAGTGAGGGGATGGAAAAAGATATTCCATGCAAATGGAAATCAAAAGAAAGCTGGAGTAGCAATTCTCGTATCAGACAAAATAGACTTTAAAATAAAGACTATTAGAAGAGACAAAGAAGGACACTACAAAATGATCAAGGGATCGATCCAAGAAGAAGATATAACAATTGTAAATATTTATGCACCCAACATAGGAGCACCTCAATACCTAAGGCAAAAACTAACAGCCATAAAAGGGGAAATTGACAGGAACACATTCATAGTAGGGGACTTTAACACCCCACTTTCACCCATGGACAGATCATCCAAAATGAAAATAAATAAGGAAACACAAGCTTTAACTGATACATTAAACAAGATGGACTTAATTGATATTTATAGGACACTCCATCCAAAAACAACAGAATACACATTTTTCTCAAGTGCTCATGGAACATTCTCCAGGATAGATCATATCTTGGGTCACAAATCAAGCCTTGGTAAATTTAAGAAAAATGAAATTGTATCAACTATCTTTTCTGACCACAATGCCATGAGACTAGATGTCAATTACAGGAAAAGATCTGTAAAAAATACAAACACATGGAGGCTAAACAATACACTACTTAATAATGAAGTGATCACTGAAGAAATCAAAGAGGAAATCAAAAAATACCTAGAAACAAATGACAATGGAAACACAATGACCCAAAACCTGTGGGATGCAGCAAAAGCAGTTCTAAGGGGGAAGTTTATAGCAATACAAGCCCACCTTAAGAAGCAGGAAACATCTCGAATAAACACCCTATCCTTGCACCTCAAGCAATTAGAGAAAGAAGAAGAACAACAACAAAAAAAAAACCCAAAGCTAGCAGAAGGAAAGAAATCATAAAAATCAGATCAGAAATAAATGAAAGAAATGATAGCAAAGATCAATAAAACTAAAAGCTGGTTCTTTGAGAAGATAAAAAAATTGATAAACCACTAGCGAGACTCATCAAGAAAAAAAGGGAGAAGACTCAAATCAATAGAATTAGAAATGAAAAAGGAGAAGTAACAACTGACACTGCAGAAATACAAAAAGATCATGAGAGATTACTACAAGCAACTCTATGCCAATAAAATGGACAATCTGGAAGAAATGGACAAATTCTTAGAAATGCACAACCGGCTAAGAGTGAATCAGGAAGAAATAGAAAATATGAACAGACCAATCACAAGCACTGAAATTGAAACTGTGATTAAAAATCTTCCAACAAACAAACGCCCAGGAGCAGACGGCTTCACAGGCGAATTCTATCAAACATTTAGAGAAGAGCTAACACCTGTCCTTCTCAAACTGTTCCAAAATATACCAGAGGGAGAAACACTCCCAAATTCCTTCTACGAGGCCACCATCACCTTGATACTAAAAGCAGACAAGGATGTCACAAAGAAAGAAAACTACAGGCCAATATCACTGATGAACATAGATGCAAAAATCCTCAACAAAATACTAGCAAACAGAAACCAACAGCACATTAAAAGGATCATACACCATGATCAAGTGGGGTTTATTCCAGGAATGCAAGGATTCTTCAATATATGCAAATCAATCAACGTGATACACCATATTAACAAATTGAAGGAGAAAAACAATATGATCATCTCAATAGAGGCAGAGAAAGCTTTCGACAAAATTCAACCCATTTATGATAAAAAAAACCCTGCAGAAAGTAGGCACAGAGGGAACTTTCATCAACATAATAAAGGCCATATATGACAAGCCCACAGCCAACATCATCCTCAATGGTGAAAAACTGAAAGCATTTCCAGTAAGATCAGGAACAAGACAAGGTTGCCCACACTCACCACTCTTATTCAACATAGTTTTGGAAGTTTTAGCCACAGCAATCAGAGAAGAAAAGGAAATAAAAGGAATCCAAATTGGAAAAGAAGAAGTAAAGCTGTCACTGTTTGCAGATGACATGATACTATACATAGAGAATCCTAAAGATGCTACCAGAAAACTACTAGAGCTAATCAGTGAATTTGGTAAAGTAGCAGGATACAAAATTAATGCACAGAAATCTCTGGCATTCCTATATACTAATGATGAAAAATCTGAAAGTGAAATCAAGAAAACACTCCCATTTACCATTGCAACAAAAAGAATAAAATATCTAGGAATAAACCTACCTAAGGAGACAAAAGACCTGTATGCAGAAAATTTTAAGACACTGATGAAAGAAATTAAAGATGATACAAATACATGGGGATATATACCATGTTCTTGGATTGGAAGAATCAACATTGTGAAAATGACTCTACTACCCAAAGCAATCTATATACTCCATGCAATCCCTATCAAACTACCAATGGCATTTTTCACAAAACTAGAACAAAAAATTTCACAATTTGTATGGAAACACAAAAGACCCCGAATAGCCAAAGCAATCTTGAGAACGAAAAACGGAGCTGGAGGAATCAGGCTCCCTGACTTCAGACTATACTACAAAGCTACAGTAATCAAGACAGTATGGTACTGGAACAAAAACAGAAAGATAGATCAAAGGAACAGGATAGAAACCCCAGAGATAAAACCACGCACATATGGACACCTTATCTTTGATAAAGGTGGCAAGAATGTACAGTGGAGAAAGGACATCCTCTTCAATAAGTGGTGCTGGGAAAACTGGACAGGTACATGTAAAAGTATGAGATTAGATCACTCCCTAACACCATACACAAAACTAAGCTCAAAATGTATTAAAGACCTAAATGTAAGGCCAGAAACTATCAAACTCTTAGAGGAAAACATAGGCAGAACACTCTGTGACATAAATCACAGCAAGATCCTTTCTGACCCACCTCCTAGAGAAATGGAAATAAAAACAAAAATAAACAAATGGGACCTAATGAAACTTCAAAGCTTTTGCACTGCAAAGGAAACCATAAACAAGACAAAAAGACAACCCTCAGAATGGGAGAAAATATTTGCAAATGAAGCAACTGACAAAGGATTAATCTCCAAAATTTATAAGCAGCCCATGCAGCTCAATAACAAAAAAACGAACAACCCAATCCAAAAATGGGCAGAAGACCTAAATAGACATTTCTCCAAAGAAGATATACAGATTGCCAACAAACACATGAAAGAATGCTCAACATCATTAATTATTAGAGAAATGCAAATTAAAACTACAATGAGATATCATCTCACACCGGTCAGAATGGCCATCATCAAAAAATCTAGAAAGAATAAATGCTGGAGAGGGTGTGGAGAAAAGGGAACCCTCTTGCACTGCTGGTGGGAATGTGAATTGGTACAGCCACTATGGAGAACAGTATGGAGGTTCCTTAAAAAACTAAAAATAGAACTACCATATGACCCAGCAATCCCACTACTGGGCATATACCCTAAGAAAACCAAAATTCAAAAAGAGTCATGTACCAAAATGTTCATTGCAGCTCTATTTACGATAGCCTGGAGATGGAAACAACCTTAGTGTCCATCATCGGAAGAATGGATAAAGAAGATGTGGCACATATATACAATGGAATATTACTCAGCCATAAAAAGAAATGAAATTGAGCTATTTGTAATGAGGTGGATAGACCTAGAGTCTGTCATACAGAGTGAAGTAAGTCAGAAAGACAAATACCGTATGCTAACACATATGTAAGGAATTTAAGGAAAAAAATGTCATGAAGAACCTAGGGGTAAGACAGGAATAAAGACACAGACGTACTGGAGAACGGACTTGAGGATGTGGGGAGGGGGAAGGGTGAGCTGTGACAGGGCGAGAGAGAGTCATGGACATATATACACTAACAAACGTAAGGTAGATAGCTAGTGGGAAGCAGCCGCATGGAACAGGGATATCGGCTCGGTGCTTTGTGACCGCCTGGAGGGGTGGGATAGGGAGGGTGGGAGGGAGGGAGACGCAAGAGGGAAGAGATATGGGAACATATGTATATGTATAACTGATTTACTTTGTTATAAAGCAGAAACTAACACACCATTGTAAAGCAATTATACCCCAATAAAGATGTTTAAAAAAAAAAACAAAACACTTCATTTTCCAACATAGAGGGTGCCAGTTCAATCCCTGGTTGGGGAACTACGATCCCACATGCCTCACAGGCAAAAAAATCCAAAACATAAAACAGAAGCAATATTGTAACAAATTCAATAAAGACTTTAAAAATGGCCCACATCAAAAAAAAAAAATCTTAAAATAACCCCACTCTGACATAAATCACAGCAAGATCTTTTTTGATCCACCTCCTAATGAAAGTAAAAAAAAAAATAAATGGGACCAAATTAAAAAAAAATAAATGGGACCAAATTAAAAGCTTTTGTATAGTAAAGGGAACTGTAAAAAGAAAAGACAACCCTCAGAATGGGAGAAAATATTTGCAAATGAAGCAACTGACAAGGGATTAATCTCTAAAATACACAAGCAGCTCATGCAGCTCAATATCAAAAAAGCAAACAACCCAATCAAAAAATGGGCTAAAGTTCTAAATAGACATTTCTCCAAAAAGACATACAGACGGCCAATAAACACATGAAAAGATTCTCAATATCACTAATTATTAGAGAAATGCAAATCAAAAGTACAATGATGTATCATCTCACACCAGTCAGAATGGCCATCATCAAAAAATCTACAAACAAATGCTGGAGAGGGTGTGGAGAAAAGGGAAACCTGTTGCACTGTTGGTAGGAATGTATATTGGTACAGCCACTATGGAGAACAGTATGGAGGTTCCTTAAAAAACTAAAAATAGAGCTACCATATGATCCAGCAATCCCACTCCTGGGCATATATCTAGAGAAAACCATAATTTGAAAAGATACATGTGCCCCCAATGTTCACTGCAGCACTATTTACAATGGCCAGGACATGGAAGCAACCTAAATATCCATCAACAGAGGAATGGATAAAGAAGATGTGGTACATATATACAATGCAGTATTAGCCATAAAAAAGAACAAAATAATGTCATTTGCAGCAACATGGATGGACCTAGAGCCTGTCATACTGAGTGAAGTGAGACAGAAAGACAAATATTATATGGTATCACTCACATGTGGAATCTAAAAACAGGTAAAAATGAATTTATCTACAAAACAGAAATATAGTTACAGATGTAGAAAACAAACTTATGGTTACCAGGCGGTAAGGGGAGGGAAGAGATAAATTGGGAGATTGGGATTTACATATACACACTATTATATATGAAATAACTAATAAGGACCTACTGTATAGCACAGGGAACTCTACTCAATACTCTGTAATGGCCTACATGGGAAACGAATCTACAAAAGAGTGTATATATGTGTATGTATAACTGATTCACTTTGCAGTACAGCAGAAACTAACACAACATTGTAAGTCAACTATACTGCAATAAAAATTTTTAAAAATTCACTTAAAAATTGAAAGTGTTATAGTGTAGAACCAGCATGACAATAGACAAAATCAATAAAACTATATATGTAAGAGAATTTGTATTAAAATAAATGTAATATTTCAAAAAAAGGATGGAAAAAGATTTATCATGCAAACAGCAACCATAAGAAAGCTCACGGGGCTATACTAATATCAGACAAATATATACTAATATCAGACAAAAGAAATTTTAAAACAATATAACTAAAGATGAAGAGGGACATTTTGTAATGATAAAAGGGTCAATCCATCAGGAGGATGTAACAATTATAAATGTATATGCAATGAACAGAGCCTTAAAATACATGAAAAACAAACTGACAGAAATGAAGGAGAAATAGACAATTTAACTATAATAGTTGGAGACTTGAATATATAATAATGGGAAGAACAAAATCCTGGAAGACTGTAGCAATACTGTAAATGAACTAGTTCTAACATGTCTTAGGACAATCTACCCAACAACATAATATACATTCTTCTCAAGTTCACATAGAACACTCTCCAGGAGAGAACATATGTTAGATCATAAAACAAGCATCAATAACCTTCAGTGGATCTAAATCATATAAAGTATGTCCTCTGAACACAATGCAATGATACTAGAAATCAATAATAGAAAGAAACTTGGAAAATTCATAAGTAGATGGAAATTAACACGCTCCTCAATAACCAATGAATCAAAGAAGAAATCACAAGGGAAATTAAAAATTACTTTGAGATGAGTGAGAATGAAGATACAACATAGCAAATTTATGGGATGTAGGTAAAGCCATACTTAGAGCTGTAAACACCTATATTAAAAATGAAGATTTCAATAATTTAACTTAAGACAATAGAAAAAGCATCAAGGGCAAGCCAAAGCAAGCAGAAGGAAGGAAATAATAGATTACAATGGAAATTAATGAAACAGAATAGAAAAATGATAGAGGAAAAAAACGAATGAATGAATCAAAAATTGGTTCTTTGAAGAGATCAACAAAATGGATAAAACTGGATTCACCAAAAGAAACAAAAAACAACCTCAAATTCCTAAAATCTGGGGTGAAAGAGGCCATTACTACTAACCTTACAGAAATAAAAGGATTATTAGAGAATACTACAGACAACTGTATGCCAATGAATTAGATCACTTAGATGAAATGGACAAATTCCTAGAGAGACACAAATTACATAAATTGACTCAAGACAGAATAGAAAAATGTGAAGACATTTTTAACAAGAGATTAAATAGTAATTTTTTAAAAGCTGCATAAAAAGCCTAGGTCTAGACGGATGCACTGGTGAATTCTACCGAACATTTACAAAAGAATTAATACCAATTATTCAGTCTTCCAAAACTTACAAGAGAATACTTCCTAACTTATTCTATGAGGCAAGTATGATCCTGGTACCAAAGCCAGACAAAAATATAAGAAAAATACAAAGCAACATCTCAAGAAAATAAACATCCTCAGCAAAAATATTAAAAACCCTAACCTGGCAGCATATAAAAAGGGTTATACAACACAATGAGGTGGGACTTATTCCAGGAATGCAGGGTTGACTCAGCATCAGAAAATCAACTAATGGAGGACACTATATATTAACAGAATAAAGGACAAAAACCATATGTCTCAACATACACAGGAAAAAAAAATGACAAAATCCAACACTCCTTCATGATAAAAGAAAAAAAACTCAACAAACTAGGAACAGAAATTAACGTCTTCAACCTGAATAAAGGGCATGTATGATAAAACTACATCTAACATCATACTTAATGAAGACTGAAAGCTTTCCCCCTAAGATTAGGAGCAACAGAAAGATAATCCACTCTTGCCACTTTTATTCAACAGTATATTGGAGGTTCCAGCTAGGCAACTTGGCAAGAAAAAGAAAATGCATCCATATAGGAAAGGAAAAAGTAGACCCACCTTTATTAATAGATGACAAGATCTTGTATATTGAAAATTCTAAGGGAAGCACTAAAAAACTGTTGGAACTAATGAGTTGTGCAAGGTTGTAGGATACAAGATCAATATGTAAAACCCACTTGTATTTCTATATAGTAGCAATGAGCAATCTAAGATAAATAAGTCCATTTAAAAGAGCATCAGAAAGAATAAAAAGCTTAGGAATAAATTGAACAAAAGAAATGCAAAATTTACACTTTGAAAATTACAAAACACCATTGAAAGACATCCCCTATAAATGGATTGGTAGACTAAATATTGCGATGACAATACTCCCCAAATAAATCTATAGAATCAATGCAATCACTGTAAAATTCCCAGCTGACTTACAGAAATTGACAAGCTGATCTTAAAATTCATATGGAAATTCAAGAGACCCAGAACAGCCAAAATAACCTTGCAGAAGGAGAACAAATTTGGAGGACTCACACTTCCAGATTTCAAACTTAGTACAAAGCTACAATAATTAAGACAGTGTGATACTGGCATAAGTATAGGCAATGGAATAAAACTGAAAATCCAAAAATAAATTCTCATACTTACACTTAACTCATTTCAACAAGGGTGTCAAAACAATCAATGAGGAAATAAATAAACAAATGGTATTGAGACAACTGGACATCTATATGCAAAAGAACAAAGTTTAATCCCTACCTCATGCCATATATAAAAATTAAAACAGATCACAGACATAAATTAAGAGTTAAAACTGCAAAACTATTTTTATAGAAAACATCTTTATGACCTTGGATTTGACAATGGTTTCTTAGATATGATAGCAAAGTACAAGTAACTGAAAAAAACAGATAAATTGGACTTACTCAAAATTAAAAAAAATTGTGCTTCAAAAGATCAATAAAGTGAAGATGGCACCCTCAAAATGGAAGAAAATATTTACAAATCATATTTGATAATAGATTTGTATCTAGAATATATAAGGAACTCCTACAACTCAATAAGACAAATAACCCAATTAAAAATGGACAAAAGATCTGAGTAGACATTTCTTCACAGAATATATACAGATTGCCAATAAAGATAATCAACGTTATCACATGAAAAGATAATGTCATTAGTCATCAGGGGATTGCAAATCAAAACTTCAAGATAACACTTCATACCCACTAGGATGGCTATAATCAAAAAGACTGATAACAAGTGTTGATAGGGATGTGGAGCAACTGGAAAACTCATGCACTGCTGGTGGGAATATAAAATGGTGCAGCCACTTTGGAAAACAGTCTGGCAGTTCCCCAAATGGTTAAACACAGAGTTACTACGTGATACAGCAATTCTTCTAGGTATATACCCAAGACAGATGAAAACCTACGTCTAGACAAAAACTTGTGCATGAATGTTCATAACAGCATTATTCATAATAGCTAAGAAGTGGAAACAATCCAGTTGTCCATCAAGTGATCAATGGATAAATAAAATGTAGTATACATCCACACAATGGAATATTTTCTGGCAATAAAAAGTAATGAATAGGGACTTCCCTGGTGGCACAGTGGTTAAGAATCTGCCTGCCAATGCAGGGGACGCGGGTTCGATCCCTGGTCAGGGATGATCCCACATGCTGCGGAGCAGCTAAGCCTGTGCACCACAACTACAGAGCCTGCGCTCTAGAGCCCACGAGCCACAACTACTGAAGCCCGCATGCCTAGAGCCTGTGCTCCACAACGAGAGAAGCCACCACGAGAAGCCCGCGCACCACAACAAAGAGCAGCCCCCGCTCGCTGCAACCAGAGAAAGTCCGCGTGCAGCAACGAAGACCCAACACAGCAATCAATCAATATCTAAAAAAAATTAATGAAATACTGATGCATGTTACAACATGGATGAGCCTTGAAAATGCTATCCTAAGTGAAAGAAGCCAGTTACAAAAGATCACATTTTGTATGATTCCATTTACATGAAATGTCTAGAACAGGCAAATCTACAGTCAAAAAGTAGATTAGTGGTTGCCTAGGGCTGGGAGGGAGGGGAATAGGGCAATTAGGGAATGATAGCCAGAGGGGAGAGGATTTCTTCTTTGGGTGATGAAAATGTTCTAAAATTAATTTTGGTAATGCTTACACAACTGGGAATATACTAAAAACACTGAATTGCACACTTTAAATGGGCAAATTTTATGATGTGTGAACCGAATTGTATCTCAGTGATAGTCTGCACAGCTAGCTTGGACTGTGATTTTCTACAGGTCTTACATCTCCAACTCAAAGAACTGAGATCAAGAACAGAATGTTTAAATCAAGCACCTAGTGTATTAAGAGCTAAACAATAAGATCTAACTAAATATATGTGAGCCAAATGACCAGGGTAAAAGTCAAAACAAGGCTTTCACTTATGTTTTTAAATAGAAGCTTAAATATCACGATTTATTTGACACCTATAGGAACCTTTTGTAGTAGTTTTTGCATCTGTTATTTCCTTAAAGTTTGGCCACCACTGCTTTCATCCAGGTCTTTATAACTCCATGTGTCCTTACTTTAGTAGCTTTGTTTAAAGAAGAAAAGCTGGAAGTAAGAGAATATTTAAATTGTTCTTTCTCAAGTGTCTTTATGAGCAGAAAATGATGAAAAATAAAATCAAGCAACCGTGAAGACAAGCAGGAAATAAATAGATGAAACATTTAGCTTATGCAACACAAAACACCATTACGGGCAAACAGAAATGCATTATCAATAACTGGCAAGAAATGGCTGGAACCCAAAGTGCTCAATAAGACAAGATTTATTACACACTTTAAAAAATTAAGTTTAGCTTTTGGCCTAATGTCCAGGCACTGCAGACACTGGAATCTAATTTACTATTTATTGGAATACTACCTTGTTGATAGCACATTTTATGCACCTTTACTTATTTCATCATTAAGTATAAAAGTTCAGGAAAGTAATTGACTTTATTTTTTTCACTTGTTTAAAAATATTCTTAGGGAAGCTAATTTATCATGCTCATTATAATGTGCTGAATTGGTCTGCAAACAAAAAGCCAGCGAATAAAAGCCCTAACAAATTTTACCACTTGAAATCAGACATAATGATTTAAATACCAAGATTATTGAACAAATAATAAAGCAACCTGTAAGAATCAAATAATAGCCTTATGCTTTACAAAAATATAACAAAAAAAGGTCAAATTTCAATTCATAATGGCTTCACATATCACTTCTTCAGAAAGAACCTCTGAAATTTAAATATTTTCCAAAATATTTTCCTTCTCAATCTTCCCATGCTATATGACACTATCTGAATGCAAAACAATGTAACTACTGAGATAATATGACTGATTTTGTTTCTGAACAGATATGGTACTAAGATGAAGGCTGTTCCTCAAAGTTATTACTATGGGAGGCTACACACTCACTCTAATGATTCTGCCATTGCCCAGGGCATTTCCTCTGTAGGAGGAAATGGTCAGGGATGATCCCACATGCTTCTATTATCTCATTTTGTATTGAAAAACTCTCACCCCTTTATAGCTGGGAGGTTGTTTTTATTAAAATGGTATTTCTCCAGGCTTAACAGGCCTTTACAATTATAAGACATGGCTTTGAAAAGAATTTTAGAATTTTAGCTCTCTAAAAAAATCAAATCTATTCTGTTACTGCTAAAAACATTCAAAAGAACACAGAGCAGGTTCAGAAAATTTTGAACAGGGACAACATTCTTGTGCTATGGATATAACGTTCAAGGTCAGTGCAGAATGCAGACAGTACTCATTTGAATGTAGCTTAGTAGCTGTGTCCTGTTACTAGAATGTTCATCTCACAGGATAAGGTAAGCAGAGAGTCTTAAACCTCAGACTAGGTTTGTCAGATACTGTTTACCAGGGAAAAGTTATTGTTTATACTTATCAAGTTCTTACTCTGGTTAGAATGACTTTCCCCAGTTGCATGGGATACAAGAGAAAAAAAACCCCAAAACAAAAAAAACCCTTGGCCACACTTTTACTAGAACTATTGCAAACACTGACGACTTTAGGTCACCTGCAATTATTCTCTTGGTCATGAGATATCTGACTAGGATATATGGAAGCACAACTAAGACAGACATTTCTGGGAAAATCAGGTCCTAAATCAAGCCCAGAAAGAACTGGCTGGCCCCAGTGGTTGTACACAATCACCAGAAAGAAAGAGGGTCCAACAGGGTGAGTTAGAATAATGTTTCATCCGAAGCCTCATAAAGGCGACTAACTGCTCAGACCTGATGCCTCTGTCTCTTGGGAGATTCAGCCTCTGGACAGTCCTAACAATTGTAACGTGATGGTAAGAAAGAACTGAACTCTTAACCGAGGCAGAACCTCTGCCTATTAAGGCTTAATGAACTTGAGGACACAGAGAAGGTGTCAGGAGTCGCTGGAGACAGAAGCTGCTGCAAGGCAGGAGCCGTGCGCATCTAGGTTGAGTCTGAGCTGGGGACTCGCCGTATAAAGGAACCTCAGCCCGGCTGCAGCTAGGCACCAACTGCCTTCAGGGGCAGGACACTTGACCACAAACAAATGATGTGCCTGAGTGAAAAACCCAAAGTTGGCTCTGTTCCTGGCAGCGGGCTTTCAGCAACCACTGTATGGGAGTGATCTGCTTCGTGGACCTGGGCCTGCATCACTGCTGCAACTTCCCAAATCATCTCCTTGCTTCTGTTCTCGCTCTTTCTAATCCATTCACTACACCACAGGCAGAGGGCTCTTGTTAAAATGCAAATCTGATCGCCAATGTTAGGATTTCCTTTCATTCCACCAGACACTATATATAGAGTAACTTATTTACTCCTTAAACTTATGAGTAGACAGAAATATTATCCCTATTTTATGGATGAAAAAGCTGAGGAACAGAGAAGTAACCTGCTCAAAATCACACAGGTAGCGAGTAGCAGAGGTGGGATTTGAACCTGGGCTGTTAACATTATTTTACAGCACTTTCCATGTTTAAGCTTCCCATCACCCAAAGATAGTATCTAGAATCTATGACCTGATTTCTGACATCTTCCATGACGTAGTCCCTGCCTAACTCTCCAACCTTACCTTATACCACTTTCTCTCTCATGGGTCACACTCCAGCTGTGTATATACTCCTCACACGCGTTTGTACAACATGTGTACGCGTGTTTACACATGTACACATTTGTACACATTTACATATGCACATGTATTTACATATATACATGTACATTTACATACCTATACACACATATAAATTTTTGTGAATGTATGAATATAAGAGGCTTTTTGATGCAGTAATTAAGAGCACAGACACTGGGGCCAAACTACATTGGTTCAAATTCTGACTCTGCCACTTATTAGCTGTGGGATCTCCAGCAGTTATTTACTTCTGTATTTCTAAGTGTCCTTATCTAGTAAAATGTAGAAGATAGAATTTACCTCCTAGGCTCGTAGCAAAGATTAAACAGGTTAATGTATATACTGCACTTAGAAAAAGTGCCTGGCAGGCAGTGAGTACTACCTAATGCTAAAATTCCTTCCCAAATTTGCTTATGAAAATATGTTCCTTCTGCCTGAAATACTCTTCCGTTTAACCTGGCCATCTACCCATCGTTCAGCATTCAGCGTAGACATCAGTTCCTCAGCAGGCCTTCCTGATGCCTCTAGGTTCGACGAGGCCCGCCCCCCGCCCCCATCACGCATGCCCAGAGCTCCCTGTATTTCCTCTGCCGTAAGCACCACCATGGTCACTGTTGTGATGACTGTATCCTCTGAGACTGTAAACTCTGAGGACAGGGATTATGTTTGTTTTCAACACTAAGGTATCCACTGCACCCACAACCTGGCCTATGCAGAGCAGAGGCTCAATAAATGTCTGTGAATAAATGAGTGAAGCCCATGGGACCAAGCACCTTAACCTGCTCTGGGGATTTGGGGTAGACATCAGTGAGGAAGTAAGACAGGAGTCTGGACCTGAAGGATACATGCATAGGAGACTGTTCTTCAGAGAGGGTAAGAGGACAGAACTGCAAAGACAGAAATGTGACACGGCCTGCCATATAGAAATGAGGTCAAAGCATCATCATTTTGGGAGCTGAGAGGAAACAAGATCGGGCTGAAGAAACACTCTGCTTAATAGATAAGAAAACTGGGCTTAAGTTACTTTTCCAATGGTTTATAACTAATTACTGACAAAGCGGACCTCTTAAGTGAATGTTCTTTGTGCAAAGACTTGTTATAAGGTCTCCTCTCCATCCTACAAGAAATAGAAAATGAGGATGGGAAGAAATAGCTACCTTGTGTTCAGAATCTGAGAAAGACTTCATGGTGACTGGACCTGACTGGGATACTTAAATGTCACCTGCAAATGGGGATCACTCATTCTGTTTACTGAGGGACTAAACCTCTTGGGTGATTTCCAGAGTTGGCATAATTGATAGCCACAATTTAGCGGAATTAAATGTTCAGCAAAGTATAGCTCCTCCAGTAAATTTTGGAGTTTGCCACAATGCCACTGCTCTATATAAAATTGCCTATGTGCACAAAGTAAAGGAGGAACAAAAATACTGGCTTGGGAAGTCAGGCCTGAGAATTCTAGAAGAGCCATTCCACACTGCAGAAATGTTGAGCCAATATTTATAATTCAACTGGAGCAAGGAAGGTCAATGATGACATAATGATTTCCTTCCCTTTTATCTTCTCTATTAATCTTCCTTTCCCCTTTTTATAAATGGGCTCATGGATGGGAGCAGGATGATGTAACATGCTTTTAAGACTCTTTACAGAATAGGAACTTGGTAAGGTCTGTCCAGGCTTTGATGGACAGAATCAAAATGCAAAGCGAGCTAGACAAATTGAAGTGCTGGCCTGAGTGAAATGATGTGATTCAATGAGGGGAGATGCATTTCATTTTAGAAACAGGCACACATTTGATTAATAGGCAATGGAAAAGGAGTGATTAGTTGACAATGTGGAGAAAAGACCAAGGGCATCACAACATATCCTATCAATTATAAAGCCAATGATGTATTTTGGCAACTCAGGAGGCAAAATGCATTCTGAGATTCCTGAGCAGGCAGACAGTCAGGAGGAAAAAATGAATATAGAGAAGGAGACTGGGTTCAGTAGAACAGGAGGGCGGTGGTGAAGATGCAGTGGAAGAAAAGCAGAAGGACACAACTGATGATGGACCTTCAGTGTGAGACTAAGGAATTATTAGTCAGTAATTATTAGTAAGGTCAGGCTAATATAAGACACATAATTTCACCTGACCTACAACTTGGATATACATAGAGAATGTAGTTTTTTTATTTTGTCTAAAATGGTTTGGGTCTCCTGCCTAAGTCTCTATCCTCTGGCTATCAGGGTAAAATGAGCTTCTGTTCTATCCAGTTTCAACCTTAGTTTGAACTCATGTTTCCAAGGACTCTTTATTAAGTGCTTATTCTCTCTTGAATCAAGCTGCCGACTCTTTCAAAAGCCTCCTTCTTTTCCTGACATGATGCCTGGGTGACCTCATATCCTGAAGGGGAAAAATGGATTTCTAGGGCACAGTCCCCAGGTGATGCCCACTGCCCGCCTGTTTGCTGGCAGCATGGCTGTGCTTGGGGCAGTTGTAACCCATGGATTGGCCTCTCCCTCTCAGCCTGGTCAGAGCCTGGTGTTGCTCTGCAGCAATCAGGGCCACCCTCCCCTCCTGGGGCTGAGAAGTCCCAGGCCTTGGGCCCACGCTCCATCCAGTTTTTCCACCCTAGCCCTTTTGTGTGGTCACCTCTCCCTGTCATGGGGACTAACAGTGGCCCTTAATTCAGCATATGTGACACACAGTAATTGAGGGCAGCTTTGGAAGTGAAACTTCATGGTCTTTTGCTGCCATGGCCATGATGTGGCCACACCCAGGTCTGCTGGCAGAGGTAGGGGCAGGGGGATGATTGTTGTAAGGCCATCTCTTTCCAGAGTCCTAAATAGAGAGCAGAGGTAAGCTGCCCTTAATGTTACACATGCACCCACCTGTTCTCACTCATCTAACCCACCTCCCCTTTTCTGAAGCAGAACTCGGAGAAGGAGGATGGGGAAGCAGATCTCCCGAACTCTGCCCCTCTCTGTCTCCTTCCACCATTTTCCTAGAGACCACATTGGGTAGGTCCTGGCTCTGCCTTACTGACAAGCTAGGCCGTCTTCTCTACATATTAGATCTCCAGGGTCAGAGCGCTAGTGCTAAACGATATGTTAAAGATGTGATTTAAGGAATTTAGAGAAATCTTCTCACAAGCTGATAGTGTGATCTCCAAGGTTTTTGTCTTGCTACATAATCCTTTCTTGTGTGCATGACAATATTTCTTGAATATTCTTCCCATTTAAATTCCTTCTGCACCAGACATGAAACACCCCTCAGACAGACAGATGCCTTGATCAAAGGTCTCTTACTGTACTCAAAAAGGCAAAAGAAAAATGCATAAGAATAATTTCATTACACTAGGTTCTTGTTCAGGAGAAAGACTTAAACGTGAAAAAAAGAAATGAACATTGGTTAAGCGCCTTCCAAGTGCCAGGTATGTTGCATCATCTCATTGAATTCTTGTAACAATCCTGGAAGATAAGTACTACCTCATTCACTTTACAGAGGGGTCAACTCCCTGTCAGGGAAATCAAGCAATTTGCCCAGAGTCACAGGACTGGTAAATTTGCAGAATTTGAATCCTAGTCTTTCTAACAGAAAAACTTATGCTGTTTCCACTGTACCCCATAAATTACATAATGTGCTGCATTTTACTGAATTGAATATATCATCAGTAGTAGGCTGCTCTACTATTGTACATTCCTCTAAAAAAGAAATGCACTGCCAATTACACCATGACACACCATTTGTTTGTACGATGAATCCTGATTTCTGAGATGTAAAAGGGTGAAAAAAATGCATCTTAGAAAGAATGATCTGGTAAAGACGGTTTAAAGATTATTTGAGCAGCTGCTGTGCTATGTACAGTCTGAACCAGAACACAAAAACACCCAGGGTAAGGAAAGATCAAGAAGATGTTGCCATAATCATTCAGCTATCAAGAAACAGAAGCCTGGCAGAATAAAGCAAAAAGAATGAAAAGAACTGAAGACAGTCTCAGAGACCTCTGGGACAACATTAAAAACACCAACATTCGAATTATAGGGGTCCCAGAAGAAGAAGAGAAAGAGAAAGGGACTGAGAAAATATTTGAAGAGATTATAGTTGAAAGCTTCCCTAATATGGGAAAGGAAATAGTTAATCAAATCCAGGAAGCACAGAGAGTCCCATACAAGATAAATCCAAGGAGAAACATGCCAAGACACATATTAATCAAACTGTCAAAAATTAAATACAAAGAAAAAATATTAAAAGCAGCAAGGGAAAAACAACAAATAACACACTAGGGAATCCCCATAAGGTTAACAGCTGATCTTTCAGCAGAAACTCTGCAAGCCAGAAGGGACTGGCAGGACATATTGAAAGTGATGAAGGAGAAAAACCTACAACCAAGATTACTCTACCCAGCAAGGATCTCATTCAGATTTGATGGAGAAATTAAAACCTTTACAGACAAGGAGAAGCTGAGAGAGTTCAGCACCACCAAATCAGCTTTATAACAAATGCTAAAGGAACTTCTCTAGGCAAGAAACACAAGAGAAGGAAAAGACCTACAATAACAAACCCAAAACAATTAAGAAAATGGGAATAGGAACATACATATCGATAATTACCTTAAATGTAAATGGATTAAATGCTCCCACCAAAAGACACAGACTGGCTGAATGGATACAAAAACAAGACCCATATATATGCTGTCTACAAGAGACCCACTTCAGACCTAGGGACACATACAGACTGAAAGTGAGGGGATGGAAAAAGATATTCCATGCAAATGGAAATCAAAAGCAAGCTGGAGTAGCAATTCTCATATCAGACAAAATGGATTTTAAAATAAAGACTATTAGAAGAGACAAAGAAGGACACTACATAATGATCAACAGATCAATCCAAGAAGAAGATATAACAATTGTAAATATTTATGCACCCAACATAGGAGCACCTCAATACATAAGGCAAATACTAACAGCCATAAAAGGGGAAATCGACAGTAACACATTCATAGTAGGGGACTTTAACAACCCACTTTCACGAATGGACAGATCATCCAAAATGAAAATAAATAAGGAAACACAAGCTTTAAATGATACATTAAACAAGATGGACTTAATTGATATTTATAGGACACTCCATCCAAAGACAACAGAATACACATTTTTCTCAAGTGCTCATGGAACATTCTCCAGGATAGATCATATCTTGGGTCACAAATCAAGTCTTGGTAAATTTAAGAAAATTGAAATTGTATCAACTATCTTTTCCGACAACAACGCTATGAGACTAGATATCAATTACAGGAAAAGATCTGTAAAAAATACAAACACATGGAGGCTAAACAATACACTACTTAATAACGAAGTGATCACTGAAGAAATCAAAGAGGAAATCAAAAAATACCTAGAAACAAATGACAATGGAGACACGACGACCCAAAACCTATGGTATGCAGCAAAAGCAGTTCTAAGAGGGAAGTTTATAGCAATACAATCCTACCTTAAGAAACAGGAAACATCTCAAATAAACAACCTAACCTTGCACCTAAAGCAATTAGAGAAAGAAGAACAAAAAAACCCCAAAGTTAGCAGAAGGAAAGAATTCATAAAGATCAGAGATAAATGAAAAAGAAATGAAGGAAATGATAGCAAAGATCAATAAAAGTAAAATCTGGTTTTTTGAGAAGATAAACAAAATTGATAAACCATTCGCCAGACTCATCAAGAAAAAAGGGAGAAGACTCAAATCAATAGAATTAGAAATGAAAAAGGGGAAGTAACAACTGACACTGAAGAAATACAAAAAGATCATGAGAGATTACTAAGAGCAACTCTATGCCAATAAAATGGGCAACCTGGAAGAAATGGACAAATTCTTAGAAATGCACAACCTGCCAAGACTGAACCAGGAAGAAACAGAAAATATGAGCAGACCAATCACAAGCACTGAAATTGAAACTGTGATTAAAAATCTTCCAACAAACAAAAGCCCAGGACCAGATGGCTTCACAGGCGAATTCTATCAAACATTTAGAGAAGAGCTAACTCCTATCCTTCTCAAACTCTTCCAAAATATAGCAGAGGGAGAAACACTCCCAAACTCATTCTACGAAGCCACCATCACCCTGATACCAAAACCAGACAAAGATGTCACAAAGAAAGAAAACTACAGGCCAATATCACTGATGAACATAGATGCAAAAATCCTCAACAAAATACTAGCAAACAGAATCCAACAGCACATGAAAAGGATCATACACCATGATCAAGTGGGGTTTATTCCAAGAATGCAAGGATTCTTCAATATACGCAAATCAATCAACGTGATACACCATATTAACAAATTGAAGGAGAAAAACCATATGATCATCTCAATAGAGGCAGAGAAAGCTTTTGACAAAATTCAACACCCATTTATGATAAAAACCCTGCAGAAAGTAGGCATAGAGGGAACTTTCATCAACGTAAGAAAGGCCATATATGACAAGCCCACAGCCAACATTGTCCTCAATGGTGAAAAACCGAAAGCATTTCCACTAAGATCAGGAACAAGACAAGGTTGCCCACTCTCACCACTCTTATTCAACATAGTTTTGGAAGTTTTAGCCACAGCAATCAGAGAAGAAAAGGAAATAAAAGGAATCCAAATAAGAAATGAAGTAAAGCTGTCACTGTTTGCAGATGACATGATACTATACATAGAGAATCCTAAAAATGCTACCAGAAAACCACTAGAGCTAATCAGTGAATTTGGTAAAGTAGCAGGATACAAAATTAATGCACAGAAATCTCTGGCATTCCTATACACTAATGATGAAAAATCTGAAAGTGAAATCAAGAAAACACTCCCATTTACCATTGCAACAAAAAGAGTAAAATATCTAGGAATAAACCTACCTAAGGAGACAAAAGACCTGTATGCAGAAAATTATAAGACACTGATGAAAGAAATTAAAGATGATACAAATAGATGGAGAGATATACCATGTTCTTGGATTGGAAGAATCAACATTGTGAAAATGACTCTACTACCCAAAGCAATCTATAGATTCAATGCAATCCCTATCAAACTACCACTGGCATTTTTCACAGAACTAGAACAAAAAATTTCACAATTTTTTGGAAACACAAAAGACCCCGAATGGCCAAAGAAATCTTGAGAATGAAAAATGGAGCTGGAGGAATCAGGCTCCCTGACTTCAGACTATACTACAAAGCTACAGTAATCAAGACAGTATGGTACTGGCACAAAAACAGAAATATAGATCAATGGTATAGGATAGAAACCCCAGAGATGAACCCATGCACATATGGTCACGTTATCTTTGATAAAGGTGGTAGGAATGTACAATGGAGAAAGGACAGCCTCTTCAATAAGTGGTGCTGGGAAAACTGGACAGGTATATGTAAAAGTATGAGATTAGATCACTCCCTAATACCATACACAAAAATAAGCTCAAAATCGATTAAAGACCTAAATGTAAGGCCAGACACTATCAAACTCTTAGAGGAAAACATAGGCAGAACACTCTATGACATAAGTCATAGCAAGATCCTTTTTGACCCACCTCCTAGAGAAATGGAAATAAAAACAAATACAAATGGGACCCAATGAAACTTAAAAGTTTTTGCACAGCAAAGGAAACCATAAACAAGACCAAAAGACAACCCTCAGAATGGGAGAAAATATTTGCAAATGAAGCAACTGACAAAGGATTAATCTCCAAAATTTACAAGCAGCTCATGTAGCTCAATAACAAAAGAACGAACAACCCAATCCAAAAATGGGCAGAAGACGTAAATAGACATTTCTCCAAAGAAGATATACAGATTGCCAACAATCACATGAAAGAATGCTCAACATCATTAATCATTAGAGAAATGCAAATCAAAACTACAATGAGATATCATTTCACACTGGGCAGAATGGCCATCATCAAAAAATCTAGAAAGAATAAATGCTGGAGAGGGTGTGGAGAAAAGGGAACACTCTTGCACTGCTGGTGGGAATGTGAATTGGTACAGCCACTATGGAGAACAGTATGGAGATTCCTTAAAAAACTACAAATAGAACTACCATATGACCCCACAATCACACTACTGGGCATATACCCTGAGAAAATCATAATTCAAAATGAGTCATGTACCAAAATGTTCATTGCAGCTTTATTTACAATAGCCAGGAGATGGAAGCAACCTAAGTGTCCATCATCGGATGAATGGATAAAGAAGATGTAGCACATATATACAATGGAATATTACTCAGCCATAAAAAGAAATGAAATTGAGTTATCTGTAGTGAGGTGGATGGACCTAGAGTCTGTCATACAGAGTGAAGTAAGTCAGAAAGAGAAAGACAAATACCGTATGCTAACACATATATATGGAATTTAAGAAAAAAAAATGTCATGAAGAACCTAGGGGTAAGACGGGAATAAAGACATATACCTACTAGAGAGTGGACTTGAGGATCTGGAGAGGGGGAGGTGTAGGCTGTGACGAGGTGAGGGAGTGTCATGGACATATGTGCACTACCAAACGTGGAGTGGATAGCTAGTGGGAAGCAGCCGCATGGCACAGGGAGATAGGCTCGGTGCTTTGTGACCACCTAGTGGGGTGGGATAGGGAGGGTCGGAGGGAGGGAGACGCAAGAGGGAGGAGATATGGGAACGTATGTATATGTATGGCTGGTTCACTTTGTTATAAAGCAGAAGCTAACACAGCATTGTAAAGCAATTATACTCTAATAAAGATATTTTAAAAAAAAAGAAAGAAACAGAAGCCTGAGTAAAGACAGAGCCTTGTGAAACTGGAAGACCAGGCCAATTTCCAGGAAGCACTGTGGCAGGTGAATCAACGGGGAACAGTGCAATTTGGATCTAGGTTGTAAAGGATGAAGAATGAACTATGAGCCACAGTTTTAAAGTCTGGAAGACTGGGGAATAGTAGCAACTGAGAAATTGGGAAAAGGAAGAAGGATGGGTTCCATTTTAGATACTTTAACATTCCAAAAACAACTATCTTCATGTAACTCTGGTGAGGGCTGGAGATGCTGATATGGGGCTCACTCACGCACAGGCACCAGCTTCAGAAGATGACACGTACTTGGGGGTGTAGGGATGAAAAAAACAGGTGGACAGGTCTGGACCTGTGCTGCCAAAGGAAACATGAAGAGTTGGAATGTCAAGCAAAGAAGAGAAGGACAAATTCTAGACCAAAGGGGCCTCTGGAGGTACCTTCACCAAGGATGAGCATCTTCCTCTCTGGTGCCTTCAGGTGGCACCACAATGGCATTGTGAGGCAGAGAGCAGGTTTGGCAAGATCTTCCTGCTGGCTGCAGCTGCAGGTTTCACTCACACTTCCCTACACACCTAGGGACTCAACACTTGCCTGCCAGAGAGAAGGAAAAGGGCTGGGTCGGCATAGGAGTTCCTGCTTTGAGACCAAGTTGTTATTTTTAATTGCAAGGGCTTATGGGGGAATTTTTTAAAAAGCTATCTTTAGCAAAGCTGCAAAAGGTAACAAATGGCACCCATCAAGACAAGGACTGTTCATCTAATATTGGGAAATAAGGTTTCCATCACCTTCCTCTTTTGATTTCAAATAAAGTTTAAGTCTTCAGACAGCAGGTAAATGAACTGCTTGACCATAAGTTTTAGTCTACTGCCTCATATCGTTACTCAGCCCCAATTCCACAGTGCTTTTTTTTTTTTTTTTTTTTTGCGGTACGCGGGCCTCTCACTGTTGTGGCCTCTCCCGTTACGGAGCACAGGCTCCAGACACACAGGCTCAGCGGCCATGGCTCACGGGCCCAGCCGCTCCGCGGCATGTGGGATCCTCCCGGACCGGGGCACAAACCCATGTCCCCTGCATCGGCAGGCAGACTCTCAACCACTGTGCTACCAGGGAAGCCCCCATAGTGCTTTTGAGCACTGTATTAACTATTTCATGTTATGCACCTGGCAACTAAACAACGTTGCTCACCATCTGGCTCTACAAGAATTAATTACTAGCCACTGCAGCCATGTTGCAGTATGACCTTCAACATTACCCTGAAAGGAGTTCAGGACCGAGATCAGGAAGGAGGCACTCCGTGCTCTGGGAAACTGGGCAGAACAGGCCTTCAGATAGTTAGATATTTTCAGGAGAAAGTATTTATGAACCTGGATTCTTGCATCTTCCCATACTTAGAAAAGCACTAAAACCATTAACTAACATACCAGTTCCTTGTGACTAGTAGCAACCTTCTACCGAGATGTGTGCTCTGTTGCACGTTCCCCTTTTGCCAAAATCACATGTGTACTGACCTCCCCCTTAACTCTCAGAACAGTTTCTCAGAGCTCTCTGCAAGGCTGTCTCCCAGGCTATAGTACTCAGTAAGACACCAAAAAACTTGACTCATAGATTCTACACTGTGTGTGTGTGTTTTTTTTTTCTTTTTAGTTGACACACCCTACTAATGCAATGTCCAAAAGTGATCAAATAAAAGGAAAAGTTACTAATTTGACTAGTGAAAAATTATTAATCATTATCTGGATTTTTTTTTTTTTTACATGTACAAATGAATTTCTGTTCCCTACGGAAGCTCCTCTAATTAAGTTTCTCCATCACTTGCATCAGGACACCTGTTACTGGGCAGTCAGGCTCTCATCCCTGTTAGAATGGCCTCACCCTGACCACTCCCATCTAGAACTTCACAGTCCAGCATGGGAGCATTTGACTATTGAGCACCCAAAATCTGGCCAGTCTGAACTGGGATGTGTTGTGAGTGTAAAATATACACTGGACTTTGAAGACTTCGTATAAAAAAAATAATATAAAATAACTAATAATTTTTATGTTGACTATGTGTTGAAATGATATTTTGGATATAAAATGGCTTAAATATGTTCTTAAATTTTTTTTTTCTGCTTCCTTTTACTTTTCAAAACGTAGTTAGAAAATCTAATTGCATTTGTGGCTTGCATCTGTGATTCCCATTATACTTCTTTCACACAGCAGTGGTCTAGACTCTCAGCTTCTGGGTCTTATTCATTTAATAAATTCACTTTAATCAACATTTATTATGTATATAATATGAACCAGGTACTCTAAAAAGGACTGGTGATAAAAAGATATAAATAATATGATTTCTGACTTTGATGAGCTTCCAGTTAGGGGGAAAGGCATTTTAAAAGTAATTAAAACAATATGACAGATGCTATTAAAGACTAGAAATAAAGCACTATGGAATCCTGAAGAAGGAAATTCACTGTTTCTTAAAGGATGAGTAAAAAATTTTCTAGTCATTGGCATGGGGGACAATTTAAGGGCAACCCAAACAGAGGGCACAGTGGGTCTGAAGACTCAGGGGAAAAAAAAAGAACTTGTTTGGGGAACTGAATGCAGATTAGGAAAGCTAAAACAGGCTACCTGTGTGGGAGGGGACAGACAAGACCTCAGTGGATAGGGGTGGAAAAGAGAAACTCGTATGCCAGGCTAAGACATGCAGAATGTATCTTGTGGATGAAAGAGTCAGATATGTATTTCAGAGATATCACTGCAGAAATATGGTGGAGGGTGGACAAGGTGGTCCAGGTGGCTGGAAGGGTTGAGTCTGGGGAGGAGAAGGACGAGATGAAGGTAAACAGGCCCGCAGCATATCTACTGCAATAGTCAAGATGACAGTGATAGAGACTTGAACAGTGGGGATACACTGGAGAAATATTTAGGAGGTAGAATCCACAGGTCTTTGGGATTTATTGGATGTTAAAGGTGAAGAAAAAGGAACAGGGTTATTTACTTTGGTGACTAAGTGATGTGAGAGGAATACTAGATGCCCACTAAAAATGTTTGCTATCAGAAGGTATTCTTAAGGAACGAAACTAAGTTGAGTGGCTGGACTGAAATGAAACTGTTTTCAAAATGGAGCAGTGGCTAAGTGCCCAGATCAATCAAGTACCCCCGTTAGAGGTCCCTGCCCCAATCAGGTCTACTCCTGCTCGGGGTACCTGTGGGGGCAGGGTGGGGCAGATTATAAGGGTTCAGGGAGTAGAGGGGGAATAGTTGGGAATCAGAAAAGACTTCTTAGAAAGCAAGAACTTGGGCTGGAGTTTGAAGGGTAGGTGGTAGAGGAGAAAGGGTATTTCTGATAAGAGGGGAGAAGTGCAATAGGTACAGTGAATGAGATTTTCAAGTCAAGAATGAGCGATCAGCAAGACGTGCTCCAGGGATAGGCTGAGGATGGCCAAACTGGTATGGAGTGTTTATGTTGGGAAAAATGGCAGATGAAGTTGGGGAGACAGCTGGGATCACATTAAAGAGGGACCCCATAGGCAGCAGGGAGCCATTATAAGGTTTTAAGCAAAGGAAATGACAACCTGACATTTAAGTAAGGTTATTCTGGTGATGTATAGAAGAACTCAAGTAGGATGATGGTGTAGGCAGCTCTGCTTGCTACTTTTACTAAACCCAGTAAATGTCAAGCACTCTTCCAGGCCCTGGAGACTTAAAAATAAGCGAGGAGGGGCTTCCCTGGTGGCACAGTGGCTAAGAATCCACCTGCCAATGCAGGGCACATGGGTTCGAGCCCTGGTCTGGGAGGATCCCGCGTGCCGTGGAGCAACTGGGCCCGTGTGCCACAACTGCTGAGTCTGCACTCTAGAGCCCGTGCTCCACAACAAGGGAAGCCACCGCGATGAGAAGCCCACGCACCGCAACGAATAGTGGCCCCTGTTCGCCACAACTAGAGAAAGCCCACACATAGCACCAAAGACCCAATGCAGCTAAAAATAAAATAAATTAAAAAAAAAAAATAAGTGAGGACTAGTCTCTTCCTCCAGGACTTGCAACCTACTGTGGGTAAGCACAGAACAAGATCAGTTAAGATCCTCTTTGTTCATCATTTTTTTTTTAATAGCTTTAAAAAATTTATTTATTTTTGGCTGCCTTGGGTTTTCGTTGCTCTGCATGGGCTTTCTCTAGTTGCGGTGAGTGGGGGCTACTCTTTGTTGCAGTGTGCAGGCTTCTCATTGCGGTAGCTTCTCTTGCTAGGGAGCATGGGCTTTAGGTGTGCGGGCTTCAGTAGTTGTGGCACACGGGCTCAGTAGTTGTGGCACACGGGCTCAGTAGTTGTGGCACGCAGGCTCAGTAGTTGTGGCACGTGGGCTCTAGAGCTCAGGCTCAGTAGTTGTGGCACATGGGCTTAGTTGGTCTGCGGCATGTGGGATCTTCCCGGACCAGGGCTCGAACCTCTGTTCCCTGCATTGGCAGGTGGATTCTTAACTACTGCACCACCAGGGAAGTCCCTTCATCTAATTTTTTGAACCAATTAAGGTTAGATCAGGGTCTCAGCAATAAGAATGGAGAGGAAATATCTGAAAGCAGGGCTTGCAGATAATTACAAGCCCTTTATTTATTGGGTCCTGCACCACCTGCTTTTACCCCAATCTGTCTTTATTTTTCCCAATTTATTCCCCTGTTCTTCCTTTTGATCCTCTTCTCCATAGTCCAGGGCACTCACTGAACACTGGCAAATCAAATAACATCTTATTTAAACCCCTTGTCTTTCTCTGAGCCATGTGTGTTTTCTGCTCTGAGTAGGCTTGACATTCTTTCCATTTAATGTTCCCATCTCCAAGCAGTCAACTATGTATATTACACATGGAATTAGTTGAAGTTCACATAATCAGAGAGGCTGGTGCATTTTCATTAAAACTCTTAGTTTAAATGAAAAAATAAAGGAAATACTAGAAAACAGTCTGCCAAACAAGCACAGAGAAAAAAGTACATGGCCTTGCTTGAAGTGTAACTCTGCAGTCTATCAACTTAGTTCAATAGAGATTTAACTAAATAGTCAAGTACCTGGCACATAGTAGGCCAATCCCTGGGATAAGTTGAATAAGACAGTTCCAGTCCTGAGAATTTTTAGATGTTATAGACAGGTGATGAAAAACGTACCTAGTCAGATATCTCCTTATCTTTGCTGCTCATTCTAGTCCGCACCACGATCATTTCTTACTTGCGCTGCCTTACTGCTTCTGCCATCTCTCCCCACCCCCACTCCAGTCCCCTCACAAAGCTTGCGCGAACCTCTTAAACATAAATCCCGTCACTCTTTTGCTTCTTACTCAGGAACACTCTGAGTCCTTACTCTCAGTCCATAAGGTATGATCTTCCTTTGATGTCATCTCCTACCATCATTTATCTTACTCATTACTCCATTCTACTCCATTCCCACTTGGCTTCTTTACTGTGCCTAGAATATTCTAAATACTTTCCCACCCCAGACCCTTTTCCTGGTTGCCTCTGTCTGGAATTCTCTCCCAAAACATCTGCATGATTTGCTCCATCACCTCTGCAGATCTCTGCTCAAAGGCTGTCTTATTACTCAGTCCTTCTCTGATTACCTGGCATTCCCTACCTCCCTTTATCGTGTTTTACTTTCCTTAAAACATTTACTCAGTAAAATGCATCTATTACCACTGGAATTTACCATTTATTGTCTGCCTCTCTCAACAATTTTGGAGGCTCCACGAGAAGAGGGTGTGATGGTTTTTTCCCCTGTATTTCCAGCACGTGGAATGTCAACTGGCATGTTGTCAATGGTCAATAAACACTTCTTAAATCAACTCGATCAATGATTGGGGGTTATGCACAGGACTTTAGGGGAGCAGGGTATGTGGTATAACCTGGGAGGAATGAGGGGATCAGAGAAAAATTCTTTAAGTAATGTTTGGGCTGAGACTTCATTCATTCAACATTCTTATGGAGTTTTACTACGTGCCAGGCACTATTCTAGGATGTAGCTGTCATAACGGCAGACAAGGCCCTGTTCCCGTGGAACTTACAATCTTGGAAGAAAGACAAGAAACAATCCAATGCATGAGTAAACAAGAAAAATATCCAACACTGACACATGCTATGCAAATAACTAAAATAGGATGATGTAAAAGACAGCACACCTAGGGGATTACTTTAGATTGGGTCATGAGGGAAGCAACTCTAGGAAGTGACATTTCAGAGGAGACTTGAAGGACAGTGAGTAAGCACCCATGAAAAGATGAGGGGGTGAGCATTCCTATAGAGAGACAGCCAGGGAAAATTCCTGAAATGGAATGGGCTTGAAGTGTTCAAGGGACCAATTGGAGGACACACAGCTGCAGAGAAGTGGGCAAGGAGAAGAGGGGCATGACTTAAGATCAGACAGGAAGAGTCCTAGGAATGAGCAGGACTTAGGAGGTGAAGCAGGGGAAGAAGCAGATGGAAAAGCATTGTAGGTGGTAAGAATAGCAAAGGCAAGAAAGCAGGAAATAGACTGGTATGTTTGAGTAGCTCTAGGAAATGCGTTTCTCCTGAGTCCAATGTACAAAGATGGAATCCAGAACACTGTACGGCTAAATTCGTTCTTTTGTGAAGCTTCTGGCACATTTTGCTGCAGCTGAGAAAAGAGGACCATCTCTCCAGTAAACACAGCCTCAGGGAGCTCTATAACCAACCTACTTTGGAAGGTGGGAAGCAAGTGCAACCTTGCATATTGTATTCTAAACACAATCTCAGATGTGTAAGCTGTCACCTCCCCCATTTTAGACACTAAAGGACCAGCAGGTGGGTTAAGTCACTCACAGTCAAGAGCTGGGGCTCAATTCCATGTCATGCTTTACCCAGTGCTGTTAACTCTGCTGTCCAGTATCTCACTGACTGATTCAATACACCTGCCTGGAATGATCCTTGCCATCAATTTCTTCTATGCAGCTTGCCTTCTACAGTTTTCCTTTGGCTTTATCTGTTTTCTCCTGTACCTACTTAAAATTTAGAAAATATATTTTTCCTTTTTTCCCCTCAGCTAATCCTAATCAATTCCATGTTTTATGGAGGCTGTTCTGTAGCTCAGCCTTCTTCTACTGACAAAAGTGATGCAAACCCAAATAAACTCAAAGATGGGATTAATAGGCTTGGATACATTTCTTTACGGTAACTGAGTCCCCAAGGAATGTCTAAGTCTTTGGGAATCTTGACATATCAGAATTTTTAACAGTTGAGACTTTGTTATCAGTAGAACAAGATTCCTCAGAGAAGGTGGTGCTGACTTCACAACAAGGAATTTAGGTTGATGATTTTTCAAGTAAACAGTGACTTATGAGTAACTATTCAATATGTGTGTCACAATGGCTTGCTGCTAACAGACACTATGCATTGAGATCAAAGCCATTTTGAAACTCTTATTTTATACATCCTATTAGAAGGCACTAGGAAGTATACCAAGACAAAATATTTACAGTCAACCCTTGAATAACACAGGTTTGAACCGTGTGGATCCACTCGTGTGGGTTTTTTCAGTAGTAAATACTACAGTATGAAATGAACCATGGTTGGTTGAATCCTCGGATATGGAGGGACCGTGGATACAGAGGGCTGACTGTAAAGTTATATGTGTATTTTCAACTACGCAGAGGGTCAGCACCCCTCACCCCTGCATTGTTTGAGGGTCAACTGTATTCAGAAGGAAACAAATGAGGGGTGAAATTTTCTTCCATTAACAATGACACATTTTTGGCGGGGGCAGGGCGGGGTGGTGGTGTGATGAATTGGGAGATTGGGATTGACATATATACACTAATATGTATAAAATGGATAACTAATAAGAACCTGCTGTACAAAAAATAAAATTAAAAAAAACCCAAAAAACTCTCCCAACCCAAAGACTAAAAAAAAAATGACACATTTTGCACTCTTACACCACAAACCTCTAGTCCATAGTCCTTACTTAACAATGTAAACATGTAGTTAGGACAGCACTGTAGAGTTAAGATGTCCATTGCAAATGAAGGTGATGAATTCTGACTAAATAACGCTATCTACAGTTGCAGGAGCCATTCACTTAAAAATTTTTTTTGGATGTCTAAGATATGCCCAATGTCCTCTAGTACTTTTCTATTAGGTGGCCTCATCAATAGTGTCTACAAATGCCAGGATGTTTATGAATTTTAGCAATGACATGCACAGTTACTGTTTCTTGAAAGACTGATGGTTTGTTTTTGTTTTGTTTTGTTTTTTTGGTAAATGGTAAATTCCCAGAATGCTTGGGAAAAAGGACATTCTTCAATGCAAATAAAAACTAAAAGGTAGGACAGAAGGCAAGGATTGACCAAGCTGCTAAAAAGAAACAGTTGGGAGAGAGTTGGTCCCAATTTTTTGGTGCAAAACATTTCTAGAGATGCCAGCTTAAAGGCAGGTGCTCAGCAACCCTGCCCTTTTTGACATTAGTGGAGGTTAGCAAAAAAGCAAATAAACATAATTCCAAGAAAAAGATGAGCCAATACCGGGTAGGGTCCAAGAAGCAGAGCATAAAAGTGCAAAACATCAAAAATGACTAAATATTTTACTTCCATTTTCCGGTGTTTCTTTTCACCCACGCTTAAAGAAATGAAATATTTCGGGGCTTAAAACATATTTTATAACACCCAAACTGTGACAAGAAACAAATGTTAGTTATTTAGCTGACATAATTAAAAATGAAATTAATATCAGCGTTACCTGAAATTCTAATCCATAGTTTTCTCTGCAGAATTCTCTTAATTTAGGATACACGTTTTCTCTTAGTGCCTGTCTTTCTGCTCCCGTGTCTGTGGTAGAAAAGCAAACAAACAGAAAGTGAGTTATGTCCACATAATACACATTTCTGGAAAAAAAAAGCTTACAAATAAACATTAACATTAATATAATCAAGCTAGGGTGCTGCATCGTGAAATGATGGGATATTAGTCTGCTGGAGAAGACTTGCTCTTAACAGAGCAGGGGAGCTGAGATGTTTACCATGCACACAGGGCGAATGGGAGCCCTGGGTAAGTTCTGTGGGTGCTGGCAGAGCTGGGAATTCACAGCTCATTCTTTATACCCATGTAGACCCTCACATGACGCTCTTAAATAGCTACAACCACATTGTCTTTCAAAGAGGCAGAAGGAAAAATTGTAAGGCTATCAGGTGTAGCTCCATTGGGTGTAAATATTTCAAAACACACACACACACTGATTACTGATTTCCAAAAACATCCAGACTCTATCATTCCCTACAGTATTTAGAAACAATGTTACTTTTACAAGATTCAGTACAGCATCTGTGCAATCAGCACAATAGTCAGGAGCGACTAATTGTAGGAGTCATCGTCTAAAACTAGCGGATTCCACTGGCCAACGGTTCAACATTAGCGTCTCCCACCCTGGGCTTAGGGACCTGTTATATCAGAGAGGGGATCGTTTTACATGGGCCACAGTGTGTAAAAGCTTCGAAATAAAATATTTAAAAATTATCCGTGTCATTAAAAAATACGAGAAGAAACAGAGAACCCGAAACCAGGAGAACCATAACATATGTATGTATTTAATGTTGAATGTTCTGCACAGAAAGGGATTCTACAGCCACTTGTGCTGGACGGTGCTCTACATCAGTGATGACGCTGTAAGATGCTTACAGCAAAGCGCATGGTCCTCGCCCAGCTAACTTCACAGAAAGATAAGAATCAGAGCTTAAAAAATTAGGTTAATGTGTTATCTCATGAAAAGGACCATTTGCTAAATGTACCTCAATCCCAGCCATCACCATGAAACATCTGCATACCACATCTATAACTCAGGAACCAATTTAAAAGACTGTCGTTGTTATTCTCAAGCACATCTGTCCGTGCAAACTCAACCATATGCCGTGTTGACCTACTCTACTTTCCTACTGTTCTCAAGCCTGTTTTGAGAGGCAAACAACCAATCCCAAGAGTCTGAGATGCAGCGGCAGCTTGACAGAGTGACAGGAACCAGTGTTTACATGGGAACCAAAGATTCAATACAAGGTCTTCGAGATTACCCTGTGATCCAAACAAGTAGGGTCTTTTCCCCCCATAGATCCAACATGGACCTAAGTCCAAAGGGAAAGCAGGAGGACCGTGTTGAGGAGGGTACACCTGAGCAGTGCCCATGTGCCATTACGGCACTGGTGGAAGCAGCAGATTAAGCTTCCACGTGATTTATATAATCTTGGGATTAGGTGCCCATCCTCCCTCACCCCACTGTAAGGGCTGAAAACACTATCTTCCAAGTAAAGCTGATGATATTCAATCTCTCTAAAAGGCTACCAACTTTTAAGACCCAAATAATAAAAAGTCACTTTAAAAATGAAGAGATACTACCAGATGTGGAATTTGGGAATATATTAAATAACAATTATTGGTAAGATATTCTAAAAAAATAGTATTCAAATAATACATGAAAAAAGTTATGAAATGAGCAGAAATTTGCTTCTAAAAAATATAACTCTTATTACTGAATGTGTCACAGTAAGGAGGCTAAGACAGAAATGCAATATCTAATTACTAACGTTTACTGAGTGCTTACTGTAGACTAGTAGTGTGCTAAGTTTTTCTATGTGTATTTTCTTAGTCACTTCTGTCAAAAACCCTATGAAAGTCATCCATTTTTAAAATAAGAGGAAACAAATATAAAGGGGTTAAGAGACATGCCTGAGGTCATGTGACCACTAAGTTGGAGAACCTGGATTTGAATTTAGAGAGCCGAATGCCATAGTCTGCTCTAACCATGGAAAATACGCAACTGTGCAAAGAATCAAGTTTTGAAAATGACAAATGCAAGAGCTTCCCAGAATGGTTAAGGGATGCTGAAGTCCTAATATTTATGAAACAAACAAAAATCTCAGTTATCCGTGACAAATTTCTCCCTTTCTATAATACACCTTTCAACAGCCAACCCATCAATAAGTTCTCTTGCTCCATCCATCTCTAAATAAATCCTGAATGAATCTACTTCTCTGCACCTCTGGTACAAGCCAAACTCATCTCTCACCTGGACCCTATCTCGCTGTTTCCATACTTGGCTCCGTCAATCCATTCTCCACAGAGCAGCCAGATTTATGTAAAAACATAAATCCGATCACATCACTCTCTTGTTTAAAATCCTCCAGCAGCTCTTCATGGAACTTGGAATGAAATCCCCACTCCTTACCTTGAATGTTCTCTCCTTCTCTAAGCTCATTTCTTACCACTTGCCCTGTTCATGTCACTCAAGCAGCGCTGGCGTTCATTTGGTTCCTGGGTTATATTCTCACTGGTGACCTCTGCTCTAGCCATGACTTCCTCCTGGAATGCTTAGTCCCATGATCATTTCATGTCATCTCCTGTCATTCAAGTGTCAGCTTTAATGCCACCTCCTCAGAGAGGCCTTCTCTGAGCCCTCCAGCTACAGACCCCTCTCTATCACACCATCTTCTTCAAATTCTTTGCACATGACTCATCACTATTGGTGATAATTTTCTGTTTACTATGTGTCTCCCCCACTGCCAGGTTAGCTCAATGGGACTCAGAACCTTCTTCTGTCTCTTTCGCTGCTGCATCCCCAGTGACTAGAGTCATGCTCAATTAAGGAAGGAGTATATGAAAAAACCCACACAGGCACCAGGGATAAAAATGAGCTGACAGGCAATGCATCTCTGTAATTACCTCCAGAAACAGAAAGGCTTCCTACATTACAATATGCCATTGGTTGGACAGGGAATCAAGACTGTGAAATTCTGGGAAATACATGATTGGGTTTAGAAAGTGGACTTCATGAAGTAAGTGAATGAACTGAAATACTGATGTCTTTCATGGTTTCTGTGTTTCTGGCAAAATACTAATATTTTATCAAATTATGTTAAATGTTTCTAAAAATGTGAGGTAAGTGTATGACAGGCATTCTTTATTATTACTGATATTACAAAAGCGACTCAGATTTTCCTATATTTGTATTAATATAGGATGATTGGCTCTGGAAATGGAAAAGTAATTAAAATAAAATGGATTAATTATGCTGGGTGACAGATAAGCTGGCTTAATTATACAAAAAAACTGATTCATACTGACAGCACATCCTGATGGTTGGCAACCAAAAAACACTAGAATGTCATGGATAGGAAAAATTAAGTCACAGAATGTCACACATAAAAAGGGACCTCTTACAAAAGTGTAGAAGACGAGGTATGTCATCATTTATTCTTCATAGTCACTGCATCCATTTGTATCTGTCCAGCTCCTGAATGCTTTGAAAAGATGCATTAACACTTCGGTAGCACTCAAGAGGTTTTTAAAGAGTTGCTTTCTAAATAATTCCTCTATGATTTCAGAATTAATGACGGTCTCTGTGTAGTATCTGAGTTACCTGCAGGAAGAACATTAGCTGGCACAGAATTATCAGTCAATATCTTTATCCTACTTCAAGCAGGATTTAGATTAATTCCAAGCTTTTATTGAAAATAAGAGTGCCAAAAGGACCATGTTGGACTGGAACTTGTTACTGCCCCACCTCACCCAACCTTCAGAGCACGGATGTTAGATTAAGTCATTTCCCTCCTGGCAGCTCACAAAACTTATTTAGGATCCACCTACAGCTGTCATTCCAGCCTGGGTTCCCAAGTCTCTGTAGGTTTGCTCTTGCCTGGATTTTCCCTCTTTACCTGGCCCCTTAGCCAATGATTCATCTGGACATCTTATCTGACTTTTGTTGTTGTTGGGGTTGATTTCCTATCTGGCAGCTTCCCAGAGGCTACCTCCTCTCCATGCCCTCCAAGTCCTCTGTGCCCAACCATCACCCTCACCATTCATTATTTCCATATCACCACATCCTGTCAATTTTATCATAATCTTCTTTTGAATTTGGCTCTGCTTTTCTGTCTACTCTCTATTTTTGTACTCACCATCTCTCAGCCCTTAGAGTCCTATTTGACTGACCTGTTACCTGTCCCTTCTCATTGCAGTCTTAAGCTCCACAGAGCTGCCGGAGATAAATTCTAAGACAAAACAAAAGTGAAAACTAATTTGATCATTAAAGACCTTGGCTGGCATCTGGTGGCCCAGAGGATGAAGGCCAGAATATTCAGCAGGTGTAAATGTATCTTTGACCTAAGTTCTATCCTCTACTGCTCTTTATCATGCACCCTCCAGGGTATTTTTCAGATATTACTTGAACCCGAGCCTTGTCTTTACACATACTGCTTTCCACACCCAGAATCCCCTATCTACTGCATCCCCTTTGCTTGGCAGACTCAGACCCTCCTGAGTCCCAATCAAAGGCAGCACAGTTTGTGAATGCTTACGAGACAGAGACAGGCATGCCCTGGTCACCCCATAGCACTTCGTTCACCCCTATATAACATCATGTATTTTACTTTATTATAAATATAATATTTTTAATTTATTTATTTTTAGTCTGTCTCCATTAGACTTGTGAATTCATGGGAGGCAAGGACTTCCTCACACATAATTATTATAATTAGGAATGAAATGCCATGTAGCATACTGATGCTACAGAAGTTAAAAAATATATATAAGGATATACTGTGAACAATAACTTTATTTCTAATAAATTAGAAAATGTGGGTGAAATGAACAAATTCTAGAAACAGAAATTATTGAAAGTGACTCAAGGAAAAGAAAATCTGAAGAGATCTACAACAAGTTAAAAAATTTCAATTAGTTATTAAAAATCTTCCCAAAGAAAATCACCACCCAAGAGTATTTAACTGATATATCAATAGTTAAAGAAATAATCCCTTCCACTTTCAGAAAAGAGTAGAAGGAACACTTCAACTCATTCTTTAAGTCTATATTATCCTAAACCCCAAATGAGACAATAACATCAAAAGAAAAAAACACAAAACAAAAACTGCAGACCAATATATATCCCTCATGAACACTGAGGCAAAAACTCTTAGCAAGATACTAGCAAACTGCCCCCAGCAATATATACACTGTCACCAAAGGGGATATAGTACAAGAATGATAGGCTAGTTTAACGTGGAATATGCCACATTAATACAGGGCATGACCATATGATCACTCCACAGATGCAGAAAAACTTTTGCCAAAATCTAATACCCATTCAGCCACAGGGAACAGAAAGTAATTTCTTTGCCCTGATAAAGGGCACTTACACAAAACCCTACAATTAGCACCATGTTTCATGGCTTAAGACTGAATATTTTCCACCTATGATCAGGAACACATTATCACTTACAGTCAACATTTTACTGGAGGTTGTAGTCAGTGCAGTGAAGAAAAAATTAAAAATAAAGGCATCTAGACTGAAAAGGAAAAAAATATTCTCAGTTGACAAGGTCTTGTATGTAGGAAACCCTGAGGAATCCAGAGGAAAAATACAATGGCTATAAACGATTTCAACAAGGTGGCTGGATAGACTATACAAATCAACAGTATTTCTCTGTACTCACAACAAACAATCCAAAAATGAAATAGAAAAACTGCAGATCCAACACAGTCCCTATCAAAACCCCAGCATATTTTGCAATTATTTTTTCCGTACCATTATTGAAATGAAGTTTTAAAGCACACTTTGGTCAATCTTGCTCATTATCTGATTTGTTAAGTACACCAACTGGTATCAAGCAGAAAAGACAGTAGAGGGACTAACTGTGGTTCTAGAACCAAACTCCCCGTGTCTGAATCCCAGCTCTTCACCTGCTAGCTGTGTCATTTCAGGCAAATTAAAAGATGTCTTTTTTTTTTTCATTTGTCATGTGGAATCAAAATTACCAGTATCAAGCTTATGAGGTTGTTGTGAAGATTAGATGGAGTCTTTCAACACCACCTGGCATGTGGTAAATACTCAATAAATGTTGCAATTATTCTATCAAACAATTTGGGGAATCAAAGACTAAAGCATCTTTTATTATGAGAATTTTTAGCACTGAAAGATTTATAGTAAAGTAGCTACAACCATCATGATCTTGATCATGATCGTTGTAGTTCTTAAAATGATTAAATTTTCAAGATAGTTTTCAAAGGTTTAGGGAAAACCATAGTTAAAATGTAATTTAAAAAATATCACCAGTTTAGGGTTTCCCTGGTGGTGCAGAGGTTAAGAATCCACCTGCCAATGCAGGGGACACGGGTTCGAGCCCTGGTCCGGGAAGATCCCACATGCCGCGGAGCAACTAAGCCTGTGCGCCACAACTACGGAGCCTACGCTCTAGAGTCTGCGTGCCACAACTACTGAGCCCGTGCACCTAGAGCCTGTGCTCTGCAACAAGAGAAGCCACTGCAATGAGAAGCCCGTGCATCGCAATGAAGAGGAGTCCCCGCTCACAGCAACCAGAGAAAGCCCATGTGGAGCAATGAAGACCCAACTCAGCCAAAAATAAAGAAATAAAGGCTTAAGTTAAAAAAAAATATCACCAGTTTATCCAAATACTCTTAAAAGTTCCCAGTAGGAATTCACTAACTGTATTATTGCTACACCTCAATACACTTTAGGAAAAAGGAGTAAACTATAAAAGATAACAATGCTGGGCTTAGTTCTGGTAATACTGAGGAAAAGAACCCTCACAAATATGACACTAAAACAACCCAAATATGGCATAACAATATTTTAACATATATATTTAAAAATGTGTCACATAGTTTGAGTGAAACTAAGCAATGCACAGAGGCCCAAGGCACAGTGAAAGCAGTAATCTCAGAAAATAAGGGATCTCTGAGGCCAGCTTTTGGTTATTTTCCACTAAGCCCTGGTGACCTCTAGTGTTGATTTTTGTCTTCTGTGGGTGCAGGGTAGATTAGACACAAAGCACAGAGCCCCAAAGTGATGAGTCTAACAGGAAATCCTTGCAAAAGGCCATGACCCCAAAGAGCTAAGACCTTCAGTGTGAGGGTGAATCAGAAATCAATCTTCATCACCAAGAAAACCTGCTGTTATACCATTCGCACTAGGTGGAAAAAAAACAACCTCCTTGATATTCGTAATCACAAGCTTGGTTTCTCGTAGGTTAGCAGTGCAAATTCATTTTATTTAAAGTCTGACAAGGAATTTCCTGGTGGTCCAGGGGTTAGGACTCCATGCTTCCACTACAGGGAGCACGGGTTCGATCCCTGCTCGGGGAACAGTGAATAAGATACTGCATGCCATGCCGTGACCCCTAGTGCTTGAGAAGCATAATTTCTAACAAGGCCTAATGAATTTCAGCAAATTAAAAGTTTCAAAGACTATTAAGCCACATGCACTCACACACACGAATTCCTGGGGTTTATCCCAGGAATGCAAGGATTCTTCAATATACGCAAATCAATCAATGTGATAAACCATATTAACAAGCTGAAGAATAAAAACCATATGACCATCTCAATAGATGCAGAAAAAGCTTTCGACAAAATTCAACACCCATTTATGATAAAAACTCTCCAGAGAGTGGGCATAGAGAGAACCTACCGCAACACAATAAAGGCCATATATGACAAACCCACAGCAAATATCATATTCAATGGTGAAAAACTGAAAGCATTTCCTCTAAGATCAGGAACAAGAGAAGGATGTCTACTCTCGCCACTATTGTTCAACATAGTTTTGGAAGTTCCAGCTATGGCAATCAAAGAAAAAGAAATAAAAGGAATACAAATTGGAAAAGAAGTAGTAAAACTGTCACTGTTTGCAGATGACATGATACTATACATAAAGAATCCTAAAGATGCCACCAGAAAACTACCAGAACTAATCACTGAATTTGGTAAGGTTGCAGGATTCAAAATTAATGCACAGAAATCTCTGGCATTCCTATATACCAGCAATGAAAAATCAGAAAGAGAAATTAAGGAAACAATCCCATTTACCATCACAACAAAAAGAATAAAATACCTTGGAATAAGCCTGCCCAAGGAGGCAAAAAACTTGTACTCAGAAAACTATAAAACACGGATGAAGAAATCAAAGATGACATAAACAGAGGGAGAAATATACCATATTCTTAGATTGGAAGAATCAATATTGTGAAAATGACTATACTACCCAAAGCAATCTACAGATTCAATGCAGTCCCTATCAAACTACCAATGGCATTCTTCACAGAATTAGAACAAAAAATTTTACAATTCGTATGGAAACACAAAAGACCCCAAATAGCCCAAGCAATCTTGAGAGAGAAAAACAGAGCTGGAGGAATCAGGCTCCCAGACTTCAGACTATACTACAAAGCTACAGTAATCAAGACAGTATGGTACTGGCACAGAAACAGGAATATAGATCAGTGGTACAGGATAGAATGCCCAGAGATAAACCCACGCACATATAGTCACCTAATTTACGACAAAGGAGGCAAGAACATACAATGGAGAAAAGACAGCCTCTTCAATAAGTGGTGCTGGGAAAACTGGACAGCTACTTGTAAAAGAGTGAAATCAGAACACTCCCTAACACCATATACAAAAATAAACTCCAAATGGATTAAAGACCAAAATCTAAGATCAGACACCATAAAACTCTTAGAGGAAAACATAGGAAAAACACTCTTTGACATAAACCACAGCAAGATCTTTTTTGACCCACCTCCTAGAGTAACGAAAATAAAAACAAACAAATAGGACTTAATTAAACTTAAAAGCTTTTGCACAGCAAAGGAAACCATAAATAAGACAAAAAGACAACCCTCAGAATGGGAGAAAATATTTGCAAATGAAACAACAGACAAAGGATTAATCTCCAAAATATACAAACAGCTCATGGAGCTCAGTATCAAAAAAACAATCCAATTTAAAAAAATGGGCAGAAGACCTAAATAGACATTTTACCAAGGAAGACATACAGATGGCTAAGAGGTACATGAAAAGATGCTCAACATCACTAATTGTTAGAGAAATGCAAATCAAAACTACAATGAGGTATCACCTCATACCAGTCAGAATGGCCATTATCAAAAAATCTAGAAACAAATGCTGGAGAGGATGTGGAGAAAAGGGAACTCTCCTGTACTGTTGGTGGGAATGTAAATTGATACAACCACTATGGAAAACAGTATGGAGGTTCCTTAAAAAACTAAAAATAGAACTACCATATGACCCAGCAATCCCACTACTGGGCATATACCCTGAGAAAACCATAATTCAAACAGAGACATGTACTACATGTTCATTGCAGCACTATTTACAACAGCCAGGACATGGAAGCAACATAAGTGTCCATCAACAGATGAATGGATAAAGAAGTTGTGGCACATAGATATAATGGAATATTGCTCAGCCATACAAAGAAACAAAATTGAGTTATTTGTAGTGAGGTGGATGGACTTAGAGTCTGTCATACAGAGTGAAGTAAGTCAGAAAGAGAAAAACAAATACTGTATGCTAACACATATATATGGAATCTAAAAAAAAAAATGGTACTGATGAACCTATTGGCAGGGCAGGAATAAAGATGTAGACATAGAGAATGGACTTGAGGACACAGGGTGGGAGGGGGAAGCTGGGGCGAGGTGAGAGTAGCATCGACATATATACACTACCAAATGTGAAATAGTTAGCTAGTGGGAAGCAGCAGCATAGCACAGGGAGATCAGCTCGGTGCTTTGCAATGACCTAAAGGGGTGGGATAGGGAGGATGAGAGGGAGGCTTAAGAGGGAGGGGATATGGGGACATATATATACATATGGCTGATTCACTTTGGTGTACAACAGAAACTAACACAGTATTGTGAAGCAATTATACTCCAATAAAGATCAAAAAAATATCTAGACTGTCAGCCTAGAATTAAATAAGCAACAAAGTAATCTTTCGGCAAAAGAGGGTATTTTTAGAAAAACAAAAAGTGAGTTTCCTGCCTTCTTTGTTTCGTATCAACTATTTTATTTTTTCCAGTTTCACTGAGACATAATTGACATATAGCAATATATAGGTTTAAGGTGTACAGAATAATAATTTGACTTATATACATCATGCTTATCACAAGCTTAATGAACACCCATCATCTCATACAGATACAAAATTGAAGAAATAGAAAAAAATTTGTGATGAGAACTCTTTGGATTTACTCTTTCATATATAAAAGTGTTAATTATATTTACCATGTTGTACATTACATCCCTAGTACTTATTTATCTTAGAAGTTTGTACATTTTGACTGTCTTTATCCATTGCTTGCCCCTCCCTCTGGTCTCTTTTTCTATGAGTGAGCTTGTTTGTTTCTGGACCTACAACTAACCCATGTTAGTTCCTGTTACACAATATAGTAAATTTTTTCTATACATTTCAGAATGATCACCACAATAAGTCTAGTTAAGATACATCACCATACAAAGATATTACTTACTTTCTGACTATATTCCTCGCGCTGTACATTTCATACCTGTGACTCACTTATTTTGCAACTGGAAGTTAGAACCTCAATCTCCCTCACCTATTTCTTTCCTCTCCCTACACCCCTCCTCTCTAGCAAACACCTGTTTGGTCTCTGTATCTATACTCTGTTTTTTTATGTTTGTTCATTTGTTTTGTTTCCCAGATGCCACATTGTAAGTGAAATCACACAGTATTTGTCTTTCTCTATCTGACTTATTTTGATTAGTGTGTGTGTGTGTACACACACACACACACACACACACACACACACACACACACACACACCATATCTTCTTTATCCATTCATCTACTGATGGGTGTTTGGGTTGCTTCCATATCTTGGTTACTGTAAATAATGCTTCAGTGGGCATAGGGGTGCATATATCTTTCCTAATTAGTGCTTTCATTTTCTTTGGATAAAATAGCCAGGAGTGAAATTGGTGGATAAGGTTGTTGTATTTTTAATTTTTTGTGGAACCTCCATACGTTTTCCATAGTGGCTGCACCAGTTTACATTCCCACCAACACTGCACAAGGGTTCCCTTTTCTTCACATCCTCACCAACACTTGTTGTCTTTTTAATATAGCCATTCTGACAGGTGTGAGGTGATATCTCATTGTGGTTTTGATTTGCATTTTCCTGATGATTAGCGATGGTGAACATCTTTTCATGTGCCTGCTGGCCACCTGTATTTCTTCTTTGGAAAAATGTCTATTCAGATCCTCTTCCTATTTTTAATCAGGTTTGTTTTTTGATGTTGAGTTGTACAAGTTCTTTATATAGTTTGGATATTAACCCCCTATTGGATATATTGTCAGTAAATATCTTCTCCCATTCAGTAGGTGGCCTTTTCATTTTGTTGATAGTTCCCTTCACTGTGCAAAAGATTTTGTTTGATGTAGTCTCATTTGCTTATTTTGGCTTTTGTTTCACTTGCCCAAGGCAACATATTAAAAAAAATATTACTAAGACTGATGTCAAAGAGTTATTGCCTATGTTTTCTTCTATATGCTTTATGGTTTTAGGTTTTACATTTAAGTCTTTAATCCATTTTGAATTTATTTTTGTGCATGGTGTGAGACAGTAGTCCAGTTTGATTCTTTTGCATGTAGCTGTCCAGTTTTCCCAACACCATTTACTGAAAAGGATGTCTTTTCCCCCACTGTATATTCTTCCCTCCTGTGTTGTAGACTAATTGCCCATATAAATGTTGGTTCACTTCTGAGCTCTCTATTCTGTGGCTTATTTCTTTAGAAGGAAATTCTAAAGGATTTATTTCAGGTAGAAGAAAATTTGAGATGCAAGAAGTATTGGTGTGCAAATAAACTGGTAGATATACAGCTAAGCCTAAAAATAAATTAGTTGCTACGTCAAACTAAAAGGCTTCTGTACACCAATGAAACCAACAAGAAAGCAAAAAGAGAGAGGATATTTGCAAATCATGTATCGAATAAGGGGTTAATATCCAAACTATACAAAGAACTCATATACCTCAACAACAAAAGAACAAACAATCCAATTAAAAAATGGGCAGAGAATCTGAATAGACATTTTTCCAAAGAAGACATACGGGTGGCCAATAGGTAGATGAAACGATGCTTAGCATCACTAATCATCAGGGAAATGCAAACCAAAACCATAGTGAGTTATCATCTCACACCTGTCAGAATGGCTTTTGTCAAAATGACAAGAAATTACAAGTGTTGGTGAGGATCTGTAGAAAAAAAGAACCCTCATGCACTGCTGGTGGGAATGTAAATTGGTGCAGTTGTGGAAAATAATACGAAGGTTCCTCAAAAAATTAAAAATAGAAATACCATATGACCCAGCAATTCCACTTCTGGGTATGTAAACAAAGAAAATAATAGAATGTTGTATCTATGAAACTAATAATGTTGTATGTCAATTATACTTTAAAAACTGGTAACATAAAATAATAACATTTAATATTGGGGCTTAAAAAGATAGAATTAAAAAGTCTTAGATAGGGACTTCCCTGGTGATGCAGTGGTTAAGACTCAGTGCTCCCAATGCAGGGGGCCCAGGTTTGATCCCTGGTCAGGGAACTAGATCCCACAGGCATGCCACAACTAAGAGTTCGCATGCCACATCAAAGGAGCTGGTGAGCCTCAACTAAGGAGCCCACGTGCTGCAACTAAGACCCAGGGCAACCAAATAAATAAATATAAAAAAAATCTTAGATAAAAATAGCAATGATGAGAATAAAACCCTAGATCCTGGGCTTCCCTGGTGGCACAGTGGTTAAGACTCCGCTTGCCAATGCAGGGGACATGGGTTCGAGCCCGGGTTCGGGAAGATCCCACATGCCGCAGAGCAACTAAGCCCGTGTGCCACAACTACTGAGCCTGTGCTCTAGAGCCCGTGAGCCACAACTACTGAGCCCATGTGCCACAACTGCTGCCCTCAGCATTCACAATATATTAGGGCCAGACAGCAGTCAGCTAAGAATGGGGTTCCCAGTAATGCATAGCAAGTTCTAGAATAGGGGGATAAGCAAAATGCTACTAAAGCAGGAAGACAGGAATGATTAATTTTGTCTAATGATCAGGGAGAGTTTATCAGAGAAGATGACAATTAAGTTAGGACTTGAAATATAGACAAGATTTTCTCAGGTAGAAAGGAAGAAATATCTTCTAGAAGAGTAGTAGCATGAGGAAAATGAGGAGGGCTTAAGAAGTTCAGGATGTGTTAGAGGAACACCAAGTAGTGTAGTTTGTTGTACGATGTACGGGGTTATATTATAATTAGTCTATAAATTATCAGTCTTTTGCTGTTCCTCTGTGTTCTGGGAATTTGGGGGTCAACAGCATTTATTTCTCATAATCTAATGGGAGAGGAAAGAATACATACAGAGGAACATACAGAACAAAAGCAATTCATCATCCACTTCAGTCAACTCCAAGAAAAACATTTTCATACCATGTCCAAAATGCAGCTGTCGCTTGCTTACAGGGGTCTCCCTGCACTTGGCTGACCTGTCTGTTTAGAGTAATTCATCAGTCAGCCAGTTCTCCGTTTGTTCAGACTCTACCATGTACCCAACACTCAGCTGGGTGTTGGGGAAACAAAACACTGCATGGTCCCCAACGCAAACGAACTTGCTTTAGACAGAGTCAAAACTAAGGCAGCTGTAGAAAACAGAAAACGATTCCATATTAAACTGAATGGAACACGTTCTAGACACCAGACTGATTTTGAGACCCTAGCTGGGGAAAGATTTTGGAGAAGCTATGACTTGAAAATGAGTAGAATTCAGAAAAATAGGGTAGAAAAGAGAGCTTTCCTGATGGACAAGAAGACCTGGAGCTTAGGGGTTAGGGGTCTGTGAACAAAACTTCCTAATGGGATAGGGAATCAAATTATGGTATTGGGACCAAATTACTGAAGGTCTTGAAAACGAGGGATGTGGATTTGATGAAGTAGGCATGGTGATGACATGATAAATGTGATCTTATGGAAAGATACAAAGGGCAACACTCCATATGGCAGATTTGACAAAGAAGAAACAGAAACAGGGAGGATCACGTGGAAACTGCGGCCGTAATCCATACACAAGGTAAAGAGAGCTTATACCCTGATTACAGCGGGAAAAGAAGGGGTGCAAAGGAGAGGCTTTTAACGGGAAATTGAGTGACAGATTTTATATATACGAGAAAGAGCTGGCATAGTACAGCTGTTAAGAGGAATCCTGGGTTTGAATACTGGCTTGGTTAAACATCAAGGGCATATCCAGGGCTAGATCATAAGCCTTTAAAAACCTCAGAATGTCCATACTATCTACCTCATTGGGATTAAATCAATATAAAGTACTTCTCACACAGTAACTTTTCAGTAAAAGTTGGCTTGTACCACCACCACCATCACACCAGAGTGATTACAATTTTTCTGCTTTATAAAATAGCTATTTTTCTTTTGTAATTGATAGGTATCTTGTATGGAAATCCTTTGAGATTATAAAGTGTCCTGTTGTTCTTCAACCTTTCACCCACTAGTTAGAGCATCTATTGAAGATCCTTGCCTCAAATTATTACGGTTGGCAAATAATGATTTTCTACTTCTATCATTTTTTACATTTATCAATTAACTTTCTATTGTGAGGAAGTGCTCTCTCCCTTCCCATCCATCTGTACTTTCATCCACCCAGCCACCCACCGATCTGTCTACCCACCTACCTACTTCAGTAGGGATGCTTACATTAATTAACAAAGGGTGAAAATAGTAATAAACAAGAAAAAAAATCAGTCCCTGACTATTATCAAACAGGAGCAGATCTGGCTCTCACACCTAGGTGATGGTGTTCCCTTGGTGAATGTAAATAATTTCACAGAACGCCAATATTAGATGCTCTATGACCATGCTGGAATGAAACAAAAACAGAACCACTCCATAATCACATGTGGATACAGAAAAAAAAAAAAAAGAATACTGTCCAAACCACAAAAAATGACCAACATGCTCCTCTCCCCACCGACGTGAGTGAGTGTTGCTTCTTTCAAACACAGGTTTAGCTTTGCTCCATTCCTCTTGCCTCCGATATACAAATTATTAATATAACCAACAGTGAAACCGCCCATTTTGATAGCACCCACTCTAGAGTAAAACCACATTTCCTTGAAACCTCCCCCCAATAATTGATCGTATAAGTCCAAACCTGATAATAAGCACCTTTTAATACATTCTTACTGAGATGCCCCACGGTTCCTCATGGTGTGCACTCTCCCTTGTTGTCCTGAGCCAACAAACCCAACTTTGTTTAACCAGAGGTATATTCCCGGGGGGTCTCTGGCTGGAGGACATCAACAATAATTTTGCAATAGTGAAACCTGGCAGACACCACCTTAAATAAGTGATCAACTAACATTACGAGAAATGGAACAAATCAATAACCTATTCCTCCTGATACCATGTCCTGAGGAAAACACATCATTTTTGTAATATTCCTGCCCAAAAAAGCCTAATATAAATTTAACCATGAAGAGGGCTTCTCTGGTGGTGCAGTGGTTAAGAATCCACCTGCCAATGCAGGGGACACAAGTTCAAGCCCTGGTCTGGGAAGATCCCACATGCCGCAGAGCAACTAAGCCTGTACGCCACAACTACTGAGCCTGCACTCTAGAGCCTGTGAGCCACAACTACTGAGCCCACGTGCCCTAGAACCCGTGCTCCGCTACAAGACAAGCCATCACACTGAGAAGCCTGCGTGCTACAACAAAGAGTAGCTCCCTGTTACAGTGGAGGATTCCTGGACTGAATGTCAATATTATGACATAGTGTGAGTGTGTTTCGTGTTTGGTAATTGCAATCATTGTTGCTTTTGTTGTGGTTATCCATTTACAATGCTTGGTGTCACTTTATTTATCTCTTGTAAAAATAAAATACAGTGTGTGTGTGGAAAAAAAATAAAAAGAGTAGCTCCCGCTCACCGCAGCTAAAGAAAGCCCGTGCACAGCAACAAAGACATAACACAGCCAAAAATAAATAATAATAAAATAAATATTTTTAAAAATCTTTAAAAAAATTTAATCATGAAGAAACAGTATTCTACAAAATAACTGATGTATGCTCCTCAAGAATATTAATGTTAAGGACTAAGGAACTGTACTAAATTACAGATGGCTATAGAGACATGACATCTGAATGCAACCCATGATCCAGTATTGCGGCAAGGGGTAAATTAGGATCTACAGGTTAGGAAATACTGAATTCATGTTAGTTTCCTAATTGATAACTGTATTGTTATATAAGGAAATGTCCTTAGTTTTAGGAAATACACATTGAAGCATTTAAGTGCAATTGATACAGATATATGTTAGAATTATAGGTGTGTGTATACACACACACACACACACACACACATAGACATAGAGAGGGTGGGAGGGGGGATAAAGCACATGTGGTAAAATACTAACATTTGGGGACTCCTAATGAAGGGTATACGTAAATTCACTTTACTCTTCTTGCAACTTTTCTGTAAGTTTGAAATGACAGTCCTTTCTCATTATCTGCAGTAATGTTCTATGAAGTTTCTGTCAACACAGAATTAGGGAACACTGAAGCCTTGCTCCTAAGAGAGATAAAAGGTTAGGTTCCTGCGAGCCTCTGGTCACAGTATTTATTTTTTTCAACCGATCAATACAAAACCTGTTTTATGTGTGTTCTGTTTAAAGACCTTATTTTAGATTGCTGATTCACTCACTTTGGCCCACAGCACTACGACTCATGACTCATGCCTGAGTGGAGCTCGTTAGTGCATAGGTTTTCTCCCTAACGCACTTTGCAGCTCTCTTACACTCAGGAACACTATGCTCATGTGCTTTGGCACTGTACTTTGGAGCCATTTTGCATAGCAAAGTTCCCAAGAAAAAAACCCACAAAAATGTGGAAAATGTGGCACTGAATAGACGATGAAAAGAGCACTTGTTTGCAGTACTAAGCTGAGACAAGAAGGCACAGTGTTCCCCTGTTCGACCTCAGCAGGGAACTGGGCACACTGGGCGACTCAAATGTCTCACCCATCTGCACGTGTCCATGATGACCGCAAAAGCACCGTGAGTATTCATTTGGGGGGGGCGGTTAAAAATTTTATCCAGTGGATGAATTCACTAACATGCAATCTGTGAATAATGAGGATTGACTGTATGTCAAAATAAAAAGTTAACGAAATATACTTTCAACCTGGAAGACTAGAAAACATAGTAGTACAGTAAAATAAGTTAGTCTTTGGGCAGGAGAGTTGTTCTGGAAGGGAAGATACTGTTTGGAAGGTTGTCCCAGAAATGTATCAGATACATTTGGAAATCCAGGAGCTGATGAAAGCCAAATTACAGTAGCAGATGAAGTTTATGGGAATTATTGGTTACACAGTAGAGATAATTGAAGCCAAAATCAGAGCAAAGGAAGACTCAGATTTTGTGCCTAACCCGTAAGACAAGTGAGGATTAAATAATTACAATGAAGAGAACATGCAGAATCAAGGCTATTGAATCAGGAAAGGGGCACACAGTGAAACCTGTCTTTGCTTTGGCAAAGCTATTAAAATACATGCACTGAGTAAGGAGCAGCAGACAGTTTCAGTGAGACAGATTATACATATATATATGAGATTTGACTAGATAAAGCTTTCCAGATGCAATGGGCTGCTTAAAGAGACAGATTTGCTGCTATTCAAACACAGGGTGTAGGTCATTTACCGGGATGGGAGCATTATGGAATACTCTGGATCTTTTAAGACCTGTATGATTCTAATATTCTAATTTTTTGCTAACTCTTTTCTTTGGAGTCTTAAATGATTACCATATATTTCATCAATCATGAAGCAGGTCTCAGATCCTTAAAAATAATCAAACCTATCAAAGCAAAATTTTTCTGTCATAGGCAAAAAATTGTTGTCATGGACAAAACCATAGTCCATTTCATTGGAATATCTAGAACATGGAGATAAGGCAGAAGCCATGTCTTCACCAGCGTTGTCCACACTCTCCCTTAGTTTGCTGCTGTCTTACAAATAAGCAACAGGTGAGATGGACATTTGGGGCCTGGGACACATCCTTCTTGGCTGCTACTTATGGAAAGTCAGCACGAGATAAGTTCTACAGCGCAGGAAATGGGTACTTGGGGCTTGAGGGAAGCTTAAAAAGACAGTCCTGGGAATTCCGTACTAGGTTGTGGTCTTTAGTACCAAGGATTTCTCTGAAATAGCGTGGCATCAACTGCTAGTTAGTAGTATACTAAAGTTAAAACTGTCAAGAGCATTAATACTCATTCCCAAACTGCTGTATACCTACTCTTTCACTAGTGTGTGGGAGCCCTGGGGACATCAGCGATTGTTACAGCCACAAAATTGGAAGCTCTCACACCTGTCTTACTGCGTCAGCTCTGTGGTTCCCCTCTCATTACTTTCTCACCTGACAACACAGAAAACCTCCCCTCCATGAGGGTGCTGGCGGCGGGGCTGGGGGGAGACTTCCTGTGACTTGTGGAACACTCCTGACTCGACTTGTCTTCTGACGTTTACCTATAAACTTTTTACTGTGCTTTTGATTAGTTCAGAATGTTTACTGACAGGACTCCTTTGGTTTTCTGAAGTCCGAATATATATATATATTTTTAAATGCACAGTGTCCCAGGCTTAACATTCGTTAAGTACTAATCAATAATACATGGTTTGCAAGAACTAGTAGGAATAACAATAGATGAAGGTTCCTTCCACATTAATAAGAAAGCACGTTAAACTCTTACTATCATTAGTAAAAGCAAATATTCATCCTTCATATAAATTGCTCTTGTTACACACTATCAACACCATCCTCCACCATCTGGTTACAAAATAAACTAAATGTACAAACGTATAAGAGAAATAATACTTTAAAGGGAGTTATTATAATGTACTATACACAGCTATTAGAAAAGGAAGGTAATTAGTCCATTTTGGCAACATATGAAATGCATTCACGTCACAGTTGATGTTCATCAAAAATTGGCAGATTGGAAGATCATATTTAAATTGACATTTTTGTTCTAAAAAAAACCTTCCTCCTGAAGACATCAAATAGGGATCAAAAGAGCTCCCATAATGACTGCTTTTAGGGACAAACATGGATTCGTTAGATACTGCTAATGAATTACTAGCAAATATGTATTGCTCCCTTGCCATGAGCACATATACATATATTTAAAATCTAATGCTGTGTGATCCTGTTAATATAATTAACCCAAAATGATCTTCAGTTAGAGGGTCTAAGGAGTCAGCACACATTCAGACAATTTTTCCATTTTTTCAAGAATTGAGAATCCCAGCAAAGTGTTTAATGTGCTACCTATACCAAAGGTATAGGTAAGATGGTGCCTTAATTTTGTTTTGAAATACGTTTAAATATCTTGATCCTTATAAATTTATGGATGTGTTCATCTGGTCTTGTCACTAAACGGGTGAGCTTAGTCATGTCACACCATATGAAGAACATTAATATAATTTCACACAGAAAAAAAATCAGCCAAAGTGTTAGCAGAGTTATCCCTCACTCTAATGCATTTATCAATAATATATTATTATTAGTGTGAAATTCTAAATACTCCTCATAGATGAAGGCTGTAAAAGTTTACTTTTAATCCTTTAAAGGATATTTTTACTTTACTTTTTCCCAAAGTCTCAATATTGAATGTTATAAAAATATTTTTAGGGCTTCCCTGGTGGAACAGTGGTTGGGAATCTGCCTGCCAATGCAGGGGACACATTATGAGCCCTGGTCCAGGAAGATCCCACATGCTGCGGAGCAACTAAGCCTGTGAGCCACAACTACTGAGCCCGCGTGCTGCAACTACCGAAGCCCGTGTGCCTAGAGCCCGTGCTCAGCAACAAGAGAAGCCACCGCAATGAGAAGCCCGAGCTCTGCAACGAAGAGTAGCCCCCGCTTGCTGCAACTAGAGAAAGTCCGTGCGCAGCAACAAGGACCCAATGCAGCCAAAAATAAATAAAAATTAAAAAAAAAAACTTTTAGCATTTGCTTTCAAATGAAATATTCAATGCTCAATGCTTTCATGGAACATTTTCCCTTAAAAATCCATTATACTAAAAGTAAATATCTGCATGGAGCCCACTAGACTGATGTAATTAAATTTACAAAAAGGTAATGGAGATTTTATCAGCAATAGCATGCAGTTCAACGCAACAGCTGTCATTGCATTTTTTTCCCTATATAATCTGGGATGAACAAAATGTTGCGTTTAAGGGTTTTTTTTTTTAATATCTCACAGCAATCTTTAGATTGGATTATTATTTTTATTTTTGCAGTATGCGGGCCTCTCACTGCTGTGGCCTCTCCTGTTGCGGAGCACAGGCTCTGGACGCGCAGGCTCAGCGGCCATGGCTCACGGGCCCAGCCGCTCTGTGGCATGTGGGATCCTCCCAGACCGGGGCACGAACCCGTGTCCCCTGCATCGGCAGGCGGACTCTCAACCACTGAGCCACCAGGGAAGCCCTTGGATTATTATTTTTGTTATGGTATCTCAATTTTATTACAAGGTATTAAAAAATGCAAGAGAATCAAAGTGATATGAAAGTGAGAACTTGGCCACATTTAGTTATTTTTAAATTGCTGAACTAACTACTCAGGGAAGGCCTGCTTGTGAGAATGGTTACCCCTGCAGCATGCCCTGGGCTGATCTCGGGCCTCTGAAGTAGACAGCTAAATTCAGGCCTTTGGTCAAAGAACCCCTGTGATCCCTTTCAGGTTTGGTCTCAGGGTTCCAGACTAGACAGAGCTGCATATTTTAAGAAGTCGATTAAACCAAAACTTTGTCATATCATTTTTTTTTCTTCACCTCCTCAGTGAAATACATTCCCAAGTATTTAATTCCTTGAGTCATATCATTTCTTAACTCTAGGACTCTTTAACTCGTCCTCTTAGAATTGCTTCTTTCTGAAATAACAATGAAGCCAATTCTAGATGACGCAAAAGCTAATCCAATAAACCAATAATTTTATCTAGGGAGTGAAGATGATGATGACTCAGAATGTCAAAAACCTTCACCTTCTCCTGATAAATGTTGCAAGAATCCAAAATGGATTTACTCCATCTCCTTTTCCAGCTTTCACTTTCTGGCACCTTCCTCCTTGCTCTCTATCCCTTATTTCCATTTTCCAACCTGCCATTTGTCTTCTCACGCTGTTTCCACATGCCTGTAATCTAACACCTGCGGGTAATCCGCTTTACCTAGTTTATTCCTGCTTGTCCTCTAGATTATCAGCTTAAGGCAATTTCTTCCAGGAAGCCTTTTCTGACTACCTACAACCTCTCAGAAGGCCTAAGTTCCTTCTGCCTGCTATACACTCCTGTAACACACTGTACTTCTGATTTGGGATACTCAGCACACTTAAAATCACTAAGGATTGCCTTCAACTCTAGGTTGGAGCTCTTGAGGGCAGGAACCATGTTTGTCTTGTTCAGGGCTATATCCCCACTGCCTGGCACACAGGAGAGGCTCAATAACTATTTTTTGAACATAGTAAACAAATGGCTAATAGTTACTGGCTTTTGTGTCAATCTCCTGTGCTGTTACATCTACATGTTTTATTCATCTTGGCATCCTCAATGTCTAGCCCAGTACCTGCTACAAAGTATGCTGTTAATAAATGCTGGCTGATATTATTTCTGAAATGGTGTGCTTATCTAACTTTCTAAGGACAGCTTCTTCTTCCCTTAGCTTACCTGTAACTGTGAGAAAGGAATTAGAAGATGGTTAAATTATTATAGCCTCAGAAAATTGCATGGATGTGAATATGGAAAATGGATTGCTCATTCAACCTTCACGCAGGGCACCTATGCACGTGACCAAATCCAACCAATTTTTTTTTTTTAATGAGGAAAAAATCGTTTGCCAATAATCTGTTGCTTGAAACTAATCTGTGGTACAAAAAAATCAGAACAGTGATTGCCTCTGGGGGTGGGGACGGGCGAATGATTGGGAAGGGACATAAGCGAAATTTCAGGGGATGAAAACATTTTATATTTAGTTTAAGGTTTATTCAAAACATATCAAATGGTGCCCTCGGGACTTACACATTTCACTGCATGTAAATTTTACCTCAAAAAGCAAATGAAAGATCTGTCAAGTACTGAACTCTATTTAATGATACTCATGATGTGATATGTTAAGGGTGAAGTGTACTGATGATTGCAATTTACTTTGAAATGCATATAATAAAAAAGGGGTGAAGAAACATATGATAAATATGTAAAATATTAATTGTAGAATCTAGGTGGTAGGTATATGATCGTTTACGCTACAATTCTCTCAACATGCCTGTATGTTCGAAAATTTTCACTAAAAAATGTTGGAGAAAATGGTTGCTTGGCCCCTATTTAAATGCAGGTACATTAGCACCAAAAACTTAAGTACGGAGCTGCCTCCAAGGAGTCCTTTGGTTATGCAAAGTCAGAAATTAAGGTCGTGGATGAAAGGTTAGGATGGAGTAATGATGAAATTCTAAAAATCTCAGGAAAATGGGAAAAGTTCTCATTATCTGTGACTCATTCATTTAATCAATAAATATTTATGGAATTCCTAGTACATACCAGAAACTGTTTTAGACACAGTAAAGAAAAATAGATAAAAGTCTAGGTCTTCTTGGAATTTCAGATTTTCATCATGATTTCAAGAGGAATCCTCCAAAGATGGGAAGAAAGGTGGGGGAGGGGGAGTTAGCAGTAGACCAAGTGGCAGTTCTGTTCCTGTTTCAGGCCTAAGACCATCCTTTGACGGGAATAACACATGTGGACACACAATGGATCAAGGCATTGAGAACTGGAATGGATCAAGGCATTGAGAACTGGAATGGAATTTAATTTTTAATCCATTTAGGACAAGAGCATCTTCAGCTGAGACCACTTTTAGTTCATGTTGGAGCATCAGCCTGCCTTCCAAAGTAGGGAAAAAAACAAAATCAGTGCCTTTGATTTTCTTAACTCATGTTACAGTCTGCTCTGGCAGAATGTATCATGTACAGTATACAGAACACCTATATCTTGCAACCTTTTAAGACATACTACACCATATACACACTCATGCTCTGCTCCTTCTAGGGAAGCCAGCAGAGAGCAGTGGTCAGGATTTTCACCCCATGAATAAAATTTCTTTTAAAAAGTATCTGAAGCCTCTATGGCAAAACATCAGTTAAACCTCGATGGTGCATTTTCGGCATGTCTAAAAGTCTTCAGAATTAAAAATTTTATAATTAAAGGAAAAAAGTTGACACAGCATAATGTAAGTACCAATGACATCAATCACAGACTATATGGTGTTTTCTGGAATGCACTTAAGGAGGGGAGAGGAAACAAATGAAAAAAAAATGCAACTATCAAAATAATGACCTCTCTCCTGAGTAAAACTGTTTATCTTAATAGATTCATTTACAGAAGTACTCTTTCATACAAAACAATGTACTGGACAAAAATGGATGAAATGACCCTATTTATTCAGGAAACAATACTCAGTAGTATTGGAATTTCTGACATAAATGAATTAAATCAAAGCACTAATTTCTTAGTAAATTGCTTATTTTTGAAAAATGGTGCTTCTGTGCCAATATGTGGTATAAGCATATTTCAAATGAGAGCTGCTAATGATGACTCATAAAAAAAATATAAAAGTTATGTGGAAATTTCTGATTTACAGCATCCAAAGCTAGATTATATTAGTTGAGGTATTAAAATGAATAATGAAACCATGTTGGAGGTGTCTATCCAAATAACCATCAATATTTAGGCACCAGCCTGAATTCTAGGTTAAGAGATTCATCATGAAAAGTCATTGGAAACCTCAGGGATTAAAAAGAAAATAAGCCAAAGCTAAAATACTGATGTAAACCATATGTGGAATTCACATAAAATATAAAAACCAACTACTAATAATTCATCACAAATTTATAAACATGTTTTTTTTTAGAGCTCAGTTTTATTTAAATAGCTAACAAGTGATTCATCTAATATAATCATGCCCATTCTTTTATGCTCCCACAATAACTGGGCTCAGTTAATCCCATGAAAACCAACAACAAATTTAGTTCTGTTGCTTAGCACTGCGTAACAAATGCAAATGGGCAGCTTAGAGCAGTTTCTACAAACCCTCCTGCTGTGCACATGGATCCCCAGAGGAGGCAGAAGAGACTGATGCTTGAATTTTTGTCCAGGATACAACCTTAAACCTCTGTGGAAAGAATGGGCTGCCGATTAAATTCTTCACATGCTAGCCTGAAAAATATGCCAGTTAGGCTGACGATTAGGAACACTATAAATAACATGTTTAATTTGATGGCTTGGCTATTGTAATAAATTGAACAACTGTTTCTCCCTCTTGCTATATTCATTTTCACCTCAGGGTTAAGTGATACTGGCCAAAGAAATCCTGGAACAGGAGGCATTTGCAGAAGGCTAATGTGTGAAATTAATTTTCCTTGCACTGGCTTTATTCCTGTTGACATAAAGGATCCACATAAAACACTGCACACTAGAAAATCTCCTATCTTCTTTACACTGATTTTTTTTTCTTTCAGTGTCATTAAACCAAGTTAAGCTTTGTGAGAATACAAGGAGTAAAGATTCATACTCACCTAACACTTAAGACCTTCTCAGTAACTGCTCAGCTACTGTGACATAAATTGTTTCACTAAACCTCACAATAATCACCTGACGTTGGTATCATGATCTCTATTTCACACACAAGGAAACTCAAAGTTGCTAAGGAACTTGCCCAAGTGCACAGAAGTCGTACTGGCCAATGCATAGTTTAATCTGGGCTACACACTCCAGAGTCCACATTCTTTCTATTGCCATACAACGCTGATTCCAATTCTTACCCTTTCTACCCCATGTAATTACCCCCCATTAATCCTTACCCTTTCTACCCCTTTCTTTGCACATGCACAGCTCAATGCCAACTGGAATTCACTAATATCTAAGTAAGCATCTTACGAAGCTACTTTCATGCTCCAGAATGCAAGGGCCTGTTCACAGTAACGTAACAAGACAGGAAAAAGTTAATGTACTTCTCCAACTCTGACAGTGGGGGAAACCTGACCCAATAAGCACATGCGTGATTTGGATGATATTTCAACACTAGGGTATCTTGGGGATTTCATCATCACTGCTGTTCTCATTAACAAAAGTGCTAAGTAAAGGAGTCTCTAGAGCTGATGCTAGAGAAAACACACTACATAAAAGTGATGAACTTACCAAGCACACTTGAAAGTTAAGAATTTTTCTTATAGATGGCAATAAAAGTTTTATTTGAAAGTAACCTTTATGTATTAAATAATACTCTGATGCTATTTCCTATTGTTCAGTCAACTAAAACAGAAAATTTTTCTCTGCAGATTTAATTGACTTTAATTGACTCTCCTCCACACATAAGGCCAATTGATGTCATGATTCTAAGAGGCTGCTTCAAAATCCTTATGTATACCTGATGAGTCTTCAAAAAATTGGAGTGAAATTCTGTTTGGTATAGGTTTGATAAAGTAATTTTTAAATTGCTATCACTTGATTGGTATAAGCAGTAACACTACTAAACAGAATGCCCTATATTCTGAGCATTAAAGAGAATTTTCTGCATAAAAAATTTTTGATGAAAAAAATCAGCTTACTATAAACTTCTGCATAAAACTTTCAACAGAATAATATGATGATAAAATACATAGATGTATATTAGAATCCCAAATAAAGTAAAAATATGGTTAACTAAAGATAATTTAGAAAATATTGTCCAGTCCAAATGAAACCAAAACATACATGCTTTCTCACAAAAATAAACAAATGGGACCTAATCAAACTTACAAGGTTTTGCACAGCAAAGGAAACCATAAAATGAAAAGACAACCTACAGAATGGGAGAAAATATTTGCAAATGATGTGACCGACAAGGGCTTAATTTCCAAAATATACAAACAGCTCATACAACTCAACAACAAAAAAACAAACAACTTGGTTAAAAAATGGGCAGAGGATCTGAATAGACATTTCTCCAAAGAAGACACACAGATGGCCCACAGGCACATGAAAAGATGCTCAACATCACTAATTATTAGAGAAATGCAAATCAAAACCATAATGAGATACCAGTCACACCTCACACCAGTCAGAATGGCCATCATTAAAAAGCCTACAAATAACAAATGCTGGAGAGGGTGTTGGAGAAAAGGAAACCCTGCTACACTGTTGGCGGGAATATAAGTTGGTGTAGCCACTATGGAAAACAGTATGGAGGTTCCTCAAAAATACTAAAACTAGAGCTGTTATATGATCCAGCAATCCCACTCCCAGGCATATATCCTGACAAAACTATAATTCAAAAAGATACATGCACCCCTATGTTCAAAGCAGCAATATTTACAATAGCCAAGACATGTAAATAACCTAAATGTCCATCAACAGATGAATGGATAAAGAAGATGTGGTACATATGTACAATGGAATATTACTCAGCCATAAAAAGAAATGAAATAATGCCATTTGCAGCAACATATACGGACCTAGAGATTATCATACTAAGTGAAGTAAGTCCGAAAGAGAAAGACAAATACCATATGATATCACTTACATGTGGAATCTAAAATATGACACAAATGAACTTATCTACAAAACAGAAACAGACTCACAGACAGAGAACAGACTTGTGGTTGCCAAGGGGGAGGGGAGATGGGGGAGGAATGGAGTTGGAGTTGGGGATTAGCAGATGGAAACTATTATATATAGAATGGATAAACAACAAGGTCCTATGCTTTAGCACAGGGAACTATACTTAATATCCTGTGATAAACCATAATAGAAAAGAACATAAAAAAGAATGTGTGTGCGTGTGTATATATATATATGTGTATATGTATAACTGAATCGCTTTGCTGTACGGCAGAAATTAACAACAGCATTGCAAATCAACTATACTTCAATTTAAAAAGAAGTTAATAAGTGAACAAAAATAAAAGGTGAAAATTGGGGGAAAAACCCTAAATGTTAATCAATACAGTATTGATCCATACTACTGGAATACTCCGCAGTCATTAAAAAATATATATATATAACTTTGATAAAAGTACCATGACATATTGTTGGTTGAAAAAAGTTTCAGAATCATGTTACACTGTACTATGACCTCATTTTTGTAAAAAAGTTAAAAACTATATATTACTTACTTTTGTTTTTATGAAAAGTAAGAAAGTCTAGAAGAATACATACTTAACTATTAACAGTACATATTCCTTGAAGGGAGTGGTGAAGACAGAGAGAAGAAACTTACATTTTTACCTTGTGTATTTCTGTAGTGTCTTAAAATGTTTTAAGCAAGCATGTATTACTTTTGTAATCAAATAAAACAAATTTGAGGGTTAAAAAATTTTAAAAACCGTATATGTTTTCTCAAAGAAAATTAAATGTTAGGAAATAGCATCCATCATGAGGATAGCAAATCAGTTAATATAATAAAAATGAATCTGTGAAAATGCCAAAGTATCTTCTTGATTTGATTCTTGGGTACTTATAAAAATTACAAATCAGGATGCCCTTCTTAATCTCTTCTATAATACTACAAATACATCATTATATTGTACATTACAGAAGGTCTTAGAGATTAGCCAATTAAATCATATTTGAAATAAAGGAGAAACTTTTAGGATAATTATTTATAAATTTGTTTTAGCACCCTTTTTTTCCCCCAGTGATTTCAGAGCTTTGGAAAAATAACCAAATGTTACTGAATTACAGGGAACACATATCAGAGATCACCAAAAGAAACCCCACAAAATAAAATGTCTACTTCCTTAAAAGTTACATAGTGTGCTGTAAAGTTGGCTAGAAAAGGGAGACCCATGAACTAAATTCAAGTTTTGCCAATAATGACTAGTTTAAAGAGGCTTCTGTTCCTTACTGATAACATGAGTGTATTGTGGGGTGGGGGGTGGTATGTGAAGGAGTATTAAATTAATGGGGTATCCAAGATGGTACCCAAGGTCATATACAGTTCCAAGATTTTTTTTTTTTAAATCAGTCCTGCCCATCATTAGACATGGAAGAATATCTCTAACAGTGGAGTTGACAGAGAGAGGCACCTCACAAGTCAAACAACTACTAAGAGTGTCATCCCTGAAGGCAAACAAGCTCCCAGGATTTCTGTCTACAACCCTCTCTGATACCCCCAACCACAGGTCTTTAGTCGTTGAAGGGACACAAAGAGAGTGCATGGCTGCAAAGACAAATGTACAAGCTTGGTTCTGGGCGACAACCAACCACAAGGGCTATCACAGCATCCTGAGCACCAGATACTCACTGGTGTTGGGCAGAGAGGTATGTGACCTCATCTGCATTCTACCCTTCCAACGGAACTGTCTTCCTTCACTCTCTACTTTTATATGATTCATCACAAGAGGAAGTTTCCTGTAAATGAGCTGTAGCGATAGGGCCGTCAGATGCATGGGGTCACTCTGGCTAAAGGAGAACCTGGAGGTCTGGGGCCCTAGAAAGAAGTCCAACAGGCACTGGTAGAGCCAAGGAATTGAGGGAAGTCCCCCAAGATGGACTGTGAGGTCCTGAGGCTGGTGGAACATTCTGGGCTATGGATTAGAGGGGCTATATTGATTTAGAATAACTCAATGCTAACGACCTCCCAGAGGATGTGGCCAAAATATATTTTAAAGGAACTTAAATAAAACATTTGCAGTATCCTTCAATCTCACAGAATGTGTATAGTAAACTGATTAAGAGCCAACCTCTTAGTTTAAATGAGAAAACTTAAGACCCAAGAGCTCTGAGGACATTCCCCATAATCTTCATCTCCTAACCCCATTCAAGAGCACACAGAAGTTTTGATTTGCATTTCTCTAATGATTAATGATGTTGAGCATTCTTTCATGTGTTTGTTGGCCATCTGTATATCTTCTTTGGAGAAATGTCTATTTAGGTCTTTTGCCCATTTTTGGATTGGGTTGCTTGTTTTTTTGATATTGAGCTGCATGAGCTGCTTGTAAATTTTGGAGATTAATCCTTTGTCAGTTGCTTCATTTGCAAATATTTTCTCCAATTCTGAGGGTTGTCTTTTTGTCTTGTTTATGGTTTCCTTTATCATCTCACACCGGTCAGAATGGCCATCATCAAAAAGTCTACAAACAATAAATGCTGGAGAGGGTGTGGAGAAAAGAGAACCCTCTTGCACTGTTGGTGGGAATGTAAATTGATACAGTCACTATGGAGAACAGCATGGAGGTTCCTTAAAAAACTAAAAATAGAACTACCATACGACCCAGCAATCCCACTACTGGGCATATACCCTGAGAAAACCATAATTCATAAAAAGTCATGTACCACAATGTTCACTTCAGCTCTATTTACGATAGCCAGGACATGGAAGCAACATGGATAAAGAAGATGTGGCACATATATACAATGGAATATTACTCAGCCATAGAAAGAAACGAAACTGAGTTATTTGTAGCGAGGTAGATGGACCTAGAGTCTGTCATACAGAGTGAAGTAAGTCAGAAAGAAAAACAAATACCGTATGCTAACACATATATATGGAATCTAAAAAAAAAAAATGGTCATGAAGAACCTAGGGGAAAGATGGGAATAAAGATGCAGACCTACTAGAGAATGGACTTGAGGACATGGGGAGGGGGAAGGGTAAGCTGGGACAAAGTGAGAGAGTGACATGGACACATATACACTACCAAATGTAAAACAGATAGCTAGTGGGAAGCAGCCGCATAGCACAGGGAGATCAGCTTGGTGCTTTGTGACCACCTAGAGGGGTGGGATAGGGAGGGTGGGAGGGAGGGAGACACAAGAGGGAAGAGATATGGGAACATATGTATATGTATAACTGATTCACTTTGTTATAAAGCAGAAACTAACACACCATTGTAAAGCAATTATACTCCAAAACAGATGTTAAAAAAAAAAAAAAGAGCACGTAGAAGGATCCTAAATACCCTTCCCAGAGATGACAGTTTTCTCGATCATTTTATACTCCTCAGATACTATCGAGGTATCAATAAAACTCTATGTCAAATTATCTGATTCCCCCACTACATGTAAATTTCCATATGATACCCACTAATAAAATTTAAGTTCCAATTCTTTAGGAATACTACAAAAATCTTAAGACTTATACACTGTTGAGTCTTATCCTGTTGAGTGACAAATCACTCGAATACACCAGGCTTCTGAAAAGATGTAATGCCTCTAAACAGGAAGATTAGGATTTCAATAAACTGTGGCAACAATACAGTCCTACATTTGTAATTGATTATAACATTGGCCACTATGATTGTCATAATATAGAACTAAAATCTTCCAGTGTCATTAAGAACTCTTAGGTGACATATACAAGTATATAGAATTAAAAAATTAAACACACATTAAAGAGAACATAAGTGCTATCTTTTAGAAATTATTTTGTCTGTCAAAAAAGCTGGTTGGGGCTTCCCTGGTGGCGCAGTGGTTGAGACCCGCCTGCTGATGCAAGGGACACGGGTTCGTGCCCCGGTCCGGGAAAATCCCACATGCCGCGTATCGGCTAGGCCCGTGAGCCACGGCCGCTAAGCCTGCGCGTCCGGAGCCTGTGCTCCACAGTGGGAGAGGCTGCAACAGTGAGAGGCCCGCGTACCGAAAGAAAAAAAAAAAAAAAAAAAAAAGCTGATTGGTCCTCATAGAGAATTTTCCCTAAAGCCACGTGTATTGAGCCTAATATTCTTCCATAGTTGGATAAAACAGATTTTTCTACATTAAAATATTACCAGTATAAATTCTGATCATTTATACATTTTGGGTGGGAGAAGGCTTTTCACTGATCGCAGAAGGCTGGATTTGAGGCAATTAGGTGAGTCTATAATGACTGCAGTGCAGCAAAGCAGTGGCTTGGAGCTTCGGAATCAGGCAGATGCAGATGTGAGTTCTGCCTCCAGTACACGCCAGCTGTGTGATGCTGGGCAAGTTACTAACCCTCTCTGAGCTTAGGCTTCCTTATCAGTAAAAGAGAAGTAATCGTAATGCCTTGCTAATAATCTGAAAATAACTTAATAATCACTCAAGGTCCTGTGTAAGTGTGAATTAGAGGGTACCTATTATCATTACATTATTGACATTTGTCAATTTCTCACAATTCCAGCAGAAGGAACTCTGAAACAACTTTTACAGTTATGGAAATGGGAGTCTTGAGAGGGAAAGTAATTTTCCAAGGATTCTCATGGTGCAAGTTTACCTACAATATCAGTAAGTGAAATACAAGCAGAACCCAGGAAAGGAGAAACCAGTGCCTCAAAACCTAAAACAGAGAGATAGTTTGCGAACGTGCCTAGTATAATAGCTGAATCCAAATACAAATCCAATAAATGTTGAGTATCAATGATGGTACTGCACCCACATATTTCCACAATTCAAACTGTGCAAGGAATCAGACTGACTGGAAAGGTCAATGGGTCTGACTTAAAGAATTAATGATGCTTCAGGGAGATCAGCTCAGTGCTTTGTGACCACCTAGAGGGGTGGGATAGGGAGGGTGGGAAGGAGACTCAAGAGGGAGGGGATATGGGGATATACGTATGCATATAGCTGATTCACTTTGTTATACAGCAGAAACTAACACACCATTGTAAAGCAATTATACTCCAATAAAGATGTTAAAAAAAAGAATTACTGATGCTTAAGAGAGAGAGGCTTCACTATTTTTACAGCCCAAACTGCATTCAGTGTGCAAGAAATACTATACGAGTAGAATAAAGTTCTCAACAGCCTTTCCTAAGCACCTAAATTACTTCAAAGTCAGGAAATAAAGCAAGCCTCAGGGGGGAAAACCCACTGTTATTCTGCAACTTTTTCCTACCACAGAAATGAAATATGGCTACAATGTAATCATTTTATAAGTAATCTAATTTTTTCCAGTCTGAGCAATAGATTACATATCCTATGCTTAAGATCATGGGATGCCTTTTTTGTTTTTCATTTTTAACAGCCTTCCATTAAAAGAACTGTGGCTTCTGCAAGAAACAGGCTGACGATTTTAAATTGAGAGACTATTAAGTTATTGAACACTAAAAGGCTATGCATAACTGCTCTAAAATATTGCCTGAGATAAGCAACGTTATATTCACTGTACTGAAGAGAAATTGTACCTTTCTATTTCTCCCTAGGGAAGTAACAACGTTGCAGGCACTTTAGAAAGCTATGTTTAGTCAGACCACTTTGAGTTAGCTATAAGAATGTTACTGTCTTTGTGTAAAGGAGAGAGTTTTAGTTAGGATTCTTATACCTGTTAAGTTAGCTTAAAATAAAAGTATTTTATATCATGATGATTAAAATGTAAGATAACAGGATACAGTAAAAACATAGTATAATGAAAGTTTTTATATTGATCTTAATATTCTATTACTATAATTTCTTCTATTTTTAGACAGCGATGAATTTCATTGTATCATCATGTATGATGGACAGAAGGTACCCAGAGCAAAGATGGGAGACTTCAGAGAATCATTACTCCATGCTTTTAACCTGCTTATAGTACAGGTGTGGTTTGAGAAGATTAAATAAACTTTAACTAATTATTTAGCACTGGTTAAAAAAATAAAGTGGTTAACAATGCTGGGACACGGTACTGGCAGACCTCGTTTTATTGTGCTTTGCTTTGTTGTGCTTCACAGATACTGCATGCTTTTATAAATTGAAGGTTTGTGGCAACCCTACATTGATCAAATCCATCCATACCATTCTTCCAACAGCATTTGCAAACTTCATGTCTCTGTGTCACATTTTGGCAATTCTCACAATATTTCAAACTTTTTCATTATTATTATACTTGAGATCTGTGATCTCTGACGTTAACTATTGTCATGGTTTTGGGGGAGCCACGAATCCCACCCATACGACAATGAACTTATTAATAAACGTGTGTGTTCTGACTGCTCCGTCAGCCAGCCACTCCCCTGTCTCTCTCCGTTTCCTTGGGCCTCCTTATTCCCTGAGACACAAAAATATTGAAGTCAGGCCAATTAATAACCCTAAAATGGCCTCTAAGCGTTCAAGTGAAAGGAAGAGTCACACTTTCAATCAAAAACCAGAAATGATTAAGCTTAGTGAGGAAGGCATGTTAAAATCTAGGCCTCTTGTGCCAAACAGTTAGCTAAGTTGTGGATGCAAAGGAAACGTTCTTGAAGGAAATTAAAAGTGCTACTGCGGTGAACACACAAATGATAAGAAAGAGAAACAGCTTTATTGCTGATACGGAGAAAGCTTTAGTGGTCTGGGTAGAAGATCAAATCAGACACAACATTCTCTTAAGCCAAAGCCAAAACCAGAGCAAGGCCCTAACCCTTCAATTCTATGAAGGCTGAGAGAGGTGAGGAAGCTGCAGAAGAAAAGTTTGAAGCTGGCAGAGGCTGGTTCGTGAGGTTTAGGAAAGAAGCCGTCTCCATAACATAAAAGTGCAAGGAGAAGCAGCAAGTGCTGATGTAGAAGCTGCAGCAAGTTATCCAGAAGATCTAGCTAAGATAATTAATGAAAGTGGCTACACTAAACACCAGATTTTCAACGTAGATGAAAAAGCCTTACGTTGGAAGAAGCTGCCATCTAGGACTTTCATAGCTAGAGAGTAGAAGTCAATGCCTGGCTCTAAAGCTTCAAAGGACAAGCTGACTGTCTCACTAGGGGTTAATGCAGCTTGTGACTTTAAGCTGAAGCCAATGCTCATTTACCATTGTCAGAAACCTAGGATCCTTAAGAATTAGGCTCAGTCTGCTCTGTGTGTGCTCTATAAATGGACCAAAGCCTGGATGAGAGCATATCTGTTTATAACATGGTTTACTGAATATTTTAAGCCCACTATTGAGACTTACTCACTAGAAAAAAAGATTCCTTTCAAAATATTCCTGCTCATTGATAAGGTACTTGGTCACCCAAGAGCTATGATGGAGATATACAATGAGATTAACGACATTTTCACACCTACTAATACACATCTATTCTGCAGCCCATTAATCAAGGAGTAATTTTGATTTTCAAGTCTTATTACTTAAGAAATACATCTTGTAAGGCTATAGCTGCCATAGATAGTGATTCCTCTAATGGAGAAGGCTTGGTAAGAGAAAAATAATCCCCAAATTTGTATGGAAACACAAAAGACCCCAAATAGCCAAAACAATCTAAAGAGAGAACAAAACTGGAGGTATCATGCTCCCTGATTTCCAATTATACTACAAAGCTACAGTAATCAAAACAGTAGGTACTGGCACAAAAACAGACACACAGATCAATGGAACAGAAGAGACAGCCCAGAAATGAACCCACACTTATATGGGCAATTAATCTATGACAACAGAGGGAAGGATACACAATGGGGAAAAGAAAACCTTTTCAATAAATGGTGTTGGGAAAACTGGACAGCGGTATGCAAAAGAATCAAACTGGACTACTCTCTCACACCATGCACAAAAATAAATTCAAAATATATTAAAAACTTGAATAAGACCTAAAACCATAAAATTTCTAAAAGAAAACAGAGGCAGTAAGCTCTTTGACATCAGTCTTAGTAATACTTTTGGGGGATATGTCTCCTCAGGCCAGGGAAACAAAAGCACAAATAAACAAATTGGACCTAATAAAACTAAAAAGGTTTTGCACAGCAAAGGAAACTATTAACAAAACGAAAAGGCCACCTATTGAATGGGAGAAGAAACCTGCAAACAATATATCTGATAAAGGGTTAATATCCAAAATATACACAAAATACACATATAACTCACACAACTCAACATCAAAAAATACAAACCACCTGATTAAAAAATGGGCAGAGGATCTGAATAGACATCTTTCCAAAGAAGACATACAAAAGGCCAACAGGCATATGAAAAGATGCTCAACATCACTCATTATCAGGGAAATGCAAATCAAAACCACAATGAGATACCAATTCACACCTGTTAGAATGGCTATTATCAAAAAGACAAAAAATAACAAGTTTTGGCAAGGATGTGGCAAAAACGGAACACTTGAGCACTGCTGGTGGGAATGTAAATTGAAGGAGCCACTATGGAGAGTCCTCAGAAAAACGAAAAACAGAACTACCATAGGACCCAGCAATTCCACTTTTGGGTTTATATCCAAAGAAAATGAAAATGTTAGTTAGAAAAGATATATGCACCCTTATGTTCACTGCAGCATTATATACAATAGGCAAGACATGGGAGCAACCCAAGCATCCATCAACAGATGAATGGATAAAGAAGATGTGGTACACGTATATACAAGAGGATAGTACTCAGCCATAAAAAAGAATGAAATAATGCCATTTCAACAACATGGATGGACCTAGAGGGTACTGTGCTAATTGAAATAAGTCAAACAGAGAAATAAATACTGTATGATTCCACTTATACATGACATCTAAAAAAACAAAAGAACAAACATAAGAAAACAAGAACAGTCATAGATACAGAGAACAAACAGGTGTTTGCCAGAATGGAGGGGGTTAGGGGAAGGAAAGAAATAGGTGAGGGAGATTAAGAAGTACAAAGTTCCAGTGACAAAATAAATGAGTCAAGGATATGAATTGTACAGTGTGAGGAATACAGTTAGTCAATACCTACGTAATATCTTTGTATGGTGACGCATTGTGACCAGACTTGTCATGGTGATCAGTTTGAAATGTACAGAAGAAGTGAATCACTACATTGTGTAACGGAAACTAACATAGTGTGGTAGGTCAATTACACTTCAAAAACAAACAAACTTAGAAAAAGAGAAGAGATTTTTGGTTACCAGAGGCAGGGGTTGCGGGGCGGGGGGCGGGGGGGGGAAGAATTGGATGAAGGCGGTCAAAGGGTAGAAACTTCAAGTTATAAGATAAATAAGAACTAGGGATGTACTGTACAACATGATAACTATAATTAACACTGCTGTATTTATATATGAAAGTTTTGCTGAAAGTAAATCCTAAGCATTCTCATCACAAGAAAAATTTTTTCTACTTCTTTGCTTTTTTATGTATCTGAGATAATGGATGTTCACTAAACTTATTGTGATAATCATTTCATGATGTATGTAAGTCAAATCATTATGCTGTACACCTTAAATTTACAGTGCTGTTTGTCAATTATATCTCAATAAAAATGGAAGGAAAAAAAGAACAAATACTCATCACCCCCCCACCAAGAAAAAAAAAGAAATACATTTTGTGAGGCTACAGATGCCATAGATAGTGATTCCTCTCATGGATCTGGGCAAAGTCAATTGAAAATATTTATCTTTCTAGATGCCATGAAGAACACTCGAGATTCATGGGAAGAGGTCAAAATAGCAACATTAACAGGAGTTTAGAAGAACTTGATTCCAATTCTCATGGATGACTTTGAGGGGTCCAAGACTTCAGCAGAGGAAGGAACTGCAGATATGGTGGAAATAATAAGAGAAGTAGAATTAGATGTGGAGCCTGAAGATGTGACTGAATTGCTGCAATGTCATGATAAAACTTTAACGGATGAGGAATTGCTTTTACAGATGAGCAAAGAAAGTGGTTCCTTGAGATGGAATCTACTCCTGGTGAAGATGCTGTGAAGACTGTTGAAATGACAAGAAATGATTTAGAATATTACAGAAACTTAGTTCATAAAGCAGTGGCAGGGTTTGAGAGGACTTAAAATTTGGAAAGAAGTTCTACTATGGATAAAATGCTATCAAACAGCATTGCATGCTATAGAGAAATCATTCATGAAAGGAACAGTCAATGGAGGCAGCAAACTTCACTGTTGTTTTATGTGAAGAAATTGCCACAGCTACCTTCACCTTCGGCAAACACCACCCTAATCAGTCAGCAGCCATCAACATGGAGGCAAGACCCTCCACCAGCAAAAACATTATGACTCGCTGAAGGTGCAGATGACAGCATTTTTCAGCCATAAAGTATTTTTAAATTAACGTATGTACATTGTTTTAGACATAATGCTACTGCAGATTTAACAGAATACAGTATAGTGTAAACATAACTTTTCTACACACTGGGAAACCAAAAAATTCATATTGACTTTATTGCAATATTCCTGTTATTATGGAGGTCTGCAACCAAACCCACAGGATCTCCAAGGTATGCCTGTAGTTCCTCCTTAAATGACAGCTATCATTATCATTAAAAACACTTCCTTCCTCCCATTCTTCCTCTTTTTGTTACCTTTCAGAGTTGGGAAGTGGCTGGGAGGGTAGTGTAAGGCTTAGAATTGGACTAGAGCCACAGTACCTAGCTCAAATCCCACCTCCAAGGCTTACTTACTGTGTGACCTTGGGCTTTTAACTTTTTGTGCCTCAGTTTTCTCATAGGTAAGATGAGGATGAGGAAAAGCACGAATCCTCTCAGGTTAGTGACGGGAAGAATGAATTGATACATACAAAGCGTTTAAGAGGAGCAATGAGTCCCAGTCTTCCTTCCCCGTTTCGGGTCTCCCTTGATAGGTCCATCCAGACACTGTTTGAATGTGCCTTTCTTCTCTTCCTACCAGGCCCTTGAGGGTTGGAATTGAGTCTTTACCAACTTTATATTACCAATTTTAAACTATATGCCTGGCACATAGTAGCTTTTCAAAAAACATATAATTCTACTAAACCCAACTGGTCCCAGAAACACTTATTGTGTTTCAAAAGAGAGGGGACCACAGACTGCCCCATGGGGATACCCTTTGGGTAGTTCAGCTGAGATAGGAGGAAGGTCCTTCGTAAAAAAGTTTGGATTAGAATACTGCATTTATGCTTTTCTCTCTGGTGTTCATATTTAATTTTGTTGTGGTTGTTTTTTGTTTGTTTGTTTGTTTTGTTTTTTTTGTGGTACGCGGGCCTCTCCCTGTTGGGGCCTCTCCCGTTGCAGAGCACAGGCTCCGGACACGCAGGTCAGCGGCCATGGCTCACGGGCCCAGCCGCTCCGCGGCATGTGGGATCTTCCCGGACCGGGGCATGAACCCGTGTCCCCTGCATCGGCAGGCAGACTCTCAACCACTGCGCCACCAGGGAAGCCCTGTTGCGGTTGTTTTTAACCACTGGACTATAAGTTCCATAAGAGCAGCATTCTAAAATAACACAGGGGTCAACTTTCTTCCATTTGCCCCTCGAGCTCTGCTCCCTGCCCTTCTCTACCTTTTCTCTCCTCAGCCAGGAGGCTGATGTGTAGAAACTCTATCAATGAGTCCCCTTGTCCTCCAGCTTCCTGTGATGTGTGGACCCTGGGCACCACAGCACGAGGCCAGAGACAGAAAGGAAAGAGATGTTAGCGTCTCTATTCCCCAGGGTTCTGCCCTGTAGGGTCCCCTTAAGAGAGGCTTCTCTCTAGTACTCTGTAAATATGCTTTCTTCTCAGGTCCTTTGGACCTGAAGTGGTAACAACTCTATTCTTACTGGTCCTAGAGTGCTGCAATTTCTCTCCACTTTCCCCACAGCTTTGCTGAAAGTCCTCTTCTTAAACCTTCTAGAAATAATCTAGTTTGAGTGTGCCATCTGTTTCCTGCTGGAACCTGGGTCAATGCAGTACTATAGATACACAAGGGGAGAACGATAAAACAACTACGCAGCCAGATAGCAGCTACTTTTCCTCTTTTATGCCCAGTTGGGACCCAGATGCTTTGCCTCACTGCTCCTAAATGATTCCTATATAAATCTCTCCCTGAATTCTGAAATGAAAAACCTGTCTCTCTTCACTCTTTTCCTTAAGGAAATTCTTTCTAGAGAAAAGATCTCTGCCACAACTTAGGGATAATCTTCTCTTTCTTGTTTTTATCTTTGGTTTGGTTTTGTACTTTTTAGAGGCATCATTTCACTTGATTTTATTCTGCTGTCCATATTTAACATTAGCTACAGGTGCTAATATAATCAGACTATAAAGCAGCAAATTTTTTGAAAGAGATTTTGCTCTTAACTGATTTTTCAGTGAATAATAAGAGCTTAAAATAGACTTACAAACATACCATTAACAATTACTTTACATTAAGTATAATGTAAAATAATTTTTGACATAATACAGATATAATAGAAATGCTTCTGCTTTTCACTGTGTATTTCCTGCAATCTAACTCAGATGTTATAGTAACTTTAAAATACATTTGGGAGTAAGCAACTGATATTCATTTACAATGAATTTCTCTTTCTACATATTATTTCTAGAGATACCACTATGCAATTATGAAAGTATACAGCAAATTACTATGTTAATTTTTTTCTTCTGCAGGTGCAGTCTTATTGTTACACAACTTCTTGTTGTTGTTCATAAATCTATATTTCCATTTGGTGAGGAGGATTTTCCACCAAAGGCTTTGTCCTATTTCTGTGTATTTTGGCTTCCAAAGGGACTGATATTCAAGAAGAAAGTAAGTAATAGAAATAGAGAGCTGGAAACCTATAAAACAAAGTGATAATAAAGCTCCTTGCCACAAATAGAACTAAACCCAGAAAAGCTTAGCAGTGAATTCTATATCTTCTCTCTTTAAAAATATGGTTTGATATTAACCATGTGTATTTCGCCATCTTATTTTCATCTTCCTTTGCATTCTGTCTTTTTTGTGCCCATTATTCTGGATGTTACACAAAACAGCCAAATGCAAGAGGCGTAAATACCTATGTCGGTCAGTTTTATTCTGCTCTGTCCTAATATTTCGACAGAATTGACAATAACAGTCAGAAGATCTTTTTCTGGGGGCTGAATAAACTGCATTTAACAAAACGGACTGACTGTGTCCCCTGCTCTTTTCAGGGAGGGGGCTGTACAGCCAGTTGCACATAATGGGATGGGTGAAGATGGTAATAAGGTCAGAAAATGGACTAAATGTTTACCTTGCAGATGTGTGTATTTTGGGAAACAGCCTATTTCTCTCTTGTCATGGCTGGGTCCATTTAACTACATTGAAATGGTCAAGGAAGTGGGTGCTCATTTCCATGAAGGTTCAGGGTATGGCTGAATGATCAAAACCCTCAGAAGGGCAGCAATGCATTTCAGGATTCATGTAAGTGCTGCTTTGCTGCTTTTCCAACCTATGTAACCATGTTTCATCAATTTCTAGTTGCATATTTGAAGAAATGTCACTTAAAATTATTGGTGTCTCACAATTGGTGTTGGCCAGCAAGACTGACATGGAGGTTCTGCCAGGGCAGGCCAGGCCAGGCCAGGCCATGGGGTTGGCATTTTATCTGCTGCAGGTAAAGGGGCTCACTTAATTTGGAGTGATGGGAAATGCCCATTCCCAGTGGCGTGATTGATAGAAATGATGATCTCAGTAGTGGGCAAGTGAGAAGGGCCAAGTAGTTCTACTGGCCTGAGGATACTGTCACGTTGGGGAAAGCATAATTATGGCTGAGGCTACATGCACATGCAGAGAATACCAGAGAGGATCCAAGCTATTCATACTCCTAACCACACCTAAGGCTATGCACATACACATGAAAGACCTCAAAGTGCCCAGATAAAGACCAGAGCAAAATTTAAAATAACCTGAGGTTTAAATGCATTACCCACCCCATATAGAGATTCATAAATTGTGAACAGAGGACATACTGGCAAAGTGGTTGAGCACAACCTCTCATGACCAACCTACATGGACATATGTGATGACTCCCAGAATACCAGACCTAAAAACTAAACCAAACAAAAAAACCTATGTATATGTCTACATACAAACTAAGCAGAGATATCAGTGGAAGCATACTATAGGGGAGACAGATTTCACAGAATTTGCTCAGGCAAATTACTAAAGAGTGAACCAAACAAAAAACAGCAACAACGATAATCTTCAGGGAAAATATCAGAATCCAGAGTTGCTACATTATCAAGTTTTCAACAAAAAAACTGTGAGACATGTGAAGAAACAGGAAAGTATGACACATATTCATGGAAAAAAGTAGTCATTAGAAACCAACTCTAATGTTCCCTGATTATATAGTAGACAAAGGCTTCAAAGAAGCTATTATAAATGTGTTCAAAGTAGTAAAGGAAACCATATTTGATGAATTACAGAAAAGTATGACAACAATGAATGAATAAATAGAGATCATCAAGAAGGACAGATAAATTATAAAAAGAATTCTGGAGTTGAAAAGTATAGTAACTGAAATAAAAATTCACTAGAAAGTAATAATAGCTCTGAAATGGCAGAAGAATCAGTGCAATTCAAGGTTGATCAACAGAAATAATCCAATCTGAAGATCTGAGGATAAAGATAAATGTAAAGACCCTTAGTGACCTGTAGGATGTCAAGCATGCAAACATATGTGAGAGCCCCAGCAGGAAAGGAGAGAGAAAGCAAAGGCAGGAAACTTCTTAAAGAAATAATAGCTGAAACTTCCCAAATATGATGAAGACTATTTTTTTCCCTCAAAGAACCAGCTTTTAGTTTTACTGATCTTTGCTATTCTTTTCTTTGTTTCTATTTCATTTATTTCTGCTCTGATCTTTATGATTTCTTTCCTTCTGCTAACTTAGGGTTTTGTTTGTTCTTCTTTCTCTAGATTCTTTAGGTGTAAGGTTAGATTGTTTATTTGAGATTTTTCTTGTTTCTTGAGGTAGGCTTGTATAGCTATAAACCTCCCTCTTAGAACTGCTTTTGCTGCATCCCATAGGTTTTGGGTCATCGTGTTTTCATTGTCATTTGTCTCTAGGTATTTTTTTTATTTCCTTTGGATTTCTTCAGTGATCTCTTGGTTATTTAGTAACATATTGTTTAACCTCCATATGTTTGTGTTTTTTACATTTTTTCCCTGTAATTCATTTCTAATCTCATAGCATTGTGGTCAGAAAAGATGCTTGATATGATTTCAATTTTCTTAAATTTACTGAGGTGTGATTTGTGACCCAAGATGTGATCTATCCTGGAGAATGCTCCATGAGCACTTGAGAAGAGAGTGTAATCTGCTGTTTCTGGATGGAATGTCCTATAAATATCAATTAAATCTATCTGGTCTATTGTGTCATTTAAAGCTTCTGTTTCCTTATTTATTTTCATTTTGGATGATCTGTCCATTGGTGTAAGTGAGGTGTCAAAGTTCCCCACTATTATTGTGTTACTGTCGATTTCCTCTTTTATAGCTGTTAGCAGTTGCCTTATGTATTGAGGTGCTCCTATGTTGGGTGCATATATATTTATAATTGTTATATCTTCTTCTTGGATTGACCCCTTGATCATGATGTAGTGTCCTTCCTTGTCTCTTGTAACATTCTTTAGTTTAAAGTCTATTTTATCCGATATGAGTATTGCTACTCCAGCTTTCTTTTGATTTCCATCGGCCTGGAATATCTTTTTCCATCTCCTCACTTTCAGTCTGTATGTGTCCCTAGGTCTGAAGTGGGTCTCTTGTAGACAGCATATATATGGGTCTTGTTTTTGTATCCATTCAGCAAGCCTGTGTCTTTTGGTTGGAGCGTTTAATCCATTCACGTTTAAGGTAATTTTCGATATGTATGTTCCTATGACCATGTTCTTAATTGTTTTGGGTTTGTTTTTGTAGGTGTTTTTCTTCTCTTGTGTTTCCCACTTAGAGAAGTTCCTTTAGCATTTGTTGTAGAGCTGGTTTGGTGGTGCTGAATTCTCTTAGCTTTTGCTTGTCTGTAAAGCTTTTGATTCCTCCATTGAATCTGATGAAGACTATTAATTTACATATCCAAGAAGTTCAACAAGATGCAAATAAAATAAATACAAAGAGATTCACATCTGAATACATCATAGTAAAAGTGTGGAAAGCCAAAGACAGACAATTCTAAACATGGAAAGAGAAAAATAAGTAATTCCATACAGCAGAGGATCAATAAAAAATAATGGCAGACTTCTTCTCACCAGAATCAATGGAGGCCAGAAGGCAGTGGAATGACAAAATCAAAATGATGAAAGGAATTTTTAAAAAACCCTATAAACCAAGAATTCTATATGCAGAAAAGCTATCTCTCAAAAATGAAAGTCAAATTCATAAATAAAGACTGAGAGAATTTGTTGCTAGTGTCCAGACTAGTTAAAAATTAGACTAGACTAATTAAAAATTAGTCTTGGCTTTATAAAAATACTGAAGAGGGCTTCCCTGGTGGCGCAGTAGTTGAGAGTCCGCCTGCCGATGCAGGGGACACGGGTTCGTGCCCCGGTCCGGGAAGATCCCACATGCCGTGGAGCAGCTGGGCTCATGAGCCACGGCCGCTGAGCCTGCACATCTGGAGCCTGTGCTCTGCAACGGGAGAGGCCACAGCAGTGAGAGGCCCGCGTACCGCAAAAACAAAAAAAAATACCGAAGAGCCCATCTGGCTAAAAGGGACTGAACTCTAGACAATGACTTGAATCCAGTGGGTAAAATGAAAAGCACTAGAAATGGTAAATATGTGTGTTAATATAAAATACTCTATAGAAATATGATTATTGCTTTATGTAAATTGTGTCTTTTAAAGAACTTAGGTGGGAAATGAGACAGCATAGGACTATTTTATTGGGCTTATTACTTACATAGCTATAACTATATATGACAATATTAACATGGGGGGAGGGAGTGGAGTAATTTTGAAACAAATTTCTGTATTTTACTGAATTAAGTTAGTGTTAATGTGAAGGAGACTGTGAAAAATGTTATAATCCCTAAATCAACTACTAGGAAAATAATTTTAAAATATAGTTTAGGGTGGACATTATGGGTGAAGGTGATTAAAAGGTATAAATTTCCAATTATAAAACAAGTCATACATGTATACACTGATGTGTATAAAATTGATGACTAACAAGAACCTGCAGTATAAAAAAACAAACAAACAAAACCAAGTAATACTAAACTTTCTTTGGGTTATTTGTATGGAAATGTTAATATAAATGTTTCAGACATTACATGAAATTTCTAAAAATCTTATATGTTCTGGTATAATGTTATAAGTCATAATTCTAGTTATTACTTTAAAATGTATATCTCAGAAATAACTAAATTTCCTTGTCAATTGCATTATTATGAACTCTCATCAAATCTTTAACCGTGGTCATTTTTAAGTCTTTTGTCATTTACAGACAGCTCTGGGTGTACTCTGATGCTTTTGCAAAAATGCCCCTATAAAAGGGTTTCATCTTCAAGGAATTCATGGGAAAGACTCAGACAAGTACAGGTTTCTGGTAACTGACTATACTGCTGAACTGAATGAATAAGCATTTTCAGAACTCTAATGGAAAACTGATGAATTCATAAAAGTGCTAAGATCAAGATGAAAAAAAAATTAATTACATGGGACTGAGTGAACTGATGAGGATGATTATAATTTTTGTGACTTTGTTTGAATAAAAAAAAAATCCCACAAGGACTCAGAGGCAAAAAATATACAAATCAATTTTCACTGCAAAGTAAAGGAGCTGTTACAGTGGAGGGCTACTGGACTGAATGTCAATATTATGACATAGTATGAGTGTGTTTCATGTTTGGTAATTGCAATCACTGTTGCTTTTGTTGTGGTCATCCATTTACAATGCTTGGTGTCAGTTTATTTATCTCTTGTAAAAATAAAATACAGTGTGTGTGTGTGTGTGTAAAGAAAAAATAATTCTACCGCCAAGAAAACAAACAAACAAAAACAAGTCACAGGGATGTAATGTACAGCATGGTGACTATACCTAATAATACTGCATTGTATATTAGAAAGTTGGTAAGAGAATAAATCTTACAAATTTTTCCTTGTAATGAGAACTTGTAACTATGTATGGTGACCGATGTTAACTAGATTTATTATGGTGATCTTTTCACAGTATATACAAATATTGAATTGTTGTTTTGCATGCATGAAACTAACAGTGTTATATGTTAATTATATCTCAATAAAAATATAGTTTAAAAATCAACAGAGGAATTAAAATGGTATACTAAGAATATGACAAAAGGCAGTCAAGGAGGAACAGAGGAAAAAAAAAGAAGGCACACAGAAAAATAGTGAAATGGGAAATCTGAACTATATTAAATCCAACTATATTACTATTACATTATATATGAATGCTTAAAAACTAATCAAAAGATAGCAGTTGTCAGACTTGATTTCAAAACGATCCAACTACATGCTCTCTATAAGAGACACACTCTAGATTCAAGGACGCAACTGAATTGAATGTGAAAGCATGAAAACAGATACGAACTCAAACAGTAAGCACGAGAGAGCTGGAGAGGCCACATTAACATCAGGCAAAACAGACTCCAGGTCAAGAACTATTAGCGAAGACAAAGAGAGATGTTTTAAGTAATTACAGGGTCAAAACATCAGAGGAATTTAACAATGATAAATATGTGTACCTAACAACAGAGCAAAAACAGAATTAAAAGGAAAAATAGATATTATTTGGAGATTTCAATAATTGATAGAACAATTGGGTAGAACAGCAGCAATGATATAAAACATTATCAACCAACTCAATCTAACTGACATTTATAGAACACTTTCCCCAATGTATGCAGAATACACACTTCTTTAAGCTTACATGGAGTATTCTCCAGGACAGACCATATGCTATGCCATAAATGCTTATATCCCAAGAATGGTTTAAAATCAATAATTTAAGGGGGCTTCCCTGGTGGCGCAGTGGTTGGGAGTACACCTGCTGATGCAGGGAACGTGGGTTCGGGCCCCGGTCCGGGAGGATCCCGCGTGCCACAGAGCTCCGCAGTGGGAGAGGCCACAACGGTGAGAGGCCCGCGTACGGCAAAAAAAAAAAAAAAATCAATAATTTAACTTTCACTGTAAGAAAATAGGAAAGGTGTAAATTGATCCCAAATAAGTAGAGTGTAGGAAATAAGAGCAGAAAGCAATGAAAAAGAAAGCAAGCAAAGGAAATTAACACAGTTAAAAGATGGCTATCTTAGAGATGAATAAGATTAATAAATACTAAGATGATTAATGTTAGCAAAATTGATTAAGCAAAAAAGGGAGAAGACTCAAATTATCAGTTTCAGGAACAGAGGGGATACCACTAGGCATACAGATGTCAATAAAATAACAGAATATTATGCACAATTTTATGCTAATAAATTCAACAACTTCAATGAAATACACAAATTCCTTGAAAACCTCAATCTACTAGAGCTGATGTAAGTAAAATAGAAACTCTTAATTGTCCTGTATCTATTAAAGAAAATTGAATTATAAAATGTTCCTTCAAAGGAAACACTGGCCCACATGGCTTCAGTGGTATACTCTGTCAACCATTTAGTGAAGAAAGACTATCAATCTTACACAAACGATTTTTAAAAATAGAGGTGATGGGAACAATTCTCAACTAATTTTATGAGGCCAGTAGTACCGTTATTCAAATCAGACAAATACATTAAAAGAAAACTACAGATAAATAACCTTCATGAGTACAGAATAAAGGTCCTTAAAACATTACCAAATCAGGGTTGCCCTGGTGGCGCAGTGGTTGAGAGCCCGCCTGCCAATGCAGGGGACACGGGTTCGTGCCCCGGTCCGGGAAGATCCCACATGCCGCGGAGCGGCTAGGCCCGTGAGCCATGGCTGCTGAGCCGGCGGGTCCGGAGCCTGTGCTCCTCAGTGGGAGAAGCCACAGCAGTGAGAGGCCCGCGTACCCCGCCAAAAAAAAAAAAAAAAATTAGCATATCAAATTCAGCAATATATAAAAAGGTAATACAATACAAGCAAGTTAGGTTTATCCCAGGAAGTAAAGATTGGTTTAACGTTTGAAAATAAACAATATAATTCACCACAATAACAGAATTAAGGAGAAAAATCCCCTTATGATTATTTTACAAATGATGCAGAAAAAACCTTTGATGAAATTCAAACGTAGTCATAATAAAAGTCCTCAGAAAATCAGGAATAGATTTGAACATTCTCAATCTGATAAAAGGCAACTGCAAAAAAACCCTACAGCTAATATCTAATAGTGAAATATTGAATATTTTCCCCTTAAGATTGGGAACATTCAGTTTTTCCCTAAGATCAGGAACAAGGAAAACATCTTCTCTTATCACCTTTGTTCGACAACTTATTCTGGAGTATAATAAGCTTGTACAATAAGGTAAGAAATAGAAATAAAATGTAATGACCCAAAGGCAGAAATATAACTTTTATTTCAAAAAGACATGATTGTCTATCTAGAAAATGCTAAGGGATTTACAAAAGAATTATTTGAACTCACAAGTGAACTTAGTAAAATCACAGGGCATAAAGTCAATAGAAAATAACAACTGTATTTCTATATACTAGCAGCAAACAATTAGAAAATTATATAAAATAATTCCACTTAAAATGGCATACAAAGTTTAAAATACTTAGGAAATAATTTAACAAAAGATGTGTAAGACCTCTTCATTGAAATCTACTATACACTGTTGAGATATCCATGTTCATGGACTGGAAGACTCAATATTGTTAGGATGTCAAATTATCTCCAAATTCATCTACAGATTCCATGGAATCCCAACCAAAATCCCAGAAGACTGTTTTATAGCAATGGACTGATTTTAATATTTACATGGAAATTAGAAAGATCTGAACTAGCCAAAGGAATCTTGCAAAAGAAAAACATAGTTGAAGGACTTAAACTACCTGATTTCCAGGCTTACTGTACAGCTACAGTAATCAGAGCAGTGTGGTACTGGAGTAGGGATTGACAAAGTAACCAATAAAACAGAACACAGTCCAAAGACAGATCCACGTATATGGTTAACTGATTTTCAACAAGGTTGTCAAAGCAATTCAACGCGAGAAAAGAAAGTCTTGTAAACAAATGGCACAAGGTCAACCGGATAACGCGTAGAAAATGAATCCCAACCCGTCTCATACCATATATAAAAATCAACTCAAACTGCAGCAGAGACCTAAACTTAAATGCTAAAATTACATCGTTTCGCGAAGAAAACACGAGAGAATAATTGCTATCTTGGAAAAGGAAAAGATTTCTTTGGACACAAAAAGCACTAAATATAAAAAAATTGGTAAAGTAGACTTCACCAAGATTGAAAACTTCTGCTCATCCAAAGACAGTTTAGGAAAGAATATGGGCATGTTACAGACTGTGAATAAATACTTGTAGTATGTATATTTGACAAAAGACTTGTATGCAGAATATATAATTCTACCAATCAATAATAAAAGACAAACAACCCAATGAAAAATCAGTTAAAAACCTGAAAAACACCTCACAAAAAAGATATATGAACATCCAATAAGCATATGAAAAGATGCTCAATATCAATTTTACTCAGAAGGATGAAAATTAAAGCCTCAGTGAGGTACTACTTCACATGCAACAGAAGGCTGACAACACCAAATTATGTAAAGCATATTAATTGCTCATCTATTGCTGACGGGAGTGTAAAATGGCACAACTATTTTCAGAAACTGACAGTTTATAAGGTTGAGCATCCAGCCAGCCTTTGAGTCAGCAATTCTATTCCTAGGTATTTAATCAACAATGAAAAAATATAGAGACACTCTTAAAAACTTTCTTAGCAGCTTAATTCTTAAGAGCGAAAAACTGGACACGACCTAAATGTCCATCAAAAGGATAATGTACAAACAAGTTGTATGTTTACAAAACAGAATAGGACTCAACAATAAAAAAAAAAAATTATGAACTACTGATACAGACCCAACAATGACGGATCTCCAAAACCTTATGCTGAGTGACAGGATCCAGATCAAGTACCTACTGTATGATTCCACTGGAAAAAAATTCAAAAATAAAACTAACCTATGGTGATGGAAATCAGAAGAATGATGCTTATGTAGGGTGGAGACTGACAGGTGGGAGCACATGGGTAGTTCTGGGGGTGATGGAACTGTTCTATAGCTCTGTTATGGTGTGGATACACAAGTGAATCCATTGTCAAAATTCAAATTATACACTTAAGATATGTGTGTTTCATTATATATAAATTGTACTTCATGAAAGATCATTGTTCAGAAGACTGTGGATAAACCTTCCACTTTTTACTTTAATATTCTAGACATCAATTTTGCACAGCTCATATTCTCCCTAATTAAAAAGTACAACCACTCATTGAGAGCAGCATGAAAGGAGACAAGCATCAGCTGTCTTGAATCAAATCGAATTATGACTGGCATCCCCACTATCAGTATGTTCAATTTTTATTCTAAAAATCTTATTTGTGATTGTAATACAAGTATGTGTTCTTTTTTCTAGCGAAAGATGCAGGCTATTTAATTCCTATAAAACCAGCAATGTACACATCGATGTGATACTAATAAAAATAAATCTCACAATGGCAAAGGAATTCTTTGAAGATTAGGCTTAAAAATCACTGCTGTGAGAAATCTGGAATTCACTCTGATCTCATTTGCCTAAAAATGGACCTTTTTTGATCAATTAATGGAATAAAGCCTGATAACATTTCCATTTGTCAAATAAGCTTTAGCAATATTTAAATAATGGATGTTAATAGGCTATGCTAGGTGTTTGGGAAACTCCTTCCAGATACTCACCTCTTATGCTTGATTTACTGCATCTGCCTTATGGCTTGTCTACCTGCCTCCAGTTTCCCTCACCTCTTCAACCCCTCATGCATATGGCTGCCAGAATAATTTTCTTAAAAACTAACTTTTTAAATAATTTTCTTAAAAACTAACTCCTCATGCCAATGGTCTGCTTTTTCCCCTAAGTATTATTAAATAGCCTTTTAGAAGCTCTTAATAATTACAGAACATCACTAATGCCAGTGAGTGATCTTACTGTATAAAAGGACCATATGGCAATCTACATTTGTAATTGTCTTATCAACAGTCAAGCTATGTATTGTAATACTGCACATTCATTCACTAGGCGCCTGTCTGGCAAGGCACTGTCCAAGGTGCTCATAATTGATAGATGACTGTAACAGAGTCCTAGCCCTTAATTAGTTGACAATGAATTGGGAAACAAGGCATAGACATTAGATAAGGTGAAGCAATAATGGGATCTATATGATTTTTTAAAACATTGATATTAAATAATTCCCCTAGGAGGTCGACCTTAAAACTGAAACACAAAGGCTTCATTTTGGGGGGATATGGTGAGGGTAGGGTACAGAAAGAAATTAGCTGGCTGGTAGGATAATGCCAAATTATTGAAGGCTTGGCAAATCAGGCACTTGGAGATAAGACTTTAACCCACAGGCGGTAAGGGGTAGTGTAGATGCTTCCGGGTTGATGAGGAGGCACATGGATAATTTCTGACTACACAGCTATCTTCTTTGCACAGAGGGCTCCTATTGGAAATAAGACAGGTCACAGGAGCAGGTAAGGGAGAAGCAGATTAAGAAGACTAGACAGGGCTTCCCTGGTGGCGCAGTGGTTGAGAGTCCGCCTGCCGATGCAGGGGACACGGGTTTGTGCCCTGGTCTGGGAAGATCCAACGTGCCGCGGAGCGGCTGGGCCCGTGAGCCATGGCCGCTGAGCCTGCGCGTTCGGAGCCTGTGCTCCACAGAAGAGTAGACAATGGTTGAGGAATCAGAACTAGAGTGAGGCATGTGGTGGTCCCATAACACTAGGGTCAAGCAGCTTTCACAATTCTCATTACATCCAACTATTATTTTCTATTTCTGTGTTTCTCTCCCTTTATCAGACATGAAGTCCTTGGGGGCAGAGCCCACTTATCATTAATTGTTGTAATTGTTATCAGTTATTATTTTACTTATATTGTAATAATAATAATAATTCCTGGTACAAGGTAAACACGCAAATCTGTTTTCAAAAAACACACTAAGACCAGAGTGGGAGGTCAGAGGGAGAGGAGCTACGAAAGCTGAATCAGAGGAGACATGACAATGGAAACAGAGGTCATAGAGAGAGATGTGGACGATGCTACACTACTGGCTTTGAAGATGCAGAGGGGGCTATGACCCAAGAAGTACAGGCAGACCCTAGAAGCTGGAAAAAGCAAGGAAATAGATTCTCCCCTAGAACCTCCAGAAAGAATGCAAGCCTGTCTATGCCTTGACTTCAGCCCAGCGAAACTAATTCAGACTTCTGACCTCTAGGACTATAAGGCAGCCAATTTGTGTTGTATTAAGCCACTAAATTTGTGATAACTTGTTATGGAAGCAATACAAAACTAATACAAATGTTTTACATTTGTTAGATGCTTCCTAACTTTTCAGATGTCAATGCCAGTAGCTATTTTGCAAGTTCATGGGCGTAGATCCCATGTCTCAAACTTCCGTGTGACTTTACAGAGACTGTGCAGAGTAGGCTCAATTACATCTTACTTGTTTGTGTAATTTACCACAGGTAAATTGGTACTCTTGGAAGTACGCTTGTCCCTTGAGCAACATGGGGGTTTAATCCATGTATAACAGTCTGCCCTTCATGTCTGCAGGTCAACAACATCCACAGACTTAACCAACCATGCACTGCCCAGTACTGTAGTTTTTACTACCGAAAAGTATCCGTGTGTAAGTGGACCCGCACAGTTCAAACCTGCCTTGTTTAAGGGGCAGCTGTAATCATTTTATATCTGGATCTTAAGGTCCTATCTACCCCCCCTTTTTAATTATTCAGTATTGTCACTACCATGAAACAGACCTTTTTCTTCTGTCTCCCCCTTGTTTTGGAGGGGTAGAAAAGTTTACAATCCAGTCATGGAATGGTCTGGACTTGGGCTTGATAGAATGTTTTGATCTGTTTTTAATATTGCTGAAATTTGCATTAATTTAAGTACTTCATGGCTGGCAGACCTATTCTGAGGTTCATTCTACCCTATAGATTTTGCAGTAAACACCTTCAGTGTGTTTTGATAGTATAGCTGTTATGGTAGAAAAAAGTTATTCCAAAAACAAATGTTCTAAATTTTATTTTTATCTTGCAGATGTCATTTTGATTAGAAAATGACATTAAGTGGCTAAAATGTTTAGAAACATATCATGTACATCTAAATATGATCAATCTTTTATAGAACTTAAATGGGAAATTACTTACATATGTACACAGAGTATAATGGCATTAATGAAAAAGGGCGAGATCCTGTATTTATTTCTGATTTTACTTCTTACAGAATAAAGCCTCATTTTTACATGTGTTGAACTTTTGAAAATGTCTTGTTACAGGATAAGGGCATTTGTTTTCATTTTATTTTGTGGAGCAGGAAATTTCATAGTGCTATATAACCTTAGCAGCTTTCAAATACATATTGAAATATATGGACACATGCAGATATAAATATATTCAACCTCCTTGGGCAAAATCTCCAGAACACAAAGTTTACTGGTTGTAAAACCAAATGACCTATTTAGGAAAAAGGTCAGCAAGTTGTAAAAAACCAAAAGGATAAAACAACTCTAGGATGAGGGCGGGTAGAAAAACATCATTTTACCTAAGGGGGAGAAACTACCCAAATCACATCCAGAATAAAGCAAGACCTTCTGAAATGCTCTTGACAGATGGGGTTTATGCCAGCTATGTAACTTTCAGCAAACCACTCAAATTCTCCATATCTTCCTATTATATAGGAAGGGACTGGTAAAAAAAATAATCACCTATCACATCTGAATTCGGCCAGGCACTGAATTTTAAGCTGACAGTTACCTCTTAGAATTGGAAGTAGACAGATAGATTGAAGGAGTTTGAGTCCAAAATCTCCTTTGGTTTGGAACGGCTTGGTTAGTTCAATCTGAAATGAATGGAATGGCTATTTACTGTACTCTGGAATCTCCATCTTAATAACCATCAGATACAACTCTAGCATTCTCTTTAATTACTATCTTGTTTCAGGGATGTTCAGAAAGTATTACTCATCTCACTGTTTACAGGAACTCAGCAAACAGGAATAAAAGCAATCATTTGATTCCAATGACCATCTAAAACCTTACTGTTAAAATCATTTCTTCTTCATGTAAAAAAAAAAATTCTTCTCCTTTAAAAAAAACATCATTTAGGGCCCCTTCCAGTCTATCAGTCTCTGGTTCTTAATAATTTCTGACTCTCTTAAAATTTATAGGGAGCTTGAATATTTTCTCTTCACATAGCTTGGCACATTTGTTTGACTTTTTTTCTCAGCTATTTTCTTCCCTGCATGTTCTCCTCCCTAACTGCTTTCCTCCCCCTCTGCTCGACCTTCTTCCTTTTCTTTCCTCTTCCTCTTCTTCCTCTTCATTCTCATCCTCTTCCCCCACACTCCCCAGTCTATACTTTTATTCCCATTTTGAATCATCAGAACTAGCTTTAATGTGTCTATTATGCCAGGCACAGAGCTAAGTGCTTTTCATATATTATCCCAGTAATTCTCATAGGAAGCTTACAAGTCCTATTACTAGCCCCATTTAAAAGGCTCACAGAAAGAAGACACACTGCTATGAAGTAGTGAAATCCAGATACACCTGGCAATTTCAGATTCCAGAGCCAAAAGCCACACAATCCTTTGTGATTGTTAACATCTTGAAAGCTTGTGTAACCCATGCTCCCTCAGCTTCCAAACCAGACTGGGGGAGGGGAAGCAGTGGACAGATCCAACCATACACTTATTGGTCCTGTGAGTGAACGGACACATGCATGAATGAAAAAGTAATAGCCAGTATGAAACTCTTGATTACCTTGGGGATCTGCTATGAAACACATGGCTTATGCGTTCTCCTTCTGTGCCATTACATTTTGCTACTGCAATTATAGGTTTTACTACATATACAGTGTCCTGGGAACTTAGCAGCTGTGAAACCCGTACCATGCATCCCCACTGTCCCTGACAGCAGTCATATCACAGCTGCTGCTGGGCTGTAAGGTGCCCCAGGTGAATTCACTTAAGCTTCCGCTACTGATTACCATCAATCTCATTGCTGCTGCTACTGCCCTCAATGATGCAGACACCATAGGGCTGGTGGTCCTTGCCCCATCAACTTTATAATGGGCTTCAGAATTGCTGCCTTAGTTTTCCCTCTTAAAGAATTTTTAACAGGAGCAGACGCGGGAGTGTGTCAGCGTCGGACCCACTAGCTGGAGGCCAGACTCACCACAAACACTGCTCTCTTTAGAAAGCCGTGTGGCTGATAGGGTCTTGGTGCTCCGGCCAGGTGTCAGGCCTGAGCCTCTGAGGTGGGAGAGCCAAGTTCAGGACTGGTCCACCAGAGACCTCCTGGACCCACATAAAATCAATCGGCAAGAACTCTCCCAGAGATCTCCATGGCAACGCTAAGACCCAGCTCCACTCAATGACAAGCAAGCTCCAGTGCTGGAAGCCTTATGCCAAACAACTGGCAAGACAGGAACACAACCCCACCCATTAGCAGAGAGGCTGCCTAAAAACGTAAGGTCACAGACACCCCAAAACACAACACTGTAAGCAGTCCTGCCCACCAGAAAGACAAGATCCAGCCTCATCCACCAGAACACAGGCACTAGTCCCCTCCACCAGGAAGCCTACACAACCCACTGAACAAACCTTAGCCACTGGGGGCAGACACCAAAAACCACAGGAACTACGAACAAGGAGCCTGCAAAAGGAGACCCCAAACACAGTAAGTCAAGCAAAATGAGAAGACAGAGAAACACGCAGCAGATGCAGGAGCAAGGTAAAAACCCACCAGACCAAACAAATGAAGAGGAAATAGGCAGTCTACCTGAAAAAGAATTCAGAGTAATGATAGTAAAGAGGATCCAAAATCTTGGAAATAGAATAGAGAAAATATAAAAAATGTTTAACAAGGACCTAGAAGAACTAAAGAGCAAGCAAACAATGATGAACAATGCAATAACTGAAATTAAAAATTCTCTAGAAGGAATCAATAGCAGAATAACTGAGGCAGAAGAATGGATAAGTGACCTGGAAGATAAAATAGTGGAAATAACTACTGCAGAGCAGAATAAAGAAAAAAGAATGAAAAGAACTGAGGACAGTCTCAGAGACCTCTGGGACAACATTAAACGCACCAACATTCGAATTATAGGGGTCCCAGAAGAAGACGAGAAAAAGAAAGGGACTTAGAAAATATTTGAAGAGATTATAGTTGAAAACTTCCCTAATATGGGAAAGGAAATAGTAAATCAAGCCCAGGAAGCACAGAGTGTCCCATACAGGATAAACCCAAGGAGAAACATGCCAAGACACATATTAATCAAACTGTCAAAAATTAAATACAAAGAAAGCATATTAAAAGCAGCAAGGGAAAAGCAACAAATAACATACAAGGGAATCCCCATAAGGTTAACAGCTGATCCTTCAGCAGAAACTTTGCAAGCCAGAAGGGAGTGGCAGGACATATTTAAAGTGATGAAAGGGAAAAACCTACAACCAAGATTACTCTACCCAGCAAGGATCTCATTCAGGTTTGATGGAGAAATTAAAACCTTTACAGACAAGCAAAAGCTAAGAGAATTCAGCACCACCACACCAGCTTTACAACAAATGCTAAAGGAACTTCTCTAGGCAGGAAACACAAGAGAAGGAAAAGACCTACAAACGCAAAACAATTAAGAAAATGGTAATAGGAACATACATATCAATAATTACCTTAAATGTAAATGGATTAAGTGCTCCAACCAAAAGACATAGACTGGCTGAATGGATACAAAAACAAGACCCATATATATGCTGTCTACAAGAGACCCACTTCAGACCTAGGGGACACATACAGAGTGAAAGTGAGGGGAGAGAAAAAGATATTCCATGCAAATGGAAATCAAAAGCAAGCTGGAATAGCAATTCTCATATCAGACAAAATAGACTTTAAAATAAAGACTCTTACAAGAGACAAAGAAGGACACTACATAATGATCAAGGGATCAATCCAAGAAGAAGATATAACAATTGTAAATATTTATGCACCCAACACAGGAGCACCTCAATACATAAAGCAAATGTTAACAGTCATAAAAAGGGAAATCGACAGTAACACAATCATAGTAGGGGACTGTAACAACCCACTTTCACCAATGGACAGATCACCCAAAATGAAAATAAATAAACACAAGCTTTAAATGACACATTAAACAAGATGGACTTAATTGATTATTTATAGGACATTCCATCCAAAAACAAGAGAATACACTTCTCAAGTGCTCATGGAACATTCTGCAGGATAGATCATATCTTGGGTCATAAAGAAAGCCCTGGTAAATTTAAGAAAATTAAAATAATACCAAGTATCTTTTCCAACCACAATGCTATGAGACTAGATATCAATTACAGGAAAAAATCTGTAAAAAATACAAACACATGGAGAATAAACAATACGCTATTAAATAACCAAGAGATCTCTGAAGAAATCAAAGAGGAAATTAAAAAAATACCAAGAAACAAATGACAATAACAAAATGACCTAAAACCTATGGGATGCAGCAAAAGCAGTTCTAAGAGGGAAGTCTATAGCAATCCTACCACAAGAAACAAGAAAAATCTCAAACAACCTAACCTTACACCTAAAGCAATTTGAGAAAGAAGAACAAAAACAACCCAAAGTTAGAAGGAAAGAAATCATAAATATCAAATCAGAAATAAATGAAAAAGAAATCAAGGACACAACAGCAAAGATCAATAAAACCAAAAGCTGGCTCTTTGAGAAGATAAACAAAATTGATAAACCATTAGACTCATCAAGAAAAAAAGGAAAAAGGCTCAAATCAACATAATTAGAAATAAAAAAGGAGAAGTAACAACTGACACTGCAGAAATACAAAGGATTATGAGAGATTACTACAAGCAACTCTATGCCAATCAAATGGACAACCTGGAAGAAATGGACAAATTCTTAGAAATGCACATACCTTCTGAGACTGAACCAGGAAGAAATACAAAATATAAACAGACCAATCACAAGCAATGAAATTGAAACTCTGATTAAAAATCTTCCAACAAACAAAAGCCCAGGACCAGATGGCTTCACAGGCGAATTCTATCAAACATTTAGAGAAGAGCTAACACCTATCCTTCTCAAACTCTTCCAAGATATAGCAGAGGGAGGAACACTCCCAAACTCATTCTACGAGGCCACCATCACCCTGATACCAAAACCAGACAAGGATGTCACAAAGAAAGAAAACAACAGGCCAATATCACTGATGAACATAGATGCAAAAATCCTCAACAAAATACTAGCAAACAGAATCCAACAGCACATGAAAAGGATCATACACCATGATCAAGTGGGGTTTATCCCAGGAATGCAAGGATTCTTCAATATATGCAAATCAATCAATGTTAACAACCATATTAACCATATTAACCATATTAACAAAATGAAGGAGAAAAACCATATGGTCATCTCAATAGATGCAGAGAAAGCTTTCGACAAAATTCAACACCCATTTATGATAAAAACCCTCCAGAAAGTAGGCATAGAGGGAACTTACCTCAACATAATAAAGGCCATATATGACAAACCCACAGCCAACATCATTCTCAATGGTGAAAAACTGAAACCATTTCCACTAAGATCAGGAACACGACAAGGTTGCCCACTCTCACCACTATTATTCAACATAATATTGGAGGTTTTAGCCACAGCAATCAGAGAAGAAAGAGAAATAAAAGGAATCCAAATCAGAAAAGAAAAAGTAATACCGTCACTGTTTGCAAATGACATGATACTATACATAGAGAATCCTAAAGATGCCACCAGAAAACTACTAGAACTAATCAATGAATTTAGTGAAGTAGCAAGATACGAAATTAATGCATAGAAATCTCTTGCATTCCTATACACTAATAACAAAAAATCTGAAAGAGAAATTAAGGAAACACTCACATTTACCACTGCAACAAAAAGAATCAAATACCTAGGAATAAACTTATCTAAGGAGACAAAAGACCTGTATGCAGAAAACTACAAGACACTGATGACAGACATTAAAGATGATACAAATAGATGGAGAGATATACCATGTTCTTGGATTGGAAGAATTAACATTGTGAAAATGACTACACTACCCAAAGCAATCTACAGATTCAATGCAATCCCTATCAAACTACCAATGGAATTTTTCACAGAAATAGAACAAAAAATTTCACAATTTGTATGGAAGCACAAAAGATCCCAAATAGCCAAAGCAATCTTGAGAAAGAAAAATGGAGCTGGAGGAATCAGACTCCCTGACTTCAGACTATATTACTAAGGTACGGTAATCAAGACAGTATGGTACAGGCACAAAAACAGAAATATAGAACAATGGAACAGGATAGAAAGCCCAGAGATAAAGCAATGCACATATGGTCACCTTATCTTTGATAAAGGAGGCAAGAACATACAATGGAGAAAAAACAGCCTCTTCAATAAGTGGTGCTGGGAAAACTGGACAGCTACATGTAGAAGAATGAAATTAGGACACTCCATAACACCATAAACAAAAATAAACTCCATGGAGTAAAGATCTAAATGTAAGGCCAGACAGTATAAAACCCTTAGAGGAAAACATAGGCAGAACACTCTATGGCATAAATCACAGCAAGATCCTTTTTGACCCACCTCCTAGAGAAATGGAAATAAAAACAAAAATAAACAAATGGGACCTAATGAAACTTCAAAGCTTTTGCACAGCAAAGGAAACCATAAACAAGATGAAAAGGCAGCCCTCAGAATGGGAGAAAATATTTGCAAATGAAGAAACTGACAAAGGATTAATCTCCAAAATATACAAGCAGCTCATGCAGCTCAATATCAAAAAAACAAACAACACAATCCGAAAATGGGCAGAAGACCTAAATAGACATTTCTCCAAAGAAGACATACAGATTTCCAACAAACACATGAAAGGATGCTCAACTTCACTAATCATTAGAGAAATGTAAATCAAAAGCATAATGAGGTATCACCTCACAGCAGTCAGAATGGCCATCATCAAAATGTCTACAAACAATAAATGCTGGAGAGGGTGTGGAGAAAAGGGAATCCTCTTGCACTGTTGGTGGGAATGTAAGTTGATACAGCCACTATGGAGAACAGTATGGAGGTTCCTTAAAAAACTAAAAATAGAACTACCATACGACCCAGCAATCCCACCTCTGGAAATATACCCAGAGAAAACCATAATTCAACAAGAGTCATGTACTACAATGTTCACTGCAGCGCTATTTACAATAGCCAGGACACAGAAGCAACCTAAGTGTCCATTGACAGATGAATGGATAAAGAAGATGTGGCACATAGATACAATGGAATATTACTCAGCCATAAAAAGAAACGAAATTGAGGTATTTGTAATGAGGTGGATGGACCTAGAGTCTGTCATACAAAGTGAAGTAAGTCAGAAAGAGAAAAACAAATACCGTATGCTAACACATATATATGGAATTAAAAAAAAAAGTTTCTGATGAACCTAGGGGCAGGACAGGAATAAAGACACAGCTCTAGAGAATGGACTTGAGGATATGGGGAAGGGGAAGAGTAAGCTGGGACGAAGTGAGAGAGTGGCATGGACATATATACACTACCAAATGTCAAATAGATAGCTATTGGGAAGCAGCCGCATAGCACAGGGAGATCAGCTCAGTGCTTTGTGACCACATAGAGGGGTGGAATAGGGAGGGTGGGAGGGAGGGAGATGCAAGAGGGAAGAGATATGGTGATATATGTATATGTATTGCTGATTCACTTTGTTATAAAGCAGAAACTAACACACCATTGTAAAGCAATTAAACTCCAATAAAGATTATTAAAAAAATAAGATATGCTCTACATGAAGGTATTTTAAATACCAAGTAATAACATTATGTTACTCAGAAACGTGTAACAAAGAAACTTTCCAGTATCTGGATGGATAAAAAGTCAAGGATGATATAAAATCTATTTTTTAAGTTTAAATTTTTTGTTCTAATGTTTATTATCGCCTAATATCTTAAAGTTCAACAAATTTGACGCTTTTTCCTCATTTGATCCGAAAGACCTTCTCATCCATTCAGTGGAAATAAACTTTGAACTCATTTAAAAACAATAAAATAAAAAGAATTTGTAAAAGATTTCCTAGGAGGCTTGGTTAAGGGATCCACCTGGAGCTACAACAAGCAGAGCCAATGCATCTTTCCAGCACCCAGAGACCAAGGCTGGCCCCATCCTCTCTGCCACCTCACAGAGGCTTTCCCGTCTAGCCAGGTCACATATGTTTAAATGGCTTTTTCCTCTCTTGCATGGGTATTATTTCCAAGGTTTGGGGCCATTTGCCACCTGCTTCCTTTGAATATCTGACTATTATGTCTCTCATCCCTTTCCATTCTAGTTCCCAGGGACCCAGGCAGCCAGTAGAGGCAGGTTAGGCTGCACACCTTTCTACATCATTAGGACACCGAACAACTGCTGAATTTAAAAAACAGAACAAAACACTGATCAGGTTCGTTTTTAACAAACCTACATATACATCCAAGTGAATATTGACACACCCTCTTTTCCAACAATGTTGGAAATATTTTTGGAAACTTCTCTTAGAATCACTTTTAAAAATAAATGGAATCAATGAATGGGATACTACCCAAATAAATAGTGAAAAATCCTTATGTTTTGTGGGTAAAGTTGGTTTATGGAGCTAAGTCTAGATAACATGCTGGCTGCACATGATATTGGCCCCCATATGTTCCCTGATCTCATTGTCTACCAAGGCTGATGCTCAGCAGAGACACACAGGTGCAACTTACTGGCTGCCGATAGACAGTATCTGTTCTGGTTGTTTGGTGCCTGCTGTACTGGGGTGTTACATTTTGTGAAAATTGCCGTCTCCTTCTGTTCTCCACCACACTGACCTTGTTGCTCCTTGGGCACCTAAGGCATGCTGTGCCTCAGGACCTTTGCACTTACTGCTTCTTCTTTGCATGCACTTCTTGGCAGAAATGCTTGTCCTCCATGTTATCTCGCTGGCTCCCTTCTTCCCTTCCGTGCATGGCTCTGTTCAAATATCTCATCAGGCAGACCTTCTCTGACCACTCATTGATGGGAAAGTAATTCTGCCCATTACTCTTTCTCCTTACCTTGCTTCATTTTTCTTCATGGTATGCATCATCCCAAGGACTTTACAAAGTTTACAAAGATATTTTAAAGATATTTTAATTTATTTGCCTTTTTCACATGATTCCTCCATTAGAACATGAAACCCATGACAGTAGGGGTGATGTGTATGTTAAATAAACACAGTTATTTAACATAGTTAAATTCTGTATCATCTGGGCTTAGAACAGTGTCTTGCATGTAGAAAGCCCTCAATAAACATCTGTAAAATGACTGTTGTGAATTTCTGATTAAAAACAGGGTCTGACTGTAAAGCAAGAAGGCATGCCTATCCTCCTAGCTCATAAGCTTATTTCTGATGATAATTCTACAAAAGCACTTTTAAAATGTTTGTAACAACCATGGCCTCTTAAGATGTCAACCTTGACAGCTGGAAAGAAACATTCTGGTTTAATATAAACAAATAGAAATGTTTCCCAACTGTATCGTCATGTCACATCTTTCCCTCTTCTAATTGAGTGGGCAACAAGATACCACAGGCAGATGAGGGTTTTGTTTGTTTGTTTTTAATGACTGCCAGCTAATTGAGCCAGGCTTGATGTCACCTCTTCAACTAGCTGAGTTGTCAGCATCTGCTAGGTAAGGAGATAATGGAGCTAATAAATAACAACAATGATAAAAATAAACCTAGTTAACACTTAATGAGGACTTATTATGTGCCAGGCAGGTGATAAGCATTTCACAAGCTTTATCTTATTTAAGCCTCATAAGAATCCTATGTTCAATTTTAGAGAAAATTTCTCTAGTTGTAGTTTTGCTTAAATAACTTGCTTAAGGTCACCGAGTCAGAAAATGGCACAGAGCAAGGTCTCAAACCCAAGTGTTTCCAGCTCCAGATTGTGAAACTTTAGGCTCGATTACTCACTAGTCCCCGTGTGTATCCTGTGTTGGATGTACACACATGATGAATCCCATCACACCATTCAGGGTGGAGATGCAACCCCTTTTATCCAGGAGTTTATATTCAACCACCTTACCCAAAGGCACAACAAGTTTGTCAACCTAAAAGTCTCATCTGTACGCCTCAAGAAGAGGACGTTTATGCTTATTTCATCCTACTCACACTCTCCAGTTTTAATACTGAACAGGTGGGAAGGGTTTCTAAATCCTGGTGAGGCTTCCCACTGACTTGGTTGTCCTCTGCTGTACTTTCGACATTCCAATAATCAACAGTGTTCACTTCTGCAGTACACTGCAGTTTCAGAAGTGCTTCTCCATCCATTATCATGACAAACATCTGAGTCAAGGAGGTCAGGGGATATTATCATCATTTTTCCGACGATAGAGTAATTGTTCACAAAGGTAGGAGGCAGAGCTAGAGCACACACTTCCTCTTCTTAAAAACAAATAAAACAAAATGGAACTGCTGTGGAGTTTAAAGAAATGGAGTAATGTAATGCTGAAGCTGGAAGATGTCCCAGAAGCCCTGTGTTTCATCTACCTCATTCTACAGATGAGGAAAAGAGTCCCAGGGAGAACTGCCCAAGGTAGCAGAGGTACTGTCCAAACCAAAAGTAGAAGGCAAAACGTTTCAGTCCATTTCATGCCTCCTAACCACAGGTCGCCTCTAGGACACAAACATTATACTACACACACACACAAGGCTATTAGAAAACGAGAAAGTTCTCTAGCGAAAACGCTCAAATCTCTCCAACTTCTAAATGGCTGACACGCAAGCCTGACTGCGCATGATTTAAATGGAACACAAAATGAAACTTGCCATAAAGATAATGTTACAGAAAGTGGCAAGGTTCCTTACTGGTCCCCAAAGTCACAGTGCAGCTAGACCATAACGTTAGCAGTATTTGATTTCTCATTGTTTTTGTGAGAATTGCATGGGAACTTAAAACTACACTGCTGTTGTCTGGTTTCATGGCAGAAATCTCTTCTTATCTCATCATCCTTCAGTCCCTGCTTTCCTGAGAGGAAGACGCCCTTCTCCGCCAATTTTCCTCTCCCTTGGGTGGCTACAGCAAAAAATCAGGAGCTGTATTCATGGAATGTCGCTTCATGGAAGCTCTAGCTTGGAGGATGGGGTATGCACGGTTGGGTTTCTACAACCATCCCTGTAGGGACCTAGTCTCACCCAGAAGAGCAGGGGAGCCATACAGGTATGAGGAGTTTGGGTATATTGCCAGAGAGAGGGTTGGCTCTGCTGGAGGTGAGGGTGGGAGGCGACAGGGACTGCAACTTAGGGGAATGGGTTCTGTGCACTAGAGCTGGTCCTGCAGGAATGCCTGGGAAAGCTGGATCTGTGGGTAGACTGCCCCCACCTCCTCTCCACTTTCATCTCTCTTAATATGACTTTGAATTCAACAAGTCTTTCTTGAGCACCTACTCTGTGTGAGTACTCAATATTAATTATTTTACTGGAACCTAATTACTTAATATCGGCTTAGAGTCAGTTTAAGATTCATGTATTTGGAAGAGTTTTAAGAAAAGAAGAACGCTTTGTTTCTATGTAGGGCTCACTGTGTGTATATGACATTAGAATTTAGTCCTCAGAACTCCGTAAGATATACTGATACAATATAGATGTTTTTAGTTCTGACAGAAAAGGAAGATTGACATTCTAGACCCTGCCCCAGGTCACACAACAGGTAAACATTTGGCAGTACTGAATCTAGGATGCTAGTGATGTGATTCTTGGATGCCGTGGTATCGCATGAAACTCCTGGCCTAGAAACCTGTACTGCCCTGCCCCCATGAGCAGGTGCTGGCAGAGAAGCAACTTACTTACGCATTTTGAGGTCAGCAGAGTGTAAAAAGGAACCCCTCCCTCCCGCTTATACACCCACTAGAGCCGCCTGCAGAGCATGGGTCTGTTCTGCTCCTATCCTATCAGCAAAAGTGAAACTTTTTTTTCTTTTTGACACAGCTGAGATAGATTGTAAGTTTCCAAAAGGAAAATGGCAAGGAACGACAAAAAGAAAAGATTAGAAAATAAGAACTGAATCCAAAGAGTGAGTTTCAAATATTTAAAAATCTTGGTAGAAGTACCAAAGCATTTGGCTAACCCCTCGATTTCCTTTCTTTTTTAAATAATCATACAAGGCACATCCAGGATGGCAGGCTCCTGGCTTCCCTCCGCCCTGCGGATGCTCAGCGTTCTGGCTCTCCTGCCCCAAGAGGGGGGACTAGACTGCCGAAGTACCTAGCTCTTTCCAAGGAGTACCAAACTCAAAGTTCAAAAGCAGACATTGTTTCGGTTTCACATTCTTAGATGCCAGGGCCTTCTCTCTCAATTCCATGCTACTCTGAGATTTATAGGGTAGAATTAGTGAACAGATGAATTAACCCTTTCCAGATTCAAGTTATCATCCATCTACCCCTGGCTGTATTTATGCACTGGTTCACCTAAGAGCTCCATCTCCTCCCTTCTCTTCGCGCCTCCTCTCTACTCTCCTCCACCCCAAACTTCAACAGGAATGCCTACGTTATTTCCTCAATATAATGCAGGCTTACAGTAACATTTACAGGCACACAAGAATGGTCAACTTACATAAGGGTTGGGGCGTTCTACCATAGCAGCCACTTGGAATGAGACAGTTTTCAACCATACATGAGATTTGTATTGAAATCCTTCCTAGATAAAGATGGCTGCTCATTTTTTTTTTTTTTTAACAACAGTGGTCCTTCCCACATAAATGTGGCCACAACATGCTCTTTGGAACATCTGTGGCAAAGCAAACTGTGCATCAAGGCCTAAAAGACGAACAGGAGTTAAAAAAATGACCTATGAACCTTCATGTAGATTTAAAGCAACATTAAAGGGACTCTATGTGTGAAAGAAATGATTTTTAGTATAAGATTTTAGTACATCTTACATTAAAAGGAGAAAGTGCTAACTTTTTATTCTCTTTGAATGTCATTTTATTGAAATCTGCTTGCTACGTATGGTTTCAAAAGAGGTTTTTTTCCCAGATAACTTTTTTGAAAGTAAGTTATAAGGTGTGGCTGCTCTTTTATTTAAAGATGTAACTTATTAACTTAATGCCTTGTAATTTGGGCTGAACTTATGTGTTAAACCAACATTTAAAAAATACACTGTTTTACGTCATCCGTTCTAGCTAAAAGCTTACATGATTATATAGGTGGCATAATTTAGGAACAATGACCCATTTCGTGTCACAATTTACAAAAGAGCAGTGATTCAAGTAATTCTCATTCCCTTGTAACCTTGTGCCTCTTTTCTGTATCGCCTAGGGCTTTTAGCAAATTCTGATCTAGAATGTTTAAGCCCTCCTTATCTTTCAGGCATTGTCTTAGGTGCTTATTTATTTATTTCTCATGCTAGTCCTCGAAGGTAGTTACCATTGTTATTATTCCGTGAGATGTTACGGCAAAAACCAAAGGAACTTTTTGGTCAACCCAATATTATGCTCAAAATTCAGCAGTTTGAGGGACAATGAAGCTTGAGGAAATTAAATGCTTTACCAAGATTATAACAAATCTCTGGATGCAAATCCGGATGTGCCCCCCAAATTCTTTCACCTTAGCCAGCCCACACTATAGTGCATTTGTTTCATTTTATGCCTTTTACTTATCTATTACTGCATAACAAATTAAAACAATCCTCACTCATTTTTCTCTTGGATTTGCAATTTGGGCGGGGCTTGGTGGGGAGGGAGTTTCTGTTCCATACACCACTGGTCTGCCGGGAGGACTCTGCTGGGGGTGGGCGGAGGGTGGGGGGTGGGGGTGCTACCGCTCACTTCTCTTAAGGGATCTTTTCAAGGGTGGCTGGGGTCTAAGGAACAAGTGTTTCAAAGACAGAAAATGGAGTGACCAATTTCTAAAAGCCTGGCCCAGCTATTTCTTCTGTATCCTATTGGCCAAAACCAGTTAGAGAGCCCAGATTCGAGGAAAGACGTCATAGATTCCACCTGTCAAAGGGAGGAGTACCAAAAAATTGGGGGGCCACATGACAAAAGCCTCTCACTTTATAAGATTTACTAGTTCGGAGTGATTTTGTTAAATTGTGAAATTCCTATTTTATGAATGCAATCATCCCCCACAAGTTTGCATATACATACCTACCAACGGTAGCTTCTCAGAGGTGGGAAGGTCTTACACTTTTCCTGCATATTCCTTTTTCTGTTATTACAGTGGATTCTCTACATAGATTATTTGGGCTTCCGAAGAGAGTGACCCTGGGCTTAAGAGGGAGCTTTTATTTTCATGTCTTCTCTTCAGTGGTCTCAGCAGAGAGACTGCTTCTCATCACCTGCAGCTGGACCAGTTTCCCCGCTGGCCACTCCACTGCGGTAGAGAGGGCTCTCTCTTAGCTTTGATGCATCTTGGTCTTTCCCTTTTAACAAAACTTGACCAGTTCATGCCTGACTGGGATATCAGATATGACAGTTTGATTCCAATTATTCCAATTGACCTTTGCGCACAAACATCCCTCTCACAGCCAGTGTTTGCATTGATATTTTTGGCAGCTGTGTTGGTCCTGCCTCCTAGATGGATGAGTCTAAAAAATAAAGGCAGCAGCATGTGTCTCTTACTTCCTTTGTAACTCTCCACACCAATCAGTTAGGAGTTTGGTGTATACAATGCCCATCTAACCAATAGTGCAGCTGATGCTTAGAATAAAATCTAAAGAAAATATATTCGGGGCAAGAATATCTCTGAATGATACTATACATAACGGATCAGATTCAGCATTATGAAGGATACCCTTTCAATTCTGTGATTTCATTTCTGAGTTAGATTCTGCACTTGGAATCACTCTTGGAATAAGACACCTGACATCTAGGCTTTGCTCTCTGTTTTGAGTGTACCCCCACGTCAAAGTCTTTGAAATATTCTGGATTGAAAATGAGATTTCAAGGAAGTATTTAATTGGAAGTGGGTATTATTCCCTTTGAATTGCATCCAAAGCTGCAGTTTTTTAACCTTTCAGTAACTTAGTATCACACAAATCTTTTTCTAATTATACAACAGCCAACATATGTTAATTTGTAGAATGAATTCTGTTTAATTACAGCAAAAAATATGAAGGAAACTAAGCTCTGAAGAAGTTATACAAAGGAATCTTTAAGTTAATATCATTTTCTTTTAGATCGTACATAACTCAGCACCTATGAATCCTTGTGAGCCATCTACTACAAGTTTTACTTTTATTTAAATCACACGACCATGAAGAACGAGACTTAAAAGAATTTCCTGAGTTGAAAAGAACAGTCCGCTTTCTTTATCAAACTCGACTGCTTTGTAGATGAGTGCCTGTTACTGTGTAGGAATTCCATCATTTGCCATCTTAAAAGGTGTTTGTGAGTTTGTCCTTTTTAGTTGTATATTGCAGCATATCAATGTACCCCAAAACCTAGCGGTTTAAGACAAATTATTTCTGGAGAGATAAAGCGACTTTTCCCAAAGCCCTGCTAAGCACTTACCTTACAAAAGTATTCTGATACGGATATTTGCATGGAATTTCTGCTTTTATATATAAGGTATGTAACACCCTATAGCTCACTGTCTCCTCTTCTTTGTATTAAGATATTTCACTGGGATATAATTTGGGGTATGTCAAACTAGATGATCTGATTTAAATGATCCTGGGTAACTGAAGGCTTCCACCGTGTACAAATGCTAAAGTCGAAATAAGTGAATATTCGTGCTAGGGAAGAGAAGCGCTTCTGGAGCGGAAGACTCCTGGACTCTCTTTACTGCCCCGCTTACCCTCTCCAGAATCGGGTGGGAGGTTAAAGGTGACTTGTTTGACTGGAAAATGTGGGAAGAATAAACCAGGCAAGCTCCACCCACCTGCTCACCCCTCTCCCTGGGGAAGTGACCCGTCTGTCCACAGAGAGCGTGGCTGTGCTCCCCGCTCCAGACTCCCATTCTGTGGAGCAGGCCCTCCGTCCCTCACCCTCCCCAGCCCCACTGCCAGTGTGGGGGCAGAAGACTGTCTCATTCCGATGTTTAGTGCTAGGAAGCCCGAAAGCATCCTCTGGTGTTACCTTTGTCAGCAAAAATGGTGATAATTTGATCTCCTATCTGCAAACTCTTTGGTCTTTTTTCCCTCAGTTCGGAATTCGGGGGGATCTAGGAGGGTACAGTTTACAGAGTCACTGTCAAGCCTCAACAACTCATCATCATCACAACAGCAACTATTCTGATTAGTAACACTTGTTGAGGACTTGCTATGTGTCAGGCTATCAGTTTACTACATTTTCACGTGTTATCTCATTTAATCGAATTAGGACAAAGCCAAGCCAAAGAAACCACACGATATAACTGGGACTTTCAGTAGCTTTCATAGTTGGCCACCATGAAATCCTCCCCTCCCTGCATGCACATGCCTCACCCCACATCACGAGATGGGGTCTCCTTCCCCTCCCTGTGACTCTAGGCTCACCTTAATGACTCACATAGATAGGACGCAGGGGCAGGGAAAGTGACATCTTGGGACTTCGGAGGCCAGGCCTGAAGAGGCCCAGCAGATTGCACTTCCTTTCTCTGGGGAAGCCAATCCCCTACAATGAATGCTGAATGATGAGAATAAGCTGGAGCGAGGGAGCCCTCATGGAGGAGCACAGAGGAGCCAGACACAGGAGTGAGAAATGTGTAAACCAGTAAATCACTGGTTTAAGTCATTGCGTTTGGGGGCAAGTTGATACACAGTAACAGACAACTGAAACAAAATACAAACTCGCAGACGCCCTTTAAAATGGCAAATGCACCATTGCTATGGTGTAACAAGAATTTTTAAAGATCAGTAGATGATTTATGAAACCATCAAGTCACGATCTATTTGGACACAGAGTACCTCTATGGTCCAAGTCACGCTTTCTTAAATGTCATTCTAAATGAGCCACTTTCAAGGGACAAACGATACCATCACCTCAAGACATCAGCACCCCTCTTATTCAAAAGGATAAAAGCTCTTCGTTGAATAATCAAGGTGATCCCTCTCTATTCCCTGTAGAGATCTCGCCATCTCTTTGCCTCATATTCCATTACTGTAGAGAACAGTTTCTACATCCTGGCTCTCCACTCCTTCCTCTGGGGGGCCCTCCCAACCCCGCATCCTCAGCCCCAAGCTGGCGTGCTCACCCTCATTGTCTCTTTAACGCTCTGCTCATATTTTAGCTCAGTGCCCATCACATATAATTTATGATTCACGTAAACTCTGTGAGAGCAGAGACCCGGCCTGTTTTGTTACTGTTGTATTCTAAGCACAGAACAGCACCCATATGGAGTGGTTGAATAAGTGAATGAGTGAATATGCCTTCCCTCCCACCCCGGGCCAGATACTGTTTCTTGGGGTTGAACATCCGATAGCACTTCTTTCATTCTCTCCCTTGTGATGGAGGGGCTGGAAGCCTGGAGGGTCCTAGTCGTACTTGTGGCCAGGGACCGAATGCAATCCCGTTCTGCCAGATGGACAATCTGTGTGAGATCTGGAGGGCAAGGGGAACCAGGGAGGTTCTTCTGCCACCAGCTGTGGTTGATGCTCGGGTTCAGCGCGTGCTTGTAGAAGCCAGCCAGCTACCCAGTCCCCAGCGGCAGCTGTGATCCTGGCAGTGGCTTCTACATTTTCCTGCCCTCTGGGTGACAGCTTTGGCAATGGGACCTAAATGCCTAATGGTGCCCCTGACTTTCACTCCTTCAACCCTTACACTGTTTCCTACAGTATCTGGAACGGCTTTTATTTTTACTACTGAGTTCTGATAGCTTCACAGACGGCATTCCCTTGAGGGCATGAAATGCCTTGTTCCTCTCCGCATATCCATACCTGCAGTGTCTGGATCACAGTGGAAACTAATAAAGATGATAAGGATAATAATAGCAAGCAATGTTTAATAAGTGTCCAGCACTGTTCTAAGTGCTTTACGTCTATTAGCTTATTTAATCTACTCAATAACCCTGTGAGGCAGGTACTACTGTCTTCTTTTAGAGATTATGAAATTGAGAACAAATAAGTTAAACAACTTGCTTAAGAAATCACTGCATTACACGGTGGACTGAGGAGTCGTCAAACCTGGCTAGTTTGGCTCTCAAGTCTGTACTTGTATCTAGTATTCTCTCCTGCCTGAATAATGTTTGCTGAAGGACTTGAAGACTCAACCACTAAAATTTTATAATTCATTTATTATAAATGTCCTGTGTGCATTTATCATAAAAGAGCTGTTCACGATATTTTCCTTTAAGACTCTCAACTTTGAAAGATATTCTTGCAGCATCAGAAGAGTATATAAATGCTTCTTGTGCTTAACTATTTTTTCTAATGACTCATTAAAAACAATGAAAAAATAAGGAGCCTGGATATTAGCATTGTAGGAAAGGTAAGAAGAACCATGGTAAAGAATATTCATAGGCTTCTTGCGAATTTCTTGACACACATCGTTCTGCCTCTTGTCTGGGAGCACAAGCTAAAGCCAATGGCCATTGGATGCAGCAACTGTAGGGATTATCTCTCTCTTGTTACTGCGGCTTCTGCCAGTTGGAGAATAAGCTTTCCCACCAAGACTCCAAAGGAATGGAGAAGAGAGTCAGGGAAGAGGCAAAGACGAGTAAAGTAAAAAGTCTAAGTGGGAATGGACTCAGCATCCAATCATTAACATTGTAGACAAAAGTGCACAATCTTCAAAGATGACCAGTGCATAAATCTGTGTGTGGGGTGGTGGTGAGGGGATGGGAAACAAACAAAAGAGGCATTGGAGGTATCTTTCTCTCCACTCCAGATGTCTCCTGACACACAGAGGGATCTACTAGTAGCCGTGGACAGGGCCGGCACTTATTCCTCAGGGGACAAGTGTCTTTATCTGATGGATGCATTTGGAAGGAAAATCTGAGCACAAACAGCCCAGCCCCTTCTTTCTCTCTTGTAAGTAAACCTGTCATTCTTCTCAGCTCCTCTGTATCTTAAATTTTAGAGGGCTCAACTCTGTCCATGGGGAGGGGTCTGGACTTTGTCCACTGCTGATAGTGATGGGGAGGGTAAGTCTGTGCAATTCTGAGGTTCAGTACTGGGAAACCCACTTGCCTCAAGTTAAAAGCCACATTCCCCAGTAAAGAGCCACAGCCCTTACCTGCAATACAAAATCCCCCCAGTGTTGAAAACAAATTTTTTCCCCAATTCATCTGGCAGCAAAACCTGAAGTGACCTCAGTCGATGGTGGCAAAACCTGACCTTGATGGACATGACGCCACTTACAGTCCTTATTACCCCACTTAGAGCTATGTGTCCAATACAACAGCCAATAGTCACATGAGTCTATTTAAATTTAAGTCAATTACTGTGAAGTATTAAAAATTCATATTCTTAGTCATACTAGCCACATTTCAAAAGCTCAACCGCCATATGTAAATAGTGCTCTCACACAGAATAATGCAGATAAAGACCCTCAGCATTGCAGAAAGTTCTACAGTACAGCACTCAGTCATGTTTTCTTATAAACATATTCATATCTGGTTATCAGATATTAATAATAATAGGGCTTCCCTGGTGGCGCAGTGGTTGGGAGTCCGCCTGCCGATGCGGGGGACGCGGGTTCGTGTCCCGGTACGGGAGGATCCTGCGTGCCGCGGAGCGGCTGGGCCCATGGGCCGTGGCCGCTGGGCCTGCGCGTCCGGAGCCTGTGCTCCGCGGCGGGAGAGGCCACAGCAGTGAGAGGCCCGCATACCACAAAAAAAAAAAATAATAATAATAATAATAAACAGCATATGCACCATTTTCCCCCTAAATCTAAAAAAATGTGGAATTGCAAAATCGCATCTGGCCCATGGGATCACAGATAAGGAGTACTGGCCTGCTTCAGCTTTTATTAGTTATAAAGGAAATATTTGGTCTTTTTTCAGGTTTAGACTTTACCTATTATGGACTGAAGGACTGTATCCCCCCAAATTCACATGTTGAAGTCCTAACCCCCCACAATGTGATGGTATTTTGGGGTGAAGCCTTTGGGAGATAATGGTTTAGATGAGGTCATGAGGGTAGGGTCCCATGATGGGACTACTGTCCTTAGAAGAAGAGACACAAGAGTTCTCTCTCCCCCATATGAGGATGAGGCAGGGACTGGAGTGATAAAGCCACAAGCCCACAGACGTCAAGGACTGGCATCAAAGTAGGAAGAGGCAGAGAAAGTTTCTTCCCTAGAGCCTTCAGTGGGAGCACAGCCCTGCTAACACCTTGATTTCAGGCTCTAGACTCCAGAATCATAAGACTATAGATTTCTGTTGTTTAAAGCCCAATCTATGGTAATTTGTTATGGCAACCCTAGGAAATTAAGACAGATTTTGGTACCAAGAAGTTGGGTGCTGCTCTAACAAATATCTAAGAATGTAGAAACAGTTCTGGAACTGGCTAGAGGCTAGAAGCGTTTTGAGGTGCATGCTAGAAAAAGCCAAGAATGCCATGAAGGGACCGTTAAAGGAGACTCTGGTAAGAGCGCAGAAAGAAAAGAGGAGAGCTGGAGAGATGGCTTCTCAGAGAATACATAAACAATCATGACCAGACTATCGACGACAAAGGCCTTCTGGTGACTCTCAGAAATGAGAAACATGTTATTGGACAATGGAGACAAAGTGACTTATAAAGTAGCAAAGAACTGGCTGAACAGTGTTTTGTGGAAGGTGGAATTTAGAACCAATGAAACTGGATGTTCAGCTGAGGAGATTTCTAAAGAAAGTATCGCAGGATTGGCTTGGTTTCTCCTAACTCTTTATAGTAAAATGAGAAAGAGATGAATTGAAGTAATAACTGTTAAGCAAAAAGGAACCAGAACTTGATGATCTTGAAAGTTCTCTGCCTATCCATATTGCAAAAAACATTGTTCTGAAAAGAACAGTAAGGGTGTGGTCACACAACCATTTGGTAAAGAAATGAGTATATGTGTGAAGCATGGACCGTCCCCCCTTAACCCCCCCGCCCAGCAGAAACACAGCCAGTGTGAACTGGAGGAGACAGGTTGACAGAAAGGAAGGCTGTCAGACCTCTTAGGCCCTACAGGACTGGAAACACAGGGCTACTGCCTGTGAACATGTGTTCTTGAAGACAAAGGAAGAATGACCCCAAAGATTCAGAGGTCATCAGGGCTGCCTCCTTGGTTTCAAAGTTGGGGGAGGCTTCAACAGGGGAGGTGGCCTCTGCCTAAAGACTTGGGGGCAGGGCCTCCTGGAGCCTGGGTGGGTGATTCCCTCCCGGCAGAGCCATAAAGGTGAGACTGCCACCCCAGCACATCCAGAAGGCAAAGCATCACATCAAAAAGGATTATTCTAGAGCCTTAAAATCTAACGGCATTTGTCTTGTCAGGTTTCGGATTTGCTTGGAACCCTTCATCCTTTTCTTCCTTCTAATTTTCCCAGTTTTCTCATTCCTTTCAGAATGAAAAACTTTATCCTACACCTGTCCCCTCATGGTATCTTGGAAGCCTATAACTTATCTAACAGCTTCACAGCTGGAGGGGAATTTTGCTTCACGATGAGTCCTATCTGGAGTCTCACCCACATATTATTTAGCTGAGACTTTGGGCTTCAGACTTGAGAGCTGATACTACAACAAGACAAGGCTTCTGCAGTTGTTGGGATGCAATAAATGTATTTGGCATGCTAGGAGGACATGAATTTTGTGGGAGGGTCAGGGGCAGAATGTTATGGATTGAGTGTTTGCCCCCCCCCCCCAGTTCATATGTTGAAGCCCTAACTCCCAATGTGATCATATTTGGAGGTGGGGCCTTTGGGAGGTAATCAGGTTTAGATGAGATGATGAAAGTAGAGTCCCCAATATGAGATGTGTCCTTATAAGGAAAGGAGCCTTGGGTAAGAAATGAAGCACAGAAGAGGAATACTATTTAACAGGCCCCTCCAATTTCAGTCACAGGGAGAGAACTGTGCAGGCTCCTCTCCTCTGCATATTCACGGACAATTCAATTCAGGCTAATCACAGTGGAGAAATTTATATGTGCTTTAGAACCACTGTTCCAAGGAGGTATAAGTGCCATTCTGGCAGAGAGACAGTGGTTAAACGACTGGAAAAATTCCAAGGATTAATAAAGATGCCACAGATGGGACTGCTACGTTGGTGGGAGGTGGGACTAGATGAAGTCCAAGGTCCGTCCACGCAAGAGAACGGGGGACAGTTACTCCTCTCCCACACTGGTTCTTCTTGAGTGTCTATCACACAGTGGGGACAGGTCTGATGCAGATATGCTTTTGAATAGGAATGTGTCCTTCAGAGTTCAGAAAATCCTGCCATTTCCCTGAATGCTCCTATGGCTACCTTTTCATGGGGGTAAAGTGGGTCAGGGCAGCTATGGTTCCTTCCTGCTACTCAGCTTCTTGTGGCTGTCAGGCTTCAAGAGGAAGGCCAGCATTGTTGACTACAGCCAGCTGACTTTCTTGACCATATGGGTGTTAAGACATTTACAGAAATCAGGCATGAACCTAAGTACCAAGAGAGATGTTTTGAGGGCCCTGCAGGCTCCAGCTTGTTTCATTCTGCTAGATGAGTTCTGCTAGATGAGCTCCAGCTTGTTTCATTCTGCTAGATGAGCTTAACCTGGTGCCTCAGTTTTCTCCTCTGTAAAATAGGGAGAACACCCTCTGGTCTACCATCCTCACAGGGTTTGAGAACGAAAACCGAACTACTGACTGAGCTAACCTATGTTCTAAAAACATGTATTATCCTAATTACTGATAGGGAAATTTCATACAAGCTCTGTAAAGCAATCTAAGGGAGATCCTTTCTGGATTCTTAAAAGTACTGCTATGAGTTCAACACAGAGAAGCTTTTATTTAGAGCATAAACTGGATTCCCGCTTGTAAAGAAAAGCATGAGATAAAATTCTTTGTCTTAATTTGACAGCGGAGAGGCTCTTGAGTATTGGCCAACAATCTAATACGGGATCGCACCAAAACACAACCATTTGCTTCCTGAGTCATATCCATAAAGATCTGGTGGTAAAGTGCTGTCTCTGACAGAGCATTTACGGAGATCGCAAAGCTTCATGTTCAGGCTCTTAAAGAAAATACCTATCTCTGTCTTTTCTATTTAACATACCCTCGGCTCTCCATTTGGGATAAAAGTTGAAGTCCTGCTCCTATTGCAATTTCTCAGGTAAGAGTCACATTTCTGGGCTTTTAAGATCAATGTTCAAGCTGCCCAGCTCAGTGACCAGAAGGCATGATTCACCCCCTCTCTTGTCTGCTGTCCTAATGTTAATACACGCTGAAGCTTCTACTGTATTTCAAGAAATGGGAAAACTTATACAATCACATGTACTGGCTTAAGAAAAATGACATTAATCTTGAATATTAATTCAATATTAAGCTAACTTGATATAAATCCATTATCACTGATTTTTATCCTAGAAATTACAAATGTAAAGAAAAATAAACTACTAATGATATTAGCAGACTTTTCACTGTATTTAAAAACAACTTGTTTAAAGAAAAGTGTGACTTAACTGGTTTTACATCAGCACACTTAACACTTCGTATGAGGTTTTTTTTTAAGCTCAGGAAAATTAAATTCTCTCAAATACTGTTTTATCAATATTTTTAAAAACAACACCGAAAACTTAAGTTGCAAACTTCCTTAGGTCCTTCAACATGCTGCATAGCCCCACAGTTTTCTTTATCCAGATTTAAGTAAAAAATCCTGTAAGACATAGTTCAGATGAAAGGAATTTTAAAGAATGTACTGCAGCTTTCAAAAAGCCTCCTTAATTACTAACTGCTGTGAAACAGAGTTGTAAATTGGTAAGAGGACAGTCATACCCTCCCTCAAAAGTGTACAGCCCTTCTAATACTAATCACTGTGGGTTATCTATTTGATTCTTTTCCCAATCCCTTTGTCATAAGGTGAACTGTACCTGAAATTTCTGCTAGCGTTTTATGAAACAGTAATTGTTTTAGAAAGCTCTTTTTTATAGGTCCTCTGAATGCTTTTTACAGGCAACCAGAACCTTGGGTTTTGCAATGATGATTCTATCCATATGACTGTTAACTTTCTTTTTTTCCTTTACTTCTCTGTCAGAACCAAGGCTTGTTAGAGTGTAGCAAGTTTCCCATCTCACACGCCTATTTCAGTCTCCTATAAACTCATCTTAGGGCCAAACACTTATTTTTCTGGGAAAGAGCAACTCTTACAGTTCTATCCAAGCCAAGTCAAATGCATCCTACTTTTTCTTCACTTACTGAGAATGAAAGTTAACGTTCAGGACTGTGAATTGATAGGCAGTGATGAGAGAAAACTGACCACCCCGGAGCTCAGCCGCTGTGGTTTGTGAATGCAATAAATCAACAAGTTTTCATTTAGCAGCTACCAGGGCCTCAGCCTTTAGCTGGAACACGACTGAGAAGGCCAAGTTCTAGACCGGGGCCATCTAGCCCAAGACCCAACTGTAGAGATGAACTCATCCTGAACGCTCCACCTGGAAACCAGCGTCAGCCTGTTTCGGGACCGCACAGCGCGTTTCCCCTCGATCTCTGCGGATCTTGGGTTCACAAGAGTCTCCTTAGCTCCCCAAGACAAAGGGTCCCACTAGCACACCGGCAAGAGGCAAGCCTCGGGGAACCCCATGCTCTCACTTCGCCTCGGCCTGAACAAGTGGCAGAGGAGGGAGCCCCCATTCAGGAATCTGCCGCGGAGCCGAGAGAGCGAGAGGACGTTTCACGATAACCTCGGAGAAGAAACCGCTAAAGGAAAGAAAAACGGGGTGGGGGTGGGGAGTGGCAGGATGAAGCTTCCAGAAGCGTCTGTTAATACCTCGGACATTTCTCAGACCAAGGGAAAAGAACCCAGGGGGCGAGAAATGGGTGTCCCAGGGGAAGTCAGCAGGCAGAAGGAATGAGCGAGGGAAGAAGAAAAGTGATTCAAATTAAAGTCCCAAGCGCTCAGGACAGCCTCGGTATTAGCTAGAGAAAGGGAGCGCCGGGGACGCACGGCGCGCCCGGCTGTGCCATGGCACTCTCTCTGGCTCCGCCGCGTAGACGGATAGAAGGACAGACGGACAAGCGCAAGCAAAGGACTTACCTTCAGGGTTGGCGCTGATGAAGACCCGGACGCTGCGGCCGGCTGGCATCAGGTGAGAAGGCAGGGCGGTGAGGTTCCCAGAGAAAGCCGCCCGCCGGAGCGCAGAGTCCCGGGGACAGGGCAGCTTGGTGCCCGCGCCGGCCGGCCACATTGCCTTCAGAGAGGAAGAGCCGCCGACTCCTTCTTCTCGGGTTCCTGCCCGCGGCTCCGCGGAACGGCTAGGTCGATCCCCGCAGGCGGCGCGGCTCAGAGCCGCTCCGAGCCCGAGGCGACGCGGGCGAGCTCCGTGGCACACACCAACGGCCGGCGGAGAGCGGCCATACGGACCCTCGGGCCCCTCTCACCGCCGCCTCCTGCCCCTCTGGGCGTCAGCCTTCGCTTGTTGCCAGGGCTCAGCGCAGTAGCGGGCGGGAGCGGGAGGTCAGCGTGGCGGCGGCTACGGGCGCGGCGCCTCTTTGCGCCAGGAAGCCGAGCCCATGGCCATGTCCCCGCCCGCGCCCGCCGCTAGAGGAGGGGGCGGTCAACGGGGCCCGGACAGAGAGGGCAAGTGGAGCGGACCAAACTTTATCTACAAAAGGCGTCCGGAGTTTATCGCCAGCCGCCTCCCCTGGGGCACAGGAATATCCCGCGACTTAATTAAATTAAGGGCGGTTCTGTTGCGGGGGGCCTCGGGCTGCCAGGGGTCTCCCTGGCTTCTCTGAGGGCGAGCCCGGGCGCTCCTGGCTGCCTCTTCGGTGGACGACCAGAAAGAAATTAGCCCGAGATTTCTGCTACTCCTCCTCCAACTCTACTAAGGGTCAAACAAGCCCTGAACATTTTCCAAAACGCTCTCATCCCGGCGTCTGCGCGTTTTTTTTTTGCCTAAGTGCTGGGAATTCCGCCTCAAAGTTAGACGCACCACGGAGCCCGGACTCCCAGGGATCGAAGCACCAAAACTCGGGACCGTCTCGTGCGTCCTGGAGGGAATATCACCGTGGCCGTTTCTCTTGGCGCAGGTGGCGAGTCCTGCCGCTCCGTTCGCTCCCCACGCCCAGCAGAGCCGGGGGTTTTTATAGCGAAGCAGCGCCGCTCACGTGCTCCTTGCCGCGTGCTCACGGAACATTTTCTAGAGCCGATCTCCGCAGCGAGCCCTCCCGAGGTCTCTAAGTCTCCAGGGGTTATTTCCTGCTCCCACCCGGGCGCATTCCCGGGCCATTCCGCCAGCCCGGAGGCTCCGGGGCCCCGCCGCACGGGAGGATGCCGGGAGCCCCGCGCTCCGCAGACCAGTGTGGACTCGGGGGAGCGCCGCCCCGCGCAACGTCCCGCAAAGTGCAGGTGGCCACGGATTGGAGCCAGGTGCGAGAGATCAGAGTTGGCGTGGAGCAGCTTTTCCAAGTTCGTGCAGAGCGTGAGTTGGCTCCACCTGACGCTGATCCAACGTGGCCAGAGCGCATGGGGGGACTGTTGCCTGGGGTCGGGGCGTGAGGTGGACAGTGCAAGGAGTCTGATCCACGTCCGGGGTGACGTGAGATATAAAGGGACCGAGCCATAAAATTGCCATCTCCGGGTCGCACTTCATTGCACCTCCAAAATTCTGCAAATCCCGGGGCACGAAGGAAGTGTGATTGTGCTGTGGGGTGGCGGAAGTGAGCAGGGCGTGCTTAGAGCCTTAACTGGACTTTGGTCTCCAAACCCCTTATGTTGAGCTTTAGGGCAGGAACTCCTGGCTTTTAGAGAGGAAGAATAGCTTTTCCAAATCTTTGAGATTGGGGGGGGGGGGACGGGTGGGCACAGAGTGAAGGTAGCTCAACTGCTGGTTTTAGCCTCTCACCTGGGGCTTCTGCTGTAGGCAGCTCCTGGCCTCCTCCTGGCCTGCACTTCTTCTGGGCCCAGCTGGTGGCAGTGAAGTCCTACGCACTGCTGTTTATTTTGTCACCCCGCCGCATCACCAGCACACACTTTCTGGGGTAACCTTTTCGGAGAATTGGGTCTCTGGGTTTTTAAGGCTGCCTCTTCAGTGCTGAGAACCAGGGGGGCAGACAGCAGTCCTTACTTTGTAATAATATGATGCAACCAATAAAGAAAACTTTGAACGTGCCCATGTATTAGTTCAACTGATCCCATTTAGCAAATTATCTCCTTCCTCTCTCCAACCTCATTACTCCCAGGTGGGAACTTTCTTCAGCAGTAAGGACAACTCTCTGAAAGCTCTCCTGATGTCCCAGGAGGTTCGGAATGGGCTCTCTGGAAGAGGTTATGAATATACAGTGTCTATTACAGTATCATCCTTTATGAATATACAGTATTTGTTACTGGAGAAAGGAGAGCCAGGACCGCTTTATGCCTGATCTCAGTGTTGTTTATGAGACTGATGAGTTGCCAGATTGTCAAGGGCTCGCCGGCCTTCCTCCTTCTCATCCACCGCCCCGCCCCCCCACCCCGCCTCCTTATCTGGTGGTTTCTCTCTTAAAAATCAAACTAGTGGGGCTTCCCTGGTGGCGCAGTGGTTGTGAGTCCGCCTGCCGATGCGGGGGACGTGGGTTCGTTCCCCGGTCCGGGAAGATCCCACATGCCGCGGAGCGGCTGGGCCCGTGAGCCATAGCCCCTGAGCCTGCGCGTCCGGAGCCTGTGCTCCGCAAGGGGAGAGGCCACAGCAGTGAGAGGCCCGCGTACCGAAAAAAAAAAAAAAAAAATCAAACTAGTGTTTGTGTCTTCTGACCTTTGTTTCAGATCTCAAAGTGTTTCACTTTCTTAGGATGACTTTGGGATTTTGGGCAGCCTCTATAACCTAATTAAGTGTTCTCGACAGGCCGAAGTTTAGCATCTGCCAGTGTCACTGCAGACCAAGGATGCAGAGGAGAGAGAATTGCACGGTATCTGTGGGACCAAGCTTCCAAAGGCTCCCAGCACAGCCAGCTTTGCGTCAGGTTGAGCCGGCTGCTGTCTTTGGGTTATCAGGGCGGTTTCTACCTAAGGATACCCAACCTCCCCCTGCCCGCCCCCAAACGCACGCTTCTACCTTCTTCCATTCTGTCTCTTGTTAACATTGGATAGCCTAAAAACAGAGATTCATTCATTAGCATGCAGATGGCATAAGGGAAGAGTCACTCATGGTGCAAACATTTTGTTATGAATTAACTAGATCTGTTTCCCACCCTGAGGAACTGTAGGCTGTACAAGTGGAGGGTGGGGAGGGAGAGAAACTGGAAAGGGAAGGGAAAGAGTGGGCATGAATGTGGAAGGCAGGCCCCGACTTACAGTATGGAGACTGCTCTGTTTTTATCTGTTTAAAACACTTTACAAACATGTTATTATTACTCCCATTTTACACACACAAAAAAACAAGGCTCAAAAAAGAGAAATGACTTATCCAAAGTCATATAACTAGTTAATGCTTGAGCCGGGATCCAGGTACTGGGGCCCCTGTCTCAGTAGTCTTTCTAACACAACACCTTTGTTTTCTAATTTTGCCCAGGTCTGACCCTGGCTGGCATCTTTAGTAACCCGAAAAATAGGTGTTCAGGCCTGTGTTCACAGGTGTGGAAGGCTGGTTATCACAGACCAAATAGGAAAGAAGTTCTGCCACAAGATCACACAAGACTAGACGCTTCCAACTTGTAGGATGTTGATCTGATGACAAAGACTTCCAAATTCCTTGTTTTCCTTGGGTCCTGTCTTTTCCTCATAAGACCACAGGTAAACGCATACCATCCCTGAAGTTGGCTGGAGCATCTAGAAAAGCACCTAGAAATAGAAATAGGAAAATAAATGTACATGAAAAATGGGCTTGGGACCAAGCTTGTGATCAGGAACAGGTATTCCCCTCTCCATCCTCTCACTCACCCCACTTGGCAGGCCAGAGGACCACAAAGAGGTTACTATCTATAAACAGTGATGCCAGCCCTTGATAAAACAGGGCTGCTCAAAGGTTAAATTACTGCCAGGTTCATTCTACTCATAAAGCTAGAAGGATTCCTTGCAGTCAAGGAATCCAACTCCCCTTAGTATATAGATAGTGCCCCTCCCACAAAGTAATTTTATAAAACAGGAGGAAAGAAAACTAATGTCTAATAATATTGATATGTTAAGCGTCTGTAAACTAGACACTGTATAAAGCTTTTAATAGGTTTCTCATTTAATCCCACTGTATCTGGGATCTGGGCCAAATACCTCTCATCTTCCCACTTGATGCCCCTTCTTGGACACCGTTGTCCCTTGTATACCTCTTGTGATGTATGTGCAGGTTGCTTGTTCCAAAGTCCATGGTATGCAAAGGTACCTCACCTACTTCCCTTTCCTGTGAAAGCTGGTGATTTTTCACCCAGCTGCACGGCTGTATCACATGTTCAGTTCATTCTGCTTAGATAATGGGTGTGGTGATCATAAAGAACATTGAGTCTGACCCAGCAGAAGGAAGATACATCATCCAAACTGTATTTACCTGCATGTACATTTACATTTCTGTACATCAAATATTCTGGCCTGGATGCTTCTGGACCAGTGTTCTGCATTTTTCCTATTGTGGACAGAAGCGGAAATAGACCCCCTAGTGTTATAAAGATGACCAAATTAACACACCGTACTACCGTATTACACAAAATCTAGCCAGTGAAGCCAACCATGTGTTTTTGTGTTTCCCAAACTTGTAGAAGTGTTTTAAACTTAATGTTACATTAAAGTTCACAGTTGCTCCCTGATATGGGTGATAAATATTTGAATCTCTTTGCTAAAATGAGAAATGGCTTATGCAGGGTCACTCAAGCAAGGAATCCGTTTTCCAGAGCTCCAGCTCAGGATATAATCCAGACCCCCAGGAACCCACTTACTTCTTTACAAAATGGAAATTTTCAGTTTATGTGGGATTTGTCAGCATAACAATTTGCCAACAGAGATTGTTGATTCAGAGGTGTCTGCAGCATGATAGAATCCACAGCAGCTTGGTTTTAAATAAAGTTACACCTTTCTGAAATTGCTATCTGATGTCTTCATGGCTCAGAAAGTCTAACTTTATATCCACCCCCTTCCAATTCTGTGTAATGTATTTTCTGAGCAGTCTGCCTCCTACAACCTTCTACACAATTACATTGTTATGAGAGTACTATGTACGTCATACAAAGTAGAAGAAAGTAAGGTGAGTTTCTTAATAAAAAATCTGTATCATGACATTAGTCACAAATACAGTACTTTTAGACACCCTCTTCTCTCTTCTTCCATCATTCGATACTTATTTGGAAATCACTCTTTACAAATCACTTTCATACCTGTTAACTCATTTTGATTCTAACCCTGTGAAGTAGGTTTTGGATTAACTGTACTCCACCCTACTCCCCATTTTTCTAATATGAAAAAGCGGATCAAGCAATATTAATGGCATATCCAAGTTCACTCAGTTGGTGGATGGTAGAACCAGTCTAAAAACTGGATCTCTGAACACCAAACTATAGGTTAATTATAGTATACCACGTGGCTACCAATATATAACACGATCCATTTGGCCAAATCGATAAACATCATTTGCATTTTCTATACATTTTATACTAGTTGTTAGGAAAACCAAATAATATAGTGTATAAAACATTCTGCTTGAATGGCAATGTTAGGTATATTTACATTGGTTTTTACATTTTTTACATTTTACATTTAATGTAAAATGTACATTACATTTTACATTTACATTACATTGGTTTTTATATTTTTACTGAGCAAAAGCTAAATCCATATCATTGAATTCTATTAACAGCTCAGTTTTATGTGGTTTTTTTTTTTTTTTTTTTTGCGGTACACGGGCCTCTCACTGTTGTGGCCTCTCCCGTTGCGGAGCACAGCCTCCGGATGCGCAGGATCAGCAGCCATGGCCCGTCATGTGGGATCTTCCCGGACTGGGGCACGAACCCGTGTCCCCTGCATCGGCAGGTGGACTCTCAACCACTGCGCCACCAGGGAAGCCCACAGCTCAGTTTTAAAGATGAGTACAAGACGCTCAGAGAGCTTAAATGAGTTTGTTTGAATATATACCCAGGAGTGGGATTGCTGGGTCATGTGATAGTTCTATTTTTAATCTTTTGAGGACCCTTTGTACTGGTTTCCATAAAAGCTGTACCAATATACCTTCCTACCAACAGTGTACAAGGATTCTCTTTTCGTCACATCCTTGCCAACCCTTCTCTTTCATTTTTTAAATAACAACCTTCCTAATAGGTGTGAGGTGATATCTCATTGTAGTTTTGATTCACATCTCCCTGACAATGATTTTTTTCATTGTCGTCATTTTTTCATTGGTATCTTTTCATATATCTGTTGGCCATTTTTATGTCTTCTTTGGAGAAATATTGATTTAGTTCCTTTGCCCATGTTTTAATTGGGTTATTTAATTTTACTTTATTTTTTTGCTATTAAGTTGTATGAGTTCCTTATATATTTGGGGTATTTATCCCTTATAAGATATATGGTCTACAAATATTTTCTCCCATTCTGTTGGTTTGTTGATGATTTCCTTTGCTGTGCAGAAGTTTTTAGTTTGATATAATGTCACCTGTTTATTTTTGCTTTTGTTGCCTGTGTTTTTGGTGTCATATCCAAAAAAATCATTGCTAAGATCAATAGATAAAACAATCCTAAAATTCACATAGAAGCACAAAATACTCTGAAGAGCCAAAGCAATCTTGAGCAAGAAAAACAAAGCACACTTGTTTTTCAAATCACATTTCCTTAATTCAAATTATAGTACAAAGCTATAGTAATCAAAACAGTACAGTTCTGGCATAAAAACAGACACATCAACCAATGGAACAAAATAGAGAGCCCAGAAATAAACCCATGCATACACAGTCAACTAATCTTCAGCAAGGGTGCCAAGAATACAAAATGAGGAAAGGATCGTCTCTTCAATAAGCGTTGTCAGGAAAATTAGATATCCATATGCAAAAGAATGAAAATGTCCCCTTTTCTTACAACATGAAGAAAAATCAACTCAAAATGGATTAAACCTAAGACCTGAAATTGTAAAAGTCCTAGAAGAAAACAGAGGGGGAAAGTGGTTTTTAAAAATGATTTGAACACTACTTGCTGGGTTATAAGATACTCAGGGGAGTAAAACTGTAATAAATAGGAAGTGGTAAGTCAAAACAGAATTTTGCCACCTTTTCTGAATAATTGTGCTAATAAGGATATGAAAATAAAATTTACTAACCATAATCCAATATGTGGTCCAATTCAATTCAAAGAATAAACTATCATTTGAAATCAAGTGTTTGCTTTATATATGGTTTAGATAGAAAATAATAAATCAGCCATCTGTCCAACACAGGGTTTTTGGTGGAAAACAACAGAACTGGTGCTGATTGGCTTAAGCATGTAAGCAATTTTCTGGAAAATTATTGGGTAGTAATAACATTGCTGGGAGGGATGAAAAACCAGGCTTGGAAAATGGGAGGGGACCAGAAGAGGTCAGCTCATTGGGTCCACAACGTAGTGTCACAAGAACAGACACTTAGCACTGACACTGCTACTGCTGCAGCCTGAATGCTGAAGTACACCCCTGCCACCACCAGTACCATTCGCTGGATACCACCACTGGCACCATTGCCACTGTGCACTAGATGTTGCCATCACTATTGCCCTGTAATCTTCACTCTGGATTCTGAGGCCAGGAAGCCAGGGAGAGTGACTATCTGTCCTGCAGGCAGTACAGAGTTTTCTAAGCACTAGAAGGAGGTTCAGAGGTCAGATGGTTAAAACCTTTACACACTTCCCCGAGCAAGTGTACAGTATCTGTTCTTATATGGCCCAGAACATCTGGATGCTGTGGACAAGGGATAAATTGAATGCTTTTTGCATTTCTAGAATAAAATTAGGATAATGATGCTCTACCTCTTTAAGACTCAGATACCTGAAAAAGCTCACCTCTCTTGGACAACAACCAAGAATAACAAAGTGAGCTAAGAAGAATCCTCTAAGCAGCCACACTATATGTTACAATGTTCACACACTGTTGCTCGCTCTCTTGACTCATGGGAGGTCCCAGAGGCTCTCTGTCAGGGTCTCGTCACATGTACTATATTCACAATTCAAACAAGCCGGGTTTTCCTGTTTGGCAGAACCACAGCAGATTCGAGACAATGAATTGGAAGAGGAAGGGCTGCTATCTGGAAATGAGAAATGACTGTTCCCAGCAGAGTCAGAAACCATATGACAGCAGAGGTAATATGTACACAAACACACACACACACACACACACCAGTCAGTGATCTAGGGACCACTTAATTTTGGAACAGTAGAACTCTATATATCTCAAAATGGGACAGACAAAGAATGAATAGATCCTGAAATTGAGACAGACTAACTTCAGAATATTGCAAGTACTCGGGCATAATTTTCAGTAGCAAAAAACTTAGAGAGTTTAGACAGAAAGGCAATTGGCACTTGTGATATCCAGTAGTAAACATCAAGTAGTTGAAGATCAATAGCAAATGAAGAAGGCAGAGATTCAGTTCTCTTATCTCCAAGAAAAACATTGTAGGGCACTTTTACTTAAGTGCCTGAAGCAGTGGTGGTGGTAGTAGTAGTAGTAATAGTAGTAGTTAGTAGTAGTAGTAGTAGTAATAATGCCAATGACAATATTAGTAATAAAGTAAACACTTAAATGCCTTTCACTGGGCTAGATATGGTTCTATGAGTTTATAGACATTAACTTATTTAGTTCTAAGCTGTCATCCCTGGGAAGAAGGCACTATTATTATTCCCATTTTCCATATGAGGAAACTGGGGGGAGGTAATGTCAAGATGCTTGCCTAGATCACGCAGGATGTGGTGGGGGGTATGTACTTTAATGCAGGCAGTCTGGTTCCAGAGTCTGAGTTTCAAACATTATGATATACTCCATCTCTAGATGCTAGGTAGCATATACCAATGTAATTATCCAGGCAAAGGAGAACTAGCTCAAGACAAGGAAAGTAGGAGGAAACTCAGGTTGCAAAATTTGTCTTAAAGGTAAGGGAATGGAGATAATAGTCAATGAATGTTTACTGTGTTGCATTCATTACCTTCATTATCTCATATGGCCTTCCATATGCCATATGATACTGTTACTCGTTTTACAAAGGAACAATCTGAGGCTTGGAGAGGTTAAGTAATGATCCATCCTCACAGAGCTTGTTAAGCAATGAAGCTGGGATTCAATCTCCATTCACTTACTGCTACAGGGTAGCACTGCCTTTAAACAGTGCAAAAGCCAGTTGCAAGAATGAGGTATTAAAATTGTCCATTCATATATTCATCCATTTTATTTATTTGCTTGTTTTATTTGTTCATTTATTCATTAAACACTTCCTGTTAAGCATTTCTTTGTTCCAAGGACAAACCCTCTTCTCAGGCAGTCCAATCTAGTATGGGACTCCAAAAAGATGTTATCTGTGTAGAGGAAGACTCTAATGAAATGACCATCAATCAGTTTAGAGGTTTCTTAACATTACTAAACCCCGTAAGACAAGTACATACTTGAAAAGACATCAGTTGACACTCTAGAAAAAAAGGGCTGCATGGAAGCAAAGAGTCGCAATGCCCAACAATGCAAGAGCAAGAATCTAAAAGGGGTTTCATGGGCTCTACTCAAAAAGGTAGTAGGCTATAATAGCAGGATGTGGGTTTTGGAAACAAATGGATAAATGCGGATTCCAATACTGGCTTCGACATTTAGAAATTGTGGCTATAGCCTAATAAATTTTCTTCTCTAAGCCTCAGTGCCCTTCTCTGTGAAATGGACATGAGTTGACTACTTTTCAGTGGTGAACAGTAAACGTGTTAAAGGACTTAGCACAGTGCCTGGTACTCAGGGATGGTGATTATTATTAGAAGAGAAGCCCAGCTAGACATAGTTATTTATTTAAAAGGGGATCGTGACAGCAAAACTATGTCAGATATTTAAAACTTTGTAGTTTTAAAAAATTTTAATTTATATTGATAAGGTCTAGTAAAAACAAACAAAATCAAACAAACCAGTCAATGACTACAATTCCATTTGAGGAATTTTGGCTGTTTGTGTCTTGTTTCGTGTGTTTGGGGATGAGGGTTGCAGGTCTACCAAAAGGAGCTGAGGACGTTGGATTTTACTCTACAGGCAGTCTAGCTGAGATGAGAAAATCTAGGTAAGACATGAGCTAGAGCAACATGAAAAATGGCAAGAGAAGTACATTGACTCCTGGGCCTGTGGCAAAGCAGAAAAGGAGATCACAGAATGTCAGAAGCTATCTTGCAATTTAAAAGTGGAAAACTCATACTGTTCCTGATATTGAGGTCCAAGAACAAAACAGAGCCAGGAACAAGGCTCATAATAGATTCATGCTCAGTAGCTGGTAAATATCCTTTAGCTGGGAGTTGGGGGACTCCAGGAGCCTGGGTCGACACAGTGTAGGTACTGCTGAAGCTCTCAATGTGAACAGAGGAGGGATCTGGGAACAGGCAGCATTAATTACTTCTTAGCTCTGGCACTTGCTATTTCCTCTCTAGGCTTTAGCAGTAGCCAGTAGCCTCTGGATTGATCTTTCCATCTTTATTCTCAACTTGCCAGTACAGCTTTTCACAAATATTCTGCTCTTAACTTTTATTTCCTGTCTTCTCTCTACTCTTCATTTACCGATTAACTTTGACTAAATCAAGGTGTAAAACTCAGTATTGTAGTTTTTGGTACTGAATGGCTTCACTTCCATCCTTCAAGGCTTATCCTTTCCAAGCCACTCTCACAAAAGCCTTCCCTGATTTTGCCAACTAAATGGAATCCATCTCTGTTTTGCTCCATCTAATGTTTGCATTACTGATATAAAGGCAAGGTTATGTTGCAATAACAACCAACCTCAAAATCTCTGGGATTCTTTTCTTCAGTATCATACCAGAGGTTCTAGAGAGGGCAATTAAGAAAGTAAAATAAATAAAAGACATTAAATTAGAAACAAAGAATAAAACTTTATATTTGCAGACAACATGATCTTCTATGCAGAAATCCCAAGAAAGCTACTAAAAAATACTAGAATAAATGAATCTAGCAAGGTTACAAAAATCAATTGCACTTCCATACACTAGCAATGAATAATACAAGAAAGAAATTAAGAAAGCAATTTCACTCACAATAGCATCCAAAAGAGTAAAAGTTCATTAAAAATAAACTTAGCAAAAGAGGTGCAAGACCAAAAGCAACAAGACATTGTTGAAAAAAATAAAGGAAGATCTAAATGAATGAAGATACTTTATGTTCATGGATCAGAGGATTCAGTATTAAGATGGCAATACTCCCCAAATTTATCTACAGATTTAATGCAATTCCTTGAAATTCCAGCTGGTCTAATTCCTTCCCTCCTTTCCCCTTCCTACCTTCCTCCCTCCTTCCCTCCCTCCCTCTTCCTTCCTTCCTTCCTTCCTTCCTTTCTTTCTTTCTTTCTTTCTTTCTTTCTTTCTTTCTTTCTTTCTTCTTTCTTTCTTTCTTTTTCTTTCTTTCTTTCCTTCTGCAGAAATTGACAAGCTTACTTTAAAATTCATGGAAATGCAAAACCTACACTAGTCAAATCAATCCTTAAAAAGGAATGACAAGATTGAAGGACTTTACACTACCAGATTTTAAAACCTATTACAAAGCTACAGTAACTATGTGTGGTACTGGCATAGAATAGATACATGTGTGGTACATACATACAATGGAATATTACATAGCCATAAAAAGGAATGAAATTGGGTCATTTGTAGAGATGAGGATATACCTAGAGTCTGTCATACAGAGTGAAATAGGTCAGAAAGAGAAAAACAAATATCATATATTAACACATATATGTGGAATCTGGAAAAATGGTACAGATGAACCTATTTGCAGGGCAGGAATAGAGACACAGATGTAGAGAATGGACATGTGGACATGGCAGGGGAAGAGGAGGTTAGGACGAATTGGGAGATTAGGATTGACATATATACATTACCATGTGTAAAATAGCTAGTGGGAACCTGCTGTATAGCACAGGGAGCTCAGCTTGGTGCTCTGTGATGACCTAGATGGGTGGCATTTGGGTGGGAATGCAAGGGAGGTCCAAAGGAGGGGATATATGTATACATATAGCTGATTCACTTTGTTGTACAGCAGAAACCAACACAACATTGTAAAGCAATTATACTCCAATTAAAAAAAGAATAGAATTAGAAGAATAGAATTAAGAGACCAGAAAGAAATTCTTATGTTTATGATCAATTTTTTTTGATGAAGGTGCCAAGACAATTCAATAGGAGAAATAAGAATCTTCAACAAATGGGTCTGGGGCAACTGGATATCAACATGCAAAAGAATGAATTTAGAGCCCTACTTCACACCACACATAAAAATGTACTTGAAATGGATCATAGATCTAAAAGTAAGAGCTAATGCTATAAAACTCCTACAAGAACTCATAGGAGTAAATCTTTGTGACCTTGGCTTAGGCAAAGTTTTCTTAGATATAACATCTAAAGCACAAGTGATAAAAGAAAAAATCAAAACATTGGACATTGTCAAAATTAAAAACCTTTGTCTTGCAAACAAAAGGCAACCCACAGAATGGGAAACAATACTTGCAAATCAAATATTTGATAAGGGACTTGTGTATAGATTATATAATGGACTTTTCTAACTCAATAATAAGAAATATACCAGTTATAGGGGCTTCCCTGGTGGCGCAGTGGTTGAGTATCTGCCTGCTAATGCAGGGGACACGGGTTTGAGCCTTGGTCTGGGAGGATCCCACATGCCGCAGAGCAACTGGGCCTGTGAGCCACAACTACTGAGGCTGTGCATCTGGAGCCTGTGCTCCTCAACAAGAGAGGCTGCGATAGTGAGAGGCCCGCGCACCGCGATGAAGAGCGGCCCCCACTTACCACAACTAGAGAAAGCCCTCGCACAGAAACGAAGACCCAACACAGCATAAATAAATAAAAATAAATTAATAAACTCCTACCCCAACATCTAAAAAAAAAAAAGAAATATACCAGTTATAAAATGATCAAAGAATTTACTAGACATTTCTCCAAAAAAGATTTACAAATGATGAATAAGTACATGAAAAAATGAACAACATCATTACTCATTAGGGAAATGCATATCAAAAGTACAGTAAGATACCATTTCATACCCACTTAAATAACTATAATAAAAAAAGCCAGACAATAGCAATTGTTGGTAAGGATGTGAAGGAATTGGAATCTTTAAGCATTGTTGATGTGAATGTAAAATGATGCAGTCACTTTGTTTTTGTTGTTTTTTAAAAATAATTAATTAATTTTTAAAACTGCGTTGGGTCTTCGTTGCAGCACATGGGTTTCCTCTAGTTGCGGCGAGTGGGAGCTACTCTTCGTTGCGGTGCACGGCTTCTCATTGCAGTGGCTTCTCTTGTTGCAGAGCACGGGGTCTAGGCTTGCGGGCTTCAGTAGTTGTGGCTCGCAGGCTCTAGAGCACAGGCTCAGTAGTTGTGGCACATGGGCTTAGTTGCTCCACGGCATGTGGGATCTTCCGGGACCAGGGCTCGAACCCATGTCCCCTGCATTGGCAGGCAGATTCTCAACCACTGCGTCACCAGGGAAGTCCCTGATGCGGTCACTTTGGAAAGTAGTTTGGCAGTTCTTCAAAATGTTATACATGATTATCATATGATCCAGCAATTTCACCTAGAGCAATTCTAAGATAAACAAAAATATATAACAACACAAACTTTTACAAAAATATTTGTAACAGCATTATTCATACATGCCAAAAAGTGGAAACAACGCAAATGTCCAACACGTGGTGAATGGATAAACAAAATGGGTACATACATACAATGTATTCAGCAATAAAAAGGAATACATTACTGAGAGATGCTACAACATGGATGAATCTCCAAAATAATCTGCCTGGTGAAAGAAAACAGTCACAAAAGACCACATATTGTACACGTCAATTTATGTGAAATGCCCAGAATAGATAAATTTATAGAGACAGAAGTAGATTAGTGATTGCCTAGGGCTGGGAAGATGAAGGAGAAATGGAGAGTGAGTGCTCATGGGTATGAGAGTTCTTGTTGATTAATTCTTCTAAATGATGTTGTTCTGATGAAAGTGTTCTAACGTTAGATTATGGTGATGGTTACATAACTTTGTAGATGTACTAAAAACTACTGAATTGTATACTTTAAACAGGAGAATTTTGTGGCATATAAATTATACCTCAATAAAACTGTTTAAAAATCACAGTGTTTTAATACAACGAAAGTTTCTCACTCATGCTGCATATCCAGTGAAGGCTGGGAGAGGAGCTTTGCTCATAGTGGACACTTTAAAACCCTGGCTGATGGAAGCACTACTTTCTCATATACTTCTATGATCACTACGGTAGAATAAAAGGAATGTGGTGAATTGCCTTATTGGCCCTTAAGACCTCCACCTGGAAGTTATACACATCACTTCAACTCATGTTTCATTAGCCAAAAGAAGTCACATGATCACACCTAACTTTAGAGAGGGTAATTTCAACTCAACTATATACCTAGGAGAAAAGAACTGGAATATTTGTGGAGTATTTTAATGAACACCACATTGGTCTTATCTTCTTTCCTAGGTTTTAGTTCCTGAGCACAGTGATACCATATTTCCTCACTGCCATAGTTTCCTTAAGTTCTTTTTTTTCTTTTTGAATAAGATGGAGGTATTTACATGAGTAAGATTAAAAAGAACACACACACACACACACACACACACACACACACACCAGTCTAGAATAGTACTTTCTTCACAGTAAATGTTTCATAATTATGTGTCAGTAGAATAAATGAACATGAAATGATTAAGCAACAGTGCAGAGCCATGCATGATTAATAGCCCAACGTGTGGATTAAGGATGACTACAGTAGGAGTTTGGAAAAGAGGAGATCAAAGTGAGTGGAGGTGGCAGATGCACAGTAATGGGTGTTCCCAATCTCTATCTCTGGTATCAGTACAGATGGATCACTAAGAACTGCTGCAGTGACCCAGATGGACAGTGTTATCTGTGTCACAGTTTGTTTTCTTCCCAGATATGGGTTGGGCAGAGACCTGCGAGCTTAATTAGGGCAGTAAAGAATAGGATCCAAATCACTTAACCTTTCTGAATCTCATTTTACAAATCAAGATTGTCAAATGTAGCTGTGTAACGCCTTAAAGCCCTGTGATTAAATATGCTATTAGTATTGTATGCAAAATCTATCAGAGAGTAAAATAGTACTTCATGCGTATGGAGTTGTTGAATATGTCAAAGCTTTAATAGCCGTCTGGAGTTAAACCTGTGTTCCGCTGAATTTAGAGTTTTCACAGACATGCTTTAATGAAGAACCCCTTCTTTCCAGAAATTCATTAGGCTGTTACACATACACTTGTGTCATTTTTACATCATGAAGAGGTTACTAAATTAAAAGGATTGCTGAGAGTACTTTCAAGGCATTGCTAATTCTTTCAATGTATTTGGACTTTCAAGCAAAAATTTAATGCTGTGTTGGCTGGAAGAAATCAAAATCTCTACTTCCTTCACATTCTTATTAGATATATATCTTAATTAATTTTAATTCTTAAGGAAAGGACCTTTTCCCTCAAGAAAGCTTTTTACATGTCTATTGTCAGTACTGGTTGTTGTTTTTTTTAATACATTTATTTATTTTATTTATTTATTTTTGGTTGTGTTGGGTCTTCATTGCTGCACATGGGCTCTCTCTAGTTGCGGTGAGCTGGGGCTACTCTTCATTGTGCTGCGCAGGCTTCTCATTGACGTGGCTTCTCTTGTTGTGGAGCACGGGCTCTAGGCATGTAAGCTTCAGTAGTTGTGGCATGCGGGCTCAGTAGTTGTGGCTCGTGGGCTCTAGAGCATAGGCTCAGTAGTTGTGTCCCTGTGGCTTCCCGGACCAGGGCTCGAACCTGTGTCCCCTGCATTGGCAGGCGGATTCTTAACCACTGTGCCACCAGGGAAGCCCCCTGTATTGGTTGTTACAGTGACCAAAATCACCTAATAGTAGCCACGCTCCACTACCTGGTTTGCAGACAACTCTAAACACAGAGAGAACAGTTAACTTATTCCTAGAAAAGAGTCTCTATTTTTTAAATATTCAGTTACAAGTTTTTTTTTTCTGTTAAAAATATTTCTTTCCTTCTACCACCAGAAGGGAACAGTAAAAATTTGGGTTAAAAAGTCAGGAAAACAACAACAACAAAACCACTTACCACTAGCACATGTAAGTCTTAGTTTAATCTATTTTAAAATGAGAAAAAATAACTAAGAGATATGGGAGCAGATTTCAATTTTTGAAAACTTATGATTATGGAAAGAATAGGGAAATATGAATCATTCGGAAATAGGAATAGTGAAGAAGCTATAAATTAAAATTTACACAGCCTACCTTAATAGTTAGGTTTTTGGAAAGATGTAGAATGTCTACTAGGAGTGAAAAGCAAAAACATTTTCTTACCATAATCACTTATTTGAGCTTTTTATTTGGAATTACACAGCACTTGGCACAGAGGAAGTTCTTAATACATGCTTCTAGAATGAATTGCCCATACCATTTCAAATGATCTTGGAATATATTCAAAATAAAAGACAAGTAGTTTCATCTAGCAACGGCGCATATTAACACCAAGAAAGCCATATGTGGAACAGAATATTTTTAGTATTTCGCTAAGGGAACCACACTACAGTTAATTCTGCAAAAAGTAAATACCTTCACAGCCTAGAGTTGCAAGGACAATCATGAATAATACCACAGAAATATCCATAAAGAACTTCTCATGTAAACTGATAAATACATTAACATCTATCTTTTGCCTATTTGCTTGTTGCATCAGTGGAGAAGTGGCAAAATCAGTCATGTGACACTTTGCCCCTATTAGATAAACACAGTTTATTTCAGCAAGAATTTATTGAGCACCTACTACATTTTTGTACTGTGATGTCACCAAGGATATAGACTTGAAGAGGGAGACTGATTGAAGAAGAACCTTGAGGAAAGACAGATAGAGGGAGGAAAAAAATGACATTAAAATTTTACTCAAAATAAAAGGAACAACAATTGATATTTACTTTATGCGTTATTTTCTAATCCCCTTACTCCATCTGACTCAAGACATGAGAATTATAGTAAGTCAAGAAAGCTCTCCATCTGTTAAAAATGTAGATTAAGCACTTAATCTTGTGGGCAGCCACACAGAGCACCAAGAAATTTCTCACAATTGAAATAATAAAAGCAGGATCCCATCTTTAGTTAAGTGTAGCTGATACAGTTTTCGGAATCATCTCTACTGTATTAATAGATAGGTTTGCAAATATCTCCAAGGGTCTAGTGCTCCCCTTTGTTCTCAAGTGAGATGAAATACACTATGCAACTGGCATGACACTCACAAATTAGGAAGACAATTTGCCATGCATTATAAGTAAATTATAAGGTAGCTACTTGCTGTGTGTGCCACTCATCTTTGCCTCCTTGCTCTCCCACTCTGTGACCTACTTTCACATGGATGCAGTGCTAGCTCTGGCTGCTGTGTTCACATAACACTAAATCAGTACCTCCACTTTTGATCAGTTCAAGGGTGGGCTTGTCAAAAGTCCTTTCCCTGGGAATTTGGGTGTCTGGACCTGTAACAGGTAAATCCAGGAGGCATCAGTGGTCATGTTTCTTACACGTGCACCAGAGAAGCAATGGAAGCTGGGTAAGACAGAGTCAGAGCAGGTCAATGACTACAGTAAGCACCAGAAGGAGAGAAAGAGCCGGAAAGCAAGAGAGAAGAGTGTGAGAGAGAGAGAGGGAAAGGCATGCAACGGACACATAGACAAGAGGCAAGATGTAGAAAATGGGTCCAGACAGAGCTTGAATCTCTAAGGCACAGTTGAAGTCTGCCTGCATCCCAGCCTTTCCCTGCCATAGAAAGAGGAGAGAAACACTTCCTCTATAATGAAGTCCCCCTTGTTTGTCTAAATGCCTCAAGTGGTTTCTGTTGTTTGCAACCTTGTAAATGTTATATATCCAAGCAATAATGTGGTTGTTTCTGGGCATTTATCTCCCCTTTTCTCTCTTGACCCAGGAGGGACTTTCCCCCTCTACTGCCTCACATCAAAGTAGAAACAATGATTCAGACAAGTCTTCTACATAAGTGACAAGAAGCTTGCCTGAAGGTCCTTTTCTCTCCAAGTGGGGAATGATCATATATTACTGTCCTTGGGGAGAGGGAGAGAGAAGCCAGAAACTTATCTAACACTCAATGGGAGAGGAAGGATGGTTTGGAGGGACAAGGGTGAAAACTTTCAGTCAGGAGGACCAAGAGTAGAGTGGAAGACCTAAGAGGTTGAACACTTCCCTGCCTGCTCACTCATCACCTGCCATTCAATGGTTCTGGGACCTGGTCAATTCTTTGATTAGAGAGTAAGAGATTTGGACTTCTTTATGGGGTTGGGTTAATACAACCGCAAATCATAAACCACAAACCACAATTTATAACATCATGGCTAGTTCTCCATTAGCAAGTGATTATCTAGAAATTTCAAATAATTAAAAAGAAAGTAGTTAAGACTGAAAACTATTGCCTCATCACATCACTCATCACAACATTCACTCATCACAACATTCAGGTCAAGTTCTAACACTCATCACAACATTCAGGTCAAGTTCTAAGATATAGGGATCTCAGTGGATGCCTGTCTGAGGACACACTTCTGTTTGAGGACATATTCGTTTGCAGGTATACTTAAAGTGGGGTCCGTTTAGCTAAATGTTAAAAGGAGACAATTAAAATAGAGGTTTACTTGAAGGGAAAAATATGCCATCCTTCTTTTAAAGCTAAGAAAACTCAGAGAGCTCAGATGTCACTGGGATAATTCAAGCCCAAATGGACCCCTCTTCCATTTGGATTACACTGGCTCTTGGGACTCGGTATTAACAAGCATTACCAAGCGTATGGACGTTTTAGTTAATTCTGCTGTCTTTGTGTCTCTAAGAAACAGACCTTTGGTGAGATATATGGTTTGTATGCCTGGCCCTGTTTGCTTCTCTCTGCTGTGCTAATCCAGGAAGAAATGACAGCTGAGGTCAGGCTCTTGCTAGACAGCAAGTCACCTGACTCTTGACTCTTGTTATCAACCCTGTGTCCATAGCCACCTTTGTCACATCTTTGCCCAGCTGACTTCCGGCCTGCCTGACATCTCTTTCTTCCCCATTCTCCCACTCAGTTTCTCCCGAACTTCACAGCCCTGTACACTCTGATCACGTGCTCAACTCCCAGACTACTGATACCCTGCCTACACTAGCCATGAAGGACGCCATCTGCTTCAGGGGAAGTGGGAGTTCCCATCTGCTCAAACACACGACAGGGAACTCAATTAGGGTGCAAGGAAGTAGGGTGAAGAGAAGTCTGGAATGAGAAGAGTGTAGAAGGAATTAAGCCAGAAGCTTAGGGATTTGGCACAGTTCTAAGCACTGGGGATACCAAGATGAACATGAACCTCATTTTTCAGTAGTGCAAACAGAAAATAGACAGTTTGAGGAATAGATAAATAAGATAATCTAGGTATTGATAATAAGTATGATTTTGAAAAGAGGGTATGGTATAAAGAGTGTGGGAAGGGTGTCCAATTTAAATAAGGTGGTCAGGAAAGTCCCTCTGAGGAAGTGGCATGTGAGCTGAGACCTGAATGATAAGAAGAATCCACCCAAGAAGTGATTTGGAGATAGAACATTACAGGTAGGGAAAACCACAGGGCAAGGGCTCTGAGTCCAAACACACTTGCCTGTGTTAGAGAATCAGTTGGGTTGAGTAACAGCTAATGAGGGGAAGGATGATCCCCCAGATGCCTTGAAGGGAATCTAGGCAGAGACCAGATCCTATAGGGTCTTGCAGGCTGCCATAAGGTGTTGAGGCAGTTTTGGAGTGTCTTTAGCCTAGAAATAACATTGTCAGATTTATGTTGTTAAAGCTCAACTGGGCATGGAAATGAGCTGTTGGAGGGCATGCGTACAATCAGAGGGACTTCAGTCGGGCGGATGGCTTGGACTAGAAACGTTGAGTAATTTGCTCAAAGACACTCAGCTAATAAGTCAAGAATAAGCGGCAAAGGTTCCGTGGGAATAGAGGAGTTGAACAGAAACACATCATTCCCTCTCAAGCCTCTTGTTCCCCCTGACCTAGAATGTTGGCTGATATTCCAGCTCAGCTGAGAAACCAAGGAAGCGTGGACTTTTGTCATTCTTTTTTGCAGTCTGGTGCCTTTGAACATGCCTACTTTGAGGAGTTTATGTTAAGAGTCCCTATGGGCAAGGCACAGGGATATTGGCTTGGTGCTTTGTGACAGCCTGGAGGGGTGGGATAGGGAGGGTGGGAGGGAGGGAGACGCAAGAGGGAAGAGATATGGGAACATATGTATATGTATAACTGATTCACTTTGTTATAAAGCAGAAACTAACACACCATTGTAAAGCAATTATACCCCAATAAAGATGTTAAAAAAAAAAAAAAGAGTCCCTATGGAAGATATCAGAAACTAATTTTTCCAGCTTTCTTTGCAGTTCTGGCACAAGCATGGGATCTATGTGCTGCTAACTGGACATTTATGTATAAGTTATAGGTTTGGAAGGTGGTGATGAGAAGTAGGCACTGAGAAGAACCCATTGTGTGAAGCAGCCCCAGAGATGTGTGTCTACCAGAACCAGGAGAGGAGGTGGCTCTGAAGGTGCATCCAGGGCTCATACCAGTGCCGTCAATGCCGGGTGTACTGGGAGTCTGTTGGGACCATGCTCCTGAGGAAAGTGGACATTGTATTTGGCCACAAAGCCTCCAAGCCTGGTTCTCCACCCACCAAGCAATGTCAAAAGCTACCTAGAGTCCTTAATGCGTCCCTTTTCTGCTTATATCAGTTGGTTCTTTTGGTTGACTACTTAAGAATCATGACTGATACCTCTGTTTTCTGATGAAATGCAATTGTGGGGTTGAAGGAATCAGAGGAGAGAGACTCCAAATTAAGGTTAAAGGCTATGGTCTCAAAAGACTCTCTCCCATCCCAGCCTGCCTGCAGATTCTGCAAACTTTCCTACTTCCTATTATAAAATAGAACCTGAGATCCACTTAGCATGCCTAACGCATTAATTGTAAGAAAAAGCAAAGTGAAGTTTGTCAGTAGGCTACAAGCTGGGCAGACAACCTGCCTGTTATAAAAGAAATTTCTCATCAAACAGGGCAAAGTGAAAAGCAGTAACCATAGCTTTGGGCTCTTTCACAGAAATCATTTTGCAAATAGTAGTGTTCACTCAGTACTTGGCTTCTCACCAATGTTACCAGAGAATGCCCTTTTTCACCCATCAGCAATATTTGTAGGCACTCTTCCCACTACAGTTGTAGATTACACTAAAAAAAAAGAGTAAAGAAAACCCTACCAACTACCCCTTGTGAGGAATTCTAGTGAAAAATAAGAGCTTGAAGTATGCCATGGGCTCCCAATTCCCAGTGCCCAGAATATTGCTCATTATAAATAATAAGGAAATAAAAAGAAAAAAATGGAGAAAGACTTTCAACAAGATTTTAAAATATGCTTTTTAATATTAATTTTAATTATTCATTATTTCTAAATAGATTTCTCTCAAGAGGAAATTGAAAAGATGTAATAAATCTGAATCTCAAATGCCATTTATATCCTTTTAATGGGCTGCTTTCTCCTTGGGGTCCAAGTTCACTTTGATGATTAGCTAAGGCCTTAGGACATGATCTCCCTTAGGCACAAAAGGAAAAAGGAAACACACTTACCTCACTGATTATCATTGGCTGAGGTCTTCCTCTTGGTGCCATTTTTAAGTAGTATACACTGTAGTAAGATTGCCATGTGCAAAGTCTTTCAGGAATTACGTCCATTTATCAGTGAGAACTATTTCTTTTACATATCTGGCTTCACAACTAGATTTTGAACAGAACTGAAGTCTCATCATTTTGTCTTCACTTTCCTTATTCTTCTACCTCAATCGTTAGCAGTTCTGTGGGTGCTGGCCTTCCTGACTCAGCTGCCACTAGAAGCAAACCTGTGATATCATCTCCTTAGGAGGACCAGGGCGGCGAGAGAGATGGTCCTTTATGTGTGTATGAATAGCTTAATGTTGGATCCTCTAATGAACATGTCTCCAAGGTGTACTTTCCATTTATGACACGCTTCCCAATGAATGAATTTGTTTATTAATTGATTATTAATTAGTTAATCATATGGGTTGCTACAGACTGAATGTGTTTCCCCCAAGTTCAGATGTTGAAACCTAACCCCCAATGTGATGGCATTAGGAGTGGGGCCTTTGGGATGTGATTAGGTCATGAAGGTAGAACCCTCATGAATGAGATTAGTGCCCTTATAAAAAAGGCTCCAGAGAGCTCTCTTGCCCCTTCTGCCGCCTGAGGACACAGCCAGAAAGTGGCCACCTATGAACCAGGAAGTGGTCTTTCACTTCTTGAATCTGTTGGCACCTTGATCTTGAACTTCTCAGCCTCTGGAACCATAAGAAATAAATTTCTATTGATTATAAGCCACCCAGTCTATCATATTTTTGTTGTAGCAGCTACTACAGAGTAAGTGCTTTGGAAGTTGGCCCCAAAAGTTTTATTAGCCAAGGTTTACGAAGGCAGTGCCTTTGAGCTAAGCCTTGAAAGATGAGAAGGATTTCAAAGGAAAGAGAAGGTCATTCTTTGAAGAGCAAAGGCAAGGAAGCAGAAATATTAGGGGACTGTTGGGGAACTTTATAGATGTACTGAGTTCTTATATAGAGCAAGATGTGGGCAAGGTGTGGACAATCAGACCCAGAAGTTTGTGCTTGTTACGGTCTCCCCATTACCTGGCCCAGAGTAGTATTCCGTAACTACTTGGCCAATGAATTGTGCTTTGTGTTAGGGGTTTGAGCTTTATTGTGAAGGCAAGGGGGAGTCCTTGAAAGTTATGAAAAACAATTTGGGAACTTTATTTGATGTGACAATATTCTAAGTGTTGTATTTCTTCTTCTTCACAAACTTTATCTTCCCCATCACCACATCCCTTAACCCACCTTTTAAAATATTGCTATTACTTCTGAATTTGTAATCTGCGTTTCAGTGATGTTTGACTTTGCACCTGTTGTGACCTTAGAAGTGTGCACTGCCATTTACTTTGGCTGATATGCTGATCTTCCAATCTTCTTATCAGAAGATTGTAAACTCCTTGAAGATGTGCTCTGGAAAAACTCTTGAGGATACCTTTATGCAGTAAAGGCACTCCAATGTTTTTGACAAATGTCTGGGCTCACTTATGGTGACAACCTGGGGCCAGATACTTTTAGCTCAGAAAGACAGGACAGCAGGAAGTAGAACATAATTTCTCTTTCTGCTCCAGCCAATCAGATAAGACACACAAAGATAAGAATACCCGAGGTGGCTTGGAGTGCTGATGAGATGGTGTAACCAAGAATGCTATAAATTTTAGTTGAAGTTTAGATAGGTTTTGATGGCAGATAAACTTTATAAATGCAATTTACACTTGGGCCCCATCTTCACTTCAATTCTGCAAGCAGATCTTCTTTCCAGACTAATGGCAGCTCTGTGTCAAACCAATCAGCAGAGATGTGAATTGAGTTACATGCTACAGTGATTTATTTCATTAACATTTGGTTTAGGGATCAAATGATAAAATCATTTCTCAAGTTACTGTGGCGAGAATTTCCTATCTCAAGTTATACTGTTGGCAAAAACTTGAATATAAAAATCTTATAATGCAATCTATAGCAATAGTCATTGATTTTTACCTTGCATATGAAACAAGATTAGAAACTAATGAAAATCTGATACTATTAAAAATAACATTTATATAGAACTTAATTTAGTAAGCACTGTCACATATAGTCTCTCTTTTGTATCTTGCAATTACTCTGGTTGATGATATCAATTTTACAAGTGAAGAAATAGGCTCAGAGAGGTTAAGTGACTTACCCAAAGTAACCCAGCTTCTTCTTATTTGGGGCAGAATTAGGACTCAAACCCAGATCCATGTATCCTATATTCCCATGCTTGTCAGTCTGCGGTTCATTTCATCAATGGGAAATTATTCGTTAGGGCAATGTAACAGTTAATTTATAGAACAAATCGATTTTGGTTTCTCTGTTTTGTGAAAGACAATACTGTGTACAGGAAAAGAAAAATCATAAAAGATGAAACATGAAAGGAAGTGTGGATGAAAGACAGACAAAAGGAAGAAAACAACTTGCAAAACAGATGGTGCCTTTTAAATAATGGGTGGTTGTCTCGTCTTTTCCACTTGACGTTGCTGTATGACACAGTGGGCGGGGGCTGACCTCTCTCAAGCCATTCTCACTATGCATATCAACTAAATTGATTAGCTGATGCTTTTCATCCACAGGCCAGTATGTTGAAAACCATAAGTGTTGTTTGTGTTTACTATATCATTTTGTAGAGGTGAAAGATGGCATGGATGAAACTAAAAGTTAATTGGAGTGATTCTAGAACCATCTTTCTACTAAGCATACACCCCCAGAACGACTCCCAGAGACCTCCAGGGAGACCACTGGCAGGACATCTGGGAGAATAACCCAAGTGGGGTGTTCAGACTCATGTGTTGCCAGTGCCCTTTCAGCCCTTAAGTTATACCTGTATAAAGACAAACACAGCCATTTCTACAGGTACACTAAAACAGAAACATATATATATATTTTTCTGAATAAAAGAAGAGAAATGGAGCTGAGTATCAGGCACCCGATAACAGTAATACTGCTCACTTTTGGCTGTTAGATGCCAGGCAGCCTGGGTACTGATCCCCTCTCTGCCTAACTCTGACTGACTAGTCTGCCTCTAACTAATTAGCTCAAGTTTTCTAACTCTGCCTTCTCAACTGAAAAATGGGATGACAGTCTTTCATTATACTCAAACTATAGTAGAGGAAGGTTTGAACGGATGATCAGGGAGCACTGAACATCTCCCATCCTTGCTTGAGACTTCACATTAAGCCAGAATGGGAGCATGGATGAACACAGGGTTAGGAAAACATCCTAGCTGGGAACGTGGGTCAGCAAGGACTTCCAGCCTCTTGAATAATAATTTTCTGAACTTCAACCTCCTCATTTATAAAATGAAGACATGGGACTTATGGATCTTAACAGTGATTCCATCTTTAAAAAATGTTAGACTTGGGGCTTCCCTGGTGGCGCAGTGGTTGAGAGTCCGCCTGCCGATGCAGGGGACACGGGTTCGTGCCCCGGTCTGGGAAGATCCCACGTGCCGCGGAGCGGCTGGGCCCGTGAGCCATGGCCGCTGAGCCTGTGTGTCCGGAGCCTGTGCTCCGCAACGGGAGAGGCCACAACAGTGAGAGGCCCACGTACCGCAAAAAAAAAAAGTTAGACTTTATGATATTATTATGTTGGATTTGTGTGCAATGACAATCTTCTAGAAATTTTTGAAAACTGTGATCCAGCATGATAGGTTTTGCAAACAAATGTAAACAAATGTAGGGAGATAAAAATGTTTTTGTATGCACTCGAACACATACACACAAGAATGAGTCTTTTTCATGTATATAAATAATAAAAACCTAAATGTCAGCCTTCGTGCATCAAATATTTATTGCTTAAAAAATTCAGTGTTCCATGACTCGGAAATTATTAGCATAGCTGAGTTTATGTTTGCATAGCTATTTTAAAAAGCACTTATTTTAATTTAGTATCTATTTACACTTTCAGCATTGTATGCCTATGATATGTAGATACACAGCACCAATATTATATGCTTCTTCTCAAGACAATTGAAGATGGAATTACCCATGACAAGATAACATGTTCATTACAGAGTTTTCTCCTATTTATCAGAGGGAGAAGGCATTCTATTTTTGGTAGTGAGCATCACTCCCTTCCCCCCACCAGAATACAATGACAAGAAAATGATTAATGATTAATGAGTAATGTGCCCCACATTACTGTCAGCAGGAATCCAGTCCAGGCATGGAGGAAGCCTGAATAATTGAAGGGAAGAGGTAATGGTGGTAACATTAGTTATAACAGGTCAGAGAAGTTTCGTTCCTGGGCTTTGTGCCCAGTTTAAAGAATCGTTTACACATTTCAGAGTGTGGTTTTGGGGGTTTTTTTTGGGGTTTTTTTGTTAATTGGTAAGCAACCCTTATGGCTCAGAATCATAGCACAGGGCTCCCAGTAAGTTTAGAAAGAGAGGCTGGACAGAATTGCACGTTCTCCTCATTACTGAAACCTTTCGTGATAACAGTTGCAGTAGAGGTTTTACCTAATGGGTGATAAATGACCACCTTCCAGACGGGCGCCTTATCTCATTTATCACTGGCTTGGAAGTAAAGCACCACTGGAATAGGAATCATAACTGTTGAATGGATCTATACTTTGACTTTCCTTGGGATTTCTTCACATTATTTTATTTATTTATTACTTCATAACAGATAAGGAGATATTGCGCGGCTAATAAATTGGGGGCAGTGGTGAAGGGAATGTGAGGAAAATTCTTCACAGTAACTGACTAAAGCACTTTAACAGAACCTATCTATGCTATTGTAGGAAACCAAAACCAAATTGAACTGTAGTCTCAGAGGAGTGGGGGCAGATCAATCTGTGCAAAGGCAGCCTGAGAGGAAGGGACAAAGTTGTAACGACTGACAATGGGAAGCGGGCATTAGGCAGCCTGAAATGAAGGACCCACTTCACAACAGCCTGCTTGCATCCCTGCTTGCACATTTTGGGCCTTGTTAGCTACTTGGACCTGTGAGTAATGACCTTGTCTTCAACAGTAACTTGAATCTGAAAGAGATGGCTTATACCCATTCATCCACACACACTTTCACACACACACGAACTCTAAGAGTATAAGGAGGTGTGATGGGGCTATAAAAGTTGTTGATGCTGGGTTAAAATGAGATGAAACCAAATGATGTCATTTAAAGCAAAACGAATGTAACCTTGGGTCAAACAATATGTTACTGGCTGAATATGAAGGGAATGTGATCCTGTAAAGGTCAGCAAAATTACAGACGCTTCTTTTGAAATAGATGTTTAAATAGTAGCCTTCAGTCTGATACTACCTTTTTTTTTTTTTTTTTGCGGTATGCAGGCCTCTCACTGTTGTGGCCTCTCCCGTTGTGGAGCACAGGCTCCGGACGCGCAGGCTCAGCGGCCATGGCTCAAGGGCCTAGACGCATGTGGGATCCTCCCTGACCGGGGCAGAAACCCATGTCCCCTGCATCGGCAGGCAGACTCTCAACCACTGCGCCACCAGGGAAGCCCTGATATTACCTTTTAAGGAGGAATTATTAAGCGAATTTTGTTATTTTTGTAATCTAAAAATTTATATTCAGTGTTGAATAATTTTAGGGAAAAATAGTCATCCTATTTATAATAAATAAAACTAGAAGCTATGCAAGAGGTTAGAACTTTAGAATATTTCATAAAAATCAAATCTAATGTAAAGTTTAATATCACCAAAGATAAAAAAAATGAAACGGAAGAAATTCAGTGAGATAAAAGATTTTAAAAAGTTGCAAGGTTTTTGCACAGCAAAGGAAACCATAAACAAGATGAAAAGACAACGCTCAGAACAGGAGAAAATGTCTGCAGATGAAGCAACTGACAAAGGATTAATCTCCAAAATATATAAGCAGCTCATGCAGCTTAATATCAAAAAAACAAACAACCCAATCCAAAAATGGGCAGAAGACCTAAATAAACATTTCTCCAAAGAAGATATACAGACTGCCAACAAACACAGGAAAGGATGCTCAAAATCACTAATCATTAGAGAAATGCAAATCAAAACTGCAATGAGGTATCACCTCAAACCAGTCAGAATGGTCATCATCAAAAAGTCTACAAACAATAAATGCTGGAGAGGGTGTGGAGAAAAGGGAACCCTCTTGCACTGTTGGTGGGAATGTAAATTGATACAGTCACTATGGAGAACAGTATGGAGGTTCCCTAAAAAACTAAAAATAGAACTACTATATGACCCGGCAATCCCATTACTGGGCATATACCCTGAGAAAACCATAATTCAAAAAGAGTCATGTACCACAATGCTCATTGCAGCACTATTTACAATAGCCAGGACATGGAAGCAACCTAATTGTCCAATGACAGATGAACGGATAAAGAAGATGTGGCACATAGATACAATGGAATATTACTCAGCCATAAAAAGAAACGAAATTGAGTTATTTGTAGTGAGGTGGATGGACCTAGAGTCTGTCGTACAGAGTGAAGTAAGTCAGAAAGAGAAAGACAAATAATGTATGCTATCACATATATATGGAATCTAAAAAAGAAAAAAAGCTTCTGAAGAACATAGGGACAGGACAGGAATAAAGACACAGACGTGGAAAGTGGACTTGAGGACACGGGGAGGGGGAGGGGTGGGCTGGGACGAGGTAAGAGAGTGGCATGGACATATATACACTAAGAAATGTAGAATGGATGGCTGGTGGGAAGCAGCTGCATAGCATAGGGAGATCAGCTCGGTGCTTTGTGACCACCTAGAGGGGTGGGATAGAGAGGGTGGGAAGGAAACGCAAGAGGGAGGGGATATGTTTATATGTCTGACTGATTCATTTTGTTATTCAGCGGAAGCTAACACACCATTGTAGAGCAATCATACTCCAATAAAGATGTTGAAAAAAAAAAAAGTTGCTTTAGGGCTTCCCTGGTGGTGCAGTGGTTAAGGATCCGCTTGCCAGTGCAGGGGACACAGGTTTGAGCCCTGGTCAGTGAAGATCCCACATGCCGCAGAACAACTAAGCCCGTGCGCCACAACTAATGAGCCTGCGCTCTAGAGCCCGCGAGCCACAACTACTGAGCTTGCGTTCCACAACTACTGAAGCCTGTGCACCTAGAGCCAATGCTGCGCAACAAGAGAAGCCACCGCAATGAGAAGCCCGCGCACCGCAACGAAGAGCAGCCCCCGCTCACCGCAACTAGAGAGAGCCCGCGCACAGCAAAAAAGACCCAACACAGCCAAAAATAAATATAAATAAAATAGATAAATTAAAAATATATATTTAAAAAAAAGTTGCCTTAGGGTTGAGATTAAGAAAGAGTTTGGCAATTTCATTTCAAAACCTAGGACTCATTTTAAATTTGAGGTTCAAGTGATATGTTTGAGAAGTGAACATACCTTAGGTCTGTTTCTAATTCTTTAAGCTTTATATCCTATGTTACAATATTAAAAAATCAAACAAACGCAAAAGGAGCAACTTATGAAAGGTTGAGTGTTCTCTGTGGCTTGGAAAAAGTTTGCTTTTATTTTTCTCCCAAAGCCAAGAGATTTTAAAGTCTTAATTCAACTTAAATACATAGAGGTTGGTATTTATAAATATAAGGTATAAATGAGAGGCAATTAATTTAACCTACCACCTTCCCATTTTTTGTCTGTTATTAATATATTTCAAGTTAAAACATTTTTAGATGTTCTCACCTCACTTGCTTACTTCAGACATAGCCGAAAACCATTTCTAATACATCTTAAAAGATGTCGTTCACCACTACACCCAAACCAACCAGTATATCCCCAAATGGAGGACAACTCTCTACCCATGGATGAGAAATGTCCTCCTAGAATAGGACTTTGGAAAGATGCTTTACCTTTCCCTTCTGAGGACTATTTAACTTCAACCTACTCAGAAAGTACTGAAGCGTGTGAAGTTCCCTTTATAATCTTTAAGGTGGAAACTCGTAGTTAATGTGCAAAGTGTAGAATTCGTTCTCTGAAGCTGGACTCATTCAGCTCTAACTGGATGCCAAGCTCAATGTTATCTCTCAAATCCAGAATTCTTGTTCTTTATGTGATAAGCTCCAAACAGAAACCTCAATTTTGGTCAAAATCGTTCTGTCTATTGCCACTAGAACTTTACTTGGAGTTCTGTCATTATGTTGAATTTTATCCCAAACCCCCTTCTTTTCCTTGGGTCTTGTGAGCGCACCATGTATCCCTCGGCAGTTAATGCCACTGTAAACAGAAAATTTTCTGGAGACAATATGCTTGTATCCAAATCTGCCTCCATCACTTATAGCTATGGGACTTTGGGAAAATTTCTCCACGTCGGAGAGTCCTCATCGTTAGAGGAAGTGTGAACTAGTATAGCCACTTTGAAGAGCAATTTTGTATTATCTTGTGAAGTTGAATATTTGCATTCTCTACAAACTAGTGGTAGCTCACTGGTGTATATACTAAGAGACATGCACAAGAATGTTCACACGCTTCATTCATGTTCCACAAACGTGCCCTGAGATTTAAGATGGACAAATATTTAGCATGGTTTCTACCACCCTTCCCTCAACCCTAAACATCCAAGGTAGACACCACTAATAGGTCCTGGCAGTCTTTCCTGTTGAGTCCTGGTTTACCCTCACAATTCTTTTCCAACCCAGCTCCACAGGCAACCATCACCAATCAATCAAATTTTGAAAAGACACTTTCTACCTTCTTGGTCTTAGGACAGGTTGGGGCATTGGAGCTGAGTGTACTTTTAAAAATATTTTGAATATACATAATGATAAACAGATTTCCAAAGGCTGATTTCCTGCCTCTTTGTATATTATCGTATCCTGTAAGACAGGCTAATTTCATTAACACTTGTTAGTTGTATTTTCCCTTACAGTTTAAGAAGTGAGTTATATAATGGTTTTAGGGTGAAAAATTATGCTCCCATCTCTTACGTTTTTAACTTCTTGTCCAAATGCTCAGATTTATTTTGCTTTTGTAATTCATACTGATCCATTACACAATGCAGCTAATTTTCAGCTGCCATTTAATTCTTCTATGACATTTTCTTTTTAGATTATTGATACCACCTTTCTGCAGATTGCTTTGGCCTCGTTTGTATATAGCAATCAATAGAAAACAAAAGTCTAATAGGATACAGGGATAGGTTATAGTAACATTCCATAGATCTACACATGGATTCCCAAAATGGGAGGAGAATTTGCCAAATCTGTAATTTCCTTCTCAAATGTTGATATATTATTCTGAGCCACAGCATATATTGAAGTTCTTTCCAACAAACACGTTTAGAAGGAGAAGCACTGAGTCACTGAGCAATTGCTTTAAATTACTAAGGCAAGGAAACAAGAACAAATATGGCTTCACATATAATATGAGAATTTTCAATGTTTCCTAGGCTGATAGTCTAGGCTTCTTATTTTTTGGATTTAGGAGACCCTGGTTAATAATGGATTACTATAGAAACAGTATGGGTGGCTGAGTATAAGTTTAGTTAAAAGATACCTTCCTAAAGAAGGAAAGGAAATCCTTACGCCTTTTGATTAACTTTGTCACTGACACAAAATTCCTCAACAAAATTTTCTTTCAATGATACAAAGCAAGATTAATGCTTGGGAGACAAATTGAATTAAATTGACACCATTGGAGGCAGAGGTCAACTACATTTCGTCCCCAGAATAATTCATTGGCAGCATTTTTGTTTTCAGTAAGGTCCAGACCCAAGCCTTAAACTGGATGAACTAAGGTGGCAGGTAAAGATGCCAGTTAGAAAGATCATTTCTTGAAGATGCCTGCTCTTGTTTTTAGGAACCTGTACTATACTCCCCAAAGCTGCTTTTTAAGATGGATAGAGTATTTGACAATGAGGTTCACAAGCTTTGAGAAGTTCTTCAGTGGGTCTAAAAGCTGGGGGAAGAAGGAAAGCAGACTCCAGACCTGAATGACATTGCATAAGATTCTGAGAATTGCAGAGCTCAGGGGCTCTGGAAACTAAGCTTCCTCCACCCATTTTGAAATGGAGCAATATTTGAAATGTTTGTAGAGATGATGAGTTTCTCTTATTCCTTGATACACATGCTAGTGGTTCTGATAACACTTCATTTTAGTAATACTCTAAGGTGTAGCATTTTTGACTGGTGAGAGACTAGAAGAGAAAGTGCAAAGAACTCAATTTTTTCAAATGCTGAAACTGAGATACTTAAATATTAATCACCCTTCCAAAGTGAACACAATAAGGTAGGGTCATTACCCAGGATTCCTTACTGGAACTAATGGCTTACCTAACCAGGATACCCAATGTCATATCTTTGTCAATCTTCAATCTCTAAAGCTCTCTTTCTCCCTCTCCCCACCCCATAGCCCCTCTACCCACAAAGAGGCAATTTTGCATAAAGGCTGAGAGCATGGACCTGGGGATTAGTGTGTCTGGCTCTTCCATTCCCTAGCACTGTGACTGAAGGCATATTCTTTGCTATCCTTTTGCTGGAGTTCCTCATCTACAAGATGGGGTTAATAACAGTACCTACTCCAACGCATTGCTGTGAAGACTAAATGGGTAATTACAGGTAAAATGCCTGGCAGAGTCAGGCCCTCAATACACGTTCGATACTAGAATCTAAGTCCATAGCTTCCTCTGGGAAGAATTCCTTGCTTTCCTTCCTTTTGACTTTTTGTTCACAGTTACCATCAACTCCTTCTCCTTTTTGACCCCCTCATCTCAGTCTTGGTTAGGTACCCCTCTCTCTGGACCATCTCTGCATGACTTCATTGTAACTCCTGGTCTGTAATTGTTTATTGGTCTGCTGATAAACAGATAACTTTGGACAGGGAAGCTGTAGCCTGTTGATAACGAGATCACCCGGAGCTGTTGGAAGGGATGAGAATGGAGGCAAGAAGACCGGTAAGGAGGCAATTGCAGTTGTCCAGATGAAGGCCGAGGGAGAGGAGCTAAATTAGAGGCAGAATCCATTGAATCTGGTTGTCAAGGATGTGAAGGAGGAAGGACTCCAGGATGACCTCTGCATTTTTTGCGTGTGTGTGTTACGCGGACCTCTCACTGTTGTGGCCTCTCCCGTTGCGGAGCGCAGGCTCCGTACACGCAGGCTTAGCGGCCATGGCTCACGGGCCCAGCGGCTCCGCGGCATGTGGGATCTTCCCGGACCGGGGCACGAACCCATGTCCCTTGCATCGGCAGGCGGACTCTCAACCACTGCGCCACCAGGGAAGCCCGACCTCTGCATTTTTGACATAGACAGTTGGGTCTGGAGATAGGGATGTGGAGGTCAAAGCCGTGCTGAGAGTAACTGAAGTAACGGGCGTAGGTAAGACTGCCTGGGGAGCAGTAATGTGCACAGGAAAGAGAAGAGGGTCAGGGCAGATCTCTGAGAAGTACCAACATTTAGGGGTTGGGCAGAGTAAGAAGAGTATAAAGAAACTTCGGAGAAGAGCCTAAGGCAGAAAGTGATGAGACCTGAGGGAGACCGGCATCACTGAACTGTGAGCTGTACTAGATCAAGGAGATAGATTTTAAAATTATACTTTACAAGATTTTGAAGAAAACAGAAAGGAATATTTATTAAACCTCTACAGAGGGCCTAAATTTCTAAGTTTAGAAATGCCCACACCCCACCCCGCGCCAAAAAAAAAAAAGAAAGAAAAAATCACATTGGAATAAAGAGATTTACATAAACGTAGAACTAAAATATTAAACATTAAAGCAATCAAAACCAAAGGCAAGCATGAAAAGGAGGAAAACCTTAGTAAGTGTTTATGGTGAGGAAAATACCATCTTTAGAAAAAGAGCTTGTATAAATTGTTAAGGAAATATCACTAAGAATGGGATGGATCAATGGGTAAAGGATTTGATGGGAATATTCACAAAATATTCTCACCACAAATAAGAAATGATAATTGTTAAACATGATTTGACGTGTTAGTTAAGGCTAATGTGGTAGTCATATTGCAATATGTAAGTGTATCAAACTAGCATGTTGTACACTTTAAACTTACACAATATTAATGTCAATTATATCTCAATTTTTAAAAAGGAGCAAATACAACTAATAAGCATACAGAAAAATGTTTACTTTCACTAATAGCAAAGAAATGTATTTTAGAATAAAGAGGCATTATTTTTTCCTCTTATTAATTAGTAAAAATAAAGTTTAAATAATAGTACAACAATTGTAACAAATGTTTGTTGAAACCAGCATTCCTAATGATTGTTGGTGGCACTATATACTAATATAGACTTTCGGCAAAAATATCTGTTGGGATGAATCTGGAACCACAAATTGTTCTTGTACAAAGTTTTGCTAGTGTCTCCTAAAAATATCAAAAAGATAGAATATATACATAAAGTAGTTTTGTTAAATCACAGAATCATAAGTAATTATGAAAAGTTAGAATTTACCAATAAGATTTGTTAAATAATCTGTGTGGCCTATAATGAAGCTGTTATAAATAAAGATTATGTAACAACCCCTTAAAATGATTATGATATGTTTGTGAATTAAAAACAGGATCTATATTTATACATACACTGAATATAGTTATACAGAATATGAATATTAGAAAACTAGAAAGCACTTACACTAAAATGTTTACAATGGTTGTCTTAGTGTGGTTGTGTTAAGCATGATATTTCTTCCTCTGTTTCTCACTGTTCTTGCTTCCGTGTTAGATTATATAACTTATAATATATAACTAAAGTGAATATATATGCTTATATAACATATATATATAAGTTATATAAGTTATATATATATATATAAGTTATATATATGTTATATATATAACTTATATATAATATATATATTATATATAATATATATATACACCTTCACCATATATATATACACCTACACCTTCCCAATATATATATATATAACTTATATATATATTATAATATATATAAGTTATATATATATAAGTGCTTATATAACTAAACTAAAGTTATATGCTTATATAACTAAAGTGAATATAAATATAAATTAAATAGTTATTGGATCTTTATTTTTCTCTTTTGTCAGGCTAAATTAAATCATATTGTTCAGTCTCTGATGAGATATGCTTTTTTATTACTAAAAACTATCTTGATGAAAGTTGTCTGGAGACTGTCATACAAAGTGAAGTAAGTCAGAAAGAAAAAAACAAATATTGTATATTAATGCATATATGTGGAGCCTAGAAAAATGGTACAGATGAACCAGTTTGCAGCTCAGAAATAGAGACACAGATGTAGAGAACAAACGTATGGACACCAAGGGGGGAAAGTGGCAGGGGGAGGGGTGGTGGTGTGATGAATTGGGAGATTGGGATTGACATGTATACACTAATATGTATAAAATGGATAACTAATAAGAACCTGCTCTATAAAAAAATAAATTAAATAAAATTCAAAAAAAGAGTTATCTGCAAGTCAAGTAAAATAATTTTGATGCTAATATTCATTATCAAATGACAGTTTCATTAATGACTCTAAAAAGTGACGCATTGTTGATGGCATCTTATGGTGATGTTGATGATCATTATGATTACAGGGATGATGATACAGTAAACTTAGGTGAAAGTTTAAAATTTTCAAAGTTCTTTTTTTCTGTTATCTCATTTGATCCTTAAGGTAATTCTATGAGATCAGCAAAACTGCTATCATCATGTAAAGAGGACTGTGTGTGACTGTGTGTGGCTTCGGACTCTGGAAATATCACTTTCTGCATCTAAAAATGAAGATAACAATATGTCCTTCAGCATTTTGTATATGTAAAGTAAAGCACCTGGTATTGAACCTATAGGTAATTGTCATTCAATATACCTCGAGTCCACTTCCCTAAATGAAAGTATGTCCCTAAAAGGGTCACTGATCAACCAAGTTGAATATAAACTGTGTTGTTACAGCCTCGCAAATGAATAAGCATCATTCATCTGGAGGTTTAATTTGGGTCAGAATTCATGGACCACCTCCTTGAAGGTTCTCAGCACTCCCCTTGGGAGTTCCATGTAGTGAATTAAGATAATCCACTATTGAGAAAGATGCTTTTACATTGTTTGCAGAAATGTCAATCAAAAGCACTGGAAGATCCATTCTCAATGTTAAGTCTCTCCGCTGCCTCTTACACATTCTTCTTAAACCTTTGGCCCTGGCTATCACTCATTTATACCAGCATAATATGATATTCAACGTATTCCACTATTTTATTTTCGGTATTTTGGATTTATGGAACAATATCTCATAGCCCTCCTCAAAGAGGTCTATGTCTCTTGGGTGCTCTGCCTCCCAAACTTATGTGGGAACTAATGGTCTAGGCCAGTGTCTTCAGAATGTACAATATATTTTAGTAAAGATTAAATTTTTGCAAGGGTGAGGATAACTTCCAATTTCTTTCAAATACCAAATCCTAAGCAAAGACATGGGAATACGCCTTGCTTAAAATATATGTCAGGAGCTTTTTCATGATGAAGAAAACATAAATGAACTCATCTTGGAAACTATGAAGGCTATATATGCACAACGCATTATTGCACTGTTTTGCTAATGTGTTCTATTATTTTGTTCTTTAGTTTCTATATCTATGTGTTTCATCTCCTTAACAGAACTATAAATCCATCAAAGGTAGGGATTATAGCTGCACCCGCTGGAAACCCTCATGGTGCTGAGTAGTTTTATGCAGAAGTGTAAGCACCTGGGAAGCTAAGACTTGCTTTCCTATCTTGGTTTCACTACCTTTTTGAACGTGTGGCCAAGGGCAAGTTACTCAAGTTACCTTACTGCTCTAGGTCTCTGTTTCCTTATCTACAGAATGATTAGAATACTGTCAAACTCAGGATTTCTGTACAGATTAAATGTGAGAAGGTACCTGTCAGATGGGTGTCATTTAGTAAACATTAGATTTCTTCCCCTTCTTACTTTTTCAAAACTTATTGGAAAAAAAAAACACCTAACAACTTCTATTTAGTTGGATTTACTACACCTGAACTTACTGCATTGCATATTCACTCTATTCAAATGATAATAACTTCTCAGCCGATGGATGCTGCATTACTGAATTGTTGCTGTTACTTCAAGCCCATGTTTAATGAATCACAGGAGACTTTTGCCTGTGGTTTCACAGAAATTAAAGAGCCTTTATCTTCCAGGTCTAAAATCAGGGAAATGTGTCCCTTGAAATTAATAACATGTGGTCATTAGCAAACCCGTACCCCAACCTGAGGCCTGGTTCGTAGGTGTTACAGGTGAGCACCCCTGGGCTTGTTACGAATTCCATGAGTCATTTGGTTAATTCCTTCATTGATAACGCTAAATTACCCTGCACAATGAGGCATCTGTTCAGAGTAACAATAAGATTCTGACAGGCTCTGGACATTTGACCAGCTCTCCATATCTAGACAGAGGCTGTCAGGGAGCATGAACAGACAGTGGGTCAAAACTTCCCTGAAATCTAATTCATCAAATGTTATTTTTACATGATGTAATTCAACAATCTGTTTTCTTTTCCATGGGATCTCTGACTCCTTCTCTTTTTCCTCTAAAACACTTCAGGTCTGACTTGCTGACTTTGGACTATTTTAACCTAATTCTTGAGTTGGTATAGTGTTAACTGAAAAGCCTACACCTTCCCAAGTTTTCCTTCACCTAAGTTTGAAATTCCTGACATTCAAGGCATTTCTTCACAACAGCATTTATGATACAATGTTTCTGTTCTCTTTGAATACTATTACGGTACTGGTGGTGGTGAGTTTGTGGGTGCGGAGAGTCCTGTTCGTGACATTTTGAGACTGAAGACTCATTCTTGACAATTTGAAAAAACTTAATAGCGCTTCCCTGGTGGCGCAGTGGTTGAGAGTCCGCCTGCCGAGGCAGGGGACACGGGTTCGTGCCCCGGTCCGGGAGGATCGCACATGCCGCGGAGCGGCTGGGCCCGTGAGCCATGGCCGCTGAGCCTGCGCATCTGGAGCCTGTGCTCCGCAGCGGGAGAGGCCACAACAGTGAGAGGCCCGCGTACCGCAAAAAAGACAAACAAACAAACAAACAAAAACTTAATAAAGCATTTCAATTATTTTCTGTGCTCCAGCCAGTTTTCTTTGAATATTACTGGAACAGAAAGTCCACTAGAACATACGTTTCACAGGGGCAGACATCTGCATGTGTATTTTGTTCACTGTGCAGAACAGGACCTGTCACATGTTAGGCATGTGATGGATAATTATTGAAGGAACAGAGTCTAAAAATAAAAGAGAGCAGTGAGTCTTCTTTAACATGCTGTTTATTCCATTTTCATTTATTCTTGTCCTGCTGCCCTTTTCTTTACCTGGAAATAGAATTTAAAAAGGTGTATAAAGAAGAGGAGACTGGAAATTTGTATCTCTTAATCCCCTTCACCTAATCTGCTCATCCTTCCACTGCCGCCCTTCTGGTAACCACCCATTTGTTCTCTGTATCTATGAGTCTGTTTGTTTTGTTTTTTATATTCCACATATAAGTGAGGTCATATGGTATTTGTCTTTCTCTGTCTGATTTATTTCACTTTGTATAATACCCTCGAGACCCACCCATGTTGTCACAAATGGCAAGATTTCAATATTTTATGGCTGAGTAATATTCCATTATATATACATATACTACATCTTTTTTATTTATTCATCTATTTATGGGTGCTTGAGTTGCTTCCATATCTTGGCTATTGTAAATAATGCAGCAGTGAACATTGGGGTGCATGTATCTTTTCGAATTTGTGTTTTTTGTTTTCTTTGGTTAGAAACCTAGAAGTGGAATTGCTGGATCAAATAGTAGTTCTTTTTTTTAAGTATTTGAGGAACCTCCATACTGTTTCCATAGCAGTTGCACAAATTTATAATCCTACCAGCAGTGTACAAAGGTTCCCTTTTCTCCACATCCTTGCCAACACTTGTTATTTGTCGTCTTTTAAATAAGCCACAGGGAAGTAATATACAGCATAAGAAATATGCTCAATAATATTGTAATAACTTTGTGTGGGACAGATGATTACTGGCTTATCATGGTGATCATTTCATATTATGTGTAAAAGTCAAATCACTTGGTAGTATACCTGAAACTAACATAACATTGTACATCAACTACATTTCAATTTAAAAAAAAAGAAGAGGAGAGAGAAAGCATAGGACCACTTCTTTGTGCTCTTGGCTTGAAGCTTGGACCCTCCTCTGCAGATGGTATGGTAAGTTGAAAGAGCACATAGGGGTTCACAGGAAGGGCTGCTTTGCATGGGATGCTAAGAGGAAGTCTGTCTGTGAAGGTGCTTCATTTTGGGGGAAGACTTTGGGAGGTTCTTACCACCTAAGCTGAATGTAGCCCAATATAGGAACCGATTATGACTCCCTAGTTGTGGTGATCTCTCCCTAATAATATCTTTCACAAATATCAGTCCCACATTTGTACACATTATGTCCCGCACACCTCTGAGCTGAAAGTGGATCACTTCAAAGTATCGCACGGAGAAGAGATGAGGCTTCCAGCATATTGAAGAATTTCTTCTAAAAGCCTCTTACTAAACTTAGTAAGATACGTCTTTGGGACATAGCTTCTGCATCCATGTCAAGAAAGAAAGAATAATCCTGCTCAGTAAATGTTAGTTGAATGAATGAAATATTTATTGTATGAATGAGAAAAACATGAATGTATTAGTGACTCATCATATATGTTTTTGTTCTGGGGGCTGTATTGTAGGGCATTGTGAGGGCTTATTAGTCTGAAACAGAAGATGTGGGCTCAGTCTTGGTGATGTTACTCATTCTGTGAGTGTGGTAGGCACTTTTTGGCTTCCACCCAATTATCTATTATTCAGAGCCCTAATTTTCCTTTGGGGAATTCAAAGTTCCCTTGTTCTCAGACATGTGATTTGGGTTGAGTGACCTCAGTCATCATCAAGGATACTCCCATGGGGGTGTTGGGAAGACTAAATGAGTTAGTATATGCAAAGCACTTAATAAGTATTGCTGTTGTTACATAGAGCTATTTTTCCTTTGTTTATGAGTAATTTCTCTAAGATTTTGCAACAATACAAATCACTGGAATAAATGACATTCTGCTATTTTATCTTAAACTCCACAGCTTCTCTTCTCATTTATGAACTCATTCAACCAACCAGCCAATCAATTTTTATGATGCGGCTGGTACGTGCACATTACTTACAGAAGAGAACAAAGGCAAAGAGAACATGGTTTACCTTTTCGTGGAACTTACTAGACACTTGTCTTATTCAGAACTTTCCCTCATCTAAAGGGCCTGAGGCCAAGACTATCATACTTGGTGCAAATGAATAAAATGTACAGCTACAGTGAGGAAAAGGCCCATTTTTACCCATTCATGATTTAATTGGATGTAACTAGAAGATCTGGTAAGTTGTATTCTGTAGGTTTTTTCCCCTATATTCCAGTGTCTAGTATCCAGAGTGATACGAGGGAACAGAAGCGAGGTCTGATATACAAGTTCAGCTGCTTGCGGGATCTTTTTAAATTGAGGTACAAAAGGACTACCAAATCCCACTGTTTTCAATAATATCATATGCTCTCACAAAAGCCTCCCTCAGCCCCGGTGAAAAAAAGTCAGTAATTTAAAATTCTATTTTATGGGATCACATATAAAAGAAATAGCACATTTGGCTTTCCTAATCACAGCTGCAGGCCTGAGAGGGCAGACTTTTGAACTCAGTGTATCTTACAAGTGAAGGTTGACTCTCTTCTTACCCTCTAGTTATCTCTCTTTTCCCCCATTTCTTTGTGTAATTTTTTTTTTTTTTTTTTTTTTTTTGGCTGCATTGGGTCTTCATTGCTGTGCGTGGGCTTTCTCTAGTTGTGGCGAGCAGGGGCTACTCTTCATTGCGGTGCGCGGGCTTCTCATTGCAGTGGAGTCTCTTGTTACAGAGCACAGGCTCTAGGCACGTGGGCTTCAGTAATTGCAGCATGCGGGATCTTCCCAGACCAGGGATTGAACCCGTGGTCCCCTGCATTGGCAGGCGGATTCATAACCACTGCACCACCAGGGAAGTCCCTCTTTGTATAATTTATTGGGGGAAAAATCTAGTGGTAACAGGCATATATAGTTGTGCCATGATATTGCTGCAATATTTTTAAAAAATGTATAAAATGAGGGTTGACAAAACGCATAAAGCTTGGAGAATCTTCAAGTTCTGCGATTCTGGGACTAAATACTATGGATGTTTCTTTCCTCTCATTGTGGAATCATCTTTTTCCCAACTCTTTTTCCTGGAGAGTTCCTATTCAGACCTTCAATACACAGTTCAAATACCACATCCTCCAATCTTCTCCCATTCTCTCTGCACTCTGAGTATTTCCCCCTTAGAGGTATAACTATATAAGTATTACTGTCATTGCTCTCATTGCACTGTAGATACTTGTTGATTCGTCTAGATTTTTCCAGGTCATGAGTTCCTGGAAAGTGGAGTTGGTGCCTCACTTATCATAATTGTAGATATCATGCATAGTAAGTTGCCTATTCCAGAGCAGGTTTCAGTAAATGTCTGTGGAATGAATAAATAAGTATCCCCCATTTTGTGACCTGACCAGGCTTTGGGCTTACATGGAAATTAGGTGATGTGTGTCTGAAGGCTCAGGGATTTTAAAGAGTTAGCTTATGAAAACTGGGATTAATGGTTTGGTAGACGGGCTCAATTCTTCTGCTAATCTCTTTTGGGGAAATCTGTGATTCTGTTATATTGTCCCTGATACAGGGACAGAGTGAGCCATACAAAAGTGAAAGATATGTATATATTTTGCAATAACATAAAATGTATTATTATATAGATGTGCTTCTTAATGCTGTATTTGAAATTTGGTTTTGTGAGCTAATAGGTCTTTAAAAACAATTTGCATGTTTGTACTCCCATGTTTATTGCAGCAATATTCACAATCGCCAAGACATGGAAACAACTTAAGTGTCTGTCAACAGATGAGCGGTATATATACAATGGAATATTCAGCCACAAGAAAGAAGAAAACCTGCAATTTAGGACAACGTGGATGGACATTGAGGGAATTATGCTAAGTGACATAAGTCAGACAAAGAAAGACAAATACTGTATGATCTCACTTTTTTGAAAAAAAATTTTTTTTAACATGATCTCACTTTTATGTGGCCTGTAAAAAAGCCAAACTCGTAGAAACAGTGCAATGGTGGTTACCAGATGCTGTGGGTTGGGAAACTGGGGAGATGTTGCTTAAGGGTAAAAACTTGCAACTGGTAGGTAAACTGGTTCTGGAGATCCAATGCACAACATAGTGATTATAGTCAGCAATACTGTATTATAAACTTCAAAGCTGCTAAGAGACAAGATCTTAATTGTTTTTCCTGCACACACACACAAAATGAGAATTATATGATTTAATAGAGGGGTTAGCTAATGCTATGGTGGTAATCATATTGCAGTACAAATGTATTAAATCAAGACATTGCACACCTTAAGTGTTCCCAATGTTACATGTCAATTATTTTTCAATAAAAAAAAAGGGGAAGAAAAAGAGAATGGGGAATTCCCTGGTGGTCCAGTGGCTAGGACTCTGTGCTTTCACTGCTGAGGGCACAGGTTCAGTCCCTGGCCAGGGAACTAAAGATCCCACAAGCTGCACGGTACAGCCCCCCCCTAAAAAAAGAGAGAGAGAATGGATGTGGTAGTCATTCTATAATGCATACAAAACAAAACAAAACAAACAAACAAAGAAACTGTATTTAAGTACTACTTGAAAAGGTCCTATCTTCTTCATAATCACATAGTAACAGAAACTATGGACTGGCTACCTCCCAAACCTCCTTTCCCTTATCTTCCTCCACTTTGGAGAGTCCAAAGCTGAAACATCTTCCCATATCTCCCTGCGCTAGTGTTGGCCTTAGTATGCATTTCTAGCCAATGAGACAACGGCAAAAATCTCCAAGGAGGACTTCCTTTCCCAAAGTGAAAGACAAGGCCGTGCCTCTTCTTCCTGCTCTCAACATGGACATGATGCAGGAACCATATGATACCATGAGGACTAATGCCACAACCAGAGATGGAAGAGTAAGAAGATGGAAGGAGACTGGATCATGGAAGATATCACTGAGCCATCCTACCAGTCCTGCATTGCCTCCTTGGGTCTCCTTATGATGTGAGCTAAATAGACTTATTTGTTTAGGCCACTACAGTGTAGTTTTCTGCTCCTCTCAGCCCAAGACAAACACAACGCATACATGTTGCAATAGGCAGTAAAATGAGCAACCTGGAAATCTCAGTGGCTATGCACAAAAGGAGTTTATTTCTTGCTCACAGTATGCCTGCTGTGGTTTAAGTGACTCTCTACAGGGCTGTTTTCCATGTCTTAGCTCAGCATTCCAGCTCTTATGGCAACTTTATGTCAACACATGCCCCCTGATCCCTGCAGATAGGGAAAGAAGCAGAGTTGGAGATTCTATCAAGTGCTGTTAAAAACCCTGGCGGGAAGTGACACACTTCACATCTGCTGCACACATTTCATTGGCCACGCCAAATCACCTGGCCAGGACTAACCACAAGAGTACAGAGAAGAACAGTATCCTTACAGCCTGGAAAGAGGAGACTGGAAATATTGGTGAGCAGCACTAATGTCTAGCCCACACATCAGAGACCTGTCAGTTGAAAACTAAAGGAGTGATGTTATTGAAAAAAATCACAGGGCAAAGATGTTAAGATGGGTTGATAAAATAAGTGTGTTAAAAGCAAAATTTTCTGGTGCTAGTAAATAACACAACCCTCTTATCTTTCCTACATGGTATTGGTTCAGAGTGCAGTTTTGCTAGTAATTGGCATGGAGGCAGGTGTGATGCTCACCAGAGCTACACAACACAGTAGAACTTGGAGACATTCTCACTTACTCACTGGTGATTTTCCATGAGTTCTCTTATTTTTCTCCTCCAAACGTTGAATCTGCTGTGATTCTGAAGATGAAATAGGAAGAAAAGCTGCTGATTTGTAATTGCTCAGAACACTTTCCAGCTGCCCTCTCAGCAGGTCCTTCTGTGTAACTTGTTTTCTCACCATTGAAACTCCAGTAAAGTGATTTCTGAAAGTCTCTGGGAGTTTGGTAAACAGAATTGAGTTGCCCTGTGACTCTGAACACCAGGCTTTCATGGGGACTCAATGAAGAAGTTGTCAGCACACTAGAGGGTAGTTGCCTCAAACTGAGGAAGTATCAGCCAATAAAACATGCCTTCCTATAAATAGTGCGCTAATGTGTTATCACCGACATTCAGTGAGAGTAGCAAGGAAGTGTGTAGGGAAAAAAAAACCCTGTCACAGCGTTAGGTCTGCTGCTGAGTATGATGTTTAGTACTGTAAAAATCTTTGAAGTCAGACATGAGGCTTTTAGTTCAGCTTTGACGCTTTCTAGTTGGGTGGCTTAAATCTGTTTCCTCATCTATGTAATGGAGATGACACTACCTATCTCACAAGATTGCTGGGAGGATGGACAATCATAAAATTTGAGATTTATTTGCTCCATTTTAAAATTGTTTTCTCCTGTCCCCTATGGGTTTCTTTCTTCTCATTAGAGGAAAAATAATTGTGGGTAAGTTGGTTTAGATTTTTCAGGATCAGAATAATTCCTTTAAAGTTTTTCTCTAAAAGTTCTCCATTAAAATTTTTATACTTCATTGAAATGTTTCAGACTTAAAAGGAAAAATCCAACTCCTTTCTTGTCAGACATCCTTAGAAAATTATCTCATAAAAGTTAACATTTGAATTAGTTCTTATTTTTGGGGGGGGGGGATCCAAAAACGGTTATGATGCAGGGGAAAATGTTTTGATTAAACGCTGGACTTGTTGTGTCTATTGGAGGCTAGACTTACTGGTGTCAGGGAAGAGCTGTGAGTTCAGCCCACACAGGGAGATGAAGGTGAGAAAATGCTGGTTGGGCAGGATGGATACCAGCAGGGAGTCCAGGAAAGTCTTTAATCTTGAAAGCCTTAGATGGAAGTTGTGATGGATTCTGACCACACCCAAATACAGTAGCACCTTAAATGGGTCAGGCAGATTAGGTTCAGAATAGGACCTTGGAAGAAGGCAAGGGTGCAGAGATAAAGAGGAGTTGAAGGGTGATATAGGATGGCAATAATAATAATAATTGCAGCTAATGAATACTGAGCCACAGCATTATAATGTGTGAATGATAATAAAAATGGCTAGCATTTATTTGGGACTTACTATGGGTTGGGTGTCATGCTAAGTGCTATCTCATTTAATCTTCAATATAACCCTATGTGACAGTTTCTATCATTATCCCTATTTTACAGACAAGGAAAGTACAGCTTCTTAATTTCAAGTAACTTCCCCAAGGAAGTAAAGGGTGAAGTAACAATTTGAACTCATCTCTGCTTGGTTATTAATGGTATTTCTTCTCCCCTGCTTTGCTATACTGTCTCCATATTAGTGAGGTTGCCAGAGCCCTGTGGCTTCTCAAAAGAGCTGCAGAGATCAGACATCAGACAGCAAAGGAATGAAGGTGGAGCAGTTAAGAGAGGGCATAGTTATTAAAGAGTTTAACTAGATTACATGAGGAAGGTGAAATTGCCATGTGGCTGTCTCTGGTTTAACCCCTCACCATGGAGGCATCCCAAGCTCTTTTCTGGTCCTATCTACACTCAACATAACCAATGGGGACTCTGTTCTCTCAGTTGCCTATAAATGTGATTTTAAAAAGTGATGAAAGCTGAGGTTGGCATTGAGTTGCCAATATTTGAGAAATATAATGTCAAAGTTGGCCCCTTCCTTTCTTCTTAGAATATAGAGTGCAGAGGGAAAATAGGTGTAATGTCTAAAAGCTAGTATCCGCTAGATTTAATGTCAGAACAATCTCATACTCAATGGACAAAATTTCAGCAAATATAATTTTAAAGCAATTCAAGTCTTTTATATGTATTTTTTTTAATTTTTAAATTTATTTTTATTTATTTTTTAACACCTTTATTGGAGTATAATTGCTTTACAATGGTGTGTTAGTTTCTGCTTTATAACAAGGTGAATCAGTTATACATATACATATGTTCCCATATCTCTTCCCTCTTGCGTTTCCCTCCCTCCCACCCTCCCTATCCCACGCCTCTAGGTGGTCACAAAGCACCAACCTGATCTCCCTGTGCTATGTGGCTGCTTCCCACTAGCTATCTATTTTACGTTTGGTAGTGTATATATGTCCATGCCACTCTCTCACTTTGTCCCAGCTTACCCTTCCCCCTCCCCATATCCTCAAGTCCATTCTCTAGTAGGTCTGTGTCTTTATTCCCGTCTTACTCCTAGGTTCTTCATGACTTTTTTTTTTTTTCCTTAGATTCCATATATATGTGTTAGCATACGGTATTTGTTTTTCTCTTTCTGACTTACTTCACTCTGTATGACAGACTCTAGGTCCATCCACCTCACTACAAATATCTCAATTTCATTTCTTTTTATGGCTGAGTAATATTCCATTGTATATATGTGCCACATCTTCTTTATCCATTCATCTGATTCTGGACACTTAGGTTGCTTCCATGTCCTGGCTATTGTAAATAGAGCTGCAATGAACATTTTGGTACATGACTCTTTTTGAATTATGGTTTTCTCAGGGTATATGCCCAGTAGTGGGATTGCTGGGTCGTATGGTATTTCTATTTGTAGTTTTTTAAGGAACCTCCATACTGTTCTCCATAGTGGCTGTACCAATTTACATTCCCACCAGCAGTGCAAGAGGGCTCCCTTTTCTCCACACTCTCTTCAGCATTTATTGTTTGTAGATTTTTTGATCATGGCCATTCTGACCAGTGTGAGATGATAAAGGAAACCATAAAAAAGACGAAAAGACAACCCTCAGAATGGGAGAAAATATTTGCAAATAAAGAAACTGACAAAGGATTAATCTCCAAAATTTACAAGCAGCTCATGCAGCTCAGTATTGAAAAAACAAGCAACCCAATCCAAAAATGGGCAGAAGACCTAAATAAACATTTCTCCAAAGAAGATATACAGACTGCCAACAAACACATGAAAGAATGCTCAACATCATTAATCATTAGAGAAATGCAAATCAAAACTACAATGAGATATCAGCTCACACCAGTCAGAATGGCCATCATCAAAAAATCTAGAAACAATAAATGCTGGAGAGGGTGTGGAGAAAAGGGAACCCTCTTCCACTGTTGGTGAGAATGTAAATTGATATATGTATTCTTATATTTCCTAAGTATCACGATTCTTAGAATCTCCGTTCAATTCTAAGTATCTCCAATTTCCTGTCCCATCCCCTGCCTTCATGTACAGTGGTTGGTCCCATATCTCTTACTTCAAAACTCCCTCTGTGACTTTTCTTCTAGCCTACGTCTGCATACTCTTGTCTTTTCCCTCTGTATCACAGAGCTTCTCCTCTCATGGTGGAGGACATGAAGAGAGTGAGAGGGTCAAGATCGAATCCTCATTAGCGGGCTGCAGAGGAGGAAACCTGGAAAATTCTTACCTTAATAACTTGTCCTCTAATACAAGTACGGTTGAGTGCCAACTCTTGAAACAGGGAGTGAGGGTGTGTAGGGCAGCTGCTTTCACATATGGCATGGAAAGCATTGTGGTGGCGCTCATAGATCAGTTTGCCATCTCTGACATGCAGGCCCTCCGTTTCTGATTATCCAGAGAATCATGAAAGGCTATTAGTTTAATTTTGCACTGGAGAGTGCTCTTAATGTAGGCAGGCTCACTGAGGCAGCTCTCAATCATGCTCGAATATTCACTTCAGGACATGTTTGGCCTCTAGAAGTAATTCATACTCAGTGGTCCAGAAAGAAGAACCCCCAGTAGGAAAAATGAAAGTATCTTTCTCTCATACAAAACAAAGTGTATTATTGCTTCAAGCCAAACTCCTACAGTCCATAATTGTATCTCATTAAGGTTCCTTAACCCTAGCGTTACTGCAGTCTTGCTCAGTACAGAAGGCAAACATTTATTAATTTGAGGCCAGATGGAAAGCTTGATAGATTTTACTACTATGCCCAAGAAAGCAATTTTAAAAAATATAATTGATGCTTAGTAAATTGAATGCATACTTTGATTGCAGTACTTTCCTACTCGGGTTTAGTGCATCGTTTATGGAACTAAAGCCACATTGCAAGGGTTATCAGTCAGCTAAACATTTTAAGGTAAGAACTTGTAGCTAATTCCAGATCTATGCACACAGTTTTAAAAAGGGATGTGCTAAGTGTATTTTTGGAAGATGGCTTACTTGTAAGAAACAATATTTATACTATTGGAGTGGAAAATAAAAAAAAATTAAGGTTGATTTAATTTACTTTTCTATCTATATAAATAAGGGATACACACAAGCTGACCCAGAGTTTAGTGGTCTCATAAAATAGCAGGATTTATATGTGGGCTGAGAGACTGTGATCATATATATGCTTGGTTTTATAGAATAAGCTGCAACGATAACAGTAATAAAAGAGACCATAAATGACTAAAATACCACAGTAACCAGAACCCTCACTGGGACCAACAATCCAACAGACAGTTTCCCCATAAAACCTTTTATCTGAATGCTTAATATGTAGGTAAAATGGAAATTTGTGTTTTGTGTTTGAGGCGCCAACTGATAATTTATATCCACTGTCCATTTTTCTCCATTTTCCTTTAGGTTTTGGCTGGGCACATTGCTAACCAGGTAATGACTTAGTTCTTGAGGCTCTTTTGTAATTAGATAGAGCCATCTGACTAAGTTCTAGACAATGGGACTTGAGAAGATGTGATCTGTGCAACTTCTACCAAATACCCTGTAGATGAAGAAGCGTGCTTGTTCTTCTGCCTCTCTCCTACTTGCTGGATGCAGACATGAGGATGAGTGTGGAGCAGCCACTTTGGAAGCAGAGATGGACACTGCACATTGAGAATGGTGGACTTTCTCTCTCCTAGACCTTGTGCACCATTCCTGGGCTATTGCCTGAGAAAGACACTTCTATCTTGAAACTATGTGTTTGTGTTCTCTTTATTATAAGAACATAGAACGTGCCATAATTAATATAGAATTCTAATATTTTGTGCCCATTCATTGGGAGATGGTTGCCAATGAGAAATCGAGTCCTTTCAACAGAGGCCATTGGAAGGAGAAGGACCCTCTTCCAGTCAGCACTGTGCCTTCCAAATGGTGATGCTATAAAAGCTCATCAGAATCAAAGGGAAGATGCCGTTCATTGTGTAAAATGTTAGGGAAAGCCTCCCAGAATAAGTGACATTTGTACTGAGATTTGAATGATAAGTTGGCATTTGCCAGCTGGGGAGTATCTGAACCAAGACATGAAAGGATGTGGCTAAAAATGTAGAGGTTCTGGTGAGATTGTAAAAGTCATTCTTTGAGGCAGCACTTGTAAGACCACTGTATGTCTTGTTAGGGAGCTTGCACTTTATTCCATAAGCAATGGAGAAGTGTCAAACAATTTAAATTATGGAATTAAAGTATCAAATCTGTGTTTAGAAAAAATACTCTGGCAGCACTGAAGGAGAAAAGTTGGAATGGGGAGAAAGTGGAGGCAGGGCACCATGGTTTCCAAAGTCCTCTCATTCACCTAATTCTTGCCAAGGATACTTTCTATCTGCCTATCATCTATCTATCTATGTATCTATCTATCTATGTATCTATCTAATGTACACTGTGTATTTCAAAATTTGGCCTCAATGTATAATATTTTTTAACATGTATTAGAAACACATATTTTATTTTTAAAAAGTTTGTATATGTACCTCTTTAAACTATCCTGTGTACCTCCATGGTACACACAGCATACTCAGGACAAATACTCAGCTGGTACACATTGGTATACCTTTTATGTTGTTAAAATATTGAAATAACATCCTTCAAGCCTGTTAAATTGCTTTCCTCAGCTCCTGAGTGTCCCACTCCCACAGCTCTGGCTACCTGATGTACCCCTAGGAACACAGGACCTTCTCTTGATCTAGCAACCGCTGTGTCTGCAGGGTCCTGTCCTGTACTGGAGCTAACTTCTGCTCTGATTGGTCAAGCCTAGTTATAATTATTATTTTTTTATTTTTAAAAACATCTATTTATTTATTTATTTGGCTGAGCTGGGTTTTAGTTGCAGCACGTAGGATCTTTGTTGCTGCGTGTGAGATCTTCCTTGCAGCATGTGGGATCTTTAGTTGTGGCATGCGGGCTCTTAGTTGTGGCATGCGGGATCTAGTTCCCTGACCAGGGATCCACCCTGGTCCCCGTCACTGGGAGCGTGGCATCTTAAGCACTGGACCACCAGGGAAGTCCCCAAGCCTAGTTATAATTAGTTTAAAAATATTTTGAATAGAAACACTGGAAGCACATGTACAGATCATAAAGTATTTTTGCTAAAAAACAGCAGGAGAAAAGGAGAAAAGAGAACAAATTTGAGACAAGTTTTAAACATAAAATGTAGAGAACTTGGTGACTGATTAAATGTGGGAGTGAAGAAGAGGAAGTGTTAAAAAATCTGGGGTTTTAGTTTGTGTAAGTAGATAGTTGGTGATGACATTAGAAAATTGATACAGGTTGCACAAACTTGTAGAGCAGAGATGATAAGTTTGGTTTAAGATTTATGGAAATTGAGATGCCTTTACAGCATCCATGTGGAGACAGTTCAGAAATGATTGGATACATTGGTGTGCTGGTAAATGTTTAACAAGTGACTCTCAAACAATAAAGAAAGTTGTTTTCAGGGGTAGCATTTGTTCATTTCTATGGTGTAAATACTCACACCACGTTGTGCTCAACTGTAAGCTACCAATGTAATATCACTAATGCCGAGTTGGGAAGAGATGGGCACAATCTGCTCTCACAAGCCCTCTCCAGCCGTCATGGGTTGGATATAAAGCTTTGGATCTCAGCACGAGGTCTGAAGATAGTACATAGATTTGGCGGTCAACAAATTGTGTGTGTTTTAAAATCTTTAAAATGGGGGCTTCCCTGGTGGCGCAGTGGTTGAGAGTCCGCCTGCCAATGCAGGGGACACGGGTTCGTGCCCCAGTCCGGGAGGATCCCACATGCCGCGGAGCGGCTGGGCCCGTGAGTCATGGCCGCTGAGCCTGTGCGTCCGGAGCCTGTGCTCTGCAACGGGAGAGGCCACAACAGTGAGAGACCCGCGTACCGCAAAAAAAAAATTAAGTGTGATTCTCTGTTAATTGGAACATTCATCCCATTTGCTTAAAAATTTTTTTTCTTGCTATATATTTTTATTATTGTTTTTAATTTAATTCTTTTGAAGTATAGTTGATTTATAATGCTGTGTTAGCTTCAGGTGTACAGCAAAGTGATTCCGTTTATATATATATATATATATATATATATATATATATATATTTTTTTTTTTTTTTAGATTATCCCATTTTCTTTTGTCTCCACCCGGATCCAGTCAGGAGACAGAAACTACACAATAGTTTGAATAGTTATGATTTAACATCAAGCATTATGAACTATTTACAGGAGATTAGCTATGAAGAGGCAATAAAGGAGATCTCTAAAGAATACCCCAGGGCTGAGGGAGAGAATCCAAGGAAGGACACACTTGGACCCCCTCCTCTGACCCACACGAGGCTAGGATTCAGATGTTGTTGAAGAGGATATGGCTGCCGCCCACCATGGCTGGTGGTGAAAGTCTTTGGGTTATTTTGGGCCAAAGTTGGTCCACATTTGATGGGCCAAGTTAGTTAGCAGGGAAACGTGGGCTGAGACTTGCAAGAAGAAAATTGTTAACATACACAAATAAACTCATTCATATCACGAGCAAGGAGAAAATATGTAAAACTACTATAGTTCTCATTTCTGTAATTATTCATGAGGTTTCTTCTACCACCCATTATATATTTTTTCTTTCCCCTCAGCCAGAACCTCAGTTGGTTGGGGTTCTTTCCCTGGTGGAGTGACCCAAACCTTCGTTCCTGAGGAATCCAAATTCACAATTGTCCTGCCTTTTTTGGTTGCTGTAGTTTTCCATTAATTTTTACTAGTATTGGGCACAGAACTATTATGAGGTGCCCTGGAAACCCCTGGTTCTAGACACAGGCTTCCTTGCCTTTGTTGTGTGGAAACAACTTGATTTCCCCTTGGAAATCAGAATCAGTCTCTCTAGGAGTAGAGTTACTACCTTTTGTACCTGCTGGGTCAGTGGCATAAAGAGCATCAAATGGTCAGGCGGCAGTCTCATTTTCCAATTAATTCTGTGACTCCATGGATGGTAGTTATGGTGGTAGCATTATAGGGAGGGACGGCAAATCCATATCGAGAATATATGTCTATTCCAGTGAGAATGAATCTCTGTCCTCTCCATGATAGAAGCCATGTAGTATAATCAACCTGCTAATAGTTTACTGGCTGGTCCCTCCATGCAATGCTGCCATACTGGGGACTCAGTGTTGAACTCAGCAGTAGTTTTGGCAAGATCGGCTTCAGTAAGGGGAAGTCCATTTTGTTGAGCCCAGGCTCAACCTCCATCCCTGTCACCATGGCCACTTTGTTCATGGGCCTAAAGAGAAAGCACTGTGTCTTGGGAAAGAAGCTGACTGACATCCACATACCACATCATTTTGTGCACCTGGTTAACAGCCCACTCTGCAGTGGAAACCCATGGGTGGGTATTCAAATAGGGTACAAATATCTTCACAGTCTGTCCATTCTAAGGAGTCCATCTACAATAGCTCTTCCCCAGAATTCCTTGTCACCAATTTTCCAATCTTGTTCTTTCTAAGTCCCTGACCAGAAAAAACATCATTTCCCACAGCTCTCTCTCTCTCTATGTTCTATAACTACTTCCTTTCTCCACCCTTTTAGGGCTAGGGCTGAAAATGGAAACCCAACAACCTATTGTTCATCCTGTGGTACCGCCTCATCTCTCACTGGTTTCCCTTTATGCTACCCAGGCCTTTATAAATTGTACCCTCACTGATCACGCCTCAATCATGCCACTTGAATGAGCCATGTGTTACTTTCTGGTCCCTTATTGACATAAACCCGGAGTGCTGAGCTCCTCTGTCTGGATTTCCATCTTCTCATGGTAATACTTATGTAACTTGCAAGAGTGCCAATGTTTTCAAACTGAACTTTAATATATTTTGTTCATTTCCTCTAGTTATCCTTATCAGAGGGGTAACTAATATGCCATTACTTAATATACTGTTATTAGAAGCAAAATTTGCCTCACTCTTTATTTTTATTTTTAATTTTCTAAAATATCTTTATTGGAGTATAATTGCTTTACAATGGTGTGTTAGTTTCTGCTTTATAACAAAGTGAATCAGCTATACATATACATATATCCCCATATCTCTTCCCTCTTGTGTCTCTCTCCTTCCCACCCTCCCTATCCCACCCCTCTAAGTGGACACAAATCACTGAGCTGATCTCCCTGTGCTATGTGGCTGCTTCCCACTAGCTACTGGTTTTACATTTGGTAGTATATATAGGTCCATGCCACTCTCTCACTTTGTCCCAGCTTACCCTTCCCCCTCCCCGTGTCCTCAAGTCCATGCCTTTATTAAACTTTTATCATACATGATTTTGTCTCTAAACAATCCATTCTTGCTTGATTTTGTATATTTTGAACGTATTGTTGAGCCATACTGCATATAGGTTTCTGAGATGTGCTTTTCTCATTCATCATTATGTTTTGAGATTCCCCCATTTTGATTTGCAGAGCTGTAGTTTATTCATTGCACTGTTTGACTAATCCAAAATACGCTTCTCTGTCTTCCTATTGTTTATCCCTCTTCATCTTCATTTTTCCTAGTTTCTTGGTCTCAGTGTCACTTTGGCTTTATACTTTATCTTCTACCCTTCCCTGAGGTCTCTTGTTTGACATGTGTGATATCTGATTTGGAATAGTCTCCACAGCTGTGCCTTTGTTACCATTTCAAGATTTATTATCTTTGCCTCATGCATTACTTGGGTGAGATGTTCCATGCCAACCCTCATCTCCTTGCTCCTCCCCTCAAGACCTTATCTTCTGGATAATTTTTCTTTCATGTATTTAAGTTGATACCTACTTTATTCCTCTCTTGATGGTCAGTAACTTATTTAGCCAAGAGAAGACTTAAGGATGCAATGCCATTGTTTCTTCCTTTTGTTCAGAGGAATTACCATGTTTTTCATTTATAAAATGTAACATATTATAAAACAGGAAGACATAGTGGTTTGGAAATAAGCTACCTGGCTATTGCAAAGTTCATCTACATAAAATAGGTTACAAAGGAATTGATGATAGTTTTATTAAAGGATTCATCACGTAATAAGTTTAAAATAGCAAACTTCTTCAATGCATTTAATATATAACTTGATGTATAAAAAATCAATTTACACTGCCACCCAGAAGTAAATCTATCAAATAAAGCAAGGTACGTCTGAAATCACATTTAGAAATACAAATCACTCTTTCCATAGTCTGCCTTTTAGTTAATATACAAAACTGTCTTCCCCCTTGAAGGAAAAATGAAATAAATTTTATGACTTTTGACCGCTAGCATCTTTCACTGAGAAGCAAAGATATACAGAGCTAAGAGAATTCAGAAAAAGCACAATGAAAACATACTTTAATTTCTAAAAATGGTAGGTGTTAAGTCTTAGGAAAGGATTATGTTGTTGTGGGTGTTGAGCGTTTCAAACTCTTGAATGGAGAGACATATAACATTCTGACTCTTCTGTGTTGGTCCTGAGCTTTTCCTCTTCATATCTCACATTCAGATGGCACAAGGAGTGTATCCTAAACCATCAGTAGCATAGCATGCCCTCTAAGCTTGGTTGCTAGCTGAGAATTGCTTGTGAGTCAATGAGACAAAACTGATTAAAAATTAGATTTAGATGAATGGATAAAGAAGATGTGGCACATATATACAATGGAATATTACTCAGCCATAAAAAGAAACGAAATTGAGTTATTTGTAGTGAGGTGGGTGGACCTAGAGTCTGTCACACAGAGTGAAGTAAGTCAGAGAGAGAAAAACAAATACCATATGCTAACGCATATATATGGAATCTGAAAAAAAAAATGGTTCTGAAGAACCTAGGGACAGGACAGGAACAAAGATGCAGACGTAGAGAATGGATCTGAGGACACGGGGTGGGGGGAAGGGTAAACTGGGATGAAGTGAGAGAGTGGCATTGACATATATACACTATCAAATGTAAAATAGATAGCAGTGGGAAGCAACTGCATAGCACAGGGAGATCAGCTCGGTGCTTTGTGACCACCTAGAGGGGTGGGATAGGGAGGGTGGGAGGGAGACAGAAGAGGGAGGAGATATGGGGATGGGGTAGGGAGGGTGGGAGGGAGATGGAAGAGGGAGGGGATATGGGGATATATGTATACGTATAGCTGATTCACTTTGTTATACAGCAGAAACTAACACAACATTGTAAAGCAATTATACTCCAATAAAGATGTTAAAAATAGAATAAAATATGGAATATGTAATCAATAAATTTTCCCTAATCTGTGTAACTTCTTGTCATAATAATTCAATGAATCTCTTATAATAGGTAAGGTTGCAAAACTGAAGGCAAATACATTCTTGAAACAGAAGTTACATAATATTTTAAAAAATTCAACTCCAAAAAAAAATCCAACAATTTTTTTAAAGTATACTGGAAATTGAGATGGAGTGGGGAGGGAAGTTAAAGTAGGCTAAAGTCCCTCATCTATATAGTGGGTAGTAAAAAATGCTATTTAATTCTTGATGGTGTTTATCTTGGAATATTTGCTAAAGAAAGTTTGGAAATACCTTAATGGTAAAAATCTGTAGGCAGACAATAAGTACAATTATTAAATTTCAAATGATTAGAGTAGAAAAAAATCCTATGGAAACAAAAGAATAGTGAGGAAGCATAGAAAATAAAAGCATAAAACAAAATATTATAAGACCAAATATTTAAATTGTGACATTAATGGGAATGTATTAAAATTCTATTAAATGGCCAAGATACTCAGCCTCACTAGATCAAAGAGTTAAATGTAAAAAACTGTCACCTATTTTTTTCCCTAATTTTTTAGCGTGATTTTCAAGATAGGGAAAGAGTTTCCATTCATAAACATATTGGGAAATTTGATTTAAAAAGTCAACATTGGGCTTCCCTGGTGGCGCAGTGGTTGAGAGTCCGCCTGCTGATGCAGGGGACACGGGTTCGTGCCCCTGTCCGGGAAGATCCCACATGCCGCGGAGCGGCTGGGCCCGTGAGCCATGGCCGCTGAGCCTGCGCGTCCGGAGCCTGTGCTCCGCAACGGGAGAGGCCACAACAGTAAGACGCCCGCGAACCGCAAAAAAAAAAAAAAAAAGTCAACATATTTGATTATTTATATAAAATTATCCTGTACATCACATTTCATAACAACCAAAATTAAAGACAAACTACAAACTGAGATATCTATAACAAATATGAATGTTAAAATTCCTAATATATAAAATTCTTACAAATCAACAATTAACATACAAAAACCTAAAAAAAATGGGGAAAAGACATGATTGAAATAATAATGGTGAATAACTATAAGAAAGTGTTCAATTCACTATTAATCATTGGCAAGGCATATGTAAAGAAATTATAAATTTTCATTTATCAAATTGGCAAAGAATAAAAATACGGTATTATTCAATGCTGATCAGGGTTTGCAGAGACTGATACTATTTTACTCTGGTTGAAGCAGTAACTGATACATGCTTTTTGAAAAGCAGTTTGTCCATATGTATCAAGAACAGTAGTTTTCTATTGTTTACTCAGTAATTTCACTTTCAGGCATCTATCACCAAGAAATAAGCAGAGATACAGACAAAGGTCAATATATAGGTTACAATTAAGACATTCATTTTAGCATAACTTATAGGAAAAAATGAAAATAGTCTTAATTTTTTAAATTAGGAGAATATTAATATAGATTAAGGAATATCACATAAAAGACTATGATTAAGTCATTGAAATTATGTTGCCAAGTAATATTTCCCCTTCAATAAGAGGGGGAAAAAGAAAATAGGAGACCAGTCTTTCTGCAGGGTTTCCTCCAAGTGTCTCTGGATGTTTGTTTTTGCTTGTTTCCTTTTACATGTTTTCCAAATTTTCTTCAATGATCATATACTATTTTCATAATACCAACATTTTTATGTAAATAATTAATATGCAGTAGTTTCTGTGAGGGCTCTTGTTTCTGTTTACTCAAGTAATAACCCAAGAAAGTTAGTGGAAATGTGAATGCTACCATTCTGGACATCCTCCCCATTCAACCATGTCCAGATAGAGATGCTAACTAGGTCACTGTCTGACTGATTTTTCTATTCTTCTACTCACTGATGTCAGGAGAAGTAACTGAGACAGTGGCGTAACCAGGCATGGTGAAAAGCCAAACTGGTCCATGCTGAAAAGACAAACTGGTTCTTTTTTTGATTTTATCCTTTGACATTCTTCTTTCCAGCCATGTAGATATCAAAGTTTTGATATTCTGTGCTATGCTGGTCACTTAAGGTTGATTCTGATTGCCATAATTACCAGAATCATAAAGTAGTTGGGTTATGAGTCTTCAAGGTATTTTTGAGGTAATAAATAAATATCAAAGCTTGAATTATTTTGATGATATGAATCAGAGAAATCATCAGAGAATCATCAGAGGCAGAGCCTCTGGGTTGGGGAGAGCACCTCTGGCCATCATCTTGTCTCATTGGGACCACTAACTTTGTGACACCATTGGAATACCTTGTTAGATCATTCTGAAAAGGAAGTTTTATCAAAAATACATCAAGGGCTTCCCTGGTGGCACAGTGGTTGAGAGTCTGTCTGCCGATGCAAGGGACACGGGTTCGTGCCCCGGTCCGGGAAGATCCCACATGCCGCGGAGCGGCTGGGTCCGTGAGCCATGGCTGCTGAGCCTGCGCGTCCGGAGCCTGTGCTCCGCAACGGGAGTGGCCACAACAGTGAGACGCCTGCGTACCACAAAAACAAACAAACAAACAAAAATACATCAAACGTCTGATTGATTGCATTCAGTTGAAATTAAAAAAGACTTCGTTTAAAATATTTTTTCTATAGCATCATTTTCTGTTGATTAGCTGATCCCAAATGACCAGTTTGACAGAATATTTTCCAAATTCCAATCATGTGATTTTATTATGTAAAAATCAGCATTCAATGAGTAGGTAACTTGGATAAAATAAAAATTCTTTTTTTCTTTCCTTTCTTTTCCCCCTTCCTCCATTCCTCTTTCTCTTCATCCATGCCTTCTTAACTTCTTTTACTTTTGGATTTGGGTTTGAGAAGGGCTGTCCTACTTCTTGGAAAAATTATACTCATTTCCAAGGCAAAAAGCTTCACTGCTTCCTTGTCTCTCAACCCTCTGAGAAGACTAAGAGCTTCTCCTTTTCTGCAACTCCAGGACTTTGGAAATGATGCAGGCATATGCCTCCCATGTGTCAGAGCTGAGTTGTGTCTTTTTCACTAGACACAAGCAGGGTGGTTGTGCTCAGTTTATGTTCCCAGAGCTCAACCAATGTCTGGCACAAAGCTGGTCCTTCATGAATGGTGAAGGAGTTTTGTTTTATGGTGATGACATGCTTTTGAAAATATGTAGACCCTCCTTGTTATTTCATTTGTAGGAAAACTTTGAGAATGGAAGAAGAAAAATATCCAAGGCATTTGCATTCTATTTCCTCTAGATATTTAAATATAAACTGGAAATAGTCAATGTCCCTTAGAAAAAAAAAAAGCAGCAATGATTAAGTTGAACAAAACAAATATTAAGGTTTCAAAGTATGTGGGAGTTTCTTCGTTAGATTTATTCCCCACTTTTATCAATAGGTTCAAAAAAATAATGTGAGATCTTTGGTGAATCTTAAAATATAGCTGAACTTCTGATACAAAATTTATCTTCTTGCAGAAAAATTTTTTCCTTGCTTGGGCATCACATTTCCCTTAGGGAGGGTAAAGGGCATCAATGTAGTTTTTTCCTCCCTTTAAGAATAGGAACAAATAAATACTAAAATATTCTGACAGGTATTTATTACTTGCCTGTAAAGGACATGCATTGTTGGGAAATTATAAACATACAATTGGTTATGATTTTTAACATTTTGCACTTGCATATTTCCATAAAGTTCTATAACATAACAGTAAGTAAATTATAAGCCTCTTGGAAAAATCTAGATATTACTGTTTATCAGTTAAGAGGATTTTGAGGTAGGGCTAGATTATGAAGAAAAGAGATAGAGGCTGGTGACTAAGCCTATGAAATTCATCTTAGCCAGGCAGCCTGTTGAAAGCCTGGCAATTGGTTAGCACAGACATTTCAAGAATCTGCTCTAGGTAGGAGAGACCAAGAAGCTGCAGCAAGTTTATCAATACAAAGCACTGTGGCCATTCTCTCTCAATAAGCTGCTCAATGGAGAATGCTGTTTTGATGGACAAGCTAGGGAGCATTGTATAAAAGGCAATTTCTTGAAGGCTGAGGTTTTTTCATACATTTATCTCTTGTGTTGTAAAACAGATCCCCTATGTGATTAGGTGTGTTGTAGTGCTGCATAAGAATCATATTCTATTACTGTAGGACTCAAAGGGCAGAAACAGGGTATAGATGGAGACAATGCCAATATTCTGCAGACATTGGGGTAGAAGTCAGATCCCTGACATAGGAACAATGAGAGAAGACCAATTGTAGAAGGTGCAGGGACAATGAAGTGACTTGAAGTCAAATAGCTATTATCACTTGCTTGGGAGGGCGTGACATAGAGAAGGAAGGGACCCTGAGAGGGAGAAAAATCCAGCCAGGGCTCTTCTATACATATAGCAAAGGAATGATAAACTAATCAGGTTATTTCAAAAGATTAGAGGACTTTTACCTAGAAAATCACTATATTTGAGGCAAATGATTTTTCATTCCCTCTGAAATTCCAAATAATTACTTTATTTTCCACTTTGTAATATATGTGCATATAATTTTTTTTCTTTCTATAATGTTTATCAAAACTACAGCAAAATGATGATTCTGTGGTTGAATGATCACCTTCTCCCTAGAAAACTAAACTGAATTGGATAAGGAACTGGCAGACTGTTTATTCCAAGTACCCAGGTTGGTGTAATTTTGTGAGCTTTGAGAGCATATTTCTCGCCTTGAAAAATCTAAAAATTGGGCTTCCCTGGTGACGCAGTGGTTAAGAATCCACCTGCCAATGCAGGGGACACGGGTTCGAGCCCTGGTCCAGGAATATCCCACATGCCACAGAGCAACTAAGCCTGTGCACCACAACTACCGAGTCTGCGCTCTACAGTCCGCAAGCCACAACTACTGAAACCTGTGTGCCTAGAGGCCGTGCTCCGCAACAAGAGAAGCCACCGCAATGAGAAGCCCACGCACCACAACGAAGAGTAGCCCCTGCTCACCACAACTAGAGAAAAGCCCCCGCGCAGCAACGAAGACCAAACACAGCCAAAAATAAATAAATAAAATAAATAAATAATTTTTTAAAAAATCTAAAAATTGATGGCCAATTTATCCAGAGTTGATATGATTGAAGAGATATTTACTAACGCTATTCCCAATCAAATGACCATTTATTCGAATTGTTGACAAACGTTTATAAAGTGCACTGGTTTAGGTGGTGGGACAAAGCAATGAACATAAGAGAAACTGTCTGTTTTTGTGGATCTCATTTTTTTTTTTTTTTTCGGTACGCGGGCCTCTCACTGTTGTGGCCTCTCCCGTTGCGGAGCACAGGTTCCAGATGCGCAGGCTCGGAGGCCATGGCTCACGGGCCCAGCCGCTCCGCGGCAAGTAGGATCTTCCCAGACCAGGGCATGAACCCGCGTGTGGATCTCATTTTTATTCACTCATTGATACACTAAGTATCAATGGGGAACAACAAGACAATAGAGATGACTCAAGATCTTGAGTTAGAACACTTGTAAACTGATCTGTTTCCTATAAAATGGAATTTTTTCTTTTGGTTTGCTTTTTGAATAGTGATCAGTAGAAGATATTGGTCAATAGCAAAAGCTCAGGATTCAGGCTGTCAACATTCAAATTTCAATTCACTTCTTACTAGCTGCGTGATTTTGTGCAATTTATTTAACCTTTTTGTATCTAAGTTCCTAGTTGTAAAATGGGGATGATTTAAGTTTATCTGTGTTGTAGCATTCTGTGAGGGCTTAAAACCGGGCTCAATAAGTGTTCACAGATATTATGATAACCGATTTGCCCACGTATGGAAGTGTAAGGATCAAACGAGATTTAATGTGAATCTCCAGGGAAAGAGCAAGGCACTAGACACGTGATTCATTTCACTCATTCGTATTTGAGTGCCATGTACTGTGCTATAAGCTGGCAGGTGGGAGGGAATGAGTGCAAGACGGTGCTTACACTCAAGGAACTCACAGTCTAATGGAGGATAAAAGGCACATTGTTGAAAAATTTTTGTATAGTATTATGGCTCACGAAATGTTTCTTAATGTTACTGTTCAAAGAACAGAAGGAGAAATTTTTGAATTATATGAGTTAAATAGGTATGGAATCTGGAATCTATCTTCTCCTCAGACATTTAGCTGATCCCCCAGGCTGAGTGCCACCCCTCATCCAGTCTTCAGAGCCACCTAGTACCTTCAATTCCCAAACGCTTCTGGGGTTCTGCAACACAAACTGGCTTACTTGTAGTTGGCCTACCCTCTGCAGGCACTTACATTTCAGCATTTCTTTCTTTTGGAAATCAGTTGCCACTCATGTTTGATTACCACATTTTACATTTTGTTGACTTACATCATCTGCTATCACTTCTTTTGCAGTTCTCCCTGTCCTTGAGATTTTTTCCTTTAAAAAATTTCTGTGTTGTCATCTCAGTGGGATTTTGGGAGCCAGGGCAGTGGCGGGGTAAGTGTATGCAATTGAAACATGAAACTGAAGTCTTTACGTAGAATTATACATGAAACTGAAGTCTTTATGTAGAATTATAATAGAAAGATGAAACTGAAACTAATGTCTTTATGTAGAATTATACATGAAACTGAAGCCTTTATATAGAATTATAACAGAAAGAGGAAACCGAAACTGAAGTCTTTATGTAGAATTATACATGAAACTGAAGTCTTTATGTAGAATTATACATGAAACTGAAGTTTTTATGTAGAATTATACATGAAACTGAAGCCTTTATGTAGAATTATAATAGAAAGATGAAACGGAAACTGAAGACTTTATGTAGAATTATAATAGAAAGATGTGGAAGAGAAGAAAATTATAAAAGAGGAAAACTATAAGCAGACATGAGGGAGGGAAAGCTCTGGATGTAAGCCCAGGGGAGTAAAAGGAAATAAGTTGGAAAGGTTTTTGAAGACAAATCATTGAGGACTGTGAAGGCCAGAGGTTAAGAGGTTTGGAATTGATTCATGTTACTGGAAACCTCAAAAGTCTTTGAACAGAAATAATCAGAAATTTGCCTTTGGATGATTAATTTACCAGCTGTATATAAAAGGATTAGGGTGGGAAGGAATTGGAGAGAAATTAGTTAGGAGGCTCTAACAATAATCTGAGAGAGTGGTGAATCTGAACCTACACTGTCCAGTATGGTAGCCACTCACCACATGCAGCTGTTGAGCACTTGAAATGTGGCTAGTGTGACCAAGGCACTGAATTCTCAATTTAGTTAAATCTAAATTAAAAAAACGCTACTCAGGGAATTCCCTGGCAGCCCAGTGGTTAAGACTCTACGCTTTCATTGCCAAGGGCCCGGGTTCAATGCCTGGTCTAGGGGGAAACTAAGATCCCGCAAGCCGTGTGGCATGGCCAAAAAATAAAAATAATAAAAAATCTAAAAAATTGCTACTCAATTCAGCTATTAGAAAATTTTTATTGGTGTTTGGAACAACATGTGTATGTGAATCTATTTTTCAACTATAAATTTTATGAAATCTAAATACAGATCAAGTATTTCCAATGAAAATTTAGCATCTGAACTCAAATATGTTGTAAATATAAGATATAGATCAGATTTCAAATACTTAGTTAAAAAAGTGCAAAAACTATGAATACTTTTTATATTAATTAAATGTTGAAATTATAATATTTTAGACATAGGGTTAAATAAAATATATTATTAAAATTAATTTCACCTGCCTCTTAAACTTCTTATAATGTGGCTGTTGGGAAATTTAGAATTACATATGTGGCTTATATGAATTTCTATTGAATAACTCTCGTCTGAACTAAGTTTGTGGTAGTGTATATCAGAGGGCCATCTGCATTTGAGAAGCGTTATGGAGGTAGAATAGACTGGATTGTCAGAACGTGGATAGATTCGTGAATAAATGATGTGGCTTTGGCAATGTAGAAGGTGAGGAAATGTGGATGGAACAGACACTTACTCTGTCATGGGGGACTTCAAGCTGGGGAAGGGAGACTCATGCAAACGCCCAGGAGAGAACATCTGATGCTTAAGACATACAATCTTAGAGGAAATAGTCTTAGAAGTCTTAGAACTGACATGAGAAGTGGTGGCTGTTGTCAGAGCACCCAAGCATGTGGGCTGAGGCTAACAATATGGCAAGGGCAATGGTGAGATTCTGGCAGATCTAACAATATATTGTAGAGGAATGGAGAAAGAACTGAGGCCCATGGAAGGAAACTGAGAATACCCAAGGAATGTATCAGATCCCATTTCACTTAGACTGAGATTAGGATGAGCTCTAATCCTTATAGGGCAGGATCATTGGAAAGATTAGAAGTGCACTGACTTAACCTATAGGTCACATGTATGCCCAGAGCTTGCCATTGGATATTTAAGTCCTAGGTCTAGTTGACAGGAAAAAAAATCTAAACATTCATCAATTATGCCAGCCCTGGTTATGGAAAGAGTGTTAATTTTAAGACCCACATATTAGAAGGAGAGGTAGCTAAAGGTTTTTAATGTACTTCTGAAATGTTTTGAGATTGGCTATAGAATTAGTGAGGACATCTGTGGGTTCAGCACTGAAAATCTAGGGAGGACAAAAGTGGGCAGTAGGGGCGGAAAGAGAGGTCATTACCATTTTGGATAAAAAGAAACAAGGGCAAGAGAGGAGAGGAGGATTATTATCCGGTTAGGGCCAATGACAAAAAAAAAAAAAAAAAATAGGATTGGTTTTGGGCGGGGAGATAAAGGACTCTATTCACCATATATGGAATTTGCTTATATGCATTTGAGGTGTTGACCAGACATCCACCAGAACTAGAGTATAGAAAAGTTGTCAGTTTGGGAGACACAAATTTGAGTGTTTACCTTATACAATAAGCTGTTTGCAATGAGATTGCCAAGGCTGAAGATAATGAAAGAACAAAAGCCAAATGTGTAAAGTGTTTTACTATTTTTAAAGAGGCTTTGTGTCCATTATGATCAGAATGCTAATCATTAATTAGTGATGCGATGTGACTGCCAAGTGATCAGAATGTTCTTGTTGCCTCATCAATTTATTCTCTCTCTTAAATCAACAGGAAACATAGATATTAATTTGGACAGTAATATTGGAAATATAAAATGAGAGAAAACAGAATAAGATGGTTTTAAGGATTATTTTCAACAGAGTATGAGATCCTAGTGAATCAGTTTCCTATAAAATGGGAAAACATTTAAAATATTGGCAAATGTTCTTTGTTAACTGAACAGGGCGACTTCTTCCCAAGCCATGTTTTTGGAAAAACTAACAACATCTCCACTCAACTTTTTTCTTCTAGTTTCTAGGAGCGCTGCTCCTTCTAGTTTGTAATGACTTTGCAACATCATCTATCATTTCAGCAGGCTTTCTTGGCATGTCATAACTCATTTTATATTGATCATCTCTTTAGTTGGCATATAGGGAAGTCCTTAGTTTTATTAGAACTAATCACATTATATGATGCTTACTGTTGGGAAAGTTTCTTGTAGGCAACTCATTTCATTCCTGTTGGGGAGCAGGGTTGGTCTTTGTCAACTTCATCACAGAAGGATGTTGGTTTGGCCAGGAGAGGCTAGGTTATGAGTGTAACAGGGGATACCAAAAATATCTCTAGCTTGTTACAACAATGTCTGTTGTGGACAATGTCCATCATGACTCTGCTCCATATCACATTCACTCTGGGACCCAGGATGATGGATCAGCCTCTGTCTGGAACAATGACAATTGTTGTGGCAGAGGAAAGTGCACATAGAGGAGCCTATACTGGCTCTTGAAGTTTCCAGCGGAAAACTTGTAGCTCAAATGGCCTCATCTAAGTTCACTAGAGTGAGAATCCTTACAAAAGGAAGGTCAGCCAAGATTGGCGAGTCTATCACAGATGGCTCTTTGGAATATCCTCACCTATTTATGTCTGTTGAGTCAGTTTGTTATTGTCCAAGATCTTAGGCTCAATTATGTTTTAATTACATGTTTTAGTCAATAAAAAGATAATTTGATATGTTACAGTAAACCAGTGTGATGTTTTGCCCAGAGCTGAGATGATGGAGTTCTCCTCAGACTGTATTTCGAGAGTGAGGGAGGAATATAGTTGAGGCAAGAGAATGAATGTGAACTGCTGTGGACCTACGTTAATGAGAACTTCTTTTGATCCTCCTATCCGATGGCATTGAAAATAACGCATTTACTAGATCAATTGGCACATGCCAGCGCCAAAGGCCATGTTGGCCTCTTTTAGTGAAGACATCACATCTGGCACAGCAGCTGCAATTAGGGCTGCCCCTTGGTTAAGTTTATGGTAGTCTCCAATCATCTGCCATAATCTGAGTTTACTACGCAAGGGTTACACTGTGCATCCTTTAGATTTCTGAGAGTGGTGCTAATCTCTGATATGCCATGTGGCATTTGGTATTGCTTCTGATTTACTGTCTTGGCTAAGGACGGGGGACTGCTGTAAGGGTTTGGCCTTTGCTCCCATGATGAATCTTACTCTGCAGATCAGGGATATACTGGGAAACTTGTACAGCAGCTTTGAATATCCTTCCCAGTTTTGCTCTCAGGGGCCTAGGGAAATGAGAACACAGTGAATCTCTGGAACAATTATACCTACTGTGATGTGGACTTGGGCTAAGACTCCATTTATAGCCTGCCTCTGCGTGTCTCCATTTTGACAGATGGGTCATGATGGCATTTTAGTTCCCTTGGTGTCATCACTCAGATTCTGTATCCAGCAGTCCTCAGAAGAACTGGCTGTTTTTCTCACTCCAGTTTGGTTCATCTAGTAAATGGCTGTGTAGTGCTTTGGGGATAGATTTTGGGACTGTCAATCACATATATCTTCTGTGGTGTTTCAGGGTCCTTCTTTAAGGGGTTCCAGATTCCCCTTCAATTGATGGGGTCTGGAACTGAAAACTGGCTCATGTCTGGAAAGCAGAAGAAGTATCATAATTTTCCAGTGCAGCAGCTGCTCATCAGCTCTTGATCATTTTTGTTTATATAAGTCAAGCTATGTCCTCGTTGACTGCTCGACTGAATTGTCCTTAGGAATCCTATGGTCTCTTAGCACCTTGTTGTCAGCCTAGCTTCCTCCTGTTATAGTAACTATATCCATCTTGCCTCTGATGAATAAGTGCAATATAGGGCCTCTGATGTTTCAGAATACCATCATCTGCATTGTTCCAGTGACAGTAGGGAGCTCAGTTCCATAGCAACATATTGTACCATCGACCTTGACTGCAGAGAACAGTCGTTACTAAGTTCTCAGCGATGCCAGCGTTCCCCTCATTAAAGTACACCCTATTAATTTAGTGAAGTAGCTGTTATTTTTTTTCTCCCTCTCATGGTATCCTTCAGCTTGTAGATTCTCTGGTCTCACATAATAATAGTCTCTTGTTTGCCCTCTGCTCTGAGCCTACTGACCCCCTTTTCAATACTCTGCCAAGGCAGGTCTGGCACCTTCATATAATTTACTGTCATCAGCATGTTCAACCATCTGTAGGTAGCCATCCTAGCAACATGTGAGGACCATTTTCAGATGCAACCAACCCACAACGTATATGCTAAAAGCAGTGTTTCTCAAAATTGAGTCCATATCAGAATTCCCTGGAGGGCTTGTTAGACCCCAAATGGCTGGACACTCTCCCAGAGTTTCTGATTTAGCAGGTTTTGGTGGTGGCCTGAAAATTCTCGTCTCTGAGAAGTACTCCGGTGCTGCTGACGCAGCTGGTCAAGGACCGTTCAGCTAGAACGTAAGATCACTCAGCCCCGTAGTCTCTCTTGCTCAAACCCAACTACTTAGTGTTAAACTTCTTCACAAGATTTGCCCTTTTGGTGACACAGACGATCAGTGTCAAATAAATGAGAATATATGATAATACACGTGTTTTAGTTACATTTTTATTTGTTTACTTACAGCAGGACTAGAGTGATGCATAGCATAAGACTTGCTTTGGGGTTAGTTGTGATTCTTTTTGGTGCTCCAATGAGTCCTCAGTTTTTATTCTCAGACAGTACAGACGAGTGACAGTGGTAAAGGTTCTTCATTTCAGTGATGCCCAAGGTCTGTTGTGATTGGACTCTGACTGGCCTCTATATAACAGAGACGAGGTCCTCAGTAGGTATGCCAGCAGTTCATATTTTAAAAGTATAAGCCAGAAAATATCATTTTCCCAATTATGATTTTGTTATATATTAAATTTTAAATATGTTTTAGTCACTGAATGAATTCCAAGATAACAAAATGAGACAGCATAGAGTCTTTGAAGAAGACTGACAATGAGAAATTTGCCGTCCAAAGAATATTCAGATTTGACTCCTCAGCCTAGTTTACCACCCCCTCCTCTTAAGTCAGCTTGTCTAGGGACACGCTACCAAGATAAATTGTTGTGCAGATGCTCAGCAAGCTGTCAGATGCTGCTTAGACGTTTCCAAGGAAACAGCTTTGCTTATCAGCAGTTGTCTCCACAGAAGAACCAACTTTAAATACACTATTTCCTGGATGTGGAAGCAATCAGCTAGGGTACTTGAACCACTGAAAAGCCCACAAATCTTACTTAAACTCTTCTGTAGACAAAAATAAAAGCATCTCAGTCTTCTTAATTTGAAAGATAGGCCCAAGGAAATAGTATATAATTTAGATTCCTGCATTTTCAATATAAATGAAGGACTTATGCATAAAACTCTTAAAATATTGAATAATGTAGTTCAGGCACAATATTTGGATTTTTTAAATTTCTTTTCATGATGTCATTACTTTAAGCAAGACTATTTTAAAAGTTTATGCTTAAAACTTTATGACATAGTATTTTAATCTGTATAGCTGATCCCACATGTAAATTAATTACGACTCTATCGACTTTAGGAGCACAGTGTAAATTTGGATTATGATTCCAAGAATCTTGAATTTTAGTAAATTTTGAGAACCTATGTTCCTATACAAAGTTTAAAATTGGCCATATGGAAGAAAATGAAGCGTATTCAGAGAAGTGCTAACTGAATTAAATGCACTCCTCTGACAGTGCAGGGCCACTATTATCCGAGTCCCCCAGGTCTGCTATAAGCACATTTACCAGGCAGCACATCTGGTTAACAACTGCCAGCAGCCCCCTTCCAGGGGTGCATAGGTGATCTGGTTCTTTAAATTCACTGTGGTGTGTGAACAGATTTCTCCCAAAGAGCCACGAATAAACTTGTAGAAAATGAACTTCAGCCTGTTATTGATTGGTTAACCTTTAAAATAACCTCTTGTCTTAGAGGTTTTAAAATTTTTTTACCTTTTCTTTGCTAGGGAATGCTTAATAAGCAAGGTAAAAGGGCAGAGAAGCAAATGGTACCAGTTTGGGAAAATGGCTTTAGACTAATTTCATTTACTTCCTAATTAGGCCTAATGTTGGTCTAATATCTTTAATGTATTTCAGTCACATCAAGGAAATATATATTTATATTTTTAATTTCTAGGAGTTCTTAAATAGTGGAAAGTTAAACCTGTTAATGTATGAGAAACAGAAAAATAAAAGAGAGTTTATAACCAAAAACTATACTGCTTGATTCAGGGAAGGGGAGTGTGGGTCTCAGAGTCAAAGGCGGCTTCATGAAAAGAGAGAGACTCAAGGTGGGCCTTGAAAAATACAGGATGTTTTTAGTATTATGTGTGATGATGGGAGGTACCACAAATGTCAGACTGAAAAGACTGATTCTAATACTGCCCTACAAATGGACGTTTTTACTAGACATTTATTCAAAAGAAATATTTGAAAAGGTGAACAAAGATGCGTGTCCATGTTGGTTCATGACTTCTTGTTTATATCCACTTAAATAAGGATCCATAGGGGATTTATAATAATTAAGTTATGATATTATCATTCAATTGGAATATTAGGCAGCAGTTAAAAAGATAATACAGGCCTTTATCTTTATGGGTTGAGTGAAAATAGCAGGTGGTGGAAGAGCATGATACCTTTGCTAGTGTTCCTATGGTTTTGAAAGCTTTACACTGATATACTGAATACCTTTAATTAATAGTAATTACTACTAGTACTACTACTATTACTACTATTGCAAATCTTCTGGGCTTCCCATATTGTAAGCATTGTGTGTTAGATTTTACACATACTATTTTTAGAAGACTCACAAACACTCTGAGGTGAATATTATTTTATAGATGAGTAACTTGAGAAGTTAAGCAACTGGCCCAAGTTTGCACAGTTATTTGCAGATGAAAGTCTCAAACTCAGGGTTGCCTGGGTATAAATAAGATCAATTTACCTTAACAAGTTAATAGTGTTCTCTTTTTTTCAAAGAATTTTTATTTTAATTGTCTCATTTAATTATCACAGCAATCCTGTAAGATAAACTAAGCAAATATTATCATTTTTCCATTTATAGACAAATATTATCCATTTTTACATTTACATGTCTTCTTTTCTCTGAGGGACATGAAATTTTATACATTCTGTACTTTCTATTTGTTTGCCCCTTGTTTCTCTCTGTGACAATAGCTGAGTTTGGGAAGGATCTGGGTGGAAGTAGTCCCAGCTCTTCTTCCTTTTCCTCCAATAACTCATATGCTTTTGGATGGATGCATTCAATTCTGTTCTTCTTGCTGGAAGCTGTACAGGGGCAGGTGCCTTTGCAGGAAGGCTCCTAGTTGTCTAATACTGCCTAGGATGGGATGGTAAACTCTGTAATTCTGGGGTTCAGTATCGTTGCTTTATGCTTAAGCCACATTCACAATGCTTTATCATAAATAAGAGTGCTATTTCCATTTACCATCTGCATTAGTTTTTGGTCTAAATCCTCTGTTGAATCAGTACTAAGGAAGAGTAAATAAGTGTGCATGTACTGGGTCCCCTTTAATGCCAACAATCATGAGGATTCAAAGTGAACTTGATGATTTGGCAGCAGAACAAAAGCAATGCCATGGAATTTAACTGTTGTAATCATAACATTGTTCTCAGAGGTTAAATCTATAATTAGATAAGTACAGGAGGATGAAAACTGGTTTGGCAATAATATGTGTGAAAAAGACTTAGAAGTTTAATTTTATCACAAATGCAGTAATTAGAAACTACTACAGGATTTTTAGGGTATGTAAAACGGCATGGTGAATGGTTTGTAAGGAATACTACTTCATTCAGTCAATCAGAAAATACTTCTTGGGGGTGCTGGGAAGATGGCGGAAGAGTAAGACACGGAGATCACCTTCCTCCCCACAGATACACCAGAAATACATCTACACGTGGAACAACTCCTACAGAACACCTACTGAATGCTGGCAGAAGACCTCAGACCTCCCAAAAGACAACGATCATCCCAAATTGAGGAGGTGGACTTTGAGAGCAAGATTTATGATTTTTTCCCCTTTACCTCTTTTTGTGAGGGTGTATGTATATGCTTCTGTGTAAGATTTTGTCTGTATAGCTTTGCTTCCACCATTTTTCCTAAGGTTCTATCCATCCCTTTTTTTAAAAAAAAAAGAATTATTTTTTAATTCAATAACCTTATTATACTTTACCTTATTTTATTTTACTGTATCTTCTTTCTTTCTGTCTTTTTTCCATCCTTTCCTCCTTCCTTCCTTCCTTCCTCCCTTCCTTCCTTCCTTCCTTCTTTCCTTCCTTCCCTCTTTTCTTTCTTTCTTTCTTCCTACTTCTACTAATTCTCTCTACTTTTTCTCCCTTTTATTCTGAGCCATGTGGATGAAAGGTTCTTGGTGCTCCAGCCAGGAGTCAGGGCTCTGCCTCTGAGGAGGGAGAGCCAACTTCAGGACACTGGTCCACAAGAGACCTCCCAGCTCCACATAATATCAAATGGCGAAAATCTCCCAGAGACCTCCAACTTAACACCAGCACCAGCTTCACTCAATGACCAGCAAGCTACAGTGCTGGACAACCTATGCCAAACAACTAGCAAAACAGGAACACAACCCCACCCATTAGCAGAGAGGCTGCCTAAAATCATAATAAGTCCACAGACACCCCAAAACACACCACCAGACGTGGACCTGCCCACTAGAGAGACAAGATCCAGCCTAATCCACCACAACACAGGCACTAGTCCCCTCCACCAGGAAGCCTACACAACCCACGGAACAAACCTTAGCCACTGGAGACAGACATCAAAAACAACGGGAACTACGAACCTGGAGCCTGCAAAAAGGAGACCCCAAATACAGTAAGATAAGCAAAATGAGAAAACAGAGAAACACACAGCAGATGAAGGAGCAAGATAAAAATGCACCAGACCTAACAAATGAAGAGGAAATAGACAGTCTACCTGAAAAAGAATTCAGAATAATAAGAGTAAAGAGGATCCAATATCTTGGAAATAGAATGGACAAAATGCAAGAAACATTTAACAAGGACCTAGAAGAAATAAACATGAAACAAGCAACGATGAACAGCACAATAAATGAAATTAAAAATACTCTAGATGGGATCAATAGCAGAATAACTGAGGCAGAAGAACGGATAAATGACCTGGAAGATAAAATAGTGGAAATAACTACTGCAGAGCAGAATAAAGAAAAAAGAATGAAAAGAACTGAGGACAGTCTCAGAGACCTCTGGGACAATATTAAACGCACCAACATTCGAATTATAGGGGTTCCAGAAGAAGAAGAGAAAAAGAAAGGGACTGAGAAAATATTTGAAGAGATTATAGTTGAAAACTTCCCTAATATGGGAAAGGAAATAGTTAATCAAGTCCAGGAAGCACAGAGAGTCCCATACAAGATAAATCCAAGGAGAAATACGCCAAGACACATATTAAACAAACTGTCAAAAATTAAATACAAAGAAAACATATTAAAAGCAGCAAGGAAAAAACAACAAATAACACACAAGGGAATCCCCATAAGGTTAACAGCTGATCTCTCAGCAGAAACTCTGCAAACCAGAAGGGAGTGGCAGGACATACTGAAAGTGATGAAGGAGAAAAACCTGCAACCAAGATTACTCTACCCAGCAAGGATCTCATTCAGATTTGATGGAGAAATTGAAACCTTTACAGACAAGCAAAAGCTGAGAGAGTTCAGCACCACCACACCAGCTTTACAACAAATGCTAAAGGAACTTCTCTAGGCAAGAAACACAAGAGAAGGAAAAGACCTATAATAACGAACCCAAAACAATTTAGAAAATGAGAATAGGAACATACATATCGATAATTACCTTAAATGTAAATGGACTAAATGCTCCCACCAAAAGACACAGATTGGCTGAATGGATACAAAAACAAAACCCATATATATGCTATCTACAAGAGACCCACTTCAGACCTAGAAACACATACAGACTGAAAGTGAGGGGATGGAAAAAGATATTCCATGCAAATGGAAACCAAAAGAAAGCTGGAGTAGCAAGTCTCATATCAGACAAAATAGACTTTAAAATAAAGACTATTAGAAGAGACAAAGAAGGACACTACATAATGATCAAGGGATCAATCCAAGAAGAAGATATAACAATTGTAAATATTTATGCACCCAACATAGGAGCACCTCAATACATAAGGCAAAAACTAACAGCCATAAAAGGGGAAATCAATAGGAACACATTCATAGTAGGGGACTTTAACACCCCACTTTCACCCATGGACAGATCATCCAAAATGAAAATAAATAAGGAAACACAAGCTTTAACTGATACATTAAACAAGATGGACTTAATTGATATTTATAGGACACTCCATCCAAAGACAACAGAATACACATTTTTCTCAAGTGCTCATGGAACATTCTCCAGGATAGATCATATCTTGGGTCACAAATCAAGCCTTGGTAAATTTAAGAAAATTGAAATTGTATCAAGTATCTTTTCCGACCACAGCGCTATGAGACTAGATATCAATTACAGGAAAAGATCTGTAAAAAATGCAAACACATGGAGGCTAAACAATACACTACTTAATAATGAAGTGATCACTGAAGAAATCAAAGAGGAAATCAAAAAATATCTAGAAACAAATGACAATGGAGACACAACGACCCAAAACCTATGGGATGCAGCAAAAGCAGTTCTAAGAGAGAAGTTTATAGCAATACAAGCCCACCTTAAGAAGCAGGAAACACCTCGAATAAACAACCTAGCCTTGAACCTCAAGCAATTAGAGAAAGAAGAACAAAAAACCCCCAAAGTTAGCAGAAGGAAAGAAATCATAAAAATCAGATCAGAAATAAATGAAAAAGAAATGAAGGAAACAATAGCAAAGATCAATAAAACTAAAAGCTGGTTCTTTGAGAACATAAACAAAATTGATAAACCATTAGCCAGAGTCATCAGGAAAAAAAGGGAGAAGACTCAAATCAATAGAATTAGATATGAAAAAGGAGAAGTAACAACTGACACTGCAGAAATACAAAAGATCATGAGAGATTACTACAAGCAATGCTATGCCAATAAAATGGACAATCTGGAAGAAATGGACAAATTCTTAGAAATGCACAACCTGCCAAGACTGAATCAGGAAGAAATAGAAAATATGAACAGACCAATCACAAGCACTGAAATTGAAACTGTGATCAAAAATCTTCCAACAAACAAAAGCCCAGGAGGAGATGGCTTCACAGGCGAATTCTATCAAACATTTAGAGAAGAGCTAACACCTATCCTTCTCAAACTCTTCCAAAATATAGCAGAGGGAGGAACACTCCCAAACTCCTTCTATGAGGCCACCATCACCTTGATACCAAAACCAGACAAGGATGTCACAAAGAAAGAAAATACAGGCCAATATCACTGATGAATATAGATGCAAAAATCCTCAACAAAATACTAGCAAACAGAATCCAATAGCACATTAAATGGATCATACACCATGATCAAGTGGGGTTTATTCCAGGAATGCAAGGATTCTTCAATATACGCAAGTCTATCAATGTGATAAACCATATTAACAAATTGAAAGAGAAAAACCATATGATCATCTCAGTGGATGCAGAGAAAGCTTTTGACAAAATTCAACACCAATTTATGATAAAAACCCTGCAGAAAGTAGGCATAGAGGGAACTTTCCTCAACATAATAAAGGCCATATATGACAAGCCCACAGCCAACATCATCCTCAGTGGTGAAAAACTGAAACCATTTCCACTAAGATCAGGAACAAGACAAGGTTGCCCACTCTCACCACTCTTTTTTTTTTTTTTTTTTTTTTTTTTTGTGGTACGCGGGCCTCTCACTGCTGTGGCCTCTCCCGTTGCGGAGCACAGGCTCCGGAAGCGCAGGCCCAGCGGCCATGGCTCACGGGCCCAGCTGCTCCGCGGCATGTGGGATCCTCCCAGACCGGGGCACGAACCCGTGTCCCCTGCATCGGCAGGCAGACTCTCAACCACTGCACCACCAGGGAAGCCCTCACCACTCTTATTCAACATAGTTTTGGAAGTTTTAGCCACAGCAATCAGAGAAGAAAAGGAAATAAAAGGAATCCAAATCGGAAAAGAAGAAGTAAAGTGGTCACTATTTGTAGATGACATGATACTATACATAGAGAATCCTATAGATGCTACCAGAAAACTACTAGAGATAATCAATGAATTTGGTAAAGTAGCAGGATACAAAATTAATGCACAGAAATCTCTGGCATTCCTATATACTAGTGATGAAAAATCTGAAAATGAAATCAATAAAACACTCCCATTTACCATTGCAACAAAAAGAATAAAATATCTAGGAATAAACCTACCTAAGGAGACAAAAGACCTGTATGCAGAAAATTATAAGACACTGATGAAAGAAATTAAAGATGATACAAATAGATGGAGAGATATACCATGTTCTTGGATTGGAAGAATCAACATTGTGAAAATGACTCTACTACCCAAAGCAATCGATAGATTCAATGCAATCCCTATCAAACTACCACTGGCATTTTTCATAGAAGTAGAACAAAAAAATTTCACAATTTGTTTGGAAACACAAAAGACCCCGAATAGCCAAAGCAATCTTGAGAACGAAAAACGGAGCTGGAGGAATCAGGCTCCCTGACTTCAGACTATACTACAAAGCTACAGTAATCAAGACAGTATGCTACTGGCACAAAAACAGAGAGATAGATCAATGGAATAGGATAGAAAGCCCAGAGATAAACCCACGCACATATGGACAACTTATCTTTGATAAAGGTGGCAGGAATGTACAGTGGAGAAAGGACAGCCTCTTCAATAAGTGGTGCTGGGAAAACTGGACAGGTACATGTAAAAGTATGAGATTAGATCACTCCCTAACACCATACACAAAAATAGGCTCAAAATGGATTAAAGAGCTCAATGTAAGGCCAAAAACTATCAAACTCTTAGAGGAAAACATAGGCAGAACACTCTATGACATAAATCACAGCAAGATCCTTTTTGACCCACCTCCTAGAGAAATGGAAATAAAAACAAAAATAAACAAATGGGACCTAATGAAACTGAAAAGCTTTTGCACAGCAAAGGAAACCATAAACAAGACCAAAAGACAACCCTCAGAATGGGAGAAAATATTTGCAAATGAAGCAACTGACAAAGGATTAATTTCCAAAATTTACAAGCAGCTCATGCAGCTCAATAAAAAAAACAAAAAACCCAATCCAAAAATGGGCAGAAGACCTAAATAGACATTTCTCCAAAGAAGAAATACAGACTGCTGAAAAACACATGAAAGAATGCTCAACATCAATAATCATTAGAGAAATGCAAATCAAAACTACAATGAGATATCATCTCACACCAGTCAGAATGGCCATCATCAAAAAATCTAAAAACAGGGGCTTCCCTGGTGGCACAGTGGTTGAGTCCGCCTGCCGATGCAGGGGACGCGGGTTCGTGCCCCGGTCCGGGAAGATCCCACATGCTGCGGAGCGACTGGGCCCGTTAGCCATGGCCGCTGAGCCTGTGCGTCCGGAGTCTGTGCTCCACAACGAGAGAGGCCACAACAGTGAGAGGCCCGCGTACCGCAATAAAAAAAAAAAATCTAGAAACAATAAATGCTGGAGAGGGTGTGGAGAGAAGGGAACACTCTTGCACTGCTGGTGGGAATGTGAATTGGTACAGCCACTATGGAGAACAGTATGGAGGTTCCTTAAAAAACTACAAATAGAACTACCATATGACCCAGCAATCCCACTACTGGGCATATACCCTGAGAAAACCAAAATTCAAAAAGAGTCATGTACCAAAATGTTCATTGCAGCTCTATTACAATAGCCCGGAGATGGAAGCAACCTAAGTGCCCATCATCGGATTAATGGATAAAGAAGATGTGGCACATATATACAATGGAATATTACTCAGCCATAAAAAGAAACGAAATTGAGCTATTTGTAATGAGGTGGATAGACCTAGAGTCTGTCATACAGAGTGAAGTAAGTCAGAAAGAGAAAGACAAATACCGTATGCTAACACATATATATGGAGTTTAAGAAAAAAAGTGTCATGAAGAACCTAGGGGTAAGACAGGAATAAAGACACAGACCTACTGGAGAACGGACTTGAGGATATGGGGAGGGGGAAGGGTGAGCTGTGACAGGGCGAGAGAGAGGCATGGACATATATACACTACCAAACGTAAGGTAGATAGCTAGTGGGAAGCAGCCGCATGGCACAGGGATATCGGCTCGGTGCTTTGTGACCGCCTGGAGGGGTGGGATGGGGAGGGTGGGAGGGAGGGAGCCGCGGGAGGGAGGAGATATGGGAACATATGTATATGTATAACTGATTCACTTTGTTGTAAAGCAGAAACTAACACACGATTGTAAAGCAATTATACCCCAATAAAGATGTTAAAAAAAAAAAAAGAAAATACTTCTTTTGTGCCTTTTATATGCCATAATGGGTTAGTGTTTATGAGTTTGTGCTTTGGAGTGACACTGCCTGTGTATCTGTGTTTTTGTGTGTTTGTTTGTTTTTGTGGTAAGAATACAACAAGAGATATATCCTTTAAAAAATTTTAAGTGTACAATAAAGTAATGTTAACTACAATCACAATACTGTATAGCAGATCTTTAGAACTTATGCAACTTGCAAGACTGAATGTTTTTGAACAGCAACTCCCCATGGCCCCCTCCCAAGCCCTTGGCAATACTGTTCTATTTTCTGTTTCTATGAGTCTATTTTATATTCCTCATATAATGGAATCATGCTTTCTTCACCCTTCTGTGACTGGCTTATTTCACTTAGCATAGTGTTCTCCAGGTTCATCAGGTTGTTGCAAATGGCAAGATTTTCTTCTTTTCTAAGGCTGAGTGGTATTCCACTGTATATATCTACCACATTTTCATTATCCATTCATCCATCAATGAATATTTAGGCCGTTGCCATATCTTGACTATTGTGAAAAATGCTGTGGTGAACACAGGAGTGCAGATACCTCTTCGAGATCTTGATTTCAATTCTTTTGTATATCTACCCAGAAGTGGGATCGCTGGATCATATGGTAGTTTTATTTTTTAATTTTTAGAGGAAGTTCCATACTGTTTTTCATAGTGGCTGCACCATTTTATGTTCTCACCAACATTGTACAAGGATTCCAAGTTCTCCATATCCTTGCCTTAACTTTATTTTTTTTTGATAATAGCCATTCTAACAGGTGTGCAGTGATATCTCACTGTGGGTTTTTTTAAAAAATATATTTATTTATTTTATTTATTTATTTTTGGCTGCGTTGGGTCTTCCTTGTGGTGTGCGGACTTCTCACAGTGGGGGCTTCTCTTGTTGCAGAGCATGGGCTCTAGGCGTATGGGCTTCAGTAGTTGTGGCACATGGGCTCAGTAGTTGTGGCTTGCTAGCTCTAGAGTGCAGGCTCAGAAATTGTGGAACATGGGGTTAGTTGCTCCTCAGCATGTGGGATCTTCCCGGAGCAGGGCTCGAACCCATGTTCCCTGCATTGGCAGGCGGATTCCCAACCACTGCGCCACCAGGGAAGCCCTCACTGTGGTTTTGATTTGAATTTTCCTGATTATTAGTGATGTTGAGCATTTTTTCAAATACCTGTTGGCCATTTTATGTCTTCTTTGGAGAAATGTTCATTTAAGTCCTTTGCCCATTTTAGAAATTTGTTTTGTTTTGTTTTTGCTATTAAGTTGTAAGAGTTTATTAAATATTTTAAAAATTAACTGTTTATCAGGTATATGGTTTTTAGCTATTTCTCCCATTCTGCTGATTGCCTTTTCACTCTGCTGATTGTTTCCTTTGCAGTGTAGAAGTTTTTAGTTTGATGTAGTCCCACTTATTTATTTTTGCTTTTGTTGCTTATGCTTTTGGTATCATATCCAAGAAATCCTTGCTAAGACTAATGTCATAAAGCTTTCCCCCTATATTTTCTTCTAGGAGTTTTACATTTTCAGGTCTCATGTTTGAATATGTAATCTATTTTGAGTTTATTTTTGTAAATAAATAAGGGTCCAATTTCATTCTTTTGTAGGTAGTTATCCAGTTTTTTCCAACATGATTTTGTAGAAGAGATTATCCTTTCTGTACTATATATTCTTGGCACCCTTGTTGAAGATAAGTTGACCATGTATGCTTGGGTTTATTTCTGAACTGTATCATTTTTCGTTGGTCTATATGTCTGCTTTTATGCTAGTATCATAATTTTAAAGTTACTGTAGTTTTGTAATATATTTTGAAATCATGAAGTGTGATGCCTCCAGGTCTGGTCTTCTTTTTTTTTTTTTTTTTTTTTTTTTTTATGATTAGTAATGGCTTTATTATGGCAAATAAGTTATTGGGATCATAAAAGATATCACTACTTCTTTTTTTTTTTTTTTTTTAACATCTTTATTGGAGTATAATTGCTTTACAATGGTATGTTAGTTTCAGCTTCACAACAAAATGAATCAGTTATATATACACATATATTCCCATATCTCTTCCCGCTTGCGTCTCCCTCCCTCCCACCCTCCCTATCCCACCCCTCCAGGCGGTCACAAAGCACCGAGCTGATCTCCCTGTGCTATGCGGCTGCTTCCCACTAGCTAACTGCCCTACGTTTGGTAGTGTATATATGTCCATGCCTCTTTATCGCTTTGTCACAGTTTACCCTTCCCCCTCCCCACAGCCTCAAGTCCATTCTCTAGTAAGTCTGTGTCTTTATTCCTGTTTCACCCCTAGGTTTTTCATGACATTTTTTTTTTTAAATTCCATATATATGTGTTAGCATACGGTATTTGTCTCTCTCTTTCTGACTTACTTCACTCTGTATGACAGACTCTAGGTCCATCCACCTCATTACAAATAGCTCAATTTCGTCTCTTTTTATGGCTGAGTAATATTCCATTGTATATATGTGCCACATCTTCTTTATCCATTCATCCGATGATGGACACTTAGGTTGTTTCCATCTCTGGGCTATTGTAAATAGAGCTGCAATGAACATTTTGGTACATGACTCTTTTTGAATTATGGTTTTCTCAGGGTATATGCCCAGTAGTGGGATTGCTGGGTCATATGGTAGTTCTATTTGTAGCTTTTTAAGGAACCTCCATACTGTTCTCCACAGTGGCTGTATCAATTTACATTCCCACCAACAGTGTAAGAGGGTTCCCTTTTCTCCACACCCTCTCCAGCATTTATTGTTTCTAGATTTTTTGATGATGGCCATTCTGACTGGTGTGAGATGATATCTCATTGTAGTTTTGATTTGCATTTCTCTAATGATTAGTGATGTTGAGCATTCTTTCATGTGTTTGTTGGCACTCTGTATATCTTCTTTGGAGAAATGTCTATTTAGGTCTTCTGCCCATTTTTGGATTGGGTTGTTTGTTCTTTTGTTATTAAGCTGCATGAGCTGCTTATAAATTTTGGAGATTAATCCTTTGTCAGTTGCTTCATTTGCAAATATTTTCTCCCATTCTGAGGGTTGTCTTTTGGTCTTCTTTATGGTTTCCTTTGCTGCGCAAAAGCTTTTAAGTTTCATTAGGTCCCATTTGTTTACTTTTGTTTTTATTTCCATTTCTCTAGGAGGTGGGTCAAAAAGGACCTTGCTGTGATTTATGTCATAGAGTGTTCTGCCTATGTTTTCCTCTAAGAGTTTGATAGTTTCTGGCCTTACATTTAGGTCTTTAATCCATTTTGAGCTTATTTTTGTGTATGGTGTTAGGGAGTGATCTAATCTCATACTTTTACATGTAGCTGTCCAGTTTTCCCAGCACCACTTATTGAATAGGCTGTCCTTTCTCCACTGTACATTTCTGCCTCCTTTGTCAAAGATAAGGTGACCATATGTGCGTGGGTTTATCTCTGGGCTTTCTATCCTGTTCCATTGATCTATCTTTCTGTTTTTGTGCCAGTACCATACCGTCTTGATAACTGTAGCTTTGTAGTATAGTCTGAAGTCTGGGAGCCTGATTCCTCCAGTTCCTTCTTTCGTTCTCAAGACTGCTTTGGCTATTCGGGGTCTTTTGTGTTTCCATACAAATTGCAAAATTTTTTGTTCTAGTTCTGTGAAAAATGCCAGTGGTAGTTTGATAGGGATTGCATTGAATCTATCGATTGCTTTGGGTAGTAGAGTCATTTTCACAATGTTGATTCTTCCAATCCAAGAACATGGTATATCTCTCCATCTATTTGTATCATCTTTAATTTCTTTCATCAGTGTCTTATAATTTTCTGCATACAGATCTTTTGTCTCCTTAGGTAGGTTTATTCCTAGATATTTTATTCTTTTTGTTGCAATGGTAAATGGGAGTGTTTTCTTGATTTCACTTTCAGATTTTTCATCATTAGTATATAGGAATGCCAGAGATTTCTGTGCATTAATTTTGTATCCTGCCACTTTACCAAATTCATTGATTAGCTCTAGTAGTTTTCTGGTAGCATCTTTAGGGTTCTCTATGTATAGGATCATGTCATCTGCAAACAGTGACAGCTTTACTTCTTCTTTTCCGATTTGGATTCCTTTTATTTCCTTTTCTTCTCTGATTGCTGTGGCTAAAACTTCCAAAACTATGTTGAATAAGAATGGTGAGAGTGGGCAACCTTGTCTTGTTCCTGATCTTAGTGGAAATGCTTTCAGTTTTTCACCATTGAGGATGATGTTTGCTGTGGGCTTGTCATATATGGCCTTTATTATGTTGAGGAAAGTTCCCTCTATGCCTACTTTCTGCAGGGTTTTTATCATAAATGGGTGTTGAATTTTGTCAAAAGCTTTCTCTGCATCTATTGAGATGATCATATGGTTTTTCTCCTTCAGTTTGTTAATATGTTTTATCACATTGATAGATTTGCGTATATTGAAGAATCCTTGCATTCCTGGAATAAACCCCACTTGATCATGGTGTATGATCCTTTTAATGTGCTGTTGGATTCTGTTTGCTAGTATTTTGTTGAGGATTTTTGCATCTATGTTCATCAGTGATATTGGCCTGTAGTTTTCTTTCTTTGTGACATCCTTGTCTGGTTTTGGTATCAAGGTGATGGTGGCCTCGTAGAATGAGTTTGGGAGTGTTCCTCCCTCTGCTATATTTTGGAAGAGTTTGAGAAGGATAGGTGTTAGCTCTTCTCTAAATGTTTGATAGAATTCACCTGTGAAGCCATCTGGTCCTGGGCTTTTCTTTGTTGGAAGATTTTTAATCACAGTTTCAATTTCAGTGCTTGTGATTGGTCTGTTCATATTTTCTATTTCTTCCTGATTCAGTCTTGGCAGGTTGTGCATTTCTAAGAATTTGTCCATTTCTTCCAGATTGTCCATTTTATTGGCATAGAGTTGCTTGTAGTAATCTCTCATGATCTCTTTTATTTCTGCAGTGTCAGTTGTTACCTCTCCTTTTTCATTTCTAATTCTATTGATTTGAGTCTTCTCCCTTTTTTTCTTGATGAGTCTGGCTAGTGGTTTATCTATTTTGTTTATCTTCTCAAAGAACCAGCTTTTAGTTTTATTGATCTTTGCTATTGTTTCCTTCATTTCTTTTTCATTTATTTCTGATCTGATTTTTATGATTTCTTTCCTTCTGCTAGCTTTGGGGTTTTTTTGTTCTTCTTTCTCTAATTGCTTGAGGTGCAAGGTTAGGTTGTTTATTTGAGATGTTTCCTGCTTCTTAAGGTGGGCTTGTATTGCTATAAACTTCCCCCTTAGAACTGCTTTTGCTGCATCCCACAGGTTTTGGGTCATTGTGTTTCCATTGTCATTTGTTTCTAGGTATTTTTTGATTTCCTCTTTGATTTCTTCAGTGATCACTTCATTATTAAGTAGTGTATTATTTAGCCTCCATGTGTTTGCATTTTTTACAGATCTTTTCCTGTAATTGATATCTAGTCTCATGGCGTTGTGGTCAGAAAAGATACTTGATACAATTTCAATTTTCTTAAATTTACCAAGGCTTGATTTGTGACCCAAGATATGATCTATCCTGGAGAATGTTCCATGAGCACTTGAGAAAAATGTGTATTCTGTTGTTTTTGGATGGAATGTCCTATAAATATCAATTAACTCCATCTCGTTTAATGTATCATTTAAAGCTTGTGTTTCCTTATTTATTTTCATTTTGGATGATCTGTCCATTGGTGAAAGTGGGGTGTTAAAGTCCCCTACTATGAATGTGTTACTGTCGATTTCCCCTTTTATGGTTGTCAGTATTTGCCTTATGTATTGAGGTGCACCTATGTTGGGTGCATAAATATTTACAATTGTTATATCTTCCTCTTGGATCGATCCCTTGATCATTATGTAGTGTCCTTCTTTGTCTCTTCTAATAGTCTTTGTTTTAAAGTCTATTTTGTCTGATATGAGAATTGCTACTCCAGCTTTCTTTTGGTTTCCATTTGCATGAAATACCTTTTTCCATCCCCTTACTTTCAGTCTGTATGTGTCTCTAGGTCTGAAGTGGGTCTCTTGTAGACAGCAAATATATGGGTCTTGTTTTTGTATCCATTCAGCCAATCTGTGTCTTTTGGTGGGAGCATTTAGTCCATTTACGTTTAAGGTAATTATCGATATGTGTGTTCCTATTCCCATTTTCTTAATTGTTTTGGGTTCGTTATTGTAGGTCCTTTCCTTCTTTTGTGTTTCTTGCCTAGAGAAGTTCCTTTAGCAGTTGTTGTAGAGCTGGTTTGGTGGTGCTGAACTCTCTCAGCTTTTGCTTGTCTGTAAAGGTTTTAATTTCTCCATCAAATCTGAATGAGATCCTTGCTGGGTAGAGTAATCTTGGTTGCAGGTTTTTCTCCTTCAACACTTTCAATATGTCCTGCCACTCCCTTCTGGCTTGCAGAGTTTCTGCTGAAAGATCAGCTGTTAACCTTATGGGGATTCCCTTGTGTGTTATTTGTTGTTTTCCCCTTGCTGCTTTTAATATGTTTTCTTTGTATTTAATTTTTGACAGTTTGATTAATATGTGTCTTGGCGTATTTCTCCTTGGATTCATCCTGTATGGGACTCTCTGTGCTTCCTGGACTTGATTAACTATTTCCTTTCCCATATTAGGGAAGTTTTCAACTATAATCTCTTCAAATATTTTCTCAGTCCCTTTCTTTTTCTCTTCTTCTTCTGGAACCCCTATAATTCGAATGTTGGTGCGTTTAATATTGTCCCAGAGGTCTCTGAGACTGTCCTCAGTTCTTTTCATTCTTTTTTCTTTATTCTGCTCTGCAGTAGTTATTTCCACTATTTTATCTTCCAGGTCACTTATCCGTTCTTCTGCCTCAGTTATTCTGCTATTGATCCCATCTAGAGTACTTTTAATTTCATTTATTGTGTTGTTCATCGTTGCTTGTTTCATCTTTAGTTCTTCTAGGTCCTTGTTAACTGATTCTTGCAATTTGTCCATTCTATTGTCCATTCTATCTCCAAGATTTCGGATCAACCTTACTATCATTATTCTGAATTCTTTTTCAGGTAGACTGCCTATTTCCTCTTCATTTGTTAGGTCTGGTGGGTTTTTATCTTGCTCCTTCATCTGCTGTGTGTTTTTCTGTCTTTTCATTTTGCTTATCTTACTGTGTTTGGGGTCTCCTTTTTTGCATCTGAAGGTTCGTAGTTCCTGTTGTTTTTTGTGTCTGTCCCCAGTCGCTAAGGTTGGTTCAGTGGGTTGTGTCGGCTTCCTGGTGGAGGGTACTAGTGCCTGTGTTCTGGTGGATGAGGCTGGATCTTGTCTTTCTGGTGGGCAGGTCCACGTCTGGTGGTGTGTTTTGGGGTGTCTGTAGACTTATTATGATTTTGGGCAGCCTCTCTGCTAATGGGTGGGGTTGTGTTCCTGTCTTGCTAGTTGTTTGGCATAGGATGTCCAGCACTGTAGCTTGCTGGTCGTTGAGTGAAGCTGGGTGCTGGCGTTGAGATGGAGATCTCTCGGAGATTTTTGCTGTTTGATATTATGTGCAGCTGGGAGGCCTCTTGTGGACCAGTGTCCTGAAGTTGGCTCTCCCACCTCAGAGGCACAGCACTGACTCCTGGCTGCAGCACCAAGAGCCTTTCATCCACAGGGCTCTTTAATTTGGGATGATTCGTTGTCTATTCAGGTATTCCACAGATGCAGGGTATATCAAGTTGATTGTGGAGCTTTAATCCGCTGCTTCTGAGGCTGCTGGGAGAGATTTCCCTTTCTCTTCTTTGTTCTCACAGTTCCCAGGGGCTCAGCTTTGGATTTGGCCCCGCCTGTGCGTGTAGGTTGCCGGCGGGCGTCTGTTCTTTGCTCAGATAGGACGGGGTTAAAGGAGCCGCTGATTCGGAGGCTCTGGCTCACCCAGGCCGGGGGGTAGGGAGGGGCACGGAGTGCGGGGCGGGCCTGCAGTGGCAGAGGCCGGCGTGACGCTGCAGCCTGAGGTGCGCCGTGCGCTCTCCCGGGGGAGCCGTCCCTGGATCCCGGGACCCTGGCAGTGGCGGGCCGCACAGGCTCCCCGGAAGGGCGCGTGGCCAGTGACCTGCGCTCGCACACAGGCCCCCCGGCGGCGGCAGCAGCGGCCCTAGCGTCCCATGTCCGTCTCTGGGCTCCGCACTCTCAGCCGCGGCTCGCGCCCATCCCTGGAGCTCCCTCAAGCAGCGCTCTTAATCCCCTCTCCTCGTACACCAGGAAACAAAGAGGGACGTAAAAGTCTCTTGCCTCTTCGGCAGGTCCAGACCCCCCCCCGGACTCTCTCCCGGCCAGCCGCGGCGCACCAACGCCCTGCAGGCTGTGTTCAAGCCGCCAACCCCAGTCCTCTCCCGGCGCTCCGACAAAAGCCGGAGCCTCAGCTCGCAGCCCCGCCCGCCCCGGCGGGCGAGCAGACAAGCCTCTCGGCTGGTGAGTGCCGGTCGGCCCGATCCTCTGCGCTGGAATCTGTCCGCTTTGCCCTCCGCACCCCTGTTGCTGTGCTCTCCTCCGCGGCTCCCAAGCTCCCCCACTCCGCCTCCCGAAGTCTCCACCCGCGAAGGGGCTTCCTAGTGTGTGGACACTTTTCCTCCTTCACGGCTCTCTCCCGCTGGTGTAGGACCCGTCCCTATCCTTTTGTCTCTGTTTAGTTTTTTCTTTTGCCCTAACCAGGTACGTGGGGGGTTCCTTGCCTTTTGGGAGGTCTGAGGTCTTCTGCCAGCGTTCAGTAGGTGCTCCGTAGGAGTTGTTCCACGCGTAGATGTATTTCTGGTGTATCTGTGGAGAGGAAGGTGATCTCCGCGTCTTACTCTTCCGCCATCTTCCCGGAAGTCCTTGGTCTGGTCTTCTTAAGATTCCTTTGGCTCTTCAGGGTCCTTTGTGTTTTCAAATGAATTTTAGGATTGCTTTTTCTATTTCTGTGAAAAATACCTATTGAGATTTTGATAGTTGCATTGAACGTAGATTGTTTTGGGTAGTATGGACTTTTTAACAGTATTGTCTTCTAATCCTTGAACAGGGGATGTGTTTCCATTTATTTATATCTTCTTTCATTTCTTTCATTAGTGTTTTATAGTTTTCAGTGTACATCTTTCACCTCTTCAGTTAAGTTTATTCCTAAGTATTTTGTTCTTTTTGGTGTTATCGTAAGTGGGATTGTTTTCCTGATTTCCTTTTCAGATAGTCACTTGTTATTGTACGGAAATACAACTGATTTTTGGACACTGATTTTGTATTCTGCAATTTTACTCAGTTTTTTTTTATTAGTTCTAACTTTTTTTGTGTGGGTGTGAAGTCTTTAGGTTTTTCTACATAGATCATGTCATCTGCAAACAGAGCTGATTTTACTTCTTCTTTTCTAATTTGTATGCCTTGTATTTCTTTTTCTTACCAAATTGCTCTAGTTAGGATTTCCAGTACTATGTTAAATTGAACCAGTAAGTGGGCATTCTTGCCTTGTTCCTGATCATAGAAGAAAAACTTTCAGTTTTTCACTGTTGGGTATGATGTTAGCTGTCAGCTTTTCACATACGGCCTGTATTATGTTGCAGTAAATGCCTTCTATACCTAGCTTGTTAAGGGTTTTTTAATCATGAAAGGGTGTTGGATTTGGTCAAGACTTTTTTTGCATCTATTATTGAGATGATTATGGGATTTTAATTTATAATTCTGTTAATGTGGTGAACCACATTTATTGATTCGTGTATGGTAAAACATCCTTATATCTCAGAGATAATTTCCACTTGACCATGGTGTATGATCCATTTAATTGCTACTAAATTCAGTTTGCTAGTATTTTGTTGAGGTTTTGTGCCTCTACGTTCATCAGGGATATTGGCCCTGTAGTTTGCCTTTCTTGCAGTGTCTTTGTGTGGATGTATTAAATTCATGGTGGCCTAATTTTTGAAGGAGAGTTTTGCCATGTATAGTATTCTTGGTTGGCAGTTTTTTTCTTTCAGAACATATATTTCTTTGAATATATCATCCCATTTCCTTCTGGCCTACAAGGTTTCTGCTGAGAAATCACATTGTATGTGATTAGTTGCTTTTCTTTTGCTGCTTTTAAATTATCTTTGACATTTGACAGTGTGATTATAGGATGTCTTGGTATATACTTCTTTGTTTTCATCTTAAACAGGTCTGCTACCTATTTCAAAGTGTCTGCTCAATTTTGATCTTGCCTAAGGTACTATAATTTTTAGCTGGATTCTGTACTTCTCATAAAGGTATTTTGGTCCATATATCATTGTTAGTGTTTCCGTTGGGCAAGGAGTGATGGGAATTCTTATTCTTCCATCTTGATGACTTAAATAGCTGTCATTGCCTGTGTTTGAATCCATACTCTGTCACTTAACTCACTCTGTGACCATCAATCTCTCTGAGCCTCACATTTCTTATCTGTAAAATGGGGATAATAATCATAGTGCCAATAGGCTTTTGTGAGGACTTAATATCTGCTAAGCCATTAAGAAATGGCTTAGTAGTAAAATCTTGATAAATATTAGCTATTATTATTAATTTTATTATTATTGTTTTATATTCTGGGCTGATGACAGCTCTGAATTTAATTACCACCCATACATTTACTCTTAAATTAATGTCTTTAACTTTGACATTACTACTTTTGCCCTCCAGGTTTGCTTACTTAACATCACCTCCAAGCTTAATGTGTTGGAAACTACACTAATGACTGTCCCATGAAACTTGCCCCTCTTTCAGTGTTGCTTATATCAGTGAATGGCATAACCATCCACATGGTTGAACAAGCTAGAAACATAGGTGTTACCCTTAATATCCTTTTCCTTTAACTGCCTTATATGTCCTTTATCAAGTACTGTTAGTTTTACCTTCCAAACAACTTTCATATTTTTCTGTTTTCTAACTGCAACAGCACTAATTTGGTGTAAGTCAACATCACATCTCGCCTGAACTCTTACACTAATTTCCTGAAAGCTCTCTTTGTATCTACTCTTTCCATGTAGCCCATCCATTCTGTGAACAGAAGTTAGAGTGATAAAAAGGTGTATCTAATAGTATCACTAGCCTACTTAAAACTCTTTTGGGGTTACTTAATATTCTTATAGTAAGACTTAAATCATTAGCAAGATTCCAGAATCTCAGCATAATCTGGGCCCTTCCTAAGTCTCCAGACTCAAATTGTGTCACTTGATATCTTACACGCTGGGCTGCAGCCATACTGTAGCTCCTCCAGTACAACATGAACGTTTCTGCTTCAAGACCTCTGCATAGTGCACCTGGAATCCTTCCCTTCTGTCACCCAGGAACAACTATAAATCTTTCAAATCTCAGCTTAAATGTGATTTCCGTGGGAAAGTTTCCCCTGATATCCCAGACTAGATCAGGACCATAATCACGTTCTCAGTATACCTTATATTTACTTCTAAAACAACTTACTGTTGTTTTAATAAAACAACTAATTATGTACTAATTGGTATGAATGCTTTTCCATATAGAAGATAAGTTCTAGGAGGGCAAGGATTAGGTCTATCTTATTCATACTATGTCTGCATGATATCTAGGAAAGAGATGTCTCCTAATAAACATTTGTTGAACAACTAAAGAAAAGAATGTATGATGTGATATCCGAGCTGAGTTTTGAAGAATATGTAGGAGTTAGCCATATGCTGGGGATGGAGAGGGTAGCAGGGAATACTTGGAGTAAGGGGGCACTAGAAGGAGAAAAGCAAGAGATAGGAAGGTGAGAGTGGCAAGAGATTAGCTCAACATTCAGGCAGAAGTAAAGAAAAGCCTTGCATACTATTCTAAAACATATGGATTTTACCCTGGAGACAGCTGGAAGCTATAAAGGGAGTTTAAATAGCCAAGTGCCTAGATCAGATACGGGCACTGGGGCTTCCCTGGTGGCGCAGTGGTTGAGAGTCTGCCTGACGATGCAGGGGACACGGGTTCGTGCCCCGGTCCGGGAAGATCCCACATGCTGCGGAGCGGCTGGGCCCGTGAGTCATGGCCTCTGAGCCTGCGCGTCCGGAGCCTGTGCTCCACAACGGGAGGGGCCACAGCAGTGAGAGGCCCGCGTACCGCAAAAAAAAAAAAAAAAGCAGATACGGGCATTGGCATTAAACACTTAGCAGAAATGTAGAGAATGGATTGGAATGGATTGGAGAGAAGTAAATTTGGGACAGGGATATCAGTTAGGGATCTGTTAGGGAACTGTTAGACTAAGTGACTTGAGAAATGATGGCACCCTAAAGTAAGGCAGTATATAGACATGGAGAGGGGATGAATTCTGAAGATGCTGAAGAGGTCTAGTTGAGAGGACTTCATCACCAATTGGATGTGGAGAGTAGGGAGGAGGGGCTATGGATTACTACTTGGTTTATATTTTGGACAACTGGATGGATAGTGTTGGAATTTATAAAGACAGCAAATGACATATGAGAGGCAAATTTAGTGGTGGTGGTAAGATAGTGATTTGCTTCTGTACTGTTGTGTTTGAGGCACTTGAGAGATATCAGTGGAGTTGCCTAGTGATGGGTACAGGAGGCAGCTGATGTCATAGGAGTGGATGCACTTATGCAAGGAGCAAGGTAGAATTTCATTTCAAGAAAACTTTGAGTACTCAGTAAATATTTTTAGTTCTGGAAATATACACACACATACAGATACAAAATTTTGGATACAGTTTTTCGGGGTTTCATAACATCCTAAAGGCCGTTTTTCTTTTCTTTTGCTTAAAAATAAGGAGAAAATAGAAGAGATAAACCTGGGTAAGTATAAAGGAGTGAATAAGCAAGATAAATACAAGAAGAATACTGCAATGGAGTGACTGGGGACATGGGTGGGAATAAAGAATTGTGTCAGAGGAGACAAGAGAGAAGAACATTTTAGAAAGAAATGTGGAACCAGGAGTATTTCGATGTTCTAGAAATGTAGAGGGATAAGACTGAGAATAATGGTTTCAGTGATGTTGTGGGGTGGAAGCTCAACTGCCTCCAAACTTAAGGGAAAGTGAGGAAGTAAAACCAAGCATATGATATTCTTTTCCAGAATATTATAGAAGAAGAAAGCTAAGACAGTAGCTGATGTAGCATAGGTTCATGGCAAGGATTTATTTTTTACGTATTTATTGCTGTATCATAAATATGTTTCTGTATTGAGGGTAAAGAGGCGTTAAAACATTATTTAAGGCATATTTAGTTTTTTTTTAATTCAGAAGAGAAGATATAAAAGGTTCTGAAAGTGGGGTTCAAGTATCCAATTTATAATTTGTGTGTGAGTCAGCAATTTAGTGCTGCCCTATAATGCAGACAGTGCCAATGGGGTTCTGCAAAGGCAGCAATTGCATTGTCATAGAAAGTGTGCAAGGAAAGACTGCTGACAGCTTGTTAGGGGTAGTGTAGAGGGAATACCTGATTAAATGGGAAATTGAACTACATGAACACCAATATCCTTTCTACCTCTGGGATGCTAGGGTTCTTTTTTCAGGAATTCCTAGGGAGAATGAGAAAACCGTTTATCCTTGTTTGAGAAAATTTGTGCCCTATATTAGAAAGGCGAGTTGCACTGTAGTATTTGAATAGTTTTGGGCTGATATGCCATGGGAACTATCGGTCAGATCTAGTTACAAAAAGCATGTGATGCATCAGATTTAATCAAAGGCGATATGTCAGAGTTTCTGCCTGGGGAGTTTGCTAATGATGATGTGTTATTTTTTTTCTCTTTGAAGGCACCTGACAAATTTTGGGATCATAGAGTGATATTTGTTAATTTTACCTTAATTTTTTAAAGATAAATGATCATTTTCATACTTGCCCTCCTTCATGTACAAAATATGAAAACACTTAAGATAGGAATGGCACTAAGACTTAAAATGATTCTACATGTGCAAGGATTCAAGATATGTTCACAAAAACAATCTTGAAGAATATGCTGGAAAACTCTGAGAATATAATTTTATCATGAACAATTTCAGAACGTGAGATTGCTAATGCAATGCTATATGTAAATTTAAAGCATTACTTCTTTTAGGATAAAGTACCCCAAATGCCCCTCCTGGACACATTTCAATGAGTCTGACAAAGTAGAATTATTAAATATTCCAGAATCAGAGTTTAATAAACGAGTGACCCTAAATAGCAGACTGAATCGTAACAAAAACAGAGAATGTATTATTCCCCCCTTTTATTTTATGTATTTGTGTGTCTGGGTATATATGGGTCTTGCAAAACAGTTCTTAATGCCTGACATTGTAAGAAGAAGGACAACAAACAGAAAGAGGCCCTCTTTAGCTCCCTTTTTGCAATGGAGCTTACCTGGTCTGCTGAACTTGGGCACCAAAATGATGATGCCAAGTATCAATTAAATCTGCTCAGTGCAAGTATCTCCAAGTGGTCTATCTAACTCTGATTAACTAGTCAATAAAAACTAGTTAATAAAACAGTAATAGTAGTTAATAAAAACTAAAGTAGTTTTTTATTTAAAAAAACAGTAGTTAATAAAAACTAAAATCACATGCTGGTGCAAATTTTTTCATATAGCTACTAAGTGCTTTTGATAATTACTACCATTCTCTGCTCACTAACTTATTCATGAAGCCCATATTCAGTAGTAGTTAGATTAGCATGTGGATCCTTGTCTGTCAATGATTGGCTCTTTTCTCCCTCCCATCTTATTTTTATTCATTTATGTAAGAGATACTTATTGGACACTCTTATGGTCTGAATTGTGTACCCAGATTCATATGTTAAAGTCCTAACCCCTAGCAAAGTTCAGTGAGGTCACTGATGTGAGCCTCAATCCAATATGACTTTTGTCCTTACAGGAAGAGGAGATTAGAATACAGACACCCAGAGAAAAGACCATGTGAAGACAAAAGGAGAAGACAACCATCTACAAAAGCCAAGGAAAGAGACGTCAGAATGAAACCAAACCTGCTGATACCCTGATCATGGTCTTCTAGCCACCAGAACTATGAGGAAGTTGTTGTTTAAGATATCTAGTCTATGGTACTTTTTTATGGCAAACCTAGCAAACTAATACCATGCTTCTCGAACCTAAGTATGTGTAAGAATAACCTAAATGCTTGTTAAAATAGAAATTCCTGAGCCCCGTGATCAGAGTTTCTGATTCAACTTTGGAGTGAGGTCCAAGAATTTACACTTCCAACTATCTTCTAGGTGATGTGATGCTCCCAGGGGGACCATACTTTGGGCAGTAGCACTGCCTTAGTAAATACAAATGCCTTTCAGAAGAGTGATAGATAATCATCGGAATTTTTATTATTATTAATTTTTCAGAAATTTTGTAATCCCATTGTTAAAGACAGTCATCCTTGAAACTGGCAATGATGGGAGTATTTACATCACAGAAATTGGCAAAATCTACAAAACATGGCTTTTACTGCTGGAGAGCTAGTGAATGAGTTTATTAGATTGCTTTTCAAGTTATGGAAAATAGAGAAAAACTGAGGGCATGGGGCTGTAGGAAATCTCCTGAAGTGAGAAAGACACAGAGAGAGAAAGGGCACAATACTTACATTGATGATTTCAAAGAAGCTAAAGCCAGCAATTTTTTTACTGTATTAATTTTAACAGACCATTCAACCAGGTGGATTAAAGAAAAGAAGGCAATTTGAACTTCAATCACTGCCCTGGTGCTCACTGGCTCTTTAAGTGTATTATTTAGGCTTTTGAGCAAAAGTTTTCTTTTTTATATAAGATGTAGGTGGACAGGATAATTTGAGCTGCCTTTTCCATTGTTGAGATTTCTGAGTATGGTAGCCTAAAGAAGGGTCCAATTCCCAATCACCCCTAAGATGATTTTTTTTTGAGGCTCAAAATATTGAGCTGATGAGTGTGTAAATCCCTGGGCTGATGGGAGCATGAGCTTGTCCTAATTACCCCCCAAGGTGGTTGTGAAGTTTAAATGAGACCATGGACTAACAGAGCTTTATAAACTCACCTGAGTTGTAAAAATACAAAGTCAAATTAATAAGAGTTCATGATTTGGGAATTTTGGCTGGATTGTGATTTGGGAGTATTGGGAGTTTTGGTAGGGAAAATTGAAGAGCAGTGATTTAAATCGTACTATATTGGTTGATGTGACTGTTCTTGACATATCTTTCTGTGTCCACAAGAAATGGAGAAGTGAACTTTAGCAACGTAATTTAGCAGAATTCTAGAGAAATTTCTTCCTCACAAACTGGAAATATGCTTATTCTCATATTATATTACATTAATTTATTATTCATTATTTACATTAATTTCTTCACTATTCTTTCAACAAATACTTATTGTTGAGTTTCTATTATGTGCCAGCCTTGAGTTATGTACTAGGGATGGACATAGGGCAGACATGTGTCCTTTAGGGAAAGTGAAGATTAAAGGGCACTTTAAAAAGTATGGCATTTTATTAGAAAAATATTTGTATTGTATCTTGGGATTTGCTATACTGCCTCCCCACCCCCAGCTAAAATACAATATGGTTTCTAAAAGAAGATGCAGAAGAAAGATGGAGAAAGATGGTGAGATGATCAGTATCTGGGTGTGTGTATGATACAGAATAATTATATATATTAGACTAATTGTAGTAACTGTGTAGGCACTACAACTAATGTTGTTTAAATGCAAACTGGAAAGTACCTCTTTATTCAAAGACTTAACTGACTAAGCTTGCCTCTTCACAATGGAAAATCATAGCAATTACCTTGGAAAATAAAGACCCCAAAAGAGTCTAGCCAAAACAATCTGAACACTTGAATAATTTTTTTTGAAAAAATATGTTTTTAACAGTGTATAACTTATTTACTTGTAAGATTATTAGAACTGGACATTTACATGGCACAGAAGAAAAATAAAAAAGCACACAATTGAAATACATAAATCAACAAATACAAAACTGGAGCCCAAGCCTGTATTAAGCTTTTTTTTTTTAAATTTTCTGATACTTTGATATCTTGGGGTCATCACTGATCAGGGAGAGTCTGCCCTCCCAGGGCCAGATAATTTCTGGAGAAAATAAACTATGCAAACCAACCAGTCCAGAGCCCATACTCTGAATCACCTCCTCTATCTAGCTTCTACACTCTATCAGTCAATATTCCTGTGCCCTAATCATCCCAGGGCCAGGTACTAGACAACTAGGAACAGCCCTTATAGTCCAGAGTCCACAGAACTTATTCAAACTAGCCAATCCTGAACTGTTTACATGGCCTCAACTATCCTACCCACAAAAACCACAATGAAATCCTACCCACAAAAACCACAATGAAGCCTTACCCAAATAAAAACCCAAATAAAAACGAAATCCTGGGTGCATTTTAAAGCAAAGTCATGAAACTCAGGAGTGGTCTCAGGAGGAATTCAGAAGCTAGAGTGGGTTAGAAACACCTTTGGTCAAACAGAAGAAATAAAAGAATAGCGGGTGATCAATCTAACAGGAACTGACTGATAACAGGATGCAGGTGGCAGACAGGAGAGGTACATGTGGATAATAAATAATCATCAGAATGAAAACCAAGTTCTTATTCCAGCATCCATCTATGGCATATATCTGACAGCTGCAAAATCTTCAAACTGCGTATTGCTCAGTCAAATCCTGAGGAAAGGATATTGTTTGATCAGCCCTTCTTAATCCTGAGTGAATTAACTGATAATACAGATCCATCTAGAAATATTTGATAACAGTCAGCCAATATGAACAGTATACAACTGCCTCTGGGAATGTAGCTATTAGGACAGCAGCCCAGTCCCCTGTACTCCCACATGCACCTGCCACATAGTGTGCACTGTATTGTTTTAATAGTGTCACCAGTGTTAACTATTTTATGCTTACAACTATGCTATGAAGTAGATACAAAAGCTACCCTTCTACAGAAGAGCAAACTGAGGTATAGCGAGATTAAATATACACAAGCGTAGGTACAAAGCAGAAACTAGATTGTTATAAACCCAAGCATTCTGAGTCCAGTTCCCCCTAACCTTAGATTCTACTGCCTCTTCCTTCCACTGATGCTCAAATTTCAGATGCCAGTGTGTCTTGTGAAAAACTCCCTTTGTCCCCTCTTCTGTATTTTAGAGGACTCGAGGCACTCTTCTGTCATAGCCTGTCTTAGCAGTGGTTTAAACAGATTGCAGTTTATTTGCCTCATGCAACAAACATTCTGGGAGGAGGTTATACAGGGTCATCGAGGAGATTATCAGGAAGCCTATCTTTTCTCACACTTCTGCTCTGCCATCCTTAGATATAGCATTTTGTCCTCAGGCTTGTTGCCTCACAGTTGGACAATGGCTGCTACACTTCCTGGTATCTTTTCCACATTCTTGAGAAGAAAGGGAATGAACAAAGGGCTAAGGAGCTAAGCTGTGTATTCTAGGGAGGTTTTGACTGCTTATTCAGGAAGCAATAACCTCTCCACGGACTTCAGCCTTTATCTCATTGGCAGAACAATATTGCATGCACCTCAGGGCAAGACAGGCCAGGAAATTAAACATTTTTAGTTGATCACATTACTACTATAATTAAAATTGAGTGTCTATTAGTAAAAAAGAAAAAAAAAAGGTATTGAAAATAGGTAGGCCTACACATAGAGTTCAATACAGTATATTATTATTAATTATATACCGGATTGTCTCTCCTGGTAAATTGGGTCTATATCATATCTCCCCATCTCTCCTCTTTATATTCTGGGACCAGAACTCTGCCTGGCATGTTGCAGAAAGAGTAGAAGGTTATTGAATAAACCGCAGTGATTCTTGACTTTGGCTTTAAGACGATAGGTATTTGTTGTTGTTGTTTTATCTCAAACTGGGTTTTAAAATTCTCAATTTTGATTGTGAATCACTTTATACAATACTGAATGTCCTTTTAGAGATTGAAAAATATATATAATGCCTGAAAAAATTATATGGTCACTGAATTAGAAACTGCTAGAAGTACAACTCAGATATTTCAAAATGAATATACTTTGCATTGCTCTTTTAGACAGGGCCACAAAGAAAGCAAATGGCACATAGGCTGAAACAGTTGAGAGATTACAGAAAGAGGTATAGCAGACCATTCAGCTACGACTTCAGCTGAGCTTTTGTGGTTGATGAGCTAGAATATAGCTGCTAGAGCAAAGGATAGAGAGGGTCCATGCTTCCCTGGGAATTAAGTTTGTATAGACTTTACCTAGAAGAAAGAATAATTAGATCTTCCACTATTCTTAATCTGTTAGGGAAAATTTTGTTTTCTTCTTCTGTTGATTTTTTTTCTAAAAGGTAAATCACCTGAAGATGAAAATTTTAAATGTTGACAAAATATTGATAACATGTTGGCAGAAGTCTAGCTTTTAGCTAAGTACTTCTGGAGTGGTGAAATGACTGAGTGGGATCCAGGCCTAAGTAGTGGAATTTCTAAGTGGACTTGGCATTCTTTGAGAAGAAAACTGAGCTGGGTCAAAGTAACCTTAAATTTGGGAGAAAATTCTATGTGTTTGAGGGTATCCCCCCCTGCTACCCCCATCATCTTCTTCTTCAGGGCACCAAAGTTAACTTTTCACTGGGAACCCTTTGTCTTGACACACATTTACATGTGTAATTGGAAGTGTTTCTTATAACGAGTCTACCTCCATGACTGTTTCATGAATTTTATAAATGCTCATGAATATAAGAACATACCTTATGTATGATGATGTTAAAAATTTATCAGGAATCTCATATGTATAACTGAATCACTTTGTTGTACAGCAGAAATGAACACAACATTGTAAATCAAGTATACTTTAATAAAATTAAAAAATTATCAGGAATCTCAGTCATACTCTCATCTTAATCATTAAATAAAATAAAATTTAAATTAAAAGCCCTGTGAATACAGTGCTTCTTTGTGATTAATCTGGCCACAGTCTGACCAACTGGAGTCTAGAGACCTGGTAAATATTCTCCTTTAATGACTGGATCCTGAGGACAGGTTGCTATAATATTATTTAGCTATTATAGCTTAAGTTCCCTTCTGTGGGCTGCATTCACATGTCCTGGGGGCTGTGTTGGTATTCTCTGCTACTCCAGATGTAACTTCTACCATTTTTCACCCTGACCTTTGTCCTGGAAGACTGACTTCTCTGATTGCATCAACGATGTTCTCCCTGGGGAGGGTAGGTGGCACTGGGAGGAGACCTGAAGGTGAGTAGATAAAGGGAGGTTATGTTACCTCTTCCCTTGGTTCCCTCACTGCCTGGTCATGGTCTAGCTGATGCTTTGTTCCTCTCTCCTACAACCATAGCTTTTGCCATGTTTTGGTAACCATTTCTCTGTCTTCCCTTTGCCCTTCAGTCCTTAGATAGAGAAGAGCATGCAACGTGCAGCTCCTAGCTTTGGGAACTGTCACTACCCTTTGTCATTTTCCTTTAGCACTGCCCACAGCGTGTGAGAAGCCCATCCATTCAACCCCTCAGCCTCCCATCTGAAGTATTCTATTGGATACTTGTTATGACCCCAGCTGATAAAAGGGGCACCATATTTTACCAGCATTATGCTTCCGTGAGGGTCCCTCAGTTCCATTCTCAAAAAGAGATGTGGTGGATAAATATTTTGGAGGTTTCTTATATTCTATCTCCCCACAGGAGGAAGAGTGGGAAAAGCATGGGGACATGAGCATTGTGTTGCATCTTCTGGCTCTCACTCTGGGATCAGTCTGCCTACCAGCAGTCTGTGTGTTCTTTCTTCTTCCTTCTGTGGGGAAGCTTCCAGGACCAGGGCTTTTGTATCCCACTGATGCTTGTGACTGAGTAGGGGTAAATTTTAGGAGGCGTAGTTTGAGGTCGTGTATCCAAAATGCCTTCTCTGGCCCAGCTTTACCAGTAATCAAATTGATATTTTCATCTTTGTATTTCCTGTGTATAATTATCAACTTGTTCAGAATCTTGAGAGGAAGAAAAGGTGATTGATGCAACTCATTCAAAACCCCAATAATAATGAAATTTTACGTGGGAAAGTAAATAAAGAGACACTGCTGGTTTATTTCTTGCCACAAAACTTAATGACTTCTACAACTCTATTTTGTTGGCTATTCAATGGCTGTACCTATTCATGATCACAATCCAAATTCACCACTTAAGACCTTATAATTTCACTTTCATGTTATTAATGCTGAGGTTAATAATAACAACAGTAAGACAATGAAAGAGAAGGATTTAAGGAATAATAATATTCTAGAAAGTTATTTAATGTTTTTATTCCATCAGGCAAGTTGGTTTTGACTAATTAAATCTGTCATCTTGGGCAAGCTAAGTAGCTTCTTTGGGCCTGGGTTTGCTTGTCAAGCAAGAGGTTTAAATTAGTAGAAGATTTTTTTGTTAAACTAAAATCTAATATAAAATGAGAGTATGTAAAAGCATAGTATTAATATAAATGTATCATATGTATTGAACTTCAGGACATTTATTTAGACAATTAGAAAATAAACATTTAAAATTCTTGTTAGGAATGACAACTATATTCTTGAACAAGTCTTAGCCTCCAAGGAATTTCAATATTTTTGTATTGGCTGAGCAATATCTGGAAACATCTGATTTCTTGTAGATAGTTGCAAATGGAAGAAGTTTTTTAAAGAAAGATTTTATCAATGCTTTCCTTATAAAATCTGTCTTTAAGAAACCCTTCTTTACCCTAAGGTCCTATAGGACATAAAGTTATTCTCTTTTGCTTTCATCTAAAAGTTCTAAAGTTTTGACTTTTTAATATTAGCCTTTACTGCCCTTTAAATTTTGTTGATCTTTGGAATCTAATTTTATTTTAATATAGATAACATTCCTAGCATCAGTTTTGAGTAGTCTCTTCTTTCCCACCATCTGCAATTCACCTTTATATGTCAAGCATGTATATAGTCCTGTGTGCTTCTGGGCTTTCTGTTCTATTGTTCTCTTTATCTTTTCCTATACTGGCACTACCCTGTTTTAATTGCTATAGTTTTTATAATTTGTCTTATTGTCAACTGGGGCTGTGATTGTCAAGCTTGGATGGGTATTAAAATTAGCTCGGAATCTTGGTGAAAATACAGAGGCATGGGTCTTCAACACACATGTAGGCCTCTGTGTTCTTTATTATTGATTACACACTAATGTTCAAAAACAACTGTTCCAGGGCAAATGTCCACTCACCCAGAGCACACAAACTTTCTTTCTTCCTTAAGAATGATTTGGCTCAAAAAATTTGCAAACAATAAATGCTGGAGGGCTTCCCTGGTGGCGCAGTGGTTGCGAGTCCGCCTGCTCATGCAGGCGGAAGCGGGTTCGTGCCCCGGTCCGGGAGGATCCCACGTGCTGCGGAGCGGCTGGGCCCGTGAGCCGCGGCCGCTGGGTCTGCGCGTCCGGAGCCTGTGCTCCGCGATGGGAGAGGCCACAACAGTGAGAGGCCCGCGTACCGCAAAAAAATAAAATAAAATAAAATAAATGCTGGAGAGGGTGTGGAGAAAAGGGAACCCTCTTGCACTGTTGGTGGGAATGTAAATTGATACAGCCACTAAGGAGAACAGTATGGAGGTTCCTTTAAAAACTAAAAACAGGACTACCATACGACCCAGCAATCCCACTACTGGGCTTATACACTGAAAAAACCATAATTCAACAAGAGTCATGTACCACAATGTTCATTGCAGCTCTATTTACAAGAGCCAGGACATGGAAACAGCCTAACTGTCCATTGACAGATGAATGGATAAAGATGTGGCATATATATACAGTGGAATATTACTCAGCCATAAAAAGAAATGAAATTGAGTTATTTGTAGTAAGGTGGATGGACCTAGATTCTGTCATACAGAGTGAAGTAAGTCATAAAGAGAAAAACAAATACTGTATGCTAACACATATATACAGAATCTAAAAAAAAAAAATGGTTCTGAAGAACCTAGGGGCAGGACAGGAATAAAGATGCAGACGTAGAGAATGGACTTGAGGACATGGAGAGGGGGAAGGGTAAGCTGGGACGAAGTGAGAGAGTGGCATGGACATATATACACTACCAAATGTAAAATAGATAGCTAGTGGGAAGCAGCCACATAGCACAGGGAGATCAGCTCAGTGCTTTGTGACCACCTAGAGGGGTGGGATAGGGAGGGTGGGAGGGAGGGAGACGCAAGAGGGAAGAGATATGGGAACATATGTATATGTATAACTGATTCACTTTGTTATAAAGCAGAAACTAACACACCATTGTAAAGCAATTATACTCCAATAAAGATGTTAAAAAAAAAGAATGATTTGGCTATTCTTGCCTGTTTTTTCTTTTAGCTCATTAAAAAAAATCTGTTTGCCAGTTTTACGTGATTTTTGTTGAGACATAGATGGAGATAACACTAAATCTATACATGATTTTGTAAAAACTTGTCTACAATTTTTCTTTCTTCTTACATACATGATCCCATGTAAACTGGTTTCTGCCCCACCACTCCACTGAAAAAGGTATAAATTTATAGTTCTTTTTAACCGTCACTGTATACATTTTCATTGTAAAATACGTATCTGAGGAATAGTAGAAAAAACTGCATGGAGAGGAAGATGCTTTGTGCATCTTATGTCAATGTATTGGTTATGAGAATTGTGTTGCTTAAGAAGTTAAAACTGATTAAGAGAATTTTGTCCCTCAAATTCATCTTTCCCTCAAATGCCAACAAACATAAAACCTGTGCATGCTCAGAGAATATATCACAATTCACATGAATTTATCAGTAAGATTCCAGAGTGAATAAAGCATTTAAGTTACATCAGGGCAAATGTTCTCACTGAACTGATTTCCAGAAAAGAGTTGATAGGAGTATTGATTGACTTGATAGTTCTTTTACTTCTCAAGAAGCAGAAGAAATGGTGCTAAAACCAAAATGATGAGAAACACCACCATCCTTACCTCTATATCTTGCTGCCCAAAGATTAGAAAACATTGGTTAGCTAGGAAGGTGAATTTTCTTGAGCTGCATGCTCAGTTCCACAAATTCTCACAGTGAATGGCTAGGTCACCATCTGCTTTTAGTTACCAGCATCTTCACTGAGTTTGGGGCATATTTTTAGGTGGGACCTCTTTCCTAGAACTGACAGTGAAGCTGGTGTAAGAGGCAGAAGAAAATGGATGGAGAAAATACCTATATTTCTTCATTTCTTTCCTCTGTTCTCTTCTTCTTTTTAAGCATTTTGCATGCTGACCAAGATGGTTGAAATGTGTATAATTGAGTAGTTTAATCTGTTTACATTTCTGCTCTGTCATTTATGAGTTGTAGGATCTCAGGATGGTTGTTAAAGCATGCACCTCATTAGAGAAAAAATGGGATGATAATAGTGAAAAGTTCTTTGGAAGGTTGTTAGAAGAGCTAAATTAGTAAATATATGTGAAAAGTCTTAGCATTGGGAAGTGCTAAGTCATTTAATTTGAAATCAATATAGTGGGTAGCAACTAGCTTAAAATCATGCGAATAGAATATAAAATCATTGCCATATTAATGAGGTGCATATTGGATAGCAAATTTTTTTTGCTTTGGTTTCTTTTACACACATATATACACATAAATGTATATACTGGGTCACTATGAAAGATGTTTTTCTTACTATGAGTTGAGGTAAAATAATTTTGAAAAACACTAGTACAGAGCAAAGAAGATAGTCAATAAATATTAATATCTTTCTTTCCTTTTTTAACTTTCACCAGTCTTGTATACCAGAATTTGGTCACAATAAGTACAGTTGACCCTTGGAATTTATGAGGGTACCATAAAGGCCCATTGAGATATGGTCACTGGTTAATCTCCAGGTATTTTCACTAGTAGTCTCAGAACACGTGTGATATAAATGGAAACGTAGCAATTACAATTTAGTACCTGTCATGGATCATCATATACATTTGCAGATAATGAAAATCTTACTGGAATTCCAGATTTCCATAAGAGATCAATCTGAAGTATATATTTGTCCCAAGTCTAATTCTCAAATTATCTTATTAGACTTCACATAAGTCATTTAACCCTCTCTAAACCTAAAGGTTCTCATCTGACGTATGGGGATAATATTATTTTTATCCCCATTGAATGAGTTAACGTGCGAATTATTTAGCACATAGCAAGCTTTTCCATAGATGTTAGCTACTGTCTCAGGTCAGGGACCTAGGAAAACAGACTCTGAGATGAAGATCAGTATGCAGGAGGTGTTCTGGGTCGTGATCTCAGTAACATCACCTATAAGCAAATGAGGGAGGCACAACTGGGCGGAGAAAGAGGTCAGATGTGTGGTTACAACAGAGGACCCTTCTGGTCCTGAGATGGCCGTTCAGATTGCCCTGAATTGAGGTAAGGGAATCAGACCTCTTTTACCCTGCATTTAACAGGGGTAATCTTTGGTAAGGTTAGTCCCTTTGTCAAGAGAAAACCCCAGAGAGTGATTCCGTGGGAAGAACTCAGCAGCCAGTTCTCCCAGTGGTGGTGGGAGCACGCATGTTCAGTACTGGGGCATCTGGGTACCTCAGCACGCACTACAACTCACCCATGTAGCACCTGGATCCATTAACTTCACATAGAAAGTTCACCCATCTTGGGTCATTGCGTCCAGGATTCTGGTGTTGGGGTGGGCGTGGTCTCTGTTGCAGAAGAAACATATGAGAGGAAGGTTAGTGGAATGAACTACATACAGTTCTCCTGGCAGCAGCTGTCTCAAGACCAGAACTGATACCCTTCATCTCCCTTCCCTACCACACATTCTAGAGGCCCCTCACCCTCAGCTGGTACCTCTCCTGGGCTAGATGTCATACCTGGGGTAGAGAGGAGACAGAATTTTGTCCTTGGTCTCCATGCCCATCTCAGGTCAAGGCTATCTTGGTAGTTTCCAACAGAGCAGGGGAGTGTCAAGGACCAGCCCTGGGCCACCTGCGTGCTAAACGTATTTTTCTCTTCCTCCTTCCTGTGGCAACCTCCACCTGATGATCAGGATCATAGCCATGCCAAAATGGTGACTCTTTTCCTGGCCTGCTGGTCTCTTGGCATGAACAGCTTGAACTGACTTGGCAGAAGCTGTAGCTTAGAGTTCAATGGGACCCTTACTCTGTCTTCTGGTGGAAGCGTTCATTTCTGGAATCCAGGACTTTTTGACCCACACAGCATAAAGCTGTGGAAATGGGAAGCACAGATACTCTCTGGGAACCAATGCTTCAGACACACAGAGACTAACATCGTAGCACAGGAAGCAAAAATTCCTCAGGTGGGTCCTTGGGAGTGATGGTGAGTAAGGCCATTTCTATTTCTACTCCTTAGTTCCCAGATGCATATATTCTCTTAACAGTGAAAATAGCACCAGCACCCACAATGGTCATCAATTTAGTGTACTAAGGTGTCCTAGAGCGTATATAAGTTGGTCTCCCATCCTTTCAAGGCAGGATGACAAGCCAGTGTCCTTCAAACAGTCATATCCCTGCTTATGAGGCCAGCTGCCATTAGCATGTTACGTGCTCAGACAAGTACATTTATCTCATTATTATGTGTCCACAGCATTGCCTGGTTTACTGTAAAGTGGGTTCCTTGGGGATATTTTATGGGATTCCATGTCAGTGGATCAAAGACTTTGTAAGTACTTGGATAATAATGGTGCTAGCCAAGGCTATATGAGCTGCCAGGAGTCACCAACTATCTCAGTTGAGGGTTTGCTTAATAATAAATCCAATACAGAGGAAAGCAAAACAGAGAAATGGAGAGAGGAGCAATTCTGATGAAACTGTTCGAATACTTGCTATGTTTATAGCTCAAATAAGATCACCACTGGATTTTCAGCTAAGTGATCTGATTAATAATAATCATAATAATACACAAGTCATTATAATTATTGTTGTTGTTATTTGAGTTGGGCTTCTGTCACTTGCTTCCATATGAGTTCTAATGAAGCCACTGATTTGCTTCCATGGCTGCTTATACATTCATTCTTTTACAAAGTTAATTCAATAAATCAGGGCTTATTATGCCAGAAGAGTCATTTTATATCTTTAGATTGACTTTGAATATCTGTGGTTTGATCTATATTGTGATGATTTTATAGTTGAAATCTCAGAAACAGATATTTCTAAGTTCTTGTGGGTCTTAAAATAGTTCCCAGTGGGGATATCAAATACCACAGCCTATGAGAGACAGGAAGTGGGAACGCAGAGAGGCCAAGAACCCCAGCACTAAGTGCCAAGCACGATTGTAAGTCCTTTTGCAATTACTGAAGTTCATTCTCATTGCAACTCTATGAGATTGGTATAAGTTTTCTCATTTTGACACTGAGGAAACAGGATGAGAGAAGTTAGGTAACTTGCTTTAGGTCACCCAGGTAACAAGTAGAAGAACCACAGATTCAAAACATGTAGCACGGACTGTATTGGCAGCAGGAGTCCAGAGATGCGAATGATCAATGCAGGCAGCAAGAATCAGAAGAGCTTCCTGAAGAAGTGTGAGCAAAACCTTTTTTCCCTTTTCACTACTTCACAGCCTAAAGTGAAGCAGTGATCTGGTGTCCTGACGGTATCTTTAGAATTACTTGAACTATTGTAGAGATATGTGAAAATTTATTTTTAATCTGTTTCTCAAGCATACTCACACAGAAACATGATAAGGGATTCTTTCATACATGGTTTTAAAATATTTTCCTGTCCTATGTTTCTGTAATAGTCATTAAAATCATAATAACACAGCTACTCCTGTACTAGACCCTTCCAACCTTGTCTCTATCTCTGACCTGCTAAATGAGGAAGGTGTCTTGCTGAGTCTCTGCCCTTCAGCTCATGCCAGCCTTGCTGTCAACAAGTCGTGTCAGACCCCCTCGTGTGGGTGTTGAGAGTCTGAGGTATTTTCTTCAAAACACCTCCCTTCAAGTAGTCCCTGATAACCACAGAAAATTTCACCTCTTCTATTTAATTCCCCACATGCCAGTTTCTAATTGTATGTGCAAGGTTATTTTTAAAAATTTTTCTGAGTCCTTGATTGAAAGTATTTAAAGAACTTTCTAGGGACCATGTAGGCTCAGGGCAAAATAAACCCATAGAGCCTTTCATTCTAAGTTCTGCATTCATATCTAGTCTAGGTCAAGAATGAGTGACAGCTACAACTTTAGCACCCCTGGGGGGAGAGACTAATTCCATTTCTGGACCTAGCCAATTTGATCTTGTCTTTTGAGACTTTCTAGAAGAAGCCTCAGAGAGCCATAAAGCTTTGCTTGTAAGGTGCCATGGCCATGTGGAAGGAAATCATGTGTTAGAGCCATCTAGGGTTTTGTCTCTAAGAGTTTTGCCCTGAGGGAGAATACTTCATCTCTATAGGAATTAGTTTCCTTACCTATAAAATTGGAATAATATTATAGTCACAACAGGGATTGCTATGAAGAACTGGAGACACACACACACACACACACACACACACACACACACACACACACTCACACACACACACACACACACACACACCATTCACAATGTACCAGGCATGGTTTAAAACTCTTTACAAATATTAAATCCCTTAATACTCGTTATAAGTCATAAGAGGGGGAAACATTACAATTATAAGAGGGGGAATGTTATAAGAGGGGGAAACATTACTCTTATTACTATTATAAGAGGGGGAATGTTATAAGAGGGGGAAACATTACTATTCCCATTTTACACATGAAAAAACTGAGGCTTAGAACAGTTAAGTAACTTACCTAGTGTCACACAGCTAATAAGTGGTAAAACTGAGTTTCAAGTTTAAGCAATCTGGTTTCAGAGTCCATGTTTGCTATACTCAATGTTTGTGTGTCCCCACTCCCAAATTATATGTTGAAACCTAATCCCCTGTGTGATGGTATTTGGAAGTGAGGCCCTTTGAAGATGATTAGGTTATGAGGTACAGCCTTTAGAAATGGGATTAGTGCCATTATTAAAGACAGCCCAGAGAGCTCCCTTACCCCTTCCCCCATGTAAGGTTACAGTGAGAAGATGGGCAACTATGAACCAAAAAAGGGCCCTCACCAGACACCAAACCTGCTGGTGCCTTGATATTGAACTTCTCAGCCTCTAGAACCATGAGAAATAAATTTCAGTTGTTTTGCTGTTTATAAGCCACCAAGTCTATGGTATAGCATTTGAGCTGCCAAACAGACTAAGACAATTTTAAGTTCAGGCAGTCTGATTCCCGAGTCCACGCTCTTATCTGTTATTATGCTGCCTAAAATGGTAGCTATTTTTATAATCTAGTTTTAAGACATTTAATACAATGACTATATGTTGCAAGATGCAGGTGTGTGTGCATTGATTCTGCAGGAGATTTAACTATAGTCACTTTTTTTTTCTTTTTTCTTTTTGGCCACACTGTGTGGCTTGTGGGATATCAGTTCTCCAACCAGGAATTGAACCCGGGCCCTTGGCAGTGAAAGTGTGGAGTCCTAACCACTGGACTGCCAGGGAATTCCTTACTTTTAAATAGGAAATCAAATGAGCTTTACTTATTATTAGGCCTTTAATGAAAAAAAAATACAGGCCCAGGGCTTCCCTGGTGGTGCAGTGGTTGAGAGTCCGCCAGCCAATCCAGGGGACACGGGTTCGTGCCCCGGTCCGGGAAGATCCCACATGCCGCAGAGTGGCTGGGCCCATGAGACATGGCCACTGAGCCTGTGCGTCCAGAGCCTGTTGCTCTGCAATGGGAGAGGCCACAACAGTGAGAGGCCCGCGTACTGCAAAAAAAAAAAAAAAAAAAAAAAAAAATACAGGCCCAACACTTAAAATAGGTTACTTAAGGATGATTTGAGAAATTTGATTGATTTTTAAATTTCTCTAGACTGTGGCATATATCTTTATTTAAAATTTAAAATGATGGGATATATCGATGAGTAAATTGAAGAAACTCTTCTCTTCTTAGTAACCAGGTTTTACACAGACAATAAAAAGAAACACAGCATCTCATTACATAGTTTTTCTAAGATTTATTCATACAATTATACCAAAAAACAGACATCACATCAATAAACACAAGAGAAGGAAAAGACCTACAATAACAAACCCAAAACAGTTAAGAAAGAGATAATAGGAACACACATATCAATAATTACATTAAATGTAAATGGATTAAATACTCCAACCAAAAGACATAGACTGGCTGAATGGGTACAAACACAAGACCTGTATATATGCTGTCTACAAGAGACCTAGGGACACATACAGACTGAAAGTGAGGGGATGGAAAAAGATATTCCATGCAAATGGAAATCAAAAAAAAGCTGAAGTAACGATTCTCATATCTGACAAAATTGACTTTAAAGATTATTACCAGAGACAAAGAAGGACACTACATAATGATCAAGGGATCAATCCAAGAAGAAGATATAACAATTGTAAATATTTATGCGCCCAACATAGGAGCACCTCAATACATAAGGCAAATGCTAACAGCCATAAAAGGGGAAATCAACAGTAACACAATCATAATAGGGGACTTTAACATCCCACTTTCACCAATGGACAGATCATCCAAAATGAAAATAAATAAGGAAACCCAAGCTTTAAATGCTACATTAAACAAGATGGACCTAATTGATATTTATAGGACATTCCATCCCAAAACAACAGAACAAACTTTCTTCTCAAGTGCTCATGGATCATATCCAGGGTCACAAATCAAGCCTTGGTAAAATTAAGAAAATTGAAATCGTACCAAGTATCTTTTCTGACCATAATGTTATGAGATTTGATATTAATTACAGGAAAAAAACTCTAAAAAAATACAAACACATGGAGGCTAAACAATACACTACTAAATAACCAAGAGATCACTGAAGAAATCAAAGAGGAAACCAAAAAATACCTAGAAACAAATGACAATGAAAACACGACAACCCAAAACCTATGGGATGCATCAAAAGCAGTTCTAAGAGGGAAATTTATAGCAATACAAGTCCACCTCAAGAAATAAGAAACATCTCAAATAAACAACCTAAGCTTACACCTAAAGCAATTAGAGAAAGGAGAACAAAAACAACCCAAAGTTAGCAGAAGGAAAGAAATCATAAAGATAAGAAATAAATGAAAAAGAAATGAAGGAAACAATAGCAAAAATCAATAAAACCAAAAGGTGTTTCTTTGAGAAGATAAACAAAATTGATAAAACATTATCCAGAATCATCAAGAAAAAAAGGAAAAAGGCTCAAATCAACAGAATTAGAAATGAAAAAGGAGAAGTAACAACTGACATTGCAGAAATACAAAGGATCATGAGAGATTACTACAAGCAACTATATGCCAACAAAATGGACAACCTGGAAGAAACGGACAAATTCTTAGAAAAGCACAACCTTCTGAGGTTGAACCAGGAAGAAACAGAAAATATAAACAGACCAATCACAAGCACTGAAATTGAAAGTGTGATTAAAAATCTTCCACCAAACAAAAGCCCAGGACCAGATGGCTTCACAGGAGAATTCTATCAAACATTTAGAGAAGAGCTAACACCTATCCTTCTCAAACACTTCCAAATTATAGCAGAGGGAGGAACACTCCCAAACACATTCTCAAGGCCATCATCACCCTTGTACCTAAACCAGAAAAAGATGTCATAAAAAAAGAAAACTACAGGCCAGTCACTGATGAACATAGATGCAAAAATCCTCAACAAAATACTAGCAAACAGAATCCAATAGCACATTAAAAGGATCATACACCATGATCAAGTGGGGCTTATCCCAGGAATGCAAGGATTCTTCAATATATGCAAATCAATCAACGTGATAAACCATATTAACAAATTGAAGGAGAAAAACCATATGATCATCTCAATAGATGCAGAAAAAGCTGCTGACAAAATTCAACACCCATTTATGATTAAAAGCCCTCCAGAAAGCAGGCATAGAGGGAACTTACCTCAACATAATAAAGGCCATATCTGACAAACCCACAGCCAACACTGTTCTCAATGGTGAAAAACTGAAACCATTTCCACTAAGATCAGGAACAAGACAAGGTGGCCTACTCTCACCACTGTCATTCAAAATAGTTTTGGAAGTTTTAGCTACAGCAATCAGAGAAGAAAAAGAAAAAAAATGAATCCAAATTGGAAAAGAAGAAGTAAAACTGACACTTTTTGCACATGACATGATACTATACATAGAGAATCCTAAAGATGCTACCAGAATACTCAAGCTAATAAATAAATTTGGTAAACTAGCAGGATACAAAATTAATGCATAGAAATCTCTTGAATTCCTATACATTAATGATGAAAAATCTGAAAGAGAAATTAAGGAAACATTCCCATTTACCACTTCAACGAAAAGAATCAAATACCTAGGAATTAACCTACCTAAGGGGAAAAAAGACCTGTATGCAGAAAACTATAAGACACTGACAAAAGAAATTAAAGATGATACAAACAGACGGAGAGATATACCATGTTCTTGGATTGGAAGAATCAACATTGTGAAAATGACTATACTACCCAAAGTAATCTACAGATTCTATGCAATCCCTATCAAACTACCAAGGGCATTTTTCACAGAACTAGAATAAAAAATTTCACACTTTGTATGGAAACACAAAAGACCCTGAATAGCCAAAGCAATCTTGAGAAAGAAAAATGGAGCTGGAGGAATCAGGTTCCCTGACTTCAGACTATACTACAAAGCTACAATAATCAAGACAGTATGGTACTGGCACAAAAACAGAAATATAGATCAATGGAAGAGGATTGAAAGCCCAGAGATAAACCCACGCACATATGGTCACCTTATCTTTGATAAAGGAGGCAAGAATATACTCTGGAGTAAAGACAACCTCTTCAATATGTGGTGCTGGGAAAACTGGACAGCTACATGTAAAAGAATGAAATTAGAACACTCCCTAACACCATACACAAAAATAAACTGAAAATGGATTAAAGACCTAAATGTAAGACCAGACACTGTAAAGCTCTTAGAGGAAAACATAGGCAGAACACTCTATGACATAAATCACAGCAAGATCCTTTTTGACCCACCTCCTAGATAAAGGGAAATAAAAGCAAAACTAAACAAATGGGACCTAATGAAACTTAAAAGCTTTTGCACAGCAAAGGAAACCATAAACATGAAAAGACAACCCTCAGAATGGGAGAAAATATTTGCAAATGATGCAACTGACAAAGGATTAATCTCCAAAATATACAAGCAGCTCATGCTGCTGAATATCAAAGAAACAAAAAACCCAACCAAAACATGGGCAGAAGACCTAAATCGACATTTCTCCAAAGAAGATATGCAGATTGCCAACAAACACAGGAAAGGATGCTCAACATCACTAATCATTAGAGAAATGCAAATCAAAATTACCGTGAGGTATCACCTCACACCAGTCAGAATGGCCATCATCAAAAAGTCTACAAACAGAGGGTGTGGAGAATAGGGAACCCTCTTGCACTGTTGGTGGGAATGTAAGTTGATAAAGCTACTATGGAGAACAGTATGGAGGTTCCTTAAAAAATAAAAATAGAACTACCATACCACCCAGCAATCCTACTACTGGGCTTATACCCTGAGAAAACCATAATTTAAAAAGAGCCATGTACCACAATGTTCATTGCAGCTTATTTACAATAGCCAGGACATGGAAGCAACCTAAGTATCCATCGACAGATAAATGGATAGAGAAGATGTGGCACATATATACAATGGAATATTACTCAGCCATAAAAAGAAATGAAATTGAGGTATTTGTAGTGAGGTGAATGGACCTAGTGTTTGTCATACAGAGTGAAGTAAGTCAGAAAGAGAAAAACAAATACCATATGCTAACACATATATATGGAATCTAAAAAAAAAAAAATGATTCTGAAGAACCTAGGGGCAGGACAGGAATGAAGATGCAGACGTAGAGAATGGACTTGAGGACACGGGGAGTGGGAAGTGTAAGCTGGGACGAAGTGAGAGAGTGGCATGGACATATATAAACTACCAAATGTAAAATAGGTAGCTAGCGGGAAGCAGTCACATAGCCCAGAGAGATCAGATTGGTGCTTTGCGTCCACCTAGAGGGGTGGGATAGGGAGGGTTGGAGGGAACACAAGAGGGAGGGGATATGGGGATATATGTATATGTATTGCTGATTCACTTTGTTGTACAGCAGAAACTAACACACCTTTGTAAAGCAATTATGTTTTTGTTATGGTGGGCCACAAGAGACATTCTTGTGGAAGGTTGGAATGGCAGAAATGGAGCAGCAGCTATTTTGTAGTTCTCACACTTAGTTGGTCATGTGCTGGTTCACTTTATTGATGTGGGGCAGCAGCTGGTACTGCAAATGCTCCACCTTTCCGCAAATCCTCCTTCAGCTTCTCTAGTTCTTGGGCTAGCTGTATATTTAGCTCCAAGGTAAAGGACACCAGCTTCTCTTATAGGACGCCCATACCATAAAGGTCAGAGGCAGTAAGAACTAACATGGGTTCCAGCTGTACTCATGGAATTTAGCTTATCCTTGATCTCCCACACTTACATCCATCTTTCTTCCTGATTGCCTGTTCTATGGACTTCAACAACAAGAAGACAACTTTATAGAGATTCCTTAAACAGTTTGCATAATTACATAAGATAAAAACCCTTGTATATATGTGATATATATGTGTATAATATGTGATATACAATATAGAATATGTAATATACAACATACAACACAGTGTATATCACCTACTAGTTCTTCTCTGACTGGGGCTCTAATAGATACATAACCCTTGAGTCACAGCACAGCTAATTACATCCTCAGAAACAGTAGTCTGAAGAATACTAATTGCAAATCCTAATGTAGTTGAGTTATTTTTTTGGTAGGATTTTCCCCGTAGTTAAGTAAAAACGTGTTTAGAGTAACATATCGCATATAGCATCTAATTTGCCACTTCACTGTAGGTTGCAGTAAGAAATAACATTTAGGGTTCTGTTGTGGGTTGAAATACATCCCCTAGAAAGATATATTTAAGTCCTTACCCCTGGTACCTATGAATGTGACCTTGGAAATAGGGTCTTTGCAGATGTAATTAAGATACAAGTTAAGATGAAGCCATACTGGATTTGGACTGGCCCTAATTCTTATAAGAACAGACATAGAGACACAGACATACACGCAGAGGGAAGACGACCACGTGGATACAGAGGCTGAGATTGGAGTTATGCTGCCACAACCAACAAACTCCGAAGATTGCTGGCAGTCTCCAAAAGCTAAAAGAGGCAGGGAAACATTCTTCCTAGAACCTTCCAAGGGAGTACGAACATGCTGTTCCCTTGGTTTTGGACTTCCAGCCTCCAGAACTGTGAGATAATAGATTTCATGTCATTTCTTCTTTTTTTAAAAAAATTTTATTTATTTATTTTTGACTGTGTTGGGTCTTCGTTGCTGTGCATGGGCTTTCTCTAGTTGCAGCGAGCAGGGACTACTCTTTGGTGCAGTGCGTGGGCTCCTCATTGCAGTGGCTTCCCTTATTGCAGAGCATGGGCTCTAGGTGCGTGGGGTTCAGTAGTTGTGGCATGCGGGCTCAGTAGTTGTGGCTCGCGGGCTTAGTTGCTCCACGGCATGTGGGATCTTCCTGGATCAGGGATCGAACCTTTGTCCCCTGTATTGGCAGGTGGATTCTTACCCACTGTGCCACCAGGGAAGTCCTCATGTCAGTTCTTACTGTTGTTTTAAGCCATCCAGCTTGTGGTAATTTGTTAGAGCAGTCCTAAGAAACTTATACAGGTTCCAAATTAATTTTCCTGATGCCCGTTCTGGTAGTCATACGTCTGATTGCTCACATTTCATAAAATCCATTTCAGGACAAAGCTAAAGGGCACGTTGGTGACCATCCGAGAAGTCTTAGAAATTGTGCTCCTTTTGAGAAGACCTTTGATGTCGAGAAGGATGTGGAAAAATGGAAGTCCTCATACACTGTTGGTGGGAATGTAATTGGGGCAGCTACTATGGAAAACAGTAGGGGGATTTCTCAAAAGGTTAAGAATAGAACTAACATATGATCCAGCAATTCTACTTGTAGGTATATATCCAAAGAATATGAAAACATTAATTTGAAAAGATATATGCACCCCAATGTTCACAGCAGAATTATTTACAGTAGCCAAGATATGGAAGCAACCTAAGTGCCCATTCATGGATGAATGGATAAGGAAGATGTGGTATACGTATGTGTATACATACATATATAATAATGGAATACTACTCAGCCATAAAAAGAGGTAAAACCTTGCCATTTGTGACAACATAGATGGATCTTGAGGGTATTATGCTAAGTGAAATAAATCAGATATAGAGAGACAAATACCATATGATTTCACTCATATGTGGAATGTAAAAAGCAACAAACAAACAAATAAATAAATAAACCAAATGCAAACAACCATGTAGATACAGAGGACAGAGTAATGGTTACCAGATGGGAAGAGACAGGAGGGAGGGAAAGATGGGTAAAGTTGTTCAACTGTATGGTGATGGATGGAAACTAAGTTTTCAGTGCTGAGTATGCTGTACAGTATATATAAGTAGAAATATTATATTGTGCACAGGAAACTTACACTGTGTTATAAACCAATGTTATTTCACTTTTTAAAAAGTGATTTGATTCATTGGAGCATTATTTACAATAGTTAGGATATGTAGACAAACTAAGTGTCCATTCATGGATGAATGGATAAAGAAGTTGTGGTATATACACACAACAGAATATTACTCAGCCATAAAAAATAATAAAATCTTCCCATATGCAACAACATGGATGGAACTTGGGAGTAATATGTTAAGTGAAATAAGTCAGACAGGAAGACAAATACCATATGTTATCACTCATCTGAACAAAAAAAACACCTTTTTTTTTTTTTAACTAGACTTTTGGTGGTGATCACTTTGTAGTGTATACAGATGTGGAATTATAATGTTGTACATGTGAAACTTATATAATGTTGTATACCAATCTTACCTTAATTAAAAAAAAATAAAGTTCTTTGTGTTCAACCAACAGACAGTTTGGAATTATTTCATACCACTCTCATGCTATAAGTGTCTAGGTCCCTCATACAAGTTCTCTGGATGGCAAAAGTCCAGGATGCTTCAGGTCAGCAGAAGTCAGGTCAGCATCTCCAGTGCCCTAACCAGCTATCTCCAAACTGATGCCCTCTGGGCAGGAGGCTGACTCTGGGCAATTGGTTCTCCTTGGATGTGAAGAAGTGTGATGACTTAGAACTAAGTTTGTCTTTCTGCAGCTCCCAGGTACTCTCAAAGGAAGGTCCCACCTCATCCTTCTATTCTAAACCTTAGTCTTACTAGCCTTGAGGTTCTTCTGTGTCTTCCTCTCTGATCTGAGAGATACTCCTCCTTCTTCCTTCTTCCTCATCCACGGTCATTTATCTATTATCTGCTGGCTTAAAAACTCACTCTGTAGGTATGTATCTTAGTCTCCCTGACTCAAGCCTATTTTATTGTTGTTTTAGTATCTACAGTGGGTTAAACCTGAGGGCAGAGGTAGGGGTGGGTGGATTGTGCAGGGAGCGGGAAGAGGCCTTTGGGAGAGAAATACAGTCAAGACTTAGAAATATTATCTCATCATAAGAAACTCCTTCCTTCCTCCCTCCTTCCCTCCTTTCTTTCCACCCTTCCTTCCTTCCTCTCTCTTTTATCGCCTTCATTCTTTTCTCCCTTCCTTCTTGTATTGATTGTCCATCTACTTTGCTAACCACTAAACCACAATGATGTTCCATGTTTCCTTCTTTCTCAGGGCTCACAGGGATAATGATACACAGAACTCACAATCTGTCCATTACTTAATGGGAGGACCAGTCTACTCCCTGGGGATCAGTGATGGTGGGGAGCAGAGCATGTCAAACAGAGGAAACCCTAAGGTACAAAAGTATCTCTTCACAAAGCTATATTTAGGGAACTGGAGCATGTTCCAGTTGGAGCATGTTACGAGAATGTTGAGAGATGAGACTAAAAAGGAGGGTAAGATCTTTGAAAGGACTTGAATGACATACCAAATAGGGTGCTGTAGAAAGTTCCAAAATTCCTAGTGCAGGAAATGATCATTGTACTCTAGATCTACCTTTCTAAGGACCCTGTATATAACATGCACTCCAGTTAGACAATAATGCCACAAAGATAAGGACCATGCCCATATGGTTTTTGTCTCCAGGGTCTGGCACAGTGCTTGGTGCAGATGTAGTGCTCGCCAACTGTGTGCTGAGCGAATGAATGAATGAAGCTTAGAGAAGTAAGTAGATGTGGCCAAAGCCTGACATGTGAATCACGATTCTGGGAGATTTATAAAGGATAATAGAAAATAAACCAGAGACACCTGTCAGCTATGTTCTTACCAACATCTTTCTTATATTTACTCTAAATCCCTCATGCTGTGATCTGGTACAGAGCCCCTTGTCCTTTGTGGAAGTGGAAGGTAACTAACACATTTCCTTGTAGCATAAACATTGGTGTGCTTGGTGATCATTACTGACTTGTCCTCAGTATCTCCAGAAGAAACAGTTTCTATTTTTTAAAATTACTTTTTCTATAAATCTCATTTTCCAACTATTTAATCACCTTTGCAGCTCACCTAGATTTTCTGTCACTTTACCTCTTTTGGGTGCCAACGTCTTGCTTGGAAAAGAAGCAGCTTGAGTTATATAGTCTCTAAGGGAAAAAATTCTGGCCATATTACCTTTGGACTGACAAGGAAAGATGAGAAGTCAGTGTAAGGAAGGACTAGGAAATGCTCCATATCTAATATTTGGATAATGTTTGGGTTCTAGTCAGTAAGTTAATAAGAAATTACTATATTAGACTTGAAAGGAATTAGAATTCAATAAAATACACAGTGCTACAATGATAACAAAACTGCTTTCTGAGGTTGTTGAGAAACAAAGGTAATTTGGTTTTAAAATGAGAGAGAAAACAACAGATGTTGAGTGTCTACCATGTACCTGGAACTTTTCATACTTTACTTCTTTTAATTCTTAAAAGAATTCTAAGAAGTAGGTATTTGTCCCTGTGTCATAAATGAGAAAAGTTAGAGAGCTTAAGGACCTTGCCCAAGATCTCATATCTAATAATTGACAGAGTCTGTACTTGAACCCACATTTGTTCAACTAAAAACCAAGGCTGTTTGCCTGTTATCCTGAAATTGGGCAGAAAATAGAAGGAATAGCCAGGGTGCTGGGCTATTTATAAAACCACCATCATCATTTATTGAATACCTCTTAGGCCTCATCAGGATTTAGGCTAGATGAATTTCACACACAGCATCAGATGAAGTTTAATCTACTCTTTGCCCTAAAGCTGTTTTCCTGAGCATTATCATCCCCATTCCACAAATAACAAAACTGAGGCCCAGGAAATTTAAATGACTGATCTATTTTTATGTCGTTAGTCAAGGACAGAGAAGGGAGTCCAGGCCCTATGGGTGTTGCTCCTTGCACTTCCTCACTGTGCTGTCAATCATGTCAGTCAGGAAAGGCTGCTTCAGGTACAAGACCAGCGGTACCATGGGATGCCAACTGTGGAGAGCGGCCAGCTTTAACTAGAGCTGTAGCACTGAGGCAAGTAGGATCTAGACTTCGCCTCTACCAATTCGATAATTTTGCTGCTCTGAACAAGCGTACTCAACTGACAGATAACACAAGCTAATGTTCCTACCTTGATCTTTTTTTTCCCCTAGAGGTCTGGAACAGTTCCTTTAATCTATTAGTGTCATTTTGAATAATAGAGAGAGCGGAGTGTTTCTCAGACTTCAATGTTCATAAGAATCACCTTGGGTACCTGATTGAAATGTGATTTCTGGACCCCACTCCTAGAAATTCTGATTCCACAGGTCTGGAATGGGCCTGAAGAATCTGCATCTTAAACAAGCACTCCAGATACTGCTGATGCAGGTAGTGTCTTGAAACCCTTGTGTAGTGGTTGAGATTCTGAGCCTGAATCCCTGGCTCCATCACTACTAGCTCTGTGGTGGTGACTGAGTCCCTCAGCCTTGCTTAGCCTCAGTTTACCTATCTATAAAATGGAAATAATGATGATACTTACCTACCTCTCAGTCATGTGAGGACTGACTAAAGCAATGCATATAAAACATTTAATGTGTTTCTGGCACATAGTAAATGCTCAATTAATGTTAACTGCTATTATGCTAATGAGAAGTTATTTAGAGAAAAAAAGATTGAGTCATTCTACTAGAAATTTTTTATGTCTTTGTGACTAGGCAGGTAGGGGTTGGGGTGGGGAAAGGAATTAACCTGTTCCTGGAAATGTTAGTAATACAAGCCTTTTTTCCTCTGGAATATCTTTCATATATGTTCTTGTTTTCTTTTGTTAGTGGTGTAAATTTATCTTCAGGGTGCCAACAGATTTTGTTGGAAAGGAATTCCTTTCTCATTGATAATCACTAAATAGATCTCTGGTTGAGAGGGCACTCATTTTTCTATGGGCTCTGTAAAGGCTGCTTGGAAAATTTCCTTTGGGTTTTTAAGAGAAATGATAATAGAAGAAGCAAAAGTCAGGAATTTCAGAACAACCTTCTCTTTCCCATCATATATTTAGGTCAGAGATGCCAACATCCCTCTGCCAGAGAGAGCACTCCCCTGGACTGGAGATGTAAAGACAGGAGCCAAGTAGGTTTCCATTCTACCTCTCAGAGTTCAGGGCTGGGGCTAGACTCCCAAGCACTCAATCTGCCCAAACTGCCAGTCCATCCTGGCTTCACATCTAAACTCACATGTGCATATGGCTTTTCAAATTTCCTTGTCTGAATTCCCGTTTATCTTTCCAAGTTCCTCTCCTCCCATACCTCTTTTATCCTGTTCATATTTTGAGGGTTTTTTTTTGCTGGAGCCATATTTTTTCTTCACTATAGACTTTTCTTATGCTGTTTCTTTGTCCAAACGTGTTTTTTTCTGCCCTTTTAACATTCATTTTGCTTTTACATCTCTCTTGGATATTCTTTTCTTTGGGATGTCTTCACTAGGTATTAGTGATATAACATTATTAGATTTTGTATTTGTTTCCTCTACTAGATCAGAAGCACTTTGACTGAGGGACCTTGTCATGTTATTCACTTTCTACCCCGTTACCTCATCACAGACACAAAGTGGGAACTCATTAAATATTTACCCAGTGAATAAACAAGTTGTCTTCTAGCATGTGTTGGAGCACCTCCAATGATGGGAAACCTATTACCTCCTGAGGTTGCTGGATCCATTTTTGTAAGGTTCTCCTTATTTGAAAGCTCTTCTTATTAATGAACTGAAATCAGTGGTCTTGTAACTTTCCAGGAGAGAAAAATGCGACTGTCTTGGAGACTGAGACCTCCAAGTCCTGCCTCTGGTTCTGCCATCATATCACAGCCTCGGAAAGGCTCTCTAGTTAATGGCTCAAGTGCAAAATAAAGACTGTTTTCTTGAGGAAGGGCTGCTAGATAAAGATAGAGAGGCAAATGTTGGAAGAGAAGAGGTGATAGCTCATCTGGGATAGAAAATATTGCCGTTTTCTTATTTTGCTAGCAAGAGAGGCAGAAGGAGTGCTCATGAGGGACAGGGATGGAGTGGCCTTTCAAACAGGGTGTTCCAGAGAAGAATGCTCTGTGGCTGGAACAATGGACTTGGGAATTTACCAAGAAGACCTAATTGTTCTAGCATGTTCTGAATTGATATTTGAGTGAAGGAGGTAATGCCCTCTACTTTAAAAATGGAGGGAGAACACTGAGAAAGTTATCTGTTCTGTTCTGGGTGGTGGTGTGTATTGTAACTTATAGTCCATCCATTTTTTTTTCCTTCACCCTAACCCTATCATCATGTTATAGAAGAGAAACAAACTTCATGAAGTAATTGGGCCAATGTGACACAGTAAATAATCATGGGGCTGGTATCTTTATCCCAGTATTTCCTCATCACTTAACACAGTTAAATTCATTTCATTTTTACAACATACAAAACATATTGTCATTTATGTGATAACAACATCTCAAACAATAAATTATAAGTCTCCTCTTTAAAAATCACATTCTATCCTTTAAATTTCTCTTTGAGAAGTTACACACAGTGGTATCTAAATGCTAAATTACATAAAACAAAAGGATCTAAAACAGTGCCATTTTCTTCACCACTTGCTATTATATATGTTTTAACAATTAAAAACAGCAAATACAGCACACGCTCAATTTCTCAAGTTCAGTCAGAAAAGTACTCAAATTGCCTCGGATAAGCACCTGGTGTAATATATCCCAAGAAATTGTTTACATATCAGGAATAAATTTATAGGTATAATGAAACAACTAATTGAGAACTGACAGAAAGGGAGGTCCCTGTAACAAGGAATACTGACAATTTTCCTCAAAATAACTGATGGAGGAGTATACTGCCTGTCATTCTTCTTCCTCTTCCAAACCCGGAGACTTTGAACCAACAGCTTCACTGGGCCTTGCTAATTATTTGCCAAGGGTGACTGCTGCCCCTTTCCCTCAAGCCAAACACCCACCAAAGTCCATGGTACCTGATGAGTCCGAGGGCTGCCAGAAAGCCCTGGCCAGGCTGCAGAGCTGAAGCCTTACTCAGAGTTATGGGACCAGAGTCACAGGATCAGAGTCTATCTTTGGCATTAAGATCATAACTTTTATGGAACAAAATCCCGTCTTTAAACGAGAAGTCATGAAAATGAGTATTTAGGACCCGTCTTGGGTACACTGTCAGGTTGGCAATTCTTTTATTTTGCAGTTTCTTTCCAACTTCCTTGAGCCCCTCACTCTCTGCCAACCTGCCAACCAAGGTACTTTCCTGCAGCACCAAAACAAGTACCCATTCATTTCCCCCACTTTCTGTACCTAATCTGGAATCTACCTGAATCAAAAAGCCTTTTCCCTGCCTCAGCCCCATTCATTCAGGGCCTTCCCAGATAACTGGGTTAATTCCTGATAAATTCATTCAAAAAAGATAATGGCTTAATGTGTCAGACATTTAAGAGGACTTGCATTTTAAGGGATTAATCCTAATCATGGGAGAAATCTTGGGAATTTCAAGTACAGTATGTAAAAGGACATAAAAAAGTTTATATTATATACCAAAACTGTACAATAGAAACATAATATGAGCCATAAATATAACCTGCCTATGTAATTAAAAATTTTCTACTAGTTGCTTGAAAAAGGAGAGAGAAACAGGTGAAATTAACTTTAACAATGGTATATTTAATCCAATATATTCAAAATATTATTCTTTAAACATATAATCAATATAAAAATTATTAATGAACTACTTTACCTTCTTTCTTTTTGTTCTAAGGTTTTGAAATCTGATGTGTGTTTTACATTACAGCATATCTCGATTTGGACTAGCCACATTTCAAGTGCTCCCTAGCCACACGTGGTTTGTGGCTGCCCTCCAGGACAATACAATTATAGTCAGAAAAATGAAGAGCACATCTTCTGTGTGTCTGTGTGGAGATGCGGCAAGGGAGGGGGAGGTATGTGTGTATGAAAGACATTATTGAGTGTGTAATGAGATGATAGTGGTGGTTGGCATCAAAGGATAGAAAAGCGTGGATATGTTTAATTTTTCATTGCATTTAGAAGACAGTGTGGTATAATAGAACATATATTTTAGACTATGATTGAAACTCTGCTGTGTGTTATTGGACATATCACATAAGCTCTCTGAGCCTCAGATTACTTATTTGTAAAAGGGAGATAGTGATGACTGCTTTTGAGAATTGCTGTTGGGAGATTTAATGATAAAATATACAGAAAAGAACTCATGGGGGACTCTCAATAAATGCAAATCTGTCTGTCCATTTTTTCTGCTCCCTTTCAGAAAACTTTACGTTTATTTCTCTTCTCCACACCACTTACCCCAACCCATCCCTCTTTAAGGGCTAGTTCAATCCTCAGCTTCTCTATCAAATTTTTAAAAAATTTTATAGTTCTTACTGAACATCCTAAAAAAAATTAGACAGACCATGAGATTTGATATTAAGTTTGGCCATATATTTACCAAATTAATCCCATTTCTGTGGCTAACATTTGGTCATCTATATGTAGAATGCTTTTTTCCTTTCTCTTGGCCTATCCAAATTCTATTCTTTCTATTTCTCAGCTCACATTCCAACTTGTACCTGAAGCATTCTCAGACCATTTGGGTATACAGTGATCTTGTTCTTGCTAAAATCATATCACTTCTACCCCAAGCTAGATTCTATGAAGCTTACTTCCTATGGCTAATTAATAGATAATCTGCAAAAAAATGTTTTGTGGCCAGAAAAATAAGTTGATGAAATTCTGAGTTAAAAAGTTGAATAATTTCATTTTTTAATGCTCCATGGTGTGAAACTACAAAAGGGGACAATTATTTGAAACATTTCCCAAATTTATTAATCTAAGTAAAATTTTCCTATTTTTCCTTAAACTAGCATTTCAAGCAATTAATTTTGGGATACAAGAATACATATTACGTATTATGGCAATTTAATATGTGCTTCCTCATCAACTCAAATTCACTTTATTTTTGTTTGTTTATGCCTGATCTTCCCCAATAACAATATTTTGAAGTGCACTGGGATTCAAAGCTTAGAAAGAAAATTTTCGTGAATTCTTTAATTTGATCTTCACAATAATATTCCGAGCTGGTATTATTTAAGAAGAGACCTGACGGCTTCGTTCAATTTTTCAACCAATGATGATTGAGCACTGACATGACAGGCACCATGTGGGCTCTGCAAATGCAGTGGTACCCACGGAGGCAGACAGACATTTAACAAAACTTTCACAAAATCCATAAGTACTTTGAAGAAGAGTAGTAATTGCTAGTACTTATATAATACTAACTTCCTGGCCATATTCTAAATATTTAAATAATTCTCAAAATAACCTAGAAACATTTATCCCCATTTGACAGATAGAAATTGAGACACAAAGAGATACAGTGATTTGCCCAGGGTCACCCAGAGCCAAAATTCAAACCCAGGCAATCTGGCTCTAGAGTTTGCCCTATGATGTACTTCCTCTCTATGTATGGAAGTAGGAGGCATAGCAAGAACATGTAGCTGGAGACCTTGCCTACCATGCATTATTAGGGAAAGAACTAATGTTTAAGCTGAATCTTCAACAATGAGTAGAGGAGGATAATTGTAAGCAGAGGAAAAATCAGGTGGGAAGGTTTTGAGTAAGTTTGCCATATTCAAGGAAGTGTATAAGTGCCAGACTGACTTGCCTATAGTGACCCAGGGTGGAGGACAGTTCATGCCTATCATAGGTGTCATGTCACAAAAATGTAATCTTCAGGAGATGGATGGTGATGATGATTGGACAACAATGTGTACTTAATACTATAGAAGGATACGCTTGATAATGGTTAAAATGGTAAAATTTATGTTGTGTATATTTTACCACAATAAAAAATAATTGAGCAAATAGAAAGTAAATGAAGAAAAAAATGATAAAATCATAACAATAATTAGGGATAGATGATGGATATATGAGAATTCATTATAGTACTCTCCCTACTTTGAAGTATATTTGAATTATTTTTTCCTTTCCCTTCCTTTTTTGCGGTACGCGGGCCTCTCACTGTTGTGGCCCCTCCCATTGCGGAGCACAAGCTCCAGACGCGCAGGCCCAGCGGCCATGGCCCGCGGGCCCAGCCGCTCCGCGCCATGTGGGATCCTCCCGGACCGGGGCACGAACCCGTGTCCACTGCATCGGCAGGCGGACTCTCAACCACTGCGCCACCAGGGAAGCCCTATTTGAATTTTTTATAGTAAAGTTAATATAAATGTAAAAATGTAACTTTCAACCTAAAAATAATGAAAAGCGACTATTCAGAAGGAGAGCTATATGATAAGGTTTTAAGATGATCACTGGATGCTGTGTGAAAAATAAAAATGAGATTTCAGATGGTTAGGCAGAAGAATATCATTTTGTCTATGATGGAATCAGTAGTCATGAAAAGGGATGCACTTAAACATATTAAGGTTGTAGAATCATCAGACTTGATGATGACTGGATATTGTGACATTTCTGGCATGAGCTATGGAGTAGATAGTTAAGGAGGTAAGAAGATAAGAAGAAAACCAGGGCAGCGTGATGTTATAGAAGTCAAAGAAAAAGGTAGTCAATGTTGAACGCAGAGAGAAGAGCTTGAGTAAAGTGACCACCAAATTTAGGGATACATAAATTATTTGTAACCTTACCTAGAGGATCTTGGGTGGGAGCCAGTTAGTCATAGGTCGATGTCACAGACTGTTTGTGTTTGCCCCAAGTTCATATATTAAAACCCTAACCCCAATGTGATGGTATTAGGAAGTAAGTCCTTTTGGAGGAAATTAGGTTCAGATGAGGTCATGAGGATGCAGATGGATTTGTTGTTATGGGGTTGGGTAGTTAAGGGAATTTCTATCTGTTGGCTTCTACTTTTCCTGTGAAAAAAAGAATTAGGATAATACTAAACTTTTATTGATGGTTTATTGACAGCAGGCATTATTTTAAAAGATTTACATATAGTGACTCATTTACTACTTACAATAACCTTATGAGGCAGGAAATATTATTGTCTCTTTTTACCAATAAGGAACTGAGGCACAGAACTGTTAAAAAAAAATGTATCCCTAAGGCTGCATTTAAGTAAATTGCTGGAACCTGAATACAAAGCCAGACAGCTTACTTTTAGAGCCCACAGTCTTAACTACAAGCCACATTTAACTAAGGTCATCCACTGATGGTGAAGGAGATATTGGAGGAGTCCGTCATCGAAGGAGTATGAAGGGAGGAAAGAGTCTCTCCAGAAACTGGAATATGATAAGATCATAAGGGATATAGAGAGCTCAGTTGAGACTTGGAATTACAAACTGAAAGTGCTATCAATCAACCTGGTGATGTGATTTGCTCCAGAGGATCTCAGCTACTTGAACGCAGGCACTGAGAAGACAGACTATTGTGTTTATCTGAGGTTAGCATTTATCGGGTATAGCAAAATGACAAAAAGACAACGGAGAGTGAAGGTGGCTGCAATAATCTACAGGGAAAGAGGCTTTGGGGAATACATCCCTCATATTAAAATGCTCTTTCTACTATGCTAGTATTTTTTCTCTCATTGGCCTTTTCTGGCAAAGACATTTAGTTAATAGAGCAGAGCCTTCCAATTCAGCTAAGTTCAACACACTGGTATAGAGAATTTAGTATATACTAGCCTCTCTGCTACATGTTAGGTATTTTGAACAAGGATTTTGCTCTTTGTTTACTATTAATGCCACTGGTACCAGAAATTTTGTCTAAAAGCAGTGTATCAGATATTTAAATGCCTTCACTCTGGCTTATCTCTATATCCTATCTTGGTTACAGGGTCATATCACTGATTACTTTCAGATTTCTTTCATGTCACTTATGTCACTCTGTAATCAAAAAATGTTAATTTTCTAGTAACATGAACCGACCCTAAGTTAACACCTCAAATTTTATTTTACAATTTAAAAAGTTAAAATTTGCATCTGAGATAAATTAAAAGGAGAGTCAAATATAAAATTTTGTAGATATCATAATGACCCATCCCAGCAAAATTTTAATAATTAAGACATAGGTAATTGGAAGCTCTGAATAATTTTCAGCGTTGTTTGGACATTAGCTGATCATCAATACCCTATGAAAAACTTACTTTTATGATGATTCTGATGGACTGAAATTGTGTACTAGATTCTGAATCACAAAATTTTATAGATTAAGAAATAATGAGATGGATCATTAGAAGTAACTTTACTTTGAAACTGTTAATGCAACGTGTGGCCCTTGATTTCAAAGGCAATAGAATTAGCTGTTAAAAATATAGATTCTGGGGGTGGGCTCGGGAACAGGGCGGAGTGCGGCCGCACGGGTGCGTCAAGGGGGAGAGGCAGCCGCTGCAATAGACGTGTTCCTCATGATCCGGCACCACAAGACCACCATCTTCATGGACGCCAAGGAATCGAGCACCATGTTCGAGCTGAAGCGCATTGTCGAGGGCATCCTCAAGTGGCCGCTGGTGGAGCAGCGGCTGTACAAGGACGACCAGCTTCTGGACGACAGAAAGACATTGGGCGAGTGTGGCTTCACCAGCCAGACAGCATGGCCTCAGGCCCCAGCCACTGTGGGGCTAGCCTTCAGAGCAGATGAAGCCTTTGAGACCCTGCACATCCAGCCCTTCTCCAGCCCACGTGAGCTGCTGGAGGTGAGGTAGCCACAGGACTGAGGAAGCAGTGCCAATGAACAGGCTCTGCAGTGAGAGTCCCCCTCCCACCAACTGCACCCCAATAAGAGATTTGGGTGCCCCCCCAAAAAAATACAGAATCTGGGACTTCCCTGGTGGCGCAGTGGTTAAGAATCTGCCTGCCAAAGCAAGGGACGTGGATTTGAGCCCTGGTCCAGGAAGATCCCACATGCCGCGGAGCAACTAAGCCCGTGTGCCACAACTACTGAGCCTGCGCTGTAGAGCTCGAGAGCCACAACTACTGAGCCTGAGTGCCACAACTACTGAAGCCTGCATGCCTAGAGCCCGTGCTCCACAACAAGAGAATCCACGGCAATGAGAAGCCTGTGCACCGCAAAGAGTAGGCCCTGCTCGCTGCAACTAGAGAAAGCCCGGGCTCAGCAAGGAGGACCCAACACAGCCAAAAATAAATAAATCAGTTAAAAAGAAAACCATATATATATATATATATATATATATATATATATATAAAACTACAGAATCTTGGTCTCCCTTCCAAATCTACTGAATCAGAATCTGCATTTTAATAAGATCCCCAGGGAATTTGTATGCACATTACAGTTTGAGAAGCACTGGTCTGGGTCATCATTATAGTAATTAGTATTGTGATGGGTTGAAATGTGAACTCAAAACACCCACCGGTTTTTACGTTTTAGTCTAGAGATGAGCTGACCACATGTAAGTCCTGATTTTTTTAGGCAAAAAGGTAGTTTGAGAGAAAAATGGAGAGAAAGAACTGAGGTCTCCTTTTATTTTAGACTTGATGTGATTGTCTGGTTGGCAAAAGCATCCATTCACAATTCTGATACCCATTTTCTCTGGTCTTCTTTGTGGTCATACTCTGGCTCTCCTCTTTCCTTCTGCAGTCTTCCATATTCCTCAATTTAAGATCCCTGATTTTCAAAGGCAATAGTTTCTAGATTCTCAGCAGCCAAGTATTTATTGGGTAGAAATGAGTTAACCCAAGAAACGTTTGAAGTTGGCAGGATTCTGATGGTTCAGGAAATTTTGAAAGTCATCATATGGGGCTCTAAATACTGGAATGGTTGACAAGATTTTTCCAGCACATGGCAGATGTTGACTCACAGGAATTAATGTGATTAACCTTCAGGCAAAGTACGTTCAAGGCAGAGAGGTGAATCTGAGTCATTAGCTTTTGGTTCTGGAGCAATGAAAAATTACGGCATTTGCTCTGTCCATGCCCTTCCATACACAGATCACCTCATTTATATCATTGCTCCTTCATGTTTCTTTTCAAAAGTATGAAATGCCAAGGTGAGTGACCAAAAGAGAGCAGCTATTCAGTATATGGCAATGACAACCAAGCTAAGGTTTTCTTCTCGTCAAATATTTCTATTGAGAACTCTTCTGTTTCTTCCTCTCTGTGCTTTCTTCTTGGAGAAGAAAGAGGCTTTTCAAAAGAGTTGCTGAAAAGTTACAATTTCTTCTCCTCTTAACTCCCCAACCCACTCCAATCTCTCCCCGGTGCTTTACCAAACCAGCATTTTCCAAGAACACCAAAGACCTAATTTTCAAATGTATTTGAAAAAAGATTAATTCTCAATCTACTTGAACTCAGAGAAGCATTTGGTATGGTTGACCATTAACTCCTCTAGAAACCATCTCCTCCCTTTGTTTCATGGGACACACATGCTCCTGGTTTGCCTCCCACGTCTCGTCTCTATTTGCATAATCAGTTCCTAGCTCCTCCTCTGCCTGTTCCTTTTTTTGAGTATTTCTTAGGGCTCCATCCTCTTCTCTTTCATTTTACTTCCCCTCCTGAAGGAATCTTATTCACCCTTTTGGCTTCAATTTAATTACTCCAATACTCTCAGTAATAATAACATTTAATGGTTGGTTATAATGTGCCAGGCACTGTACTAAGCTCTTCATTTGACGTATCTAATTTATTCCTCATAACAACTCCGAAATGTTTAACTCCATCCTGTGTTTCTCCTGAGTCTCAGAAATGCTCATACACACGTATACCAGAAAAGTCCTTTGACTGTCTTGGAGGCACCTCAGAGGCGAAATGTTAAACATGGTATTCTTCATCTTTCCCGCTCTACTCCATATAAAATCTATTCTTCCAAAATTGTCCCCTAAATCAGTTCGTGGTATCACCAACCACCAACTACTTGCTCAAGCCAGAAACCTAAGAGTCAAGCTTTTTTGATTCTTACATTTGACCACGCTGTCTAATCACTAAATCCTATTGATTTTACTTCCTAAATATCTTTCTAATATGCCACTTCTCTTGATTTCCATTACTTTCAATCAACTCCATGGTTTCTCAACCTTCACACCATTGACATGTTTGATCAGATAATTCTTTGTTATGGTAAATTGTCCTGTGCATTGTAGGATGTTTAGCAGCATTCCTGGCTTCTACCAACTAGATGTCAATGACGGCCCTTCGTCCTTCCCCCCAGAGTTGTGACAATTAGAAATGTCTCCAGGCATTACCGAATGTTCACTGGGAAGCAGTAATGCCCCCAGTTGAGAACTATGGCTTTAGTCCCAGTTAATATCGTCTCCCTCTGTATTTAATACAACAGACTTAATTTGTCCTAAATGGTGAAAAACGCAAATGTCACAACCCTTCTTAAAAACTTTAGTTTCTCCATGCTTTTAGAATAAAATCCAGAGTTCTTAAAAGTATTCCCAAAGATCTTAAAAACAGGTTTATTGAACTATAACTTATATACAAGACTGTACATATCTAATGTCCATAATTTGATGAGCTTGGACATGTGCATACCCATGAAACCAACACAACAGTCAAAAGTAATAAACATACCCATCACCTCCAAAAGTTTCTTCTTGCCCCACTTTCTTTCTTTTGTGGTAAGAGCTCTTAACATGAGATCTATTCTCCCAATTTTTAAAAAGTGCACAACACAGTATTTTTAACTAGAGGTACTATGTTGTACTGTAGATCTCTAGAACTTATTCATCTTGAATAACTAAAAACTTACACCTATTGAACAAATCCCCACTCACCCTCTCCACTCCCCATCCCCTAGCCCCTAGCAACCACCATTCTAATGTCTACTTCTATTAGTTTGACTATTTTTGATAGTCAAACTATATAAGTGGAATCATCCAGTATCTGTCCTTCAGTGACTGGATCATTTCATTTAGCATAATCTTCTCCAGGCTTATCCATGTTGTTGCATATGACAGGATTTCCTTCTTTATCTATTCATCCATAAACAGACACTTAGGCTGTTTCCATACCTTGGCTACTGTGAATAATGCTGTGATAAACATGGGAGTGCAAACACCACTTTGAGATAGTGATTTCCCTTCCTTTGGATATACACCCAGAAGTGGGCTTTCTGGATTATATGGTAGCTCTATAGTGCTGCAACACTTACATTCCCACCAACAGTGTACAAGGCTTCCAATTTCTCCACATCCTACCCAACACTTGTTAATTTGTTTTTTGAGAATAGTCTTCCTTTTAAAAAATTATTGAAATATACTTGGCATAAAATTGTGTAAATTTAAGGTGTACGTGTTAATTTGTTATTATTTATATGAGGTGATATCTCATTGTGGTTTTGATTTGCGTTTCTTTGATAACAGTGATGTTGAGCACCTTTTCATGTATCTGTTGGCCATTTGTATATCTTTGAAGAAATGTCTGTTCAAGTCCTTTGCCCATTTTTAAATTGGGTTATATATATATTTTGCTATTGAGTTGTAAGAGTTCCTTATATATTTTGAATATTAACCCCATAACAGATATATGGTCTGCAAATATTTTCTCCCATTCCACAGGTTGCCATTTAATTCTGTTGATTGTTTTCTTTGCTGTGCAGAGCTTTCTAGTCTGATGTAGTCCCACATGTTTATTTTTGCTTTTGTTTGTGCTTTTGGTGTCACGAACAAGAAAGCATTGTTAAGACCCTGTTTCCTTCTAGAAATTTTACAGTTTCAAGTCTTACATTTACATTTTTAATACATTTTGAGTTTATTTTTGTATAAGACAAGGGTCCAATTTCATTCTTTTGTATGTGGATATTCAGTTTTCCCCACGCCATTGTTGCAAAGACTATCCTTTCGCCATTGTATGTTCTCGGAATCCTTGTGGAAGATCAGTTGACTACTTATATGTCAGTTCATTTCTGGACTCTCTATTCTGTTCCATTGCTCTACGTGTCTGTCTTTAAACACTGTTTTAATTACCTCAAGTGATCTACAGATTCAATGTTATCCCCATCAAAATCCCAATGGTATTTTTTACAGAAATATAAAAAAGTCCTAAAATTCAAATGGAACCATAAGAGACCTCAAGTAGCCAAAGCAATCTTGATGAAGAACAAAGCTGGAGGCATTACATTTTCTAATTTCAAAATATATTATAAATTCACAGTAATTAAAAAAAGCATTCCCAAGTTTTGACTCTTACTTATTCTTCAGTTTCCTTTTGGGCTGTATTGGATTTCCTTATATAAGCATTTCCTCAAAATACCAATTCTCTGTCCTTGGGCTTTTTGCAGCTCTTTTGTCCTTTGCTTGGAATGCTTCCACTTTCCCCTCTCCCTTCTCCTAGTCAATTGCCCATCATCCTTCAGGTCTCAGCTGACAAGTTACTTACTCAAAGAGATCCTTCTTAACCAGTACTGGTATTCCTCTCTACCAGACTAGGTTAATGACTCACGCTACCCAAACTATATGCTTCCATAACAGATTGCACTTCCTCTTTATATATATATATATATATATATATATATATATATGTTGTCTGCTTAGTACCTGCTACAATGCAGGGCACGTAGTACAAACTCAAGTGATTGAATGCTTTGGAGACTCTATTGGAAAGAAGCAGTGGTATCTCGTAGCCTATCAGGATAGGAAATTCAGAGATGTCTCATTAGCGCCAAGAAGTAGGAACCATAAAGTCAGGGACCAAGGTCACATTTTCTATCTGCTGGGACCAAATGATCTCTTGTCTCTATTCTTCTTGCACCCTTGCTTTACCTGTTTCTTTCTGCACTTCACTCTTTTTACCCATGTCAAATCAGCCTTGACTCTATAAGAACTCCATTACTGGCTTGTCTAATACCAAGTAACAAGTGCAACTAAATCATAAGTTTTCTGTAGTGCACAATTCAGTGGCCCCATATCCTGAAATTAATGAGAAAGATGAACAGTGAGATGTATGCCCTTGATTCTATGGTTACTTCTTTGGTTTTCCAGAAGCCAGTAGAAAGACATATGAGAACTTAGAGAATTTTTTAAAAATCCTGAGCATCTCATGGACCCTCTTCCACAGAGCATCAGTGTTTGGTCCCAAAGAAACAAGGCCAAGAACTCTCATAATCTCCAAATGGTGACAGAGCCACCACTGAAAGCCAGCCAACATGAACTGACCCTTTTTCTTGTTGAATGGACACCACAGGAAATGATCATCAGTGAAAGAACTAACTTGATTTGTCTGATGGCCCTACAGAGACAAAGTTTTATTTATTTTTAAAACAGAACTAGAAATAGTTCCTTAAATTTTTAATTTCACTGTAAAGCTTGCTACCAGGCATAGGCAATTATATGCTTTGAGGAGCATGTATGGTGAAGCAGATGCATTTATGCTGAGACACATTCAGAGAAGAAAAAGTGGGCAAATTATATGGGGGCATATGGGCTTTGGTAAAAGACTCAGCCAATTGTCCCCACATCTCAAGAGCGAGACACAGCTTATATTTTGGAATAGCGGAAATCATACTTTTGTGGATGTAGATGAACGCTCAAGTGTGATACATCAGGCAGCAGAGGCTGCCACTTGGAGCAATGCTGATTTATTTTAGGTAAGCTAAGCCAAGGGAAACCCATAATTTTCTAAGGAAGAGATTTTGCAATCATCTTTAAACTTTCAGATGCTAATTCCTATCTTATTTCTATAACCACCCGCTCTAGAGCATGTTTAATGAAAATAAGAGATGATGGCTGTCATATCTTAAGTGAGCTAAATTTTATCTGTGCTGAAAATCAATGTGAAATAATCTCTAATTATAAAGCTGGGAAACAGAACATTTCAGCACATGTGCGTTAAAGGAGCAGGTCCCCAGTTCTTACCATTAGAGCTGTCTTGAAAATTACTCACATCTGCTAAAAGGGGAAAGGACTGAGCTTCTTCATCCGTGTTTTTTAAAAAATCTAAATATTTTGCAATTATGATGAAGTTTGGCCTGAACACCGATTTTCTTCTATGTTAGTGATTAAAGACATTTTATTTTACATGAAAAATGTCTCTGATTTGTGTAATACTGAATGCAGAAATTATATAGCATACCATACATAATTTTGCAAATGCTAAATAGATGGTATATGCTAGGTGTCATGTTAAATGCCTCACATGTTATCTGACTTATGTTTACTTCCTGGTCAAGATAATGATCAAGTGGCAAAAACTCCCCATGGGACTAACTCTACTAAAAATTTTCCAAAAGATTCAGAAATCTACTTCAAATCTTCAGACAACAGCAACACAACAGCAAACCATAGAGAAAAGAACATAAAAAATGCTTTCATATGATATATAGCTTCTTTAAATATTTTAAAGGGTTGGGTTTTTATGGCTTGGGAAACATGATGATATTAATCATTTATCTTTGTACTTAAATAACAAGTCATATTTAATCTAAATCAAATCATTAATCTACATATGTTATGTACTGCTATGTGCTGAGATATGTAAGGGAGGTTTCCATATGGAACTAAATTCATAAACTCATTTCTTCAGCTTTTCTTCCTTTCAACTCAGTAGTCCACTTTCAAACCTGTGATTAAGAAAGAGGCAACATATAGCAAAAAAAAAAAAAAAAGGATTCTTGAAAATCTCATAAATAATTGGGCCATGTTATACAGTTGATGGTCTTTTTTGCATTGCTGCTCACATTTTGAAAACTGCATTTTCTCCCTCAGTTTCCAAAACCACCAGTGAAAAAAATGATCTCTATAGGCATAAAAAGCCCCCTTAAGAACTGAATGGACAAATGATCATCTACACTATGTGGGTAAATCTTTTTAGACTGGTCATTTTTATCCTTCAAATTGCACATAACTTTGTGCTGAAATTGATGTTAAACTTAACAAGGTGCTCTGATCTTATATCAACTCTCAGATTTTTCTTTTGTTTAGAGATCATGGAAGTGTTGCTGAAAATTCTCATTCAGTTTCATAAAAGATCTGCCCATAAACTTCAAAAATCCTAAACCACCGTAGGTCTCACTAAATGAAAATACATTTGATCACATTTATCTATGTGAAGGGGAAAATTAACCAAATCAACTCTTATGAGGCTCTATCAAGTCGTTTTGAATTGTTGTAAAAGGCATTAGTGGAACATTGATTAGTAACTAAAAGCTGAAATAGACTTAGTTGATCAAGGGATAATAAAACCCTGAAAAATGTTGATCTTATTATTACTGTTTTTCAGCTATATCCTTAAGGTTGGGTCAAATCAATTCATCAACAACTCAGCTGAACAGATGATATTCTACTTTAGAGAAAGGAAGCTGCATCCGTTGATCACCCCAACATTATTGAGTTACACTAAATTTCTCTCACTTTAAAAGTCTCTTAAGCAGAGAATGTCAAAATCTTTTATGCTAAGAAGGAATACCTACCTCTTAGCTGAAATTTCATGGCTGAATTTTGTGCATTTCTTCGTGAAATAATGTTGCCTCTCAGAATAATTCATGTCTTCTGGCTTTTATAAGGTCACTTATATCCTACAACTTTTGAACTGGGATGTCTATTTTATATTAAAATGGTATATTTACTATTCTGCTGGGGCACTACAAGGGATAGAAAGGAAATTTGCACACCATTCTAATGCAGGCTGCCTTTAAGAAGCCATCATAACTGACAATCACATTCCAGTGTATGTTTTCTTGAAGTCACTTGGTCAGAAATGTGTTTCATCATTCACTGACAATTTCAACCTATCTTTTCAGTATAAACTAGGCCACTCAACTGTGAACAACAGTTAATTATAAGCTCAATTTTTAAAATTGAAAATGCAGGATCTTATACATATATTTGTCAAATTGATTAGTATGTGAAAATGAAGATTGAATATAAGTCTGGAAGCTCTCCTATAGAGAGCTTTATTTATTACCTAATAAAAAAAGCCCATTTTTTCTGCTTAGAATAGTAGGTCCTTAAAAGTCCAAGGACATGGATTTCTATGATATTTTTCATGTCAGTCAGTCAATAATTTACTAAGCACCCACTGTGTTCCTATGTTTATTGTATATAAATTTCAATATTTTCATCTTGAGAAAATGAAAGCCAAGATTTGTTATAATCACATAGTTCTTTTTTTAAATTAGAAAACAAAGACTATACTACCTGAAATCTTTCAACTCCCAACTCATCTGACTTGTGTTTATATTGTTGTGGGGTTTTGTTCTAGTCCTTTGATGCTCAAAGCTGGTTTGCAGCCCAGATGCAACTTTCACCTGAAGCTTGTGAGAAATATTTACAAACTATCTATCCAATAATGAGTTAACATCCAAAATATATAAGAAACTTATACAACTCAAGAGCAAAACAAACAGGCAAACAATCTGATTAAAACTGGGCAGAGGTCCTGAGTAGACATTTTTCCAAAGAAGACATGCAAATTGCCAACAGGTACACGAAAAATGCTCAGCATTACTAACCATCAGGGAAATGCAAACCAAAACTACAATGACATAGCATCTCATACATTTTGGGATGTCTATTATAAAAAAAAGGGGGGGGATAACAATTGTTGGTGAGGATGTGTAGAAAAGGGAAACCATGTGCACTACTTGTAGAAATGTAAATTGCTACAGCTAATGTAGAAAACAGTAAGCAGTTTCCTCAAAAAATTAAAAATAGAACTACCATATGATCCCGCAATTCCATTTGTGGGAATATATCTGCAGGAAATGAAATAACTATTGTGAAAAGATATCTGCATCCCTATGTTCATTGCAGCATTATTCACAATAGCCAAGACATGGAAACAACCTGTCTATCGATGGATGTATGGATAAAGAAGTTGTGATATATATACATACAATGGAATATTATTCAGCCTTTAAAAAGAAGGAGATCCTGTCATTTATGAGAACATGGATGGACCCTAAGGGCATTATGTTAAGTGAAATAAATCCACTTGTATGTGGAACATAAACGTGCCAGATTCATAAAAGCAGAGAGTGGAATGGTGATTGTCAGGAGCTAGGTGGGGGTGGGGTGGAGGAAATGGGAGATGTTGATCAAACTTCAGTAAGAAAAAACAAAAAAATAACAAAATAAAAACGGTAGGGCTTCCCTGGTGGCGCAGTAGTTGAGAGTCCGCCTGCCGATGCAGTGGACACGGGTTCGTGCCCCAGTCCGGGAAGATCCCACATGCCGGGGAGTGGCTGGGCCCGTGAGCCATGGCCGCTGAGCCTGCGCGTCCGGAGCCTGTGCTCCGCAACGGGAGAGGCCACAACAGTGAGAGGCCCGCGTACCGCAAAGAAAAAAAAAAAAAAAAAAAAAGAAAATGAGTAAGTTCTGGGGATCTAATGTATAGCATGGTCACTATAGTTAAAAATACTGTATTATATACCTGAAAGAGAGTAAATCTTAAATGTTCTCAACACACACAAACACACACACACACAGAGGTAATTATATGAGGTGATGGAGCTGTGTACTAACCCTATTATAGTAATCATTTCATGATAAATAGGTGTATCAAATCATCATATTGTATGCCTTAAACTTTTACACAATGCTATACATGAATTGTATCTCAATAAAGCTGAAAAAATTAAAGGTAAAGAGAAAAAAGAAATACCGTATCTCAGGTCCCATCCTCAGATCTACTGAATTAGAATCTGCATTTTAACATGATCCCCAGGTGATTGGTAAATTTGAGAGGCACTGATACATATTGTACCATGAAATTAGAGACAAAGTATAATGTTTTCAAAGAAGAAAGAGCTATTTAGATATAACTATCACATGATTAAACTATTAAGTGAATAAAGAATTATTCATTGTTGTTGATTATTGGTTTATAAATAGATTGAAGATTTTTGTTTTGCTGATGAGCAATATTTATATGACAACAAAATAACTCATTAAGGATTAAGAAATATAAAACAAGACATTTTTACATACTACTAAATAATTGGCTTGGATTGCTGTTATTGTTTCAATTAAGTGTTTATTTTAGAGAGCTGTATATGAAACATCATTTGGATAACCCATTAGAAGATAATAAATGCTTTGCATCTTAAATGTTAGAGCTCATCATTATTTCTCTGGTATATGCATGGTAGATGCCATTATCCAAATTGTATAGGTGAAGAAAAGAGGTCAAAGAATTTAAGCAATTACCCATATAGTGTGATGTGTTTGTTGGGCCTGTTCATTTGCCCAACTTGAACAAATTGCCATGATAGAAACCCAACTTAAGCCAGTGTAAACATAATTGAAAATTCTGGAATGTCTGTATCTAGAATACGGCAGATATGAGGGATATGGGGCTCAAGGCACACCTTACCAGCTTAACACTCTCAGCGGAAAAAGTAACACTTGTCCTCTCCTTGGTGGCTCTGGCAGAAATTCCTGGCAGGCAGTCTCACTGGCTCACTTTGAGTCACTGTGGCTCGAGGGATAGGATAGAATTGAACAGGACATGTGACCACTTGTGTGGCCAAGAGGAGAGGATTAAAGAAATAACAGGATCAGTGTCAGTGCCTACAAAGCATGAGGAAGAGGTTGTCCCTGGAAAGAGGGATTCTGAGTTTTAGAAGGGTAAAAGAAAATAGAAATCAATATAATGGTAAGTGCTTAACTGGGTCAAGATCATACACTGAGGAGTTTCGATTTCTCTTTTCAATTACACTTTACAGAAACATTGAAGCAGTTGTTATCGTTTGGTTGTGGTGATGGGATGTGCTCATACTGAAATTTCCTGGAGGAGTATTTAAGCATATGTTCACCTGCATAGAGCCTTAGACTGATATAGTAAGGGTCTCAGGTGAGAGTGGGTGGAACAATGTGAGGGCAGAATCCAAGGTTTCACCAGATATCTATCTGTACTTAGGAAGTTTAATTTATTCAAAATATTCTCTAAATTGGGTCTCAATTGGACAGTGATAAAAGATTAGTAAATGTAAGGTGTCTTGGTTTTACTTATTTATTTTTAAACATCTTTATTGGAGTGTAATTGCTTTACAATGGTGTGTTAGTTTCTGCTGTATAACAAAGTGAATCAGCTATACAGATACATTTATCCCCATTTCTCCTCCCTCTTGCATCTCCCTCTCACCCTCCCTATCCCACCCCTCTAGGTGGTCACAAAGCACTGAGCTGATCTCCCTGTGCCATGCGGCTGCTTCCCACTAGCTATCTATTTTACATTTGGTAGTGTATATATGTCAATGCTACTCTCACTTTGTCCCAGCTTGGCATCTTGGTTTTCATAACATGATGCCTTTTTATTTTAAAGAAAATAAATGCGTGTCATATTCCCCGTCCCCCTCCTTTTTCTTTTTTGGTAACCACACCTGTGGAAAGCCCATTTGTTCAGATTAAGAATTCATGTTAGTATGGCAGGTGGCAAGTGGGTCCTTACCTGGGAAGAAATAAATAGCCCCTCAACAGTTGCCTTGAGAAATGCAAGCAACACATCATTAAAACTCAAAACAATTGTTTGCCATATTTCTTTAATGCTTCTGGTATGTATGATGCTCAACATTAATGATTAAAATGAGAATTGCCAATCTTGAAGTTATCAGTTACCAAGGTCTTTCTAGCCACATTTATAGGAATAAATGAGAAAAAAAAAATCAATCGATGCTTTCTTGCTTAAATAATTTTTTCACCCCATGCATCTGAGGGTTAGGCCATCATAAGTTTTCAAGACCTTAGGAAAAGATACCAGTTTCCCCAATCCTTCATTAAATGTGTATTAATGCATTCTTCATCTCTTCTTTAATGGTCCCTAAATTCTAAAGTATTTTTCAGTTTTGGATCTTTTTGTGTAAAATGTTTTATTTAAATCTCTCTTTCTGATCTCTACAGGTAAATAGCTAATGATCACTGTTAACTTCTTTCAATGTAACATGATTAATTATGTTTGTAACTACTGTATCTATGATAATACAGTATTGCTTATCCTTATCTTTAAATCCCCAGCCAGTTTCTAATATCTGCCCTTCTATATAACCTTTCCCTTTTACAATAGAGTGCTTAACGAGATATTAGTCTCTAATCATTTAGATTATAGAAAAATCCCCTAAAGTCTTTTCAACCAGTTTCTTTTTAACCTGAACATTGAAATCCTCTCTTATGTAGTACAAATCTTTCTTCATTCTCTGAAAGTCACTTCGAAAGATGTTTCATATTTCTAGAAAATGGTTAAACCTCACTATACTCAGATGCCATCTTGTTCAAAGCTTTTAATGCTTTGTTTAAGGCATGTTACTACAGTGCTAGGATAAGACTTACCACATGTAAAGATATTTACAGCATTGAGTAGGCTGAGAAATACAATCATCTTGGGCAGCAGAGCCAGAATGTGAAGAGTACTAAAATTAAGATGCTCTCTTTCTATTCCTTGACTGTAACTCCTTTCAACTTCACACCTTTTGAAAATCAAAGCCTACTATTAAAATAAAGCCATATAGAAATAAGTCCTCTTTTTCAAGTGCCTAATAAAAACTGAAATTGAATTTAATTAATGCCCCTTAAATTAATCTCTCTGTGGTTTCATTTTCAACGTTAGCAACAAAAAGACTATTAAAAAAGGAATCCAAATCCCAAATCTGCACTTAATCCTCCACTGCTAAATTTAAGAATCTTTGTGTGGCATGGACATGAAATATGCCTATGTATTTATAAGATATTTTAAGCATAAACCAAGCCATCTGTCCATCTTTGTGTCTCCCCACTTTTCTTGCTATTCTCTTTCCTACCCTTAGTAGCTCTTCCTTTTAGCTTTAGAGCAATACACAGGTTTCATAAAAATAGACACCTGAGCTCATGTGTTACCAAAAAAAAACTATGCATATATCACTAAGTATATATCATTTATGTTTGTAAAATGTCTATTTCTATATACATATCAGTGTATTACTATGGATACACAGAAAAAGCACTGGAAGAATACTCACCAGGTTATTTAACTAACTGAGGAGGAGTGGGATGGGTTGGTGTAGAGGGCAGGAAATGAAGACAGACTTCTAGGTTTACATGTTTTATTTTTTACATTACACAAAAAAACATACATATATTTAACTTGTACAGACATTTTACAAAATTAAATGCACTTTCAAACTATTGCTTCCCATTTATGGAGAATTTTGGGACAAGGGTGAAATCCCACTCCTTGGTCATTGACAATTTACCCTTCCAAGCATCTAAGTGAAAAGAGGTGAATTCCAGTAAGATAGAGGAGCAAGCAATATTAAGCACAGAGAAGTGGGGGAAGTTGGAGAGTGGCAAAGAGACACTGGTTTGGTAACAAGAAGTGATGGGAGATGTCCAAGAAAGTATTTTCAGTAGCACAGCAAGGGTAGAAATCAGAAGTTGGGGTAAGCAGGAAACCATAAACAACAACAAAAAAACAACCTACAGACTGGGAGAAAATATTTGCAAATAATGCAACCAACAAGGGCTTAATTTCCAAAATATACAAACAGCTCATATAACTCAACAACAAAAAACAAACCAATCAAAAGACCTAAATACGCATTTCTCCAAAGAAGACATAAAGATGGCCAACAGGTACATGAAAAGATGCTCAACATCACTAATCATTGGAGGAATGAAAATCAAAATTATAATGGGATACCACCTCACATAGGTCAGAGTGGCCATCATTAAAAAGTCTGCAGGACTTCCCTGGTGGCACAGTGGTTAAGAATCTGCCGGCCAATGCAGGGGACAAGGTTCGAGCCCTGCCCCAGGAAAATCACACATGCCACAGAGCAACTAAACCGGTGCACCACAACAACTGAGCCTGCACTCTAGAGCCCATGAGCCACAACAACTGAGAAGGCATGCTACAACTACTGAAGTCCACGTGCCTAGAGCCTGTGCTCCGCAACAAGAGAAACCACTGCAGTGAGAAGCCCGCGCACCGCAATGAAGAGTAGCCCTGGCTCTTCGCAACTAGAGAAAGCCTGCACACAGTAATGAAGACCCAACACAGCCAAATAAAGAAAGAAAAAAAAATAGTCTGCAAATAACAAATGTTGGAGAGGATATGGAGAAAAGTGAACCCTCTTATACTGTTGGTGGGAATGTAAGTTGGTGCAGCCACTATGGAAAACAGGATGGAGGTTCCTCAAAAAACTAAAAATAGAGAATCCTAAAGATACTATCAGAAAACTGCTAGAGTTAATTAATGAATCTGGTAAAGTAGCAGGATACAATTTAATGCACAGAAATCTCTTGCATTCCTATACATTAATGATGAAAAATCTGAAAGAGAAATTAAGGAAACACTCCCATTTACCACTGCAACAAAAAGAATCAAATACCTAGGAATAAACCTACCTAAGGAGACAAAAGACCTGTATGCAGAAAACTACAAGACACTGATGAAAGAAATTAAAGATGATACAAACAAATGGAGAGATATACCATGTTCTTGGATTGGAAGAATCAACACCGTGAAAATGACTATACCACACAAAGTAATCTACAGATTCAATGCAATCCCTATCAAACTACCAAGGGCATTATTCACAGAACTAGAATGAAAATTTTCACAATTTGTATGGAAACACAAAAGACCCCAAATAGCCAAAGCAATCTTGAGAAAGAAAAATGGAGCTGGAGGAATCAGGCTCCCTGACTTCAGACTATACTACAAAGCTACAGTAATCAAGAGAGTATGGTACTGGCACAAAAACAGAAAGATAGATCAATGCAAGAGGATTGAAAGCCCAGAGATAAACTCATGCAAGTATGGTCACCTTATCTTTGATAAAGGAGGCAAGAATATACAGTGGAGAAAAGACAGCCTCTTCAATAAGTGGTGCTGGGAAAACTGGACAGCTAATGAATAAAAGAATGAAATTAGAACATTCCCTAACACCATACACAAAAATAAACTCAAAATGTATTAAAGACCTAAATGTAAGGATAGATACTATAAAACACTTAGAGGAAAACACAGGCAGAACACTCTATGACATAAATCACAGCAAGATCCTTTTTGACCCACCTCCTAGAGAAATGGAAATAAAAGCAAAACTAAACAAATGGGACCTAATGAAACTTCAAAGCTTTTGCACAGCAAAGGAAACAATAGACAAGACGAAAAGACAACCCTCAGAATGGGAGAAAGTATTTGCAAATGAAGCAACTGACAAGGGATTAATCTCCAAAATATACAAGCAGCTCATGAAGCTCAATATCAAAGAAACAAACAACCCAATCCAAAAATGGGCAGAAGGCGTAAACAGACATTTCTTCAAAGAAGATATACAGATTGCCAACAAACACATGAAAGCATGCTCAACATCACTAATCATTAGAGAAATGCAAATCAAAAGTACAATGAGGTATCACCTCAAACCAGTCAGAATGGCCATCATCGAAAAATCTACGAACAATAAATGCTGGAGAGGGTGTGGAAAAAACGGAACCCTCTTATGCTGTTGGTGGGAATGTAAATTGATACAGCCACTATGGAGAACAGTATGGAGGTTCCTTAAAAAACTAAAAACAAAGCTACCATATGACCCAGCAATCCCACTACTGGGCATATACCCTGAGAAAACCATAATTCAAAAAGAGTCCTGTACAACAATGCTCATTGCAGCACTATTTACAAGAGCCAGGACATGGAAGTAACCTAAGTGTCCATCAACAGATGAATGGATAAAGAAGATGTGGCACATATATACAATGGAATATTACTCAGCCATAGAAAGAAACGAAATTGAGGTATTTGTAGCGAGGTGGATGGACCTAGAGTCTGTCCTACAGAGTGAAGTAAGTCAGAAAGAGAAAAACAAATACTGTATGTTAACACATATATATATAGAATGTAAAAAAAAACCCAAAAATGGTTCTGAGGAACCTAGGGACAGGACAGGAATAAAGACACAGATGTAGAGAATGTACTTGTGGACACGGGGAGGGGGAAGGGTAAGCTGGGATGAAGTGAGAGAGTGGCATGGACATATATACACTACCAAATGTAAAATAGATAGCTAGTGGGAAGCAGCTGCATAGCACAGGGAGATCAGCTCTGTGCTTTGTGACCACCTAGAGGGGTGGGATAGGGAGGAGATATGGGAACATACGTATATGTATAGCTGATTCACTTTGTTATAAAGCAGAAACTAAGACACCATTGTAAAGCAATTATACTTCAATAAAGATGCTAAAAAAATAAAACACACAGGACTTCCCTGGTGGTGCAGTGGTTAAGAATCTGTCTGCCAATGCAGGGAACAAGGGTTCGAGCCCTGGTCCGGGAAGATCTCACATGCTGCAGAGCAACTAAGCCCGTGCACCACAACTACTGAAGCCCTCGCGCCTAGAGCGCATGCTACGCAACAAGAGAAGCCACTGTAATGAGAAGCCCACACGCCACAACTAAGACCCAATGCAGCCAAAAATGAAAAAATAAAGTTTTTTTTAAAAAAATGAATAAAGTACACACAAAAGTAAAATAAAATAAAATAGGATACAAATTAACATGTGTACAAAACAAAAGCAGACTCACAGGTATAGAGAATAGACTTGTGGTTGCCGAGGGGGAGGGGGGAGGGGAGGGGAGGGAAGGCATGGAAGTTTGGGATTAGTAGAAGCAAACTATTATATGTAGGATGGATAAACAAAAAGGTCCTATTGTATAGCACAAGGAACTATATTCAATATACTGTGACAAACCGTAATGGAAAAGAATATATATATATATATATATATATATATATATATATATATATGTAACTGAGTCACTTTGCTGCACAGAAGAAATTACAATATTGTAGATCAACTGTATGTCAATAAAATTAAATATATATATATGGCAAACTCCAAACTCCAGAGATTAATACAACGTGGTTCTAATATTAGTTTTCAATCCACATTCATTACAATATGGAGAACCTCCAGGATAGAACTGGTTAGTAAACAGTCCATCTAGTTACTTTTGTTCTATTGACTTTATTTTGTTTTTAAGATTTATTTATTATTTATTTATTTTTGGCTGTTTCGGGTCTTAGTTGTGGCATGCGGGATCTTCGTTGAGGCATGTGGGATCTTTCACTGTGGTGCGTGGGCTTTTCTCTAGCTGTGGCGTGTGGGTTTTCTCTCTGTAGTTGTGGTGTGTAGGCTCCAGGGCGCGTGGGCTCTGTACTTGTGGCGTGCAGGTTCCAGAGCGCATGGGCTCTATAGTTTGAGGCACGCAGGCTCTCTAGCTGAGGTGCACAAGCTCAGTAGTTGTGGCATGTGGCCTTAGTTGCCCCGCGGCATATGGGATCTTAGTTCTCTGACCAGGGATCGAACCCACGTCCCCTGCATTGTAAGGCAGATTCTTTATACTGGACCACCAGGGAAGTCCTGACTTTATTTTTTAAAGCAGTTTTAGGTTCACAGAAAAATTGAAGAGAAGGTACAGATTCCCATGTGCGCTCCACCCCAACATATGCATGGCCTCTCTCATTATCAACATCTCCCAGCAGAGTGGTATACTAGCTACAGTTGGTGAACCTGTGCTGACACATCATAATCACCCAAAGTCCATAGTTTACATTAAAGTTCACTCTTTTGTCCATCTAGTTTTATATCCACCTTCTATTTCATTACCTTGATTTCATGTCTCTGATGTAAGCCACCTGAATATGCTTCCTAATTAAAGTTATGAAGTCCCAGCTGGTTGCTTGTTAAAGGACCAACATGCTAATTGAGGGGACTTCTCAATATCTCTATCTGAGATTGCTTGAGGTTGAGTGGGGCTCTAAAATCCAGGCCCACTGCTTCATCTACCAGGTTACGGCTCATGTGTTCATCATTTTGACACTGGCTGTTTTTTTTTTTTTTTTTTCCTAATGGCTATTGCACTTTGTTTCAGGAGCTATTTGGGTGCAGGCACAGAGAAAGAAGATAGTTAAGTTTATCTACATTGTGGTTTAGCTATCAAGTGTAACAAAAGGACAAAGGAGCAAGGGAGTGAGAGCATCTTTATAGTGACAAACATTAAGTCTATGCTGGCAAAGGGGAAAGTGAATATAATAGAAGACTAATGGACAGGAACAAATTGGAGAATCACATGCTCCGGGAAGGAGTAGGTTACATGGTACATCTAAAAAGTGTTAAAGTATCTGTTTTCTGTGTTTTGGAAATTAGGGTATGGGTAAGAGCTTTGGAAAGTAAGCTCTCACAAGGATAAATTACTTGAATTGGTGCTACATTTGATTTCAATAGAAATGTTGCAGTTGATTAATCCACAAATCAGTAAAATACTAAGAAGGATGAAAATCACATTGGAAATAAATTAATTAGGAAAGTTTAGATAGTCTAAAAATTGATTCATCATGAGTAGGCAGGTTGTCACTTCTCATTAAGCCTTCTCATAATTAAAAAAAAAGCTGTGCTTTTGGAGACAAGAATGTGCTGCTAGAATTCAATGCTTCATCAAGAGATGGGGGTATGAAATAGAGCTACTAACAAGAAAAAAGAAATGAATGTTTTCTCTCCCCTAATCTGCTCCAAATGAAGTCATATAATCATGGATGGTTCAATTTACTTAGTGTGCCCCAAAGAGCAGAAGGCGGGTTTAGTTCCATGGATATTTGCATATTTAGAAATCTTTGGTCCATTACTTAAAGAAATAACACATCATCTGATAGTTATTTCTTATAAGGAAATATGGCCTCTGAGTTCTGTCATATGACACGAAAGGGAGAAAATAAACATAGAAGGAAGCATAACAAGTCCTAAAACTTTTCATGATAAAGACTTCTAAGTACAAGGTTCTTGTGTAATCAAAGCATGTGTATCTGAAAAACGGTTTAAAACATGAATGAATGTGTCCCACACAGCCCCAATCTCTTCCTAAGGCACTTTCTTGTACCACCTGGCTCTTCCCCATTCAAACTGGATAGACATTTAATCTATCCCTTGCCACAGGGCAGATTTTACCAGCTGAACACAGATCACAAGGGAGTCAATTCTGCCATGTTTGAATCATCTAAAGTCTCTTGAAATTTACAACAGAGGCACTAGTTTGAAAGAAATGATGTTTTGAGAATCAAAGCCCTGAAGGATTTGAGACATAAAGTTTATGCCATAAAAAATACATTTGGGTGAATAGATAAAGGCCAGAATAACCTTGTCCCCTGAATATTCTATAAGCTAGGGAGGAGTTGCCAAGGGAAAGGAGAGAGAAAATACCTCAGTGTGTCCCTGTTGAAGATGCTGTGTCTTACTCCTCACCTGAGGTCCAGAAGCAGTTGAGGAGTTTCACATAAGTTTAAGTAAATTGCAGGTCTGTAATTCCAATTACATGTTATATGCACTAGGAGTGCTGGATTTTTTAAATCCTCATTTTGATAAGGATACAGATTTGGTGAAATTGAAAGCAGACGTTTAGAATCTGTGCCTTGCCTTGCAGGGGAAAAAAGATACCTTTGCTCCCTATGACTGGACAACATAGCAAAAATGACCACAAAATGTAGTTAGGCAGACACACCTAAAGCATCCTCATAGAGTTCTCCAGAACTTTCCTCATGTGGCCAAAGAATGATGAGGGCATGGCCTAGAGAGCTGAGGACGCTGGCCCCTGGAAGACTTGATGGCTGAGATGGTGAGGGCGCTGAAGTTATCTACCTGTACAAAGTGGAGAATGGAGGATGCTGAGAATGTCCCATGGGACACCAGCCTGGATGCCTTGGGACCAGATGTTCCTTACTTCCTCTCTGCCACATCCTCATTCTCATACCTTGGCATCTTGGATCTTCAGATCCTCAAGAATTAGGCAAAATATTGGCATCCTGGGGAATAAAGTCAATGATTAACTGAGACAACCAGGAATTGACTATCACCACCCAGAACTGACTTTTTCAAGAAGAATTGGAGGATGTGAGATAAAAACTGAAATCTTCTTTATTAAGAAATAGGTTTTTTTCCTACTCTGGAGTGTGTGCTTGAGAAGTTAACAGCATCTTTGAGTACACACAGATCCCAGATCAACAGCAGAGATGCATTATGGGGTAGATATTCATTTTTATGAAAAAATTCTTTACTTTATAAAATAATGCACCAGATTGCAATGCATACAAATATTGAATCATTATGTTGTACACCTGAAACTAATATAATGCCATATGTCAATTATACCTGAATTAGAAAAATAAAAAGGAATAATGTATAGATCATATACCTAATAATATTTTAAAATAAATTAAAAGTAAAATAAAATAATGCACAAAGGAATGCTTTTAAAATTCTTCACTCTAAGTGCATGTAACCTATTATTGGAGTTATAGAAATGTAATTTATATAAATGTTTGGGGAAATCATCAATTGTCTGATTAAAATAAGCCCATTTAACAAAACTCAAGCATACACATTGCCGTAGAGCTGAAGGAACTCGTGCCTCTTTCAGTTAGAATACAATAAGAAACAGTCGACGTTAACGTGAATGAGCAAATGGACAGGAAAGAGGGACTATCTGCTGAGAATTGATGGTGAGGTCTGAGCCTTCCTTGGTGGCATCTGAAACAAGTTTAGTTGAAGATGGGGAGGCATTCGTTTTTGGATGAACACTAGAGAACCACATGTGTACCAGCACACGTGCACAACCGTGGGAATAAGACAAAAAGAGAAGCAAGGAAATTCCATGGGAGGTGGAGCAGAGTTGATTAGGAATCACAGAAGGCCGATAAGTAGAGTCAGTTCCTCTCAAGCTCTCATTTATGGAGCTATTTCTCCCACCTGCAGTGTGAACACAGGAGCTTGTTCTTCAGCTTGATTACTCTGTAAGTTGTAGAAGACAAAATACAGTCTGGAGGGATCAGGCGACGTTTAGGACTGCCCTTCACCTCCACCAATTAGCCTCATTGGGCCCCTCTTGCCCATTTTACTCCTATAAGCTACTCAGGGCATCACCTATGAATTTGAGTTCTCTTTCTCAGGGCATAAAAATGCCAGCAAAGTTTCAACAATCATCTCATTCGTTTAAGTCACAAACCAGTTTAGAGCAAGAGTATAAAACAGAGTGGAATATGGTATGAAAATAGTATTTCCTTTTCCCTTGCTTCCAGGCATGTAATCTTACAACAGTTATTGAGGACACCAAGGATCTTCACAAAGTACAGGACAACAATACCAGCACATTGTATATATAAATATATATAAATATATATATGTATGTATGTAGTCGATTCTTGTTATTCATGGTAATTATGTTTTATAAAGTCACCATGGACACAGAATTAGAGAATTGCTTGTAGAGGAAATAAGAGTTAGGTTCCTATAAGCCTCTGGTCACAACATTGTCATCAACTGATCAACACATAACTTTGTTTTACTTGTGTTTCTATTTAAAAACAACTTATTTAATATATGCAGTCATCCCTTGGCACCTGTCGGGGATTGATTCCAGGACCCACTAGGGTTACCAAAATCCAAGGATGCTCAAGACCCGCTCTCTGTATCCACTGTTCCACATCCACAGGTTCAACCAACTGGGGATCATGTAGTACTGTAGTATTTACTATTGAAAAAAAAGTCCACATATAGGTGGACCCATGGAGTTAAAGCCTATGTTGTTAAAGGGTCAGCTATATTGTTAATTCAATAGCATTGACTTTACAACAGCACTATAACATCTACCTGAACAAAGCTTATCTAATAGAGGTATTTTCTCCATAAGGCCTATCACAGCCTTCTTGCACTTAGGAACACTAGGCAGCACTTCAGCACTACACTTGGGGGCCATTTTAAACAGCAAAATCACCAACAGGAAAGAAAAAAAAGAGGCTAGAAATGTGGCACAAAAAGATCACAAGAAGGACACCTGTCTTTAGTATGAGAGCTGAAACGGTAAGGCAGAATATCACCTTATTCAAACTCAGCTGGGAACACACACACCAGGCAATTCAAATTTGGGGAGTTACAAATAAATTTTAGTGGGTAGGCAAGTTTGCAAGTAGAGAATATGAATAATGAGGAATCATGGACGTTAGTGGGTGCAAACCATGGTGATTTCTCTTCATCAGTGACAGTGCAAATTATTGAAAAGTTTTCTTCATTCCTATTGGTATTTAGATTTAGGAATGCTCTAAATGTTTATAGCAATCCACATGTTGTGTATCAAAGCACACTGCAGAAAAGGTTCGCAGGAAATAGACACTGAGGCAATGAGTTGCATGCATGAGGTTTACTGGAATGTGCTCCTGGGATCAACCCCTGCAGGGAAATGAGGGCATGGGGTTAGGGAGGAAACACTTAACTGAAATGAAGTCACAAGGACTCACCAGGGACAAGGAGGGGGATGGGGGACGCTGGAGCCAGAATGGCCCTTAGAGTCGTCCGACATCGAAGCAGAGGAGCTGGATTTTTACAACTCCCCTTATGACAAGTCACTAATGCAGGCTATCATTCAGAAGGAGCTGTGACTTTGTTCATCAGTGATATTGGACTATAGTTTTCTTTCTTCGTGACATCTTTGTCTGGTTTTGGTATCAGGGTGATGGTGGCCTCGTAGAATGAGTTTGGGAATGTTCCTCCCTCTGCTGTATTTTGGAAGAGTTTGAGAAGGATAGGTGTTAGTTCTTCTCAAAATGTTTGATAGAATTTGCCTGTGAAGCCGTCTGGTCCTGGCTTTTGTTTGTTGGAAGATTTTTAATCACAGTTTCGGTTTCAGTGCTTCTGATTGGTCTGTTTATATTTTCTATTTCTTCCTGGTTCAGCCTTGGAAGGTTGTGCTTTTCTAAGAATTTGTCCATTTCTTTCAGGTTGACCATTTTATTGGCATATTGTTGCTTGTAGTAATCTCTCATGATACAGAGGACTGTATGTCTGCAGTGTCAGTTGTTACTTCTCCTTTATCAATTCTAATTCTATTGATTTTAGTCTTTTCCCTTTTTTTCTTGATGTGTCGGGCTAATGGTTTATCAATTTTGTTTATCTTCTCAAAGAACCAGCTTTTAGTTTTATTGATCTTTGCTATCATTGCCTTCATTTATTTGTGATCTTATCTGTATGATTTCTTTCCTTCTGCTAACTTTGGGGTTTTCTTGTTCTTCTTTCTCTAATTGCTTTAGGTGTAAGGTTAGGTTGTTTATTTGAGGTGTGTCTTGTTTCTTGAGGTAGGATTATATTGCTATAAACTTCCCTCTTAGAACTGCTTTTGCTGCATCCCATAGGTTTTGGGTCGTCGTGTTTTCATTGTCATTTGTTTCTAGGTATTTTTTGATTTCCTCAGTGATCTCTTGGTTACGTAGTAGTGTATTGTTAAGCCTCCATGCATTTGTATTTTTTTAGAGTTTTGTTCCTGTAATTGATATCTAGTTTCATAGCGTTGTGGTCAGAAGAGATACTTGGTATGATTTCAATTTTCTTAAATTTACCAAGCCTTGATTTGTGACCCAGGATATGACGTACCCCGGAGAATGTTCCATGAGCACTTGAGAAGAAAGTTTATTCTGTTGCTTTTGGATGGAATGTTCTATAAATATCAATTAAGTCCATCTTGTTTAATGTATGATTTAAAGCCTGTGTTTCCTTATTTATTTTCATTTCGGATGATCTGTCCATTGGTGAAAGTGGGGTGTTAAAGTCCCCTACTATGATTGTGTTACTGTTGATTTCCCCTTTTATGGCTGTTAGCATTTGCCTTATGTATTGAGGTGCTCCTATGTTGGGTGAATGAATATTTACAATCGGTATATCTTTTTCTTGGATTGATCCCTTGATCATTATGTAGTGTCCTTCTTTGTCTCTTGTAAGAGTCTTTATTTTAAAGTCTATTTTGTCTGATATGAGAATTGCTACTCCAGCTTGCTTTTGATTTCCATTTGCATGGAATATCTTTTTCCATCCCCTCACTTTCAGTCTGTATGTGTCCCTAGGTCTGAGGTGGGTCTCTTGTAGACAGCATATATATGGGTCTTGTTTTTGTATCCATTCAGCCAGTCTATGTCTTTTGGTTGGAGCATTTAATCCATTTACATTTAAGGTAGTTATCAATATGTATGTTCCTATTACCATTTTCTCAATTGTTTTGGGTTTGTTATTGTAGGTCTTTTCCTTCTCTTGTGTTTCCTGCCGAGAGAAGTTCCTTTAGCATTTGTTGTAAAGCTGGTTTGGTGGCGCTGAATTCTCTTAGCTTTTGCTTGTCTGTAAAGGTTTTAATTTCTCCATTGAATATGAATGAGATCCTTGCTGGGTAGAGTAATCTTGGTTGTAGGTTTTTCCCTTTCATCACTTTAAATATGTCCTGCCACTCATTTCTGTCCTGCAGAGTTTCTGCTGAAAGATCAGCTGTTAACCTTATGAGGATTCCCTTGTGTATTATTTGTTGTTTTTCCCTTGCTGCTTTTAATATTTTTTCTTTGTACTGAATTTTTGATAGTTTGATTAATATGTGTCTTGGTGTGTTTCTCCTTGGATTTATCCTGTATCTGACTCTCTGTGCTTCCTGGACTTGATTGACTATTTCCTTTCCCATATTAGGGAAGTTTTCAAGTATAATCTCTTCAAATATTTTCTCAGTCCCTTTTTTTTTCTGTTCTTCTTCTGGAACCCCTATAATTTGAATGTTGGTGTGTTTAATTGTTGTCCCAGAGGTCTCTGAGACTGTCCTCAATTCTCTTCTTTTTTCTTTATTCTGCTTGGTGGTAGTTATTTCCACTATTTTATCTTCCAGGTCACTTATCCGTTCTTCCGCCTCAGTTATTCTGGTATTGATTCCTTCTAGAGAATTTGTAATTTCATTTACTGTGTTGTACATCATTGTTTGTTAGCTGTTTAGTTCTTCTCGGTCCTTGTTAAATGTTTCTTGTATTTTCTGCATTCTATTTCCAAGATTTTGGATCATCTTTACTATCATTACTCTGAATTCTTTTTCAGGTAGACTGCCTATTTCCTCTTCATCTGTTTGGTCTGGTGGATTTTTACCTTGCTCCTTCATCTGCTGTTTATTTCTCTGTCTTCTCATTTTGCTTAACTTACTGTGTTTGGGGTTTTGTTTTTGCAGGCTGCAGGTTCGTAGTTCCTGTTTTTTTTGATGTCTTTCCCCAGTGGGTAAGGTTGGTTCAGTGGGTTGTGTAGGCTTCCTGGTGGAGGGGACTGGTGCTTGTGTTCGGGTGTATGAGGCAGGATCTTGTCTTTCTGGTGGGCATGACTGCATCTGCCGGTGTGTTTTGGGGTGTCTGTGAACTCATTATGATTTTAGGCAGCCTCTCTGCTCATGGGTGGGTTGTGTTACTGTCTTGCTAGTTGTTTGGTACAGGGTGTTCAAAACTGTAGCTTGCTGGTTGTTGAGTGGAGCTGGGTCTTAGCATTGAGATGGAGATCTCTGGGAGAGCTTTCATCATTTGATATTATGTGGCACCAGGAGGTCTCTGGTGGTCCATGTCCTGAACTCGGCTCTCCCATCTCAGAGGCTCAGGCCTGACACCCGGACAGAGCACCAAGACCCTGTCAGCCACATGACTCAAAAGAAAAGGGAGAAAAAGATAGAAAGAAAGAAAGAAAAAGAAAAAATAAAATAAAATATAAAGTTATTAAAATTTAAAAAATTTAAAAATATTATTAAAAAATAAAAAAGTAATAAAAAGAAAGTAAGAAAGAAGAGAGCAACTAAACCAAAAAACAAATCCACCAATGTTAACAAGTGCTAAAAAGTATACTAAAAAAGAAAAAAAAAGGACAGACAGAACCCTAGGACAAATGGTAAAAACAAAGCTGTACAGTCAAAATCACACAAAGAAGCATACACATACACACTCACAAAAAGAGAAAAAGGAAAAAATATACATATACTAAAAAAAAAAGGAGGAGAGCAACCTAATCAGTAAACAAATCTACCAATGATAATAAGCTCTAAATACTAAACTATGATAAACATAAAACCAGAAACAAATTAGATGCAGAAAGCAAACCCCAGGTCTACAGTTGCTCCCAAAGTCCACCACCTAAATTTTGGGATGATTCGTTGTCTATTCAGGTATTCCACAGATGCAGGGCACATCAAATTGATTGTGGAGATTTAATCCACTGCTCCTGAAGCTGCTGGGAGAGATTTCCCTTTTTCTTCTTTGTTCACACAGCTCCTAGGGTTCAGCTTTGTATTGGCCCCACCTCTGTGTGTAGGTCGCCTGAGGGTGTCTGTGTTCTGCCCAGATGGGACGGGGTTAAAGGAGCAGCTGATTAGGGGGCTCTGGCTCACTCCGGCTAGGGGGAGGGAGGGGTACAGAATGCAGGGCGAGCCTGCAGTGGCAGAGGCCAGCGTGACATTGCAACAGCCTGAGGTGCACCGTGTGTTTTCCTGGGGAAGTTGCTCCTGGATCACAGGACCCTGGCAGTGGCAGGCTGCACAGGCTCCTGGGAGCGGAGGTGTGGATAGTGACCTGTGCTTGCACACAGGCCTCTCGGTGGCTGCAGCAGCAGCCTTAGCATCTCATGTCCGTCTCTGGTGTACACGCTGATAGCCATTGCTCATGCCTGTCTCTGGAGCTCTTTTAGGCAGTGCTCTAAATGCCCTCTCCTCGTGCACCCCGAAACAATGGTCTCTTGCCTCTTAGGCAGGTCCAGAGTTTTTCCCAGACTCCCTCCCGGCTAGCTGTGGTGCACTAGCCCCCTTCAGGCTGTGTTCACGCAGCCAACCCCAGTCCTCTCCCTGACATAATTTTTTGATCCCCGCATCTAGACCATCTTTTGAATTTAAAAATAAGGGAATACTTGTCCAGAGAAGTTAAGCTATTTGTCAATCCTGCACAGTGTTTAAGAACAGAAGCTCTGGAGTCAGACACCCTATTCTGTTCCAATTCTGTCTGTATCACTTACTAGTCATGTGACTTGGACAACTCATTTCTCCCTGTGCCTCAATTTGCTCTTCTGCACTGTGATCACAGCAGTAGTTTTCATTTCATGGGGGCCATCTGAGGATTAAATTAATTTTTTTGTGTAAAACATGAGAACATTCCTTAAGATGGCTGGCACATTCTTTTTGTCTCTTCATCCCTGCCTCAATCCTGCCACCTAGAATGCAGATTCTACCATATTGGACCATGATGGTGAGGGTCTCAGCCTAGGAATGGTATTGCCATGAAGAGGAAGAAGCCTGGGTTGCTAAGATTCCACGAGATGAGGCTGCCTTGCCAACCCTAGATACTGATCTCCAGAATCCATTTACAGGAAATGCAAATAAACTTCAAACTTGGTTAAGCACTATCCTTTTGGCTTATTTGTCATTCAGAACCTAATCCTATCTAATACACAGGGTGTATCTTTTCTATCCTGTTATTTTCAACCGTCTGTGTGGTTGTTTTAGGTGTCTTTTTCCTGTAACATATAACTACATTTTGTTTTATTTATCCAGTCTGATAATCTTTGTCTTTTAATTGGCATGTTAATTATTATAATTTATTTTAATTATACTCCACAGAACATCTTTCTTAATGTTTTCCCAGAACAATTCCCTTAATTGGATATAAAGCAGTTGTTTGCTAACAACCATATTAACTGCTGACCAGGAAGCAATGTTTTAAGAATTTCATATCTTATCATTATAACTTATTGCTTATACGAATGGACATTTTAATGTCTTAGTTTCATTTTAGAAAAATTGTAAATTGGTGGAGAATTTTTAATTGAACTGCACTACTTCATGTTTTTTTGCCCCTTAAAATAAAGAAAGATAGGCTTGTGGTTAGGGTTTTATGTAAAATATCTGATTTTCAGGACTGGACATTGACTTTAAGATAAAAATATTTCTATAGGGCTTTTTTTCTACTATCTTAATTTAAATATTCTGTTTACCATTCCTTCTCTTCACTTTTTTATCTCCTTTATGTTTTCTGTTGGAAGCTGTATAATTCTATATACCTTTCTCTTCCTTTTTTTTTCTTAACATCTTTATTGGAGTATAATTGCTTTACAATGGTGTGTTAGTTTCTGCTTTACAACAAAGTGAATGAGTTATACCTATACATATGTCCCCATATCTCTCTCCTCTTGTGCCTCCCTCCCTCTCAGCCTCCCTATCCTACCCCTCTAGGTGGTCACAAAGCACTGAGCTTTGTGAGTTTGTAAGCTTTGTAAGTTTTAAAAAATTAAATTGGCTAATTTACTGATTTTAGCATTCCCTGCTCTGATTTTGTTCCTTGTTCTGTGTCAGTCTTCTCCTAAATAGACTTTCCCTTCATTAATTCCTTTAGTAAAGGTGCTTGGCAGGTAAATTCTCTTTGCATATTTGCAACTGAATATGTCCTAATTTTTCTCTTGCTGTTGAATAATATTAGGTTGGATATTAAATTCAAGGTTGAAAGTTATTTTTTCCTCAACATGTTGAAGATATTTCTTTGCCTTCTGGCATCGGCTTTTGCCATTGAAAAGTCCACTGTCAATCTGATCTTCATATATATCTATATATTTATAACTCTATCTATCTATATATATAATTTTTTTGTAGTTAATCTCTCTTTTCTCTTTAGTAACTTTTCAGATTCCTGCCCTGTTTCCTTGATGTTCTGTAGTGCCAGTAAGAAAGATCAGTAAGATAGATCTAGGTATAAATTTATTTTCGTTTTTCCTTTATTTTAATTTTTTCCTGCTCTATAATCAAATTGTATTTTGGATTTGAAGACTCATATCGTTAACTGTGAAAATTTCTTGTTTTTATCTTTTTAAGTATTGTGTTTCTTCTACTCCCTCCATTTTCTTCTGGATTTGCCATTAGATTTATGTTAGAACTTCTTGCCTATTCTCCCTGACTCCTAACTCCTGTCATATTTTTAATTTATTCATCTATTTTTGATGCATTATGGGTAAAATTTTCACCAAAACCTTTCAATTCCCTAATTCACTATTTTTTTGTTTCCAGTTTAGAGTTTATCCTATCTAGTAAATATTAAAGTTTTTCAGTGATGATTTTGTCTATATCCAAATTTTCTAATTTTTTTCATATTACTTCTTTATGTTTCATATCTCCTTTTCTAATAAATACCTCTTTGTTCAGTATTAGTGAATATTATTCTTTTATTCATATCTTTGAGCATCTTAAACATAATTAAAGTAATTCAATTTATAAAGTATGTTTTGAAATGAATATAGTTCCACTTATAAATGTATGTATGTACATCTACACATATATCGAAGAACACAAATATTTATGAAGCTCATCTAAATTGAACAAGTTTTGCCTCTAGTTTTAGGCCAGGCTAATATGTGTCTCTATGGCCAGTGTCCTGATTTGTTGATTATTTCAGGCCTGTGCCATACTGGTTGCTATATGTTTTGAATATCCCTCTGGTTTTAGGTATAATAAGAGGCTCATAGAAGAAGTTCTAGTTGCATTTTCTTAAAGGCAAAATGAACCACAACAGTGAAGAAGAAAAAGGAGCTGGAGAGAGATGCACCATATAATCATCAACTACCCACGAAGGCAAAGTTGACCCAAGCTCTGGAATTATTATTATTATTTTTATTATTATTACTACTAATACTTAAAGAGAAAAAGCCTGAATTCAGCCTTGGCATTTTTCTTCCAAAAGAGGAAACATCACACAGAACCATACAATATTAGAACTGAGAAGGATCACCAGTCCACCAAGTAAGATTTTCTCATTTTTGGAAAAGAAGAAATTGAGAAACAGAGGAGTTAGCTTGCCAAGATCCTCTGGCTAGAGAGTGTTCAGAGCCAGGGATGTGGCCCCCATCCTCTAACCCATAATCCAGTAAACTTTCCCTGTTTCATGGTTTCCTTAATTTCCAGAAGACTCCAGCCTCCCTAGCATTTTTTTAAATAGGATTCTGAAATATGCCAACAAAACAACTCAAATATGTCAACTTCTGCTCATCCTCTCTTAGCCATATTTTTTACTAAGTTTATCTCACTGAAGGAAATATGAGAACTCCTCTCTTTTAGCATGTAAATCAGCAAGATCAATTCCCAAAAACAGTTGTTTGGTTTCATACACTTTAATTAGCAAAGTGATTTTTTGGTATTGGTTTTCACTACAGTGTTAATCTCAAAGTAGTTTTAAGCATAACATGCTTGTTTTCTAAAAATAGTGATTGCCTGTGGAAAACATCTTTTAATTTAGTCTCTGTATATTCTTGTCTCTCTAACGAGGGTCAGTTTCTAACCAATTAGCACCTTAAAACATAGGCAATACCTCTGCATAGTCTTTTATACTGTTTTATTAAACTAAAAACTTCTAAGATTAAATTAATATTTAAATAACTAAAATGTAAAGAGTCTTTCTATATGTATTCTATATATCTCATCCATTGTTTTAAAATATATATTTGAACATATAGTTTTACTTTTCAAAAGCTAAGACAACTCAGAATTTGTGTAGTGTCTATTATGATTATTGTGAATAATTATTATATATTGAGGGTATACCAAGTGTCAAATTCAGTAAAATACTGAATAAGGTGAAATACCATATACATTTCTCACAGCAAGCCAGTAAGATAGATGTTATTGCTCCCATGCCTTACATAGGATGTGGGAAACTGAGGAACACAGAGTGAAGAAATTTTTCCAAGGAAATTGCTAGCTAATACAGTGTGAGATATAACCCAAATCTGTATAATTCTAGTGCTTTATTTCTTTACTAATATATTAGTGCTTATCATCGTCTCTCTTCCTCTTCCTTGCACCTCTTTTTAGTTTATTCTGATTGTTCTCATATATTTTCATACTTCCACCTTCCTTTTTTCATGATTCAATAATTAAATCTCCTCTTCCTAAGTCTCTTAACATTCTACTTACTCTCCTCATTATTTACACAAAATGTGACTACATTAAACTATGCCATGACAGTAACAAAGACTTAAAAATCAGGACAGGAGTATTAAATATTGAACATTGAACTGTGGAATAAGTTCTGCACGTCATATTGCTTGGTATTCATTTCCTCTAGATATGTGGTAGATTGCTCCCTTCATTCCTTCAATTTTCTGTCCAAATGTTTTCTGTCTTCAATTTTCTGTCCTCTTTTATCAAAGAGGATTTCATTTTTTCTCTTATTTTCTTTTATTGAGATATAATTCACCTACCATAGACTTCATCATTTTAAAGTGTACAATTCAGTGATTTTAATGTATTCAAAAGCTTGTGCAACCATCACTACTATCTAATTCCAGAACATTTTTATCACCCTAAAAAAGAAACCCCTTACAAATAAAACAGTCATTCCCCCTTCTCCTCTCCCTCTAGGGCCTAGCAAATACTAATCTACTTTCCTCTCTGAGTTTTCCTGTTCTGGACCTTTCATAAAATAGAGCCATACAACATGTAGTCTTTTGTATCTGGCTTCTTTCACTTTGCATAATGTTTCAAGGTTCATCCATGCTATAGCATGCTCTTCATTCTTTTTTTATGTTTTAATAATATTCCATTGTATGGTTATACTACAGTTTGTATATCTATTCATTAGTTGATGGACATCGGGTTTGTTTCCCCTTTTAACTATTATGAATAATGCACCTATGAACATTCATGTTCAAGTTTTTGTGTGAACATATGTTTTCAATTCTCTTGTATATATATCCAGGAGTGGAATGACTGGGCTATGTGGTAAGCCTATGTTTAACTTTTTGAGGAACTTCTAAACTGTTCTCCAAAGTGGGCACACTGTTTTGCATTTGCACCAGAAATGTAGAAGGATTTCCATTTCTCCACATCCTTGCCAACATTTGTTATTGTTTTTCTTTTTAATTATACCTATCTTAGTGGGTATTAAGTGGTATCTCATTGTGGTTTTAAGTATTTCCCTAATGACTAATGCTACTGAAAATGTTTTCATATGCTTTTTGGCCATTTGTATCTTCTTTGTAGAAATATCTATTCAAATCCTTGGCCCATTTTTCCAGAGTTGCCTTTTCATTGTTGAGTTTTAAGAGTTCTTTATATGTTATAGATTCTAGATTCTTATCAGATACATTATTTGCAAATATATTCTATTCTGTGGGTTGTCTTGTACTTTCTTGATAGTGTCCTTTGAGGAACAAAAGTTTTTAAGTTTGATGAAGTCCATTTTATCTATTTTTAGTTGATTATTTGTGCTTTGGTGTCATGTCTAAGAAACAGTTACTTAATCAAAGGTCACAAAGATTTATATCTATGTTTTTTCTAAGAGTTTTTTCTCTCTTACATTTAGGTCTTTGATGCATTTTGAGTTAACATTTGTATGTCCTATTTCCTTGTTTATCTTCTGTCTACTTGTTTTACACAGCATTGAAAGTCAGGTGCTGAAATCTCCAACTATTACTGTTGGATTGTCTATTTCTTCTTTCAGTTCAGTCTGTTTTTTGCTTTATGTATTTTGGGTCTCTGTTATCAGAGCCATATAGTTTTATAATTGTTATATTTCAGTGGACTGACCCTTTTATAAAATGTACTTTTTTGTCTCTAGCAACAATTTTTGTCCTTTTAAAAAATATTAAAAAAAATTTTTATTGAAGTATAGCTGATTTACAATGTTGTGTTAATGTCTGCTGTACAGCAAAGTGACTCAATTATACACATATATACATTCTTTTTTATGTTCTTTTTCCTTATGGTTTATCCCAGGATATTGAATATAATTCTCTGTGCTATATAGTAGGACCTTGTTGTTTATCCATTCTATATGTAATAGTTTGCAACAATTTTTGTCTTAAGGTATATTTTGTCTCCTATTAATTAGTTGGTCAGCACAGCTCTTTTTTTATTGCTGTATACAGGGTATAACTTTTTCCATCCTTTTAGTTTCAACCTATTCGTGTCTTTTAATACCAAGTGCATCCTCTTTAGATAGAATATAGTTGGATCATGGTGTCTTATCCATCCTACCAATATCTGCATTTTGAGTGGAGTGTTTAATCCCTTTACATTTAATGTAATTACTGAAAAGGTAAGATTTATGTCTGCTATTTTCTTATTTGTGGACTGTCTTTGCCTTTTTTTCTCCTTGATTATTCTATTACTGATTTCTTTTGTGTTAATTAGATATTTTCTAGCATATTGTTTTAATTCCCTTTTTATTTTTTATATCTTTTAGTTATTTTCTTAGTGCTTCCCTGATGATTATGATTAAAATTGTTATTTACAGCAATCTTGCTTAGACTTAATTTTAGTAGTGCACAGAAAGGAGCTCCACTCCTTTCCCCCTTTCATCATGCTATTATTATTTTTTACAATACATCTTTATACACTGTATGCCTATTAATATAATTATTGCTCTATGAAGTTTCTTTTAAACCAGATAGGAGGGGAAAAAGAATAAACAAAAATATACACTTATACTTTGTTTTACATTTACTTATATAGTTAGCTTTACCAATGCTCTTTATTTTTTCATGTGGATTCATGTTACTGTTTAATGTGTTTTTAACTCAGCCTGAAGGACGCCCTTTAATATTTCTTATAGGGCTGGTTCATTAGTGACAAATTATCTCAGGTTTTCTTTACCTAGGAAAATCTTAATTTCCTCCTCATTTTTAAGGATAATTTTTCTGAATACAGAATTATTGATTGAAATTGTTTTCTTTCACCAGTTTGAATATGTTATCTCACTGCCTTCTGCCCCCATGGTTTTTGACGAGAAATTAGCTGTTGATTTTAGTGAGGATTTTTTATAGATGATGAGTCACTTCTCTCTTGCTGCTTTCAAGATTCTTTCTTTGTCTTTTGAAAGTCTGATTATAATTCATCTAGGTGTGGGTCTCTTTAAGTTCATCCTACTTAGAATTCATCAAGCTTCTTGGAGATATATATATATATATATATATATATATATATATATATTTTTTTTTTTTTTTTTTTGAGGTACGCGAGCCTCTCACTGCTGTGGCCTCTCTCCCGCCGCGGAGCACAGGCTCTGGACGCGCAGGCTCAGCGGCCATGGCTCACGGGCCCAGCCTCTCTGCTGCATGTGGGATCCTCCCAGACCGGGGCACAACCCCGTGTCTCCTGCATCGGCAGGTGGACTTCCAACCACTGTGCCACCAGGGAAGCCCGAGATTAATATTTTTAAAAAAATCAAATTTGTGGGATGCTGACATCATCAAGATGATGACATAGGACTCAGTCTCCCTCACAAGAAGACCAACTAGGAACAATCCATTTACAAAACACCACTGTAAAAATCCCGGAACTTGAGGGTGAGGCCATAGCTTTCCTCAGACCACAGACACCGAGAAGGACCACATTAGATGGGTAAGAGAAGCAGTTCCACTTTGACTGCATCGCCCTTCCCACAGACTGGCATAGCACTGAAGTGAGCCTAAACTGCCAAGGTTTAGACCGCCCTAGACTGCCCTGAGTCTATGGTTTCTCCAATGGGAAAAAGAGAATCCAGCTTCCCCAGCATTGCAGAACACTTCCTGGGAGGCTCACTTGGGTCTCATCTCATGGGAATCACTGGGGGAACCTGTGGAGCTCAACCGCTGGGGGTGATATAAAGATGAAGTGGGGCAGTGCTTAGACCAACCAGCGCTCAGATCTTGGCAGATCATGTTCCTGCTTCAAAGTGCCTGAAGAGAGATTCCAGATAGCAGCCAATCTGCAGAGCTGAGCTGGTGGCCCTGTCTGTCCAGAAAGCTTGGTTAGCAGTTCTGCTCGATTTGGATCCCTAGCCAATGGGCCATACCAGCTGTGGAGCACATGCTGCAGCCCTCCCAGAGAGGAGAGCAAACTTATAGTCCTGCCCAACTGCTTAGCAGAGCCTTCAGTCCTATCCCACTGGGAAGTGTGGCCACAGCTACCCAGTAGCTGCAGATCACATCCTATGGCCATCCTGGGCAGGGGAGCAAATTTGCACTCCTGCCCAACTACTGAGCATAGTTTATAGATCCACCCCTTCAGGAATGCTGGCCACAGATGCCCAGCAGCTTCAAAGCACATCCTACAGCCCAACTAGGCAGGGAGCCAAGTCAACAGCCCTGTCCAACTGCTGAACATAGTCTCTGGCCCCAGATAACCAGGGAGGCTGAACAGTGATCTTGAGCAGCCTTGGATCCCAGCCTACCACCCCACTCAGCAGCAGAACCCAGCATACAATCATGCCCTATTGCTAAACACAGCCTGTGGCCTCAACCAGGCAGAAAGCCCGGCTAGTGATGCAGCCCAATTGCAGAGCATAGCCTGTAGCCCTACCAGACTTGATGGCCCCACCCAGCAGCAGAAGCACCGGAAGGGCAGGGGTTTCCTCTGTTTTGTTCACTGTTGTATCCCAGCACTAGAACAATTTATCAGCCCATGTGGATAGGTTAACGAAAATTGGGATCAATTATGTTCCACTTCCATTACTCTTCAACGTAATCACATGCCAACTGGACTAAGTGCTAATTATAATCATGATATTTTGATAACACTTTACCATTTCAATGAATTCATGTAGCTGCTTTCCCGCAGTATCATTACTGACATTCAATTTTTAAGTAACGTTATGGCTAGTCATGGACCAACATTCTGTCTAGAAGGTTATTTCCAACTTGTTTTACTGAAAATGGAGGCAAAAATGAACAAACAAAAAACCCTGACAGTTTCACATAAGATTGCTAAAATGTTTTCTAGAAATAATATTTTCCTATGTGGACTCACAGCAAAGGGTATATTAGGGAAAAAAAATAGATGCTTCATAAGCAGAAAGGGTACTTGACAACATTCTCACCGAATGTGTATTAAATAAAAGTTTCATTTCTTCTATCTTCTTATTTTTTTGTACCTATATGAGATGATGGATGTATAAACTTACTGTGGTAATAATTTCACAATATCTGTAAGTCAAGTCATTATGCTGGACACCTTAAACTTATACAGTTCTGTATATCAATTATACCTCAATAAACCTGGGAAAAATTCCCCCCCAAAATCCTGAATTCTAGGGAAGTACACTCATGGTACTTAAAGATGGACACCAGATTAAAAAATAAAAGTCCATAATTGGGTTAAGTGGACAAAGAAGAAATAGTGGAACCCAGTGCTTGTTAGTCTAATTTTTCACCCTCAGGCCTAGAGTGGTATATTTAGCTATCTGGCATTTCCCCTCTGGTTATATGTGGCAGGAAAAAAACGTGGTAGTGGGGAACTCTCATGAATTACAGCATGGCAATAGCTACTAGATTCCATCTTTAGTTGCTTGCTCATAGGGGACCCATAAGAGAATATGGTCTCAATGCATCATTTAAAGATGGGGATTTGCACCACTGTAGTCCAACCTCTGGCTGAGGATCTCAAGGTGTTTCCCTTACCTCACTCCTGATTAAGCACACACCCCCAACAAGAAGCAGAGACTTGATTCTCCTTAAAATCATGACTGTTCTTTCAGAATTGGAGGCTGACTTTCCATTGCTTATACAGGACTTCCTTTCTTTCCCTTTCTTGCAGGCTAGAATATGAATATGCCCAGAACCCAATTTTGACCCGACAGAGAAGGACGATGCCCTAGGGGATGGCGAAGCAACAAGAGTAAGGGGATATTCTTGGTCTTTAAATGACCACATGAATTAGTTGTGAGATTCTGATCCTACCTAGGACACCTCCATCAGTGCAGGTTGCTAATGCTTTATAAGTATTAAAGTTACAGTCTGTGTTTCATGATCTTGCTTTGGGAAATGTTGAGAGTATAGTGTTTAGAGTTAAGCCTAAATTGCTATAAGCTCAGAACACAGAGCTTAAAGAAAATTCAAGGTTGTTTCTTTCTGATGTAATAGTGCTGAGGGGAGCCATTAGGAAGGTGGCACTTTCAAATGGTAGTTCAGGGACAGTAAAACTATAAGGAAAACAAGAGATAAGAAACCCTAAATTTAGAAAACTGGTTAGCTCTGAGTGTGGAGGGGAAGGGAAGGGATATATAGGTGCTATACTGGCATGGCAAAGATCAATTTCTAGTTAGTTGACTTCTTTTGCTTTATGACAAATATAAACTTTATAAATACTTTTTCCTGCTCACTATTTAATGAAAACAATTCAAAGGAAAGAAGGAAGTTAATAAAAAGAGTTCTTGCTAACAAGATGAGGAGGAAGATGAAACATTTGTCTACCAATTCTGGTAACTAAAGAGAAGGGAGAGAGTAGAAGAAACTAATATTTATTGAGCACCTACTATGTGCCAGGCATTGTCAAGGCGTGGTCACAAAAATTATTTCATTTACCTGTCACGATAATACCTTTAAAGTGAATATTAAGATTTTTTTTGAGATGAGAAAACTGAGACTTAGAGAGACTGAATGATTTTCCAAAACCACGTAACAAGCTAGTAACCAGAAAAACTGGGATGCAAACTCGTGTATTTCTTGACATCAAAGCCCATGAAAGTGGCTGAGTCGTTATGTGGCACTGTTTCTCAATCCTTAGTTGTTGGTTCCACATCTTCCCAATTTTTGCTATATCTAAGCACCTCTGACTACCACTCTCATGATTTCTATCATAGTGAATGTACCTCATTGTTATTTGCTTAATAGTTTTTTTCTTTAAAATTTTCTTGATTTTATTTAAAAAGAAACTTTGCATGATAGTTGGGAAATGAAGAACCAGTATCACTTACTCAATGCTATCACTTAAATAGATAGCATTAGGATTAAATTGTGATTAAATTTTATTTGGATACTATTGTTTGTTGAAGGTTTTGAGCCTGAGACCTGTTTTCTATTGATTGGAAGATGATGAGCAAGTGTGTGTGCTGAAGGAATGCTGGCACCAGACAGAATCACCATCAGAATGATTGAGAGAAAACTGAAAGGAGAATTACAGCCTCACCACGCAATTCTATGGTGTTTAATGCTATACTTGTGTATCCGTAAAACCTAAAATATTTCATATCTAATGGTCTCAAAATTTGGGAAATAATAGATAGACCGACATGGGTTCAAGTTTTTGCTCCAACAGTTTCAAGTTAATGAACTTCTCTCACTTAATGTTTTCTCATGTGTAAAATGGAAATGTACTTCATAGACTGTTGTGAACATTAAATGTGATCATACATGGAAAGGCCTTAGCACACATATTAGTAAATGTTCTGGGAAAACATCATTATGCTCTCTGCACTCTGTTATGTTGTTGCTGCACCTACCTGAGCTTGTAATTGTAGTTATAAAATTGTTACCCCTACCCTACTCAAGACTTCATTGAGATGCTTGTTACAAATAACAGCCTACCTGCCACATAAACATTTGGGAAAAAGATCAGTGAGGAGGTGTATCACAGCAAGAAATATTTGCTGAGCACCAGGACTGATGTGTAGGATGATACATTTTTCTGCTCTGCACAAAGGTACCTGGGGTGGAGAGAGCAAGTGGAAGCTGACATTCAACTATGTTACCCAAGGTAAACCACAGGCTCTGGCCGGGGTGTATTGACTTCAGCAGGTGCTTTTTCCTGATATACACAAAAGTGCCTTGTCAGTGGCAGCAATCCCCCTCCTCTCGATTGCCATATTTAGTTCCATGGGGCAATGATCTGTGCACTATGAGTGATAACAGGAAAATCAGAAATAAAGAACTCTAAGTGAAGGAACTAAAGAAGGCACTGTGCTGGGGGCTTGGCCGAGGAGGATCAAGTCAGCCCTGGTCCCAGAACCCCACCCAGCTCCGTCTCCATGCAGTGCCAGCCTTCCCTCCTGCATCCACAGGTGCTCACAGCAGCTCGGATTGTCTTTCCAAGCAATGTCAAAGTTCAATTCTAAAGTAAAAATTTTCATTCCCTGTGGAATTTTGAAGGTGGAGCTGAAGGATGGATAGGGACTGTATAAATAAGAGAGACAGGCAGGATAGAGAAGGAAATCCAAATTTAGCTGTGGCATAGCTGGGTTATTTTTATTTTGGCTAATAAGCAAAATTCAGAAAAAGATCTTTTTCTTTTTGTTAACTGTTAAATAAAGAGACCTCTGCCTGTGTCACTGCAATAGTATTAGGCACTATATTTCAGGGGAGGGAAAGGAGACAATACTTGGAGTCAGCTTTCTTTGCTCTGGTTTTACCTTCTTTTCCTCATCTATCTGCACAAATCCCACCTGCAAGCAGGCCAGCAAAGGTGTCAGTCTGCACCTCAGGAGATAAGAAGTTATGCCACTAGGCCCTCCACTCCCTTTGCCATCCAGGTACTCATTGTGGGGTCTTGGGCAGGTCCCTTGATCTCTCTTCATCAGCAGCATTGATTGAGTTCTCACTATATGCTGGACACTGTGACCAGTGCTTTACATGCATCGTATCATGTAATCTTCACAATTTAAGACGAATTGTGGCATTTAAAAACACCCTTATTATTACTCCAATTTTGCAGAAGAAAAAAGTTAAGGTAACTTGCTCAAAGAAGTACAATGATTAAGTAGCAAAGCTTTATCTAGACAGTGGAACCCGACAAGTTCCAAGGAGGTGTGTGTTCTTAGGTCCCTTGGTTACTTAGACTTTTACTTCGATGAGGTCTAAGCTAACAAATCAAGTGACTTACAACTAACTATTGTATAAATGATTTATCCTTAGGGGATTTAAATAAAGTGTGTAAATGTGGCATTTGTTCAGCCTTATGTTCTGTGAGACATTCTATATACATGGTGTAAGGATAAAGAAGCCTGAGATGAGAGGTGGAGCTGGCAGCTCCTAGGCTACTGTACTAACGTAAGCCACTGAGGGTGATGTGAACATTGTGAAAGCCCAGTTGAGGTTCTTAGTGTCTTCATCCAGTGGAAAAGAGGACAGGCTCAGTATCTCTTGGGTTCCAGGAGAGTGGGGAAAAAAAAAGACATCGTGGTCAGTAAAGGAGAGACTTTCTGCCTGTGACTGCCTTAGCAGAAGTTGGGAAAAGAAGAAATAAACAGTAAACTTATTATCAAGTCACCTCTGAATTAGGCCCTGCTGTATAATGTACTGTCTGCTGTAAATGAAGATAAATTTGCAGATGGGATCTTGGACTCCCAGCCTGGAAACTCTAATATGGTCCTGGGTAGGTGTATGTGAGCTTCTCTTGTTTGGAGTACAAAATGAACCATTATTCATTTATGATAGTCAATTTAAATAATCCTGGCTCCCCAGTTGCACAACGCAATTACAAAAATAGTTTTTCTTTCTTCAGTGAGGTCTTTTCTCCTTTGATAATTCCGTGATTTGGGGGCTTTTCAATCCAACAACGAGCCAGTGCTGTTTCTTTTCACCAGGAGTAGACAGCTCTGGAAAGCCTGCCCACTGTTGTGTTTGCAGAGATTTACTGGTGATCTTGCAGTCTGATGCCATCATGGCCTCCTGCGGGGGGAGCTTGGGGCACCATTCTAGGGATGGTTCACAAATGTAAGAATTCTTGCTCTTGCAGTATTAGGATTACTTTATTCTATTACAATCCAGGGATACCAGTGACTCAGCTCACTCAGAGCTTCTCCTTAATGGTCTCCCTCAAACTCCATTTTTCCTTTTCTCTACCCATAGGATGTTGTCTTATGTTAACCCCAACATGCCAGGATTTCTGGGCTAGTAGGTCTCTACGTATCCTCAATGTTCAGTCCTCACCAAAGACTTTGGGTATTGTCTTAGGTTGCTGGGGCTGCCATAACAAAATACCACAGTTTTAGTAGCTTCACAGTTCTGGAGGCTGAGAAATCCAAGATCAAGGTGTGGCACATTTGGTGTCTGATGAAAGCCCTTTTCCTATTTTGGAGACAGCCACCTTCTGGCTGTATTCTCAAGTGGCAGAGTTCTGGTCGCTTTCTTTCCTTATGAAGAGATACTAATCCCATCATGAGGGCTCCATCCACATGACCTCATCTAAACCTAAGTAGTTCTCAAAGACTCCATCTCCAAATACCATCACATTGGAGATTAAGGCTTCTACATATGAATTTTGGGGGAGGACACAAACCTTCAGTCCACAGCAGGAATGAACTCTGTTTTTCTTGGGTTACACCTGATAGAGTGGGTGTAAATATGGAATCATTGTGAGTCAGGGTTACGGCATCCTTTATAGCTGCTCCTATGGTCTCTGTTCCCAATGGAGAAGGGGGAGAAGTCGGGAGCTGGACCAGGAGTCCTTACCTCCACAAAGCCAGTATCATTTCTTTCCACCGGCGTAACTCTTAAAAGTGAACTCCATGCCTCTCATAGACTTCATCTCATTAGTCAGATGGTGTTATTTTCACCTCTATTCCCAAGGCTCACCTATTTCATATTCCTCTTGAATGGCAGTTGGACTAACCAGTGTATATGTTCAGTTGTTTGGACTGATCATTCTTCCCATTGGTCACTTGGTTACGAGTCTTATCTATCTATCTATCTATCTATCTATGTATTTTTGCCTGGAGATTGGTTTAAAATGAAGAAACTGAAGGGACTTGATTTTTGATAGACACTCTGATCAGGTCCCAGAACCACCTTAGAGATTGGTCTCATGGGCTCCTTGCCTTGGGCAAGGTATTTGATGGCTCCGTTTCTCACAGAGTAGGTCATCCAAGGGGACTAGATAGTAGCAACCTTAGTTGAACAACAAGGAGGAAGGAAAAGAATATCCATGGGAATCAGGTGCCTGGTAACTCTGGGTTGTTAGAAGTTAAGAAAATAATAGGAAAGCCATTGAAAGATGATGGGGAGAAGAAATCTCAGAGGACTCTTGATCATACAGCTTAGTTCTAAGGAGTTTTGGCAGACAAGGGTTTGAAACCCAGCTCTGGTACTGATTATCTGACAAACTATTTTATCCTTTCAGACTCCAATTTCCACACCTATAAATTGAGTATAGAAAAGAACTTATTTCTCAAGGTTGCTCTACGGTCTAAATAAGACAATCCACATGCAATACTCAGTGCCTGACCTGGTAAGGCCTCTCGGTATTCTCAAGGCCACATTTTGAGGCTACTGGTGAGTTGCTAATGGATGCATCGATCTTCTTTGATAATGCTAAACTCTGAAGAATGACATTTGACACAAGTTACTTCATATCACATAGCCTGTCTCCAAAAACGGTAGAGGGATTTTTGTATGCCATTATTATAAATGAATTAGAAATCCTTAGGCTGAATTCTCATTGACCATCTTTGGAAACAAAAATGAAAGACAATACCTTAATAAAGAGGGTATATATATATATATATATATATATATATACACCCTCTCTATATATATACATATGTGTGTGTGTGTGTGTGTATGTATACACACACACACACACACACACACACACATATACATACAAATATGGCTCAGTCTTACCCAAACCAGTTTGGTAGTCCTGAGCTCTGCTTAGGGTTTGAGGCAGAAAACAGCCTTGAATGTCTTTACCATCTCCCCCTGCTAGCTGCCCATGTAACATTTTGTGTGTTGAGAGAGGAAGAGGAAAGCAAGGAGAGAAAGAGAAAAGAGAAGTGGCTGGAGGTGAATCAGAGGCTGTAGAAGGAATTGCAAGAGGGAAGAGGAAGGGAAATGGAGATTCAGTCACTGAAACAGTCCCAGTCCTAACTCCTTCCTCTCCTCTCTCCACAGCACACAAGAAGCACTATGCTAACGTGCCCAATCTAGCATCTATTAATGCGTTAACATTTCATTTAGCGTCCATGCATTCTGACACAGTCTTTGCCTCAGGCATGCCAATTTGCATTTTCCCTTGACACTCTTTTAATATGCACTTGTACAAGTAGTTTTCTAAATTTGTCTGAAACATAGCATTTGCAAGGTATTTTGGGAGACTTATGAAGAACTGGGCTGGAGTTAAGCTTAATTATTATTTTATATACTTTCTTTTTTTCTTCCTCCAATTTAATTTCTAAGACAACTGTTAAACTGCCCATAATTTGAGAAATTTAAAGTTATAAAACAAAAAGAACTGTAACCCAGAGACCATCTTTTTTTTTTTTTTTTTTTGCGGTACGTGGGCCTCTCACTGTTGTGGCCTCTCCCATTGCGGAGCACAGGTTCCGGATGCGCAGGCTCAGCGGCCATGGCTCACGGGCCCAGCCGCTCCGCGGCATGTGGGATCTTCCCAGATCAGGGCATGAACCCATGTCCCCTGCATCGGCAGGCAGACTCTCAACCACTGCGCCACCAGGGAAGCCCCAGAGACCATCTTTTACTGGCAGAAGATGGATGAGATGATTAAAGGTTGTTTCTAAATTAATTAAAAACATCTGTAACCACTGCAAGTACTGTGCTAGGATGCTAAAGTAGACAGAGATGTACATTACATAAATATATGTAATACTTCAAAGCACTCTCCACTTTTATATGGACTGAGAGGGGCTAACTCTCTGGGATGTGTAGTCCAACTATTTATTAGATTAACAGCCTCGCAAATACTACTTTAGTCCTTTTATTCACTAATTATTAGGTAGTTCTATACTTTCAAAGGACCTGATTATACAGTTTATAGAATTGAATTAACAACATTTAGGAAATCATTTGGTCTTTAGTCTTAGCTCCTCAACATAGTGAAGTTAGATGGGATGCAAATGAGCCCAGATGTTTTAAATAGGGAGAGGGCTAGATGGGCATTTGGGTGGCAGGTCCCTTCTGAAGCACTGTAGGTAAAGGTCTGTCCCCTAACATGGTTAACTGACTAACAGACTGCTGAGAGGCTGGGTTCAAAGTTGAAATTGGAATCCACCTCCTCCCAGGTGAAATGATTACAGTTTAGCCCATGTTCATTATGAACCTTGTTCTTCTGGTTTGTCAGCCTCTCTCTTCCAGCCTTCTAAGAGTGAGTTTGCTTCCTTCCTTCCCTATTACTATGATTCATGAAAAGAGTAATGTTGTTCAGTATGTTTATTTAACCAGATATGGTATAACCATTCAGAGCTCAGACTTGAGATTAAAGAAAAATTCTGAGATTGAATTCCACTTTCATCATTTATCACTTCCCAGTTTTGTGATTTTAAACAAGTCACTCTAACTGAATAAATCCAGTTTATTCATTTGTAAAATAGAATAATAATGCCTACTTGATAGTGTTATTGTATGGTATTAAGGTATCTGAAAAGTATTCAAGGTGGGACTCAAAATTCAAGATGGTGTTTGTGGAACTGATGAGTTAGTGACTCATGTAAATGAAACTAGGTTTTGCCAAAAGTAGAGAAAATAAATTTTCAAGGAGGGCTATTAAGCAGGTAGAGGGAAAGTTGAATTGGGCGAGGGAGATGGAGAAGGTGTCATGCTCTTTGTCACCTTCCCAATCCCTTGGGTTGATCTTGGTCACTGTGGACAGATTGGAACCAGAAGTTGACAAAAATAACTACTTGGATTTCAGTTAGAGTGGACATGATCTGAGAGAAAGTGGTGTTCTCCTCCTATAGGGACTGCTGTACTAGCATCTTGAGGACTGCTGGCTCTGAGAGAAGCAAGGGGTAGCACTAGGATGGGTGTTTCCATGGTGAACAACTAATGATGTGGGAGATGGAGGTACCCTCCCATGGCTTAGAGGGCAGTGGATGTTAACCAGATGGAAAGGAGGCATGAGGAAGAAGACACCAGACAAGTTTGCCTCAGGATGATTTGAGATTAGGACCAGTCTGTGAGCAAATGAGAGGCACCCTGTGGAAACACCAGATTGAGAAGGGGGAGTCAGGATTTAAGTTACTATTGTTAGTATTGCCCCATTTCTGCCCCAAACTTGTAAACACATTCATGCTAAAAAAATACTTTAAAAAAGTGCCTACTACTGACACAGATTAACTCTTTACTGGATGACAATTATAGTTATTAATTATTCATAACTATAGCAGTATTTATTGGGAGTTTACTATGTCTCAAACTTTGCTCTAGGCACAGGGGGATGCAGCAATGAACAACAATAGTAAAACAAAACTCTGATCTCATGAAGCTGATATTCTAGTGGGGGATAAAAAGTAAACAAAAATACAATTTTGGATAATGATATATATTATGGGGAAAAAATAGAGACAACTAGAGAGTTTGGAGAGAAGTTAGGGAGAGTTGTAGTATTTGAGAAAAGGTTGCGTGTGTGTGTGTGCAACAGAAGGGTGTGTGTGTGTGTGGGAGTTCCCTAATCATACTGTTTGATTTGCAAAGAACAACTGGATAATCATGCAAATAGGACACCTTACATTCCACATACAAGTATTTCGACATGTGTAGTTCAGTATTTTCTCCTTGTTCCAAATTTGTATTTTTGAAAAATAAGCCATTACAACCATTTTCTCAACATTCTAATAGTTTAGTTTCAATCCCCAATTCAATCCCTAATGTTTTAGAAATACATCTACCACTATGAGATAACATATACTCTCCGGATGGCCTAGAGAAATCATAGCATGGTGGTCTCAACTGCTGAAAGTGGCTTTATTTTATCTGGCCCCCATATCCTGATATAACAACAGAGTTGGTCTTGCAGAGCAAAGACAAAAATCACCTTCAAGTGTTTGGTGTTGTCTCATCCAGTAGTAGGCCTTTGTAGCCACCAGTAGCCTCTATTCTACTACAACCTTCTCTGGTACATTGTGTGTTCAATTGGTATCACTCAGGCAGGGCGCCCACTGCTGGCACTCATTGGTAAAGCCAAATTAGTTGCTTAGACTCAGGCTACGTTGTTGAGTTGGCGCCCAAACTCTACTAGTTGGTAAATATTTTGAATTGCTCTCCTGCTTTTAAGCGCATACCATTGAAGCTAATTTAAAAACCCCAGCACAATACATGCAACTACATCCCTCCTTATTCTTTGACCATATCCTTGCCCATATTTTTTCTACAACATGGGAACGCAACTACTCAGCATCTCTCTCCTCACAATGCCACCTGAACTGTTTCTTTACCCCTGATTCCCCTTTCCTGTGACTCTCAACAAACGGTTAGTTTGTTAAGGTAGGGGCCAGGTCTTACTGATTTTGCTTCACAGAAGCCAGTTGAACGCTTTCCATCAAGAGACACCTAATGAATGTGCCAATTAGGAAACTGTGTCCCAACTTGTTTCCTTCCCTGTGGAAGAGATGAAGAGGAATTTTCTTCAACAACAAAGAAATTGTTGACAGGTCATTAGCACACTCATCTGATATGTGATTTGGGTTGGTGAGGCTGCCTTTCATTTTTAAATTTGAAATATTTCCTAGCTGGGGAGAGGGTGCTTTTAGTAACAGCTTCCCTAAACTACTTAGCTTTCACCAAGGCCAGACTCACTCTGAGGTAGTTTTCTGATTGCACAGGTCTCCCTCAGCCATAAATTTATTAAGGGCACCACAGCTATAAAATTGGGGATGACAGGTTGATATAGTATTTCTGAAGTCACTTCCTGAGATGGGTTGTGATAACAGTGGATCAAAAATCATTCATATTTTTCCAGTAAGTAGTACATGTGTACTTGGTATTCTAACACCCAGATGAAAACTGAGCGGTATGAATGAATACAAAATTAAAATCTGGTGAAGGGATTGTCTAGATTGTATATACTGTGCAAATATGGGAAAAATTTTTAATTATTATGACAGGTGATTTTGTCTTGTGTATATTCTCAATGCAATTTAATTTTAAGCATTAACTAAAATAGGAATTCAATTTGCATTTCTGGACATCTGGAATTCTGCCCAAGTTAGCCCCTGTTGTGGCTTTACGGTCAGCTATAAATATATATGTGAACAGTCTCTAGTGGGCGCTCTGCTAATTTCTATTAGTTCAGTTCTAATGAAAATGAACAAGATGGTGTATTTTAAGAGCCAGTCCTTTTATACTCTAACTTACACCAAACAGCACACTGACATACTTGAGAATTAATACATGGACGCTGCCTGCCTGAATAAACAATCTCTTATAAGGTTGTCCAGCTACTGATGAGTGTGATTTCAAGTCCAGGTGGGATCAATGAAGAATTTTTAGATTGACTTTTTCAATAATAAAAGTTTGTGAGAATTAAAAAGTACATATATATGTATGCATATGTATGTATACATATGTAAAATACGTTTATACTTTATATAATTTTTTTAAAAAGCATAATGCTTCTTAAAGAGACACTTAACATTTTAAAGTATGATTTTTATTAGAATTTTTTCAAGAGATCTGTGGCTAACAATTGACCAAATCTGCTTTCTCTTCTTCAGGGGTACACAGCTAGACTACATTTTCCAGTTTTCTTTGCAGTTAGGTATAGTCACATGACTGAATTCTCAGCAGTGGAATGTGAGAAGTGACATATTCTATTTCCAGGTCTGATGTAAAAAATCTCTATGGGTGGCACTTCCCTGGTGGCGCAGTGGTTGAGAGTCCGCCTGCCGATGCAGGGGACACGGATTCGTGCCCCGGTCTGGGAAGATCACACATGCCGCGGAGCGGCTGGGCCCGTGAGCCATGGCCGCTGAGCCTGCGCGTCCGGAGCCTGTGCTCCACAACGGGAGAGGCCACAACAGTGAGAGGCCCGCGTACCACACACACACACACACACACACACACACACACACACACACACACACACACACACACACACACACACACACACACACACACACACACATCTCTATGGGTGATCAATCTGCCATGTTCCTTCTCTTTCAGGATTAAGGCAGATAAACATGGTGACTTTGGAAATCAGGACTTGAAGACTGTAGAGATACATGAGGCAAAGAGCCTGAGTCCCTGACCCACTGACTGAAGAAGAGCTACTGGCAGATTAGGAATATCTATTTGAAATTTAAATGCATGAGAATAAACTTTCATCCTATTGAGTCATTGGAAGTTTTAGTTTATTAGAATAGTTAAATGTGCTGTCTCTTGATTTCCAAACAACCTGTGAATATGAATGGCTGCTGCCAACAGCTCTCCTTGATTCTCTTCACCATAGGCGTGCTTCTGCTTCATGTCTAATCTCTCTAACCTGCAAGGTGGTAGGTGATGGTGCCTTGCAAGGCACCTTTTCTCATTGTCTCCTCAGAACTTGGAGATATAGAAAGTTCAGGCTTCAGTGAAGTTTAGGACTTTTAGTACATGTATATTATGAATTAAACAAGTTATACTAAATAGGGCTAGCCTGGTTAACTGTGGAGGCTCTCCTGAGTGATAGATGTTACAAGTGAATACCAACTGAGTTACAAGTGAATACCAACTGAATACCAAGTGAATGTATTCTCCTTCCTTTTGCCATGTCCCAAGCCATAAAGAAAAGTTCTGGGTTATTACTATGATTTAAACATGATTTCAAAAATAATTCACTTTTTTCCTTCTCTGGATATCTTTCAGCAGTTTCATCTTGCTTGTAGTCTCTGCCCAAATGCCATCTCTTTTTTATTTCTTCCTTCTCTCCCATCATTGACTTTTCCTTCATGAGGTTGAGAATTTGCTGAGAGAGATTGAGTGGGGGCAACAGTTTTCAAGAGTTGGGAGAAACTCCAACATCCCAGGGTACAAGGATTTTCTAGTACCATGGGCAGGGGCACACTCTCCCCGCTATAACGCTCATGTCAGTGGCCCTTATGGTATGTTCTTAAGGGGCTAGAGAAGTATGGAGTCGACCCTCTTGGTTTTTCCTCAAATATTCTGAAGGAGTCTTTCATTTATAGCCTTGATGCTAGAGGAAGACGTTATTATAAATTAAAAATAACTCTCTCTACAAGTTTCATAAATTGAAAATGGTTTCTAAGCTAGACACTGACTACATTTCAGAAATAATGGAAGGTAATAGAAAAATATTACTCTCTTAACAAGTCTTTATATTAGTCAACTTTACATCTATTGCAAAAATAGCTAAAAACACTAGCTGTTAGCTAGAAGATAGCTTTATGTCACATAAGCTAATGTTAGGACACAATATCAGCAGGAGTAGTCTAATAGATAAGATTTTCTGAGACCTCACTATGTGCTAGGCATCATCTCCAACAATCCTATAACGTTAGTACTATTATAAACATATAATCAGAATATAATTATCCATCTATCAAGTGTAGAAATGGAGGTACAGAAGGTTAAGTAACATGACCAATGTAAAAAAATCTACCAGGTCTTAAGGAACTAAGGTGTATTAAATATTGTATTATTTCAGATAATCCTGCAAATTGGAGAAGATACCATAAACATACTCATTGCAATATTTGATCACAACTACTATTTAATTAACCAAGGATTCCCCCCTCACACCAAAAACAAAAAACAAAAAACAAAAAACTATTGAAAGCACGCTGACCACTCAGAGAGGGAAGAGATGCACTGTGTTGCAGTACAGCCTCTTGGCTGGCGAAGTCTCTACGAGGGCAGATAGTGTCTGTGATGCTGTATAAGCAAGGGAGGAGACTTCTGGATGTGAGAAATCTATTTCTTGCTGTGCCTAGGCCTTTTAACATCAGGATACACATCACCATTCAGAGAGAATTAAGAAAAAATCTACACCTTTAACCATCTATATTTACATGTATCCAGGACATTTTTGGTTCTTGCTTTCTATGCAGATCAACAAAGTTCCTTGCAGAAAGCCTATTTCTCCGTAGCCAATCTCCTGACTGATTTTTTAAAAAAATTTATTTATTTTTGGCTGCTTTGGGTCTTCATTGCTGAACGAGGGCTCTAGTTGTGGTAAGCGCGGGCTGCTCTTCATTGCGGTTGTACGGGCTTCTCCTTGCGGTGGCTTCTCTTACTGCGGAGCACGGGCTCTAGGCACGTGGACTCAGTAGTTGTGGCGCACAGGCTTAGTTGCTCCGCCGCATGTGGGATCTTCCCTGACTAGGGATCGAGCCCGTGTCCCCTGCATTCTTATCCATGACGCCACCAGGGAAGTCCTTGACTCTGATTTAATTGGAGATGTTTCTGATACTGGGACCATGCTCACAAAACCATTCCACTGTAGTTCACACTCAGACCTTGATGGAGAGGTCATGTGGTCATCTCTGCAGCCACCAGTGGTCATATATTTATGTTGCTGGTAATTTTCTACTCATAAAATAACTCACACTTGCATATGATTTTTTTCTGGCATACTTTATATTGTTTATTCATTTTGAGCCTCATTATGAATTTATAGTTGCTCTCCAACTCAATTGGTTCCAATAATTGAACTCAACATTTTCTCACAGTACCACCCCTGTGATCTAGCTGTGACAGTACAGCAACAGAAGACCATCGGACCGAGATTCTTCAGCCATAGACAGCTTTGGAAATATCCTTGTTATTTTGCAGTAACAAAATGTCATAGACTAACCTGGAGACTTTCTGCCCCGAATAGAGTCAGCTATTCTCCAAAGAGTCCTGATTCCTCTTGGGGGAATGACAAAAAAATACATTCACGGCATGAATTCTAATCTACTTCTATCTTACCTAAGGTCAAAACAGCTTTTGACCTTGTTTTAATATGAGGGTCCATTAATCTAATAGTCCTACCTACTCTCTCTCTACTTTTTTCTTTGAGCTAGAATTTCCCTTGCTCTCTCCCTCCCCCACAAAGAAGCAACATGGCACAACAGTTAAGAAAATGTGCTCTGGTGTCTGATTGCCTACACATATTTTCTGCATCACCATTCTGCGAGATACTCACACTCTCTTGTGCTTCAATTTCCCTCTATATAAAATACCTGATAGGGTTGTTCTCTATGTACATGTAAATCTCTTAGAACAACGCTTGGTTCAAAATGCTAAATAAACATTAGCTATCATTACTTTTGGAACTATATGTTTTACACTATCATAGGACTCCATGGATTCAAATTGAAATATTGCCTCAAACTAAAAATATTCACTTTATTTTCATGCTTATACCCTTGGCATCCTGGAATTGACTAAAAAATGTGCTGACCTAGATGATCCCCTTTGCCAGCGTCACTTTAAAAGAATAACTGTCTAACAAGGTAAAGGAATCCTAAACTGTTTATAAGCTGGCACCCCAACTGCACAGTAAAAAAAAAAAAACCACCCTGGATTCTTATAAAAACATTAATAAAAGGGAGAACAATAATAATGTACTCTTTTAGATTTTTATTAAAATCCTATTTTAATTACTTATTTTCTTGGCCATTTAATTATCACCTTTCTTCCACAAAAACTTTACTGTTGAACTCCAAAGGTTTAACAACTTCAAGTGGAACTAGAACCATAATTCATTACTTCTGTAGTTTTTAGAAAGTTATTTATAAATGTCAGGAATACCACAAAATTAATATCAAGACTCATCAGAAACTTTAAAAATCTTCAGTTCAAAAGTTCACGTGGACCAATTTTAGTAGATTCATAAAGTTACAACTTGCTACCTGGATGCCACCATATAAAAAAAACTCTGGAGATACACAAACCAAATTTTCCTTCGTATTATAAAAATTACCTCTATACAATCCTTCTGAAGTTGTAATGCACAAGAACCATTGAGCTCCAACTATCTTTCTTAATTTTATCACCACATCCTCTATGCAAATCATATGCCCTGGTCAAATTAGTCTTTTCATTTTTTTCCTACTATACCTATGATTTCCTACCTCTATATGTTTATTCACATAGGTTTCCCACCCAAAAGTCCTTCTCCTTTCACTCTTTCTCCTGCAATCTCATGCCCACCTAAAGAGCTGACTCAAATAAATCATTCTCTATAAAGATGTCCCTATTCTTCCCAACTGGAAATGATCTTCCTCTACTATTTTTGGTGCCCTGTATTACTTACCGTTCCCTGTCTATTCTATTTGTTACTTTTCCAATTAGATGTTAAGTTCTTTGGCATCTGTTGGCCACAACAGCTAGTTTGATAAATAATTTATGCTATACTTGACATTCTAGGTGTTGAATGGGGATGAATATGATTTTCACTTCCTGGGAGTAGTGGCATAAGTAGTGAAAGAGGTTGCATGGACTCAGGGGTCAACATCCAGTTCCAGTTCCTCTGTGTCACTTTGAAAAAAATCACCCTGTCTGACATCAGTGTTCTTAGCTCTAAAAGGAATGGGATGCACTAGGTAAACTTTTAAGGCTCTTCTTGCTCTAAGATTGCTTTACTTGGTAATTACTTCCTCTTCCTTTTTACAGATGAAAGTGCATGTTGATTGCTTATCCATAACCATTTTAAATTTGAAAAATATTTTGCATTTAGCATTTTACATTTGACAGAAAATTATTGTTAGAAACTGAGAACAACTATTCTAAAGAGGTATGTTTAAAAATAGAAGTAGCAGAAGAATTTCATTTTACTGTCATCTGTTCCAAAGACCTCAAAGATGCTGGTTTAGAAAGGAATCACTCAAACATTTAAAATATATGTTAAATACCTCTAGCTTAAGTTTGTTGACTTTGAAATTTGACTGGAGAAAGAAGTATTCATCTAGCCCACTAATTTAAAGAAATATAAAATATTCTTTTGATATTTTCTCAAAATTTGTCAGCTGTGTCTTCAAAAAGAAAGATTAAATTTAATTTCTGGTAGACTATTATTCACCTTTATTCCTTTTCCAATTGGAATATATTTTAATTCATGTGTTCAAAAAATCAAGCAAGGAGATATAAAATTATGTTGATTTTTAAATAACATCTTAAGATTTTGCTATATTTGAATTGCCTACTTTCATCCAAATTTAATTCTAAATCAGAGAAGTCATCTTAATTGCAATTAAATAGAATCTTAGGTCTTAATGAATATAACATTGAAGGTATGTTACCCAAATCACCTCAATTTCACAGAAATTAACATTTCAATGCATTTTGCCCTGAACTGAAAATATCTTTGAAGAAACAATTATTCATGAAATAAAACATCTGGTGGAGTTGAATCAGAGACTGTGGAAACAGACAGCTTTATAAGCAACAGTTCTGGCAAGCAGTTTTGATGAAACACTAGACTAAAATTAAGATTTTTAATATTCCAGAGAGGTTTTTTTTTTGTTTTTTTTTTTTTTTTTGCGGTACGCAGGCCTCTCACTGTTGTGGCCTCTCCCGTTGCGGAGCACAGGCTCCAGACACGCAGGCTCAGCGGCCATGGCTCACGGGCCCAGCCGCTCCGCGGCATGTGGGATCTTCCCGGACCAGGGCACGAACCCGCGTCCCCTGCACCGGCAGGAGGACTCTCAACCACTGCGCCACCAGGGAAGCCCCTTCCAGAGAGATTTGGTCTTATTTGTTTTCAGTGTTCTCTCCAGGCTTGAAATAGTATGAATTTTCTTCTTTAATGACATGAGACATTCTCAGGAAGCAAAATATAATTTTTTCCATAAATATTAACCTCAGGAGGTTTTCTTTTCTCTCTCTCTCTCTTTTTTTTTTTTTTTTTTTTTTGCGGTACACGGCCCTCTCACTGCTGTGGCCTCTCCCGTTGCGGAGCACAGACTCCGGACGCGCAGGCTCAGCGGCCGTGGCGCTCGGGCCCAGCCGCTCCACGGCATGTGGGATCCTCCCGGACCGCGGCGCGAACCCGTGTGCCCTGCATTGGCAGGCGGACTCTCAACCACTGCGCCGTCAGGGAAGCCCAGGAGGTTTTATTTTCTATTAAGCGTAAAGTTTGCTTCATTAATTTACATGAAAAGACCCTTCTCGGGGACTTCCCTGGTGGTCCAGTGGTAAAGAATCCACCTTCCAGCGCAGGGAACGCAGGTTTGATCCCTGGTCAGGGAACTAAGATCCCACATGCTGCAGGGTAGCTAAGCCTGCGTGCCACAACTTTTGAGCTCACGCGCCTCAATGAGAGAGCCCGTGTGCTGCAAACTACAGAGCCAACACACTCTGGACCCCTTGCACCACAATTACAGAGCCCACGCGCCCTGGAGCCCTCATGCCACAACTAGAGAGAGAAAACCTGTATGCCACTAGAGAGAAGCCCGCCCTACAACGAAAGAACCGGCACGCCTCAACGAAGACCCCGCGTGCTGCAACTAAGACCTGATGCAGCCAAAAAAAAAAAAACAGAAAAAACAGACCCTTCTCAAAAACTGGTATCAGTGTGTACAGCTCCACCCCGCCCTGCTACCCATAACTGGAGAGACTTTACAGCTCCTTAGATTTTAGTTTGATGAGGACAGATTGTCTTTAACTCATTTGGTCCGAGGAATTCTTGGTGATGTCAAACACTCCAATCTAGTTTGCTATTAAAACTACTTTCAGGTTTAATGTTAAAGGTTTTCTCAACCCTGGCATTCATTATTGACATTTTGGTCTGGATGGTTCTTTGTTGTAGGAATTGTTCTGGGTATTATTGTAGGCTGTTTAGCAGCATCCCTGGTCTCTACCCACTAGATGCCAGTAGCACACATACCCTCTGCCACTCAGTGTGACAGACAAAAATGTCTCCAGATATTGTTAGTCCCCTGGAGGGTAGGGGGAAAATGGACCTCCAGTTGAGAAACACCATTTTAAAGGATTATATTAATGCTAACTCTAAAGCCACCCTCCCATCCCCGCACCCCCAATTTGAAGCCCTGTTTCTACACTTACTAGTAATGTGGCCTAGAGCAGGTTTATTAACCTCTCTGAGCCTCAGTGTCTTCATCTGTAAAATAAGGATAATAATTAGCTACCTCATAAGGCCATTGTGAGGATTAAATGAGATGATGCACAAGAACCACTCAGAAGAGTGCCTGGAACAGTAAGCCCTTAGCCAGCATTGGAAATTATTTTTATTATAATCCCCATAGCCTTTGAATAAAACTTTAATTTTCACAGCAGTGAAAGATTTAAACGTTTTCTTACCAATTTTCTGAGAGTTATATAATTGATACTAATTAATGGGTATTTTTCCTTTTTAATTCCAGTTAAAATAATTACAGAGACAATTTCTTCAACTAATTTTCAAGAAGGGAACATGTGCCATAAGCCTCCCTAGGATTATGTATTGCCCCATCCTAGGGGTAGAATCCAGAACATGTTCAAAGGAAAGCATTTTGTAATTTTTTCCTTTCAAATCACAGGCTTACTTAACAAGGTCTAGTTGGACCAAACTTTTACTTTAATAGTAATTGATGCAAATGCTAATAAGCTCAACACCTCTAGATTTCAGAACACAGCAGTAACTGAGGCTGCACTGAAAATCTCAGCAGGCCCTGCTCTTATGCTCTCCGTAAACCTGAGGGCTACACTAGAAGAGGGTATGATTAAAACCAGTTCTCAATAACACCACAGGCACCCTCGTGTTTGGAAATGGCAACTGAATCTTTTCCTTAAATTTGAGCTTAAAACAGTCACTTGACACCTTATCAAAATAAACACAGGTTGGGTTTATTTAAAAAAAATATGGTGCTGAGATTTTAAGGAAACAGATCTTAAATCATCTCCCTTGATAGCATTTTAAATTGCGTTAAAATACAGTTACTTAGCCCCTACTCCCTGACATTTCGATTCAGTCATATCTGAAGTATAGCTCTGGAATCAGATTTTTCTAAAGCTTTCCAGGTGATTTTCAGATTTTCAAACAGATTTGGAAGATACTACCTAAAGAAACAGAGGAATACCTATGAAGCTTAAGTAAATTTCTGCAAATAAAATAAAATTACCCTGATGACTCTGATCATAAAATGCATGATTAATTTATTCTTTTATTCATTCTACATATACTCATTGAGAGCCTACTACATGGCAGGAACTGAGTTAGCCACAGGCAAGGTGAATAACAAGTGAACAAAATAGATCTGGACCCTGCCTTCATAAAGATTATCATTGACCAAGATGGCCTTAACAGTCCCTCAGCTTGACTAAGCTCTAGACATATTTCTTCCTGACTTTAGGCCCCTGACCTCCCTTTTCTTACAGCCTTTACTTCAGAAAACTTGCAATTGTAAATTACTTTTCTGCCCCTTTGAGATGTCAATCTTCTAAAATCTTGGAATGTCTTTCTCAAACTGGGAGCCATCCCTTTGAAATATAATCATCAAGAAAGATAGGGCCCCTCTCTCCAGTTTCTGTGGGAGGATAGAAGCCTAATTTGTTGGATAAATGCCAATTAGCAAACACAGATGGCCTGATCACATTGACCAACCCTCCTTCCTAATGTCCTCCAGTTCTTTTGCATGAGCTCACCACAGTACTTAAATATCCTACTACCTTTTATTTCAGTGGAATTGAGTTCAATATCTGTCATTAGTCTTGACTCCTTCTGCAATTGTCTTGAATAAAGTATTTCTTGCCTGTTTTTTCTTTGATATCTATGTCATCGATTTTGATCTTTACTGTTCATAAAAATCACCTGAGGGGGGACTTCCGGGAAGATGGCGGAAGAGTAAGAGGCGGAGATCACCTTCCTCTCCACAGATACACCAGAAATACATCTACGCGTGGAACAACTCCTACGGAGCACCTACTGAACGCTGGCAGAAGACCTCAGACCTCCCAAAAGGCAAGGAACCCCCCACGTACCTGGTTAGGGCAAAAGAAAAAACTAAACAGAGACAAAAGGATAGGGACGGGTCCTGCACCAGCGGGAGAGAGCTGTGAAGGAGGAAAAGTGTCCACACACTAGGAAGCCCCTTCGCGGGTGGAGACTTCGGGAGGCGGAGTGGGGGAGCTTGGGAGCCGCGGAGGAGAGCACAGCAACAGGGGTGCGGAGGACAAAGCGGACAGATTCCAGCGCAGAGGATCGGGCCGACCGGCACTCACCAGCCGAGAGGCTTGTCTGCTCGCCCGCCGGGGCGGGCGGGACTGGGAGCTGAGGCTCCGGCTTTTGTCGGAGCGCTGGGAGAGGACTGAGGTTGGCGGCGTGAACACAGCCTGCAGGGCGTTGGTGCGCCGCGGCTGGCCGGGAGAGAGTCCGGGGAGGGGTCTGGACCTGCCGAAGAGGCAAGAGACTTTTACGTCCCTCTTTGTTTCCTGGTGCACGAGGAGAGGGGATTAAGAACGCTGCTTGAGAGAGCTCCAGGGACGGGCGCGAGCCGCGGCTAAGAGTGCGGAGCCCAGAGACGGACATGGGACGCTAAGGCCGCTGCTGCCGCCGCCAGGAGGCCTGTGTGCGAACACAGGTCACTAGCCACACGCCCTTCCGGGGAGCCTGTGCAGCCCGCCACTGCCAGGGTCCCGGGATCCAGGGACGGCTCCCCCGGGAGAGCGCTCGGCGCGCCTCAGGCTGCAGCTTCACGGAATCAGCGGCTCCTTTAACCCCGTCCTGTCTGAGCAAAGAACAGACGCCCTCCGGCGACCTACACGCACAGGCGGGGCCAAATCCAAAGCTGAGCCCCTGGGAACTGTGAGAACAAAGAAGAGAAAGGGAAATCTCTCCCAGCAGCCTCAGAAGCAGCGGATTAAAGCTCCACAATCAACTTGATATACCCTGCATCTGTGGAATACCTGAATAGACAACGAATCATCCCAAATTAAGGAGCCCTGTGGATGAAAGGCTCTTGGTGCTGCAGCCAGGAGTCAGTGCTGTGCCTCTGAGGTGGGAGAGCCAACTTCAGGACACTGGTCCACAAGAGGCCTCCCAGCTGCACATAATATCAAACAGCAAAAATCTCCGAGAGATCTCCATCTCAATGCCAGCACCCAGCTTCACTCAACGACCAGCAAGCTACAGTGCTGGACATCCTATGCCAAACAACTAGCAAGACAGGAACACAACCCCACCCATTAGCAGAGAGGCTGCCCAAAATCATAATAAGTCTACAGACACCCCAAAACACACCACCAGACGTGGACCTGCCCACCAGAAAGACAAGATCCAGCCTCATCCACCAGAACACAGGCACTAGTACCCTCCACCAGGAAGCCTACACAACCCACTGAACCAACCTTAGCCACTGGGGACAGACACAAAAAACAACAGGAACTACGAACCTTCAGCCTGCAAAAAAGGAGACCCCAAAAACAGTAAGATAAGCAAAATGAAAAGACAGAAAAACACACAGCAGATGAAGGAGCAAGATAAAAACCCACCAGACCTAACAAATGAAGAGGAAATAGGCAGTCTACCTGAAAAAGAATTCAGAATAATGATAGTAAGGTTGATCCGAAATCTTGGAGATAGAATGGACAATAGAATGGACAAAATGCAAGAATCAGTTAACAAGGACCTAGAAGAACTAAAGATGAAACAAGCAACTATGAACAACACAATAAATGAAATTGAAAGTACTCTAGATGGGATCAATAGCAGAATAACTGAGGAGAAGAACGGATAAGTGACCTGGAAGGTAAAATAGTGGAAATAACTACTGCAGAGCAGAATAAAGAAAAAAGAATGAAAAGAACTGAGGACAGTCTCAGAGACCTCTGGGACAACATTAAACGCACCAACATTCGAATTATAGGGGTTCCAGAAGAAGAAGAGAAAAAGAAAGGGACTGAGAAAATATTTGAAGAGATTATAGTTGAAAACTTCCCTAATATGGGAAAGGAAATAGTTAATCAAGTCCAGGAAGCACGGAGAGTCCCATACAGGATAAATCCAAGGAGAAATACGCCAAGACACATATTAATCAAACTGTCAAAAATTAAATACAAAGAAAACATATTAAAAGCAGCAAGGGAAAAACAACAAATAACACACAAGGGAATCCCCATAAGGTTAACAGCTGATCTTTCAGCAGAAACTCTGCAAGCCAGAAGGGAGTGGCAGGACATATTGAAAGTGTTGAAGGAGAAAAACCTGCAACCAAGATTACTCTACCCAGCAAGGATCTCATTCAGATTTGATGGAGAAATTAAAACCTTTACAGACAAGCAAAAGCTGAGAGAGTTCAGCACCACCAAACCAGCTCTACAACAACTGCTAAAGGAACTTCTCTAGGCAAGAAACACAAAAGAAGGAAAGGACCTACAATAACGAACCCAAAACAATTAAGAAAATGGGAATAGGAACACACATATCGATAATTACCTTAAATGTAAATGGACTAAATGCTCCCACCAAAAGACACAGATTGGCTGAATGGATACAAAAACAAGACCCATGTATTTGCTGTCTACAAGAGACCCACTTCAGACCTAGAGACACATACAGACTGAAAGTAAGGGGATGGAAAAAGGTATTTCATGCAAATGGAAACCAAAAGAAAGCTGGAGTAGCAATTCTCATATCAGACAAAATAGACTTTAAAACAAAGACTATTAGAAGAGACAAAGAAGGACACTACATAATGATCAAGGGATCGATCCAAGAGGAAGATATAACAATTGTAAATATTTATGCACCCAACATAGGTGCACCTCAATACATAAGGCAAATACTGACAACCATAAAAGGGGAAATCGACAGTAACACATTCATAGTAGGGGACTTTAACACCCCACTTTCACCAATGGACAGATCATCCAAAATGAAAATAAATAAGGAAACACAAGCTTTAAATGATACATTAAACGAGATGGAGTTAATTGATATTTATAGGACATTCCATCCAAAAACAACAGAATACACATTTTTCTCAAGTGCTCATGGAACATTCTCCAGGATAGATCATATCTTGGGTCACAAATCAAGCCTTGGTAAATTTAAGAAAATTGAAATTGTATCAAGTATCTTTTCTGACCACAACGCTATGAGACTAGATATCAATTACAGGAAAAGATCTGTAAAAAATACAAACACATGGAGGCTAAACAATACACTACTTAATAATGAAGTGATCACTGAAGAAATCAAAGAGGAAATCAAAAAATACCTAGAAACAAATGACAATGGAGACACAACGACCCAAAACCTGTGGGATGCAGCAAAAGCAGTTCTAAGGGGGAAGTTTATAGCAATACAAGCCCACCTTAAGAAGCAGGAAACATCTCGAATAAACAACCTAACCTTGCACCTCAAGCAATTAGAGAAAGAAGAACAAAAAAACCCCAAAGCTAGCAGAAGGAAAGAAATCATAAAAATCAGATCAGAAATAAATGAAAAAGAAATGAAGGAAACAATAGCAAAGATCAATAAAACTAAAAGCTGGTTCTTTGAGAAGATAAACAAAATAGATAAACCACTAGCCAGACTCATCAAGAAAAAAAGGGAGAAGACTCAAATCAATAGAATTAGATATGAAAAAGGAGAGGTAACAACTGACACTGCAGAAATAAAAGAGATCATGAGAGATTACTACAAGCAACTCTATGCCAATAAAATGGACAATCTGGAAGAAATGGACAAATTCTTAGAAATGCACAACCTGCCAAGACTGAATCAGGAAGAAATAGAAAATATGAACAGACCAATCACAAGCACTGAAATTGAAACTGTGATTAAAAATCTTCCAACAAAGAAAAGCCCAGGACCAGATGGCTTCACAGGCGAATTCTATCAAACATTTAGAGAAGAGCTAACACCTATCCTTCTCAAACTCTTCCAAAATATAGCAGAGGGAGGAACACTCCCAAACTCCTTCTACGAGGCCACCATCACCTTGATACCAAAACCAGACAAGGATGTCACAAAGAAAGAAAACTACAGGCCAATATCACTGATGAACATAGATGCAAAAATCCTCAACAAAATACTAGCAAACAGAATCCAACAGCACATTAAAAGGATCATACACCATGATCAAGTGGGGTTTATTCCAGGAATGCAAGGATTCTTCAATATACGCAAATCTATCAATGTGATAAACCATATTAACAAACTGAAGGAGAAAAACCATATGATCATCTCAATAGATGCAGAGAAAGCTTTTGACAAAATTCAACACCCATTTATGATAAAAACCCTGCAGAAAGTAGGCATAGAGGGAACTTTCCTCAACATAATAAAGGCCATATATGACAAGCCCACAGCAAACATCATCCTCAATGGTGAAAAACTGAAAGCATTTCCACTAAGATCAGGAACAAGACAAGGTTGCCCACTCTCACCACTCTTATTCAACATAGTTTTGGAAGTTTTAGCCACAGCAATCAGAGAAGAAAAGGAAATAAAAGGAATCCAAATCGGAAAAGAAGAAGTAAAGCTGTCACTGTTTGCAGATGACATGATCCTATACATAGAGAACCCTAAAGATGCTACCAGAAAACTACTAGAGCTAATCAATGAATTTGGTAAAGTGGCAGGATACAAAATTAATGCACAGAAATCTCTGGCATTCCTATATACTAATGATGAAAAATCTGAAAGTGAAATCAAGAAAACACTCCCATTTACCATTGCAACAAAAAGAATAAAATATCTAGGAATAAACCTACCTAAGGAGACAAAAGATCTGTATGCAGAAAATTATAAGACACTGATGAAAGAAATTAAAGATGATACAAATAGATGGAGAGATATACCATGTTCTTGGATTGGAAGAATCAACATTGTGAAAATGACTCTACTACCCAAAGCAATCTATAGATTCAATGCAATCCCTATCAAACTACCACCGGCATTTTTCACAGAACTAGAACAAAAAATTTTGCAATTTGTATGGAAACAGAAAAGACCCCGAATAGCCAAAGCAATCTTGAGAACGAAAGAAGGAACTGGAGGAATCAGGCTCCCAGACTTCAGACTATACTACAAAGCTACAGTTATCAAGACGGTATGGTACTGGCACAAAAACAGAAAGATAGATCAATGGAACAGGATAGAAAGCCCAGAGATAAACCCACGCACATATGGTCACCTTATCTTTGACAAAGGAGGCAGAAATGTACAGTGGAGAAAGGACAGCCTATTCAATAAGTGGTGCTGGGAAAACTGGACAGCTACATGTAAAAGTATGAGATTAGATCACTCCCTAACACCATACACAAAAATAAGCTCAAAATGGATTAAAGACCTAAATGTAAGGCCAGAAACTATCAAACTCTTAGAGGAAAACATAGGCAGAACACTCTATGACATAAATCACAGCAAGGTCCTTTTTGACCCACCTCCTAGAGAAATGGAAATAAAAACAAAAGTAAACAAATGGGACCTAATGAAACTTAAAAGCTTTTGCGCAGCAAAGGAAACCATAAAGAAGACCAAAAGACAACCGTCAGAATGGGAGAAAATATTTGCAAATGAAGCAACGGACAAAGGATTAATCTCCAAAATTTATAAGCAGCTCATGCAGCTTAATAACAAAAAAACAAACAACCCATCCAAAAATGGGCAGAAGACCTAAATAGACATTTCTCCAAAGAAGATATACAGAGTGCCAACAAACACATGAAAGAATGCTCAACATCACTAATCATTAGAGAAATGCAAATCAAAACTACAATGAGATATCATCTCACACCAGTCAGAATGGCCATCATCAAAAAATCTAGAAACAATAAATGCTGGAGATGGTGTGGAGAAAAGGGAACCCTCTTACACTGTTGGTGGGAATGTAAATTGATACAGCCACTGTGGAGAACAGTATGGAGGTTCCTTAAAAAGCTACAAATAGAACTACCATATGACCCAGCAATCCCACTACTGGGCATATACCCTGAGAAAACCATAATTCAAAAAGAGTCATGTACCAAAATGTTCATTGCAGCTCTATTTACAATAGCCCAGAGATGGAAACAACCTAAGTGTCCAACATCAGATGAATGGATAAAGAAGATGTGGCACATATATACAATGGAATATTACTCAGCCATAAAAAGAGACAAAATTGAGCTATTTGTAATGAGGTGGATAGACCTAGAGTCTGTCATACAGAGTGAAGTAAGTCAGAAAGAGAGAGACAAATACCGTATGCTAACACATATATATGGAATTTAAAAAAAAAATGTCATGAAAAACCTAGGGGTGAAACAGGAATAAAGACACAGACTTACTAGAGAATGGACTTGAGGCTATGGGGAGGGGGAAGGGTAAACGGTGACAAAGCGATAAAGAGGCATGGACATATATACACTACCAAAAGTAAGGTAGTTAGCTAGTGGGAAGCAGCCGCATAGCACAGGGAGATCAGCTCGTTGCTTTGTGACCGCCTGGAGGGGTGGGATAGGGAGGGTGGGAGGGAGGGAGACGCAAGCGGGAAGAGATATGGGAATGTATGTGTATATATAACTGATTCATTTTGTTGTGAAGCTGAAACTAACATACCATTGTAAAGCAATTATACTCCAATAAAGATGTTAAAAAAAAAAAAATCACCTGAGTTTGCTACTCCAGTAAGCCTGGGTATGATCAAGGAATCTTGAGCACCTGCGTGATATGAGCAGGACAGAGAAAGAACAGACATTGAAATCCATTGGTGCCCATTGTCTCACCATACATAACATTAAGGACTGGATCATCACAGGCAAAGTCACAAGACCTAGAAGCCAGCTGCAAGGGTTCACAAAGGCCAAATCTTAGACATTTTGACCATTGAAATAATTAAGTATAGTAATTATTTCAGAAACATTGTACAAAATGGAAACCCATGGGTACATACTGATTATAAATAAATGAGTAAGTAATTGTGGAGAAAGGAAGGCTCTTGATTACCGAAGAAGGCTGAGTGATGATTGATTGATGTTAGAGAGGGCTGGAGTTTAAAAATCAACCTTTTGCAACTATGATAGTAAAGATTAGTTCATGTAAGAATCACCAATGAGTGATAAATCAAGGGGGAAATTTTTGATGCAGAGCAGGATATATGCATGGTTGAAGAGTATCTCTCGACAGATTGCTTGTTAATTGCAAGAGAAAAAATAGTAACTACATGATTGTGTAACTGGACGGTACCTTGCCCGGGTGATTAAAGTTAACATCAACAATGAAAGGCAGACTGACATCATGTGCCACTATATGTGATACCCTGAAAAGGACATAATATAAATATTATGCAAATAATTTTAAGAATAATCTAATCATGAGGAGACATTAGAGAAACTCCAAATGATGATCTTTCTATTAAGAAGGAAAGGGGGGAAGGATGTATGTATTCTTCAAAAATGTCAATGTCATAAAAGATAAAGGCCGAGAAATTATTCCAGATTAAAGGAGACTCAAGAAGTCTGAAAATTAAATGGACTGTGTGATTCTAGACTGGATCTTGTACTGAAGAAAAAATGCTACATAGGCCTTTGTTCCATCTGTTGATAAAATTGCAATACGGTTGATAGATCCCTTAGAGTTAAAAATTATATAATGATTATGTAAGAGAATATCCCAATTCTTAGGACATATACATTGAAACACTGAGGGGTAAAGGGTCATATTATATATAATGTATGCCCATGTGGTTCAGAAAAAATATAGGTAGACAGCAAATAATAAACGTAAAGCAAATGGGGCAAAATATTAACAATGGTGAATCTGTGTAAAGCAGATACAAACATTCTTCGTACTATTCTTGTAATGTTCTTGCATGTTCAAAATTCTTTCCAAATAAAAAGTTTAACATATGCCATTAAGAGTGCATGTTTATACAATGAGGAAACCAATAATTCCATAAAGCAAGCCATTGCATGGCCTTTACACAGCTGCAACTAAATATTATGCCCTTAGCCTCTACAGAGGCTTGATTAAAAGGATGGTTTTTGAATATTATTTATATTTATATTATTTATTCTGTTGTTTAATGTAAGAAGAAAGCAACCCATTTATGCATTTCTCTGTGACTGCAGACCAAGGGAAGAGCTTGGTTAGGGAAAAGCTTTAGTAAAGAAAAAAACTAATAAAATTGTTAATTTCGTTTATTTCAACACGGAGCGCCACGTAGCCCTTTGGTTTTCTTCTTTGCCTTGACAATTTAGAGCCAATTTTGTTATATTGCAATAACTCTCTTTCAGCCTAGGTTGGCTGGTACAAGAGACAGCACCTTTCTTCAAAGTTCTACTTCCTTCCTTATTATTTACCTGTTTAAGGTCTATGTTGTTGACCTGAAACAAATAGCCTGCCAGGTATTTCACCAGCAAAGATGGGTTTATTTGGATCATCAGAGAACTGCAATTCAGGGTCTGCAATCATGGTGAGCTGCATGCAAGTCCCCACCCAGCAAAGGAAGGAGAACACTTTAATAGAGAGGAAAAGGAAGTTAGGAGGGCTATAGTAAAGAAAGAGTCCATGACCTTTCATTGGCTGAGTCCTTGTCAAGAAAGAAGAGGAGTCTTTCTTTTTCCTGTTGGGCTCTACTATCATCGCAGGGCACGGAAGCTCCCCTTTCTGGTCTCCCAGCTCTATTTAATTGAGATTTCTGTTTATTCACTTTACAATATTAATGGGCTTCAATTTTGGGGGTGGTATTTTGGGAGTTAAATGATAAACTGCATCACAGTGTTGAAAATGTTGCATTATAAATCAATAGATACATGGAAATGCTATACTGAAGCAAAAAATGGACTAGGCCTGTCCTCTAGAATTCAGAGGCAACTTTCAGATTTTGATCGAATGCCACAATCTGGGGAACCTCCTGACAAGTATATCTCAAATAGAAATGCCCTTCCCACTATATCCCCCAACTATGGTCACTCTCTATCAATTTACCCTGTTTTATCTATCTGCTTTGCATTTAGTGCCAACTTTTTATATGTATTTGTGTGTATTGTTTGTCTTCTTCTTCTAAAATATAAATTCTATGGGAGCAAAAGCTTTGCCTATATTTTTATTTACTGCTGAAACAATGTTTAGCAAATGAATGAATGAAAGAGAGCATGTCCCCATAAATTCATTCCCTGGCTCTTTACTTAAGAGCCAAGGTAAAGTTTTCCATTATATCACAATCTTTACTTCTGTAACAAGATATAAATATTCGATATACATACACACACACATATATATCTGTATATGTATATCTGTATATGTATATATCAGTCTTTGATGATTTACAAGGCAGATACTGCCCACCTCATTACCCTCACCAGCAGCAAAGGAATGGAGACTAAGGAATTGTGTGTATTATTATACCTTTTTACTTATTTTATTTAAAAGTTCCCCAGGCCTTAAGAAAGGAGAAAACATCTGATTCTAGGTATTTGTTTAAAGTGCCTTTGTGTGTGTGTATGTATGTGTGTGTGTATGTATGTGTGTGTGTTGTGTGTGACTAGTGAAACTGGACAGTGGAGGGGTGCTGGAAAGAATAGGATAAGAAGGAAGGAAGAAGTCTCAAAGTTACAAGTGTGAACAGAGTGTGAGGCTGTTGTCTCAGAAGTGCTGGGCAGAAGCATCTAGAGAAGGAAGGATGTAGAAGTCATCAAAGGCCACGATGGCCAGATGTGCTCACCAGCTAAGGACCCAGTTGGCTTACTGCCCAAGGCACCTGGGAGGGGAGCAAAGAAAACTCAGAAAGGAGAGGGACAAGAGGCCCCAAAGTCAATTAGTTTGCATTGAGATGAGATTGTCTGTCAATCAAAGGACTTTAGATTTTACCCTTCTAGGGAGTCACTGAAGAGTTTTAAGCAAAGGACTGACACAATTGTGTCAAGTAAAAAAGTCATCTGGTGGTGATGGATACGTATATTAGTTTGAAGGTATACGTTTATCAAAATATCAAGTTGTATATCTTAATCATATACAATTTTTATTTTTTAATTATACCTCAATAAAGCTAGGGGGAAAAAGCACTCTGGTGGCAAGATGGAGAATAGTTTGGAGAGAAGGAAGACCAGAGGCAGGGAAATCGAGCTATTGATAAAAAACTGGCAGTGGCAGCCCTTTCCCTTTTCTACAGACATGACTGAATTTTCTGAATCAAAAAAAAAAAAACTATAGCAAAGATAACCAAATGTAGATTTTCCTCTAAATGAAATAACACATATATGTTTTAAAAAATTAATGTTTTTAGATCTCTGTAAGTGTTGGGCCTATTTAGAAATCTTTTTTTGTTTCTATCCATGGATCATTAAAATGGTTGACTTTTATTTTAAATTTATTAATGTATATGATATTAATCTCTTTGACCAAACTATTTATAAATTTGTTTTTAGAACCTTTGCCATTTCAATTGATGGCATGATGAAATGATGAAATGATGAAATGTCAGGCTGTAACTCTTATTTTCTTCTTAAGAGTTAATCTATTTCATTATTTGCTCTGAAGTAGTGGATCCAGAGCTATAATATTTCATAGTTCTGTTGGTGGTGACAGCCACATTCATTATAAGCAGGCTATTAATCCTACAATGCTTCCTTCAGCTCAAGGATCAGTAAGTTCATCAGACACCCATCTTCTGGAAATCTGCAGGGTGTAGCAAGGGGCTGTGGTAAGTAAGAGCACAGATGTATCAGTTGAAAATTTGACTATTTTTGTAATAGAATTCACTGGTAAGACCTTTGAGCAAGCAAACAGAACTGGCACACACTGCCTGGTATATTATTGGTCAGTGACAAAGTATAAACCAACTACAAAATCTAGGCACGATGTGAGGGGATGAGGGAGACTTTCCAAAAGGTATCATGAACCAATTCCAAAGGTCATTTTTGACATCTGATTGGACAAGGCATAACAATGATCTCAGGAGGCCGACTCTCATCTGTATTTGGAGCTTTTACTGCTTTCTCTCTAAAAGTAAAATAAAAAGTCAGTACAACTAAGCTATCAAGTTTAATTATGGCAAATGGGGAGCAACTGCAGGGTTAAATACCAGCCAAATAACCCTTTCCAGACTTTTCTTCACCAATCATGAATATTAAGCACCTCTTGTTTTTTTTTGCCCTTTCTATGTAAGTTTAACACTCACATTTCATTTAACATGTCTATGTCTTACATGTTTCTTAGGTTATTAACTTTTTTGTCCATGTATATCTAACTCACCTTATGAGTTTTCCTGTCTTTATAAGTACTACCTTATTTATTAACTGTGCTCAGCATATCTCATGAGTTTCATCTAGCCCATTTGTTTTTCTTATCCTCTATGTCAGAACTGAAGTTCTTAAATAATGCAGCAAACTTGCACTGTAGTACTTATGCAAAATGAGACTTCTATCATGTTATCATAATTATTAACTGAGTCATATAAGCAGTGATTAATAAATTTAAGCAGTTTAGATAATTAACCAAAAAAAAAGGAGAATTGTAGGATTCCACTCCCCCCCCATACTCTTTAAACAAGATTTAAAAATTATTTGCTTCTAAGTAATTTCTCTTACCTAACATGAAGGTAACCCTATTATTGTTTTTTCATCTAGTTCTCTAATTTTGCTTTAGTTGGAACTAAGTTAGCTTGAGTAACAGTAAATACTCAAAACAACAACAGCTTAAAAAAATAGTTTATTTCTCTGTCATGTGTGTGAAAGAAGTTTTCCAGCTGAGCAAGAACAAGGAAAGAAAAAAAAAAGGCAAAACCAAACTGAAAAGTTAAATACGAGATGTTTATTTATAGGCATCAGCTAGAACTTAAGTCATATGACCATACTTAAATCAAAGGATGCTGGAAATTGTCTTTTTTTCCCCATTGGCCATGAGTCTAGTTAAAAATCAGCATTTAGGGAAAAAGGAGATAACACGTATTGGAAGAAGAGTATCAGGCTCTGTCACAAAAGTCTGAACAGAACCAAAATTTCCACTAAAGTGTAAAAATGTGATTGACCTGTAAATAGGACAAATGTCCTGCCACCTTGTGGGAATACCATCATTTTCTTTCCAATCTAAAGCCTGATGTAAATCCAAATCCATATTATTACAGCTCTCCCTAAAATGTGCATAATTATGATCAAGTTAGCATATGACTAAACATTTTCCTGTAAGACTTTAGATTCAAAATAACCAATAATTATCTTGTGCAGCATACTTAGCAAATACATCTTATTACCATAATAATGTCAAGATCATATTAAACCAAATATAAAACTTTGGAAACAATTAAAAATGAACCTAACTCCCCCTCAACAGGTGCATGCTTTTCTCCTCTCATCACCCTTTTCTATTTGCTTGGGTTGTTTTTCCCCTGAACTTTACATTTTCAGAAAAGTAAACTACTCATCTGCCCTTCAATATGGATAATTTGTTAAAAGGTAGAACTTTATACATTTCTCTTCCAATCACTGGCTTTAGTCAATTTGAGGTGGTTGATCTCTAGATTTCCTTTGAGATCAAAGGAAATCTTTGGTAAGGAATGACCTACTTTGAGTAGGTCAAAGTAGGCCTTTGAGTTGGTTTCCACGTTAAATTTTCATTCATTGAAGTTCTCCAACCAATAAACCTGGCACTTTCCAACCTCTCAATAGATGATATCTGCCCTACCTGCTTTGGGAGAAAAGACTTAAGGTGGCTGGGCCAGGGGGCTGTAGTGCTGTCTCTATTGTACCCTATAACGCCTGAAGTCTTACAGGAAGGGAACTAATATTTATTGAAACAATTACTCATTGCTGAACACCAGAAATTGAAGGTTTATTCAATATACTTTAGTGGAATTGTATTGCTTTCTTAAATAATCATACACAAAAATTTCTTGTTAATCATATTCTTGGATATTTTATGTTTAGCTTTCACTGAGGTCTTTTTTTTCCATTATATTTTCAAGTTGTTTTTTCTAGGAATATAAGACAGCTATTGACTTTTATATATTAATTTTGTAGCTAGCTACCACATATATTTTCTTACTGTTTTAAATAAGTTTTTCACTTAATTCTCTTGGGTTGTTCAAATGTACAATGGTATGATCTATTCCTTATATTTTATTCTCCTACCTATTTCTTTTTAGAGGTTTACCACTAACCACCATGAAGAATGACAGTCCCTGGTTTATAACTTGACTCCATCTGAGATGTTAGAAGCTTTACACCTATTCACTAAATTAAGTCCCAAAGCTACTTATAAAGTGGGTATAATCCATGATTCATAAAGGGAAATTACCTAAGGTCACAAAAGTAAATAAGGGAAATAAATATTTTTTGAACCCAGATTTGTTCTCACATTTCATGTATTTTCTATGATTTCACAGAATAAACCCAAAAGGAGAAAATATAAGATTCAGTAAAAAATTAGGATCTATTCTCCAGCTAATGCTGGAGATTTTCATCACAGGAAAATCATAAATCAGAAAAGTACCTATTCCAGTTATGTACTGCTGTGTAATACATAACCCAACCTCAAGAGTGTAAAACTATATACATTTTATTATACTCATGGATTCTATAGGGCAGATATTTGGACAAGGCACAGTGAGCATAGTTTGACTCTCTACAGGGCACCACACAGCATGCCACGTTCTGCTAACAGAACTGTTAGGTACAGGTAATGTTGTAGTTTTGGCTATATGGGTGACAAGATGAGGCTACATAGAGAGGGAGACAATAGAATTTGGAGAATCTTGCCTGGCAGGCCAGGAACTTTGGATGTTTATCTGTAGACAGGCTTTAGAGGAACAATGACCAAATTTGCATTTCAGCAATTTTGAAACAGCATTTTGAAAGCTATATTGGAGGTGACTGAGGCAGGAAGCAGGGGATATGTTAAGGAGAAATGATGAATGTTTTTACTGGGGCAATAGCAGTGAGAACTGCTGTGATTTTCTGGTGGATTATATAAGCAAGTTTGGGATAGGGGTTGAGTTTAGGAGAATTCCAGGCAGAACTGGATATCCCAGCAGATGGTGAGGCTGTGCAGGAGGCCAGAATGACATGGCGGAATAGCAGAATGACATGGAGGGAAAGAGGGATGATGGATTTCATTTGGAAACATTAAATTTGACTTGTCTGTGAGAAATTTCCTCATATTACTTCAAGAGGAATTGTCAGGTAGGTAGCTGTCAGTCTGTGCTACAGTCTGAGGAATCAGCGTATAGATGGAAACTGAAGCCAAGGGTGTGAATGAGATTGTATGGGAAGGTTTTCAGAAATAATAATTTAAAAAGAAATAAGGACAATCACTGGAAAGTACCAATAATTCCATCCAAAGCTGAGTAGGAAGATCAGAGAGCTAGAGGAAAAAATAAGAGAAAGTGGATCTGTAAAGTAATTGAAGGAGAATGTCAAGGAGTTTTTGCTCCATAGGTTCATTTGAACTCTGTGACTGAAACAAAGATATTCTCTCTCTAATGCCAAGGATTGGGCTCCTTAAATCATCAACAGGAGAAATTTTTAGTTACAGCAAAGAAAACTGTAGTGGTTCTTGCTTTTGTCTGCCCATATCTTTTTTTTTTTTTTTTTCTGACAATCCCTCCACCTGCCTGGTTTCCTGGGTGGAAGGCCAATCATTGGAATCCATCTTGCTGGTCATAGTGATTGGTTCACAGTGTATGTGTGGGAGGAGCCACACTGTTTTCCCTTTCTTTTCTTTCTCTCTTTCTTTCTTTCTTTTTTTTTTTTTTTTGCCTCCTCCTCTCCCCTTTCTGGAGTTGTATCCTATTGCTTGCATCAAGAGCTAATATTGGCTGGTTTTAACAGCTGGCATTTTTTATATGGTGTCTGTTCCAACTGACCAATTGTTAAATATACTGAATATGATCCCTGTTGCCACCAAAACATGTTAACTGATTCAGATGTTTAGAATAACTGAAGAACAGAGTTTGATCTGAAAGGAAGCTGTAAAGTACCTGAAACAGGCAACCTGTAAATTATGACCCAATTATTTTCAGGAAATATCAGTCTAAAGTGAGGCTTTGTAAGTTGAAGTACACTTACGATTTTCAGGGCTTTTGCATCAGAAGGACAAATGAGTGAGCATGCTAAGGATGCTGGCCAGGAAGTTGTTGAAATGATGTACCAGGAAGGAAGTAGAGTCAGAAAGGGGATCACTGATTTGGAAAGAAAGGTGGAGTCAAGAGACTTGAGGTCTCTATGGGGCCAGAGTGGAAATAAGGGGGCTGGACACACTGAAGGATGAGAACTTATGGTCTGAGAATGAGGGACTGGAGTGCTGTTATTGAATATGCATAGCCATTCTGGCTGGGGACAAGTTCTAGGGTGTGAGTAAGGAATGAGGTAGTGAAAGGGAGCGAGGTGGAAACTCAGTCTAGTATGTTGAGGAACAGGATAGGACTTTGGATGCATCTGCTAAATGGATGCTTGATATCTGTTAGGATTTCATGAGGACAAAATATAAACGAAGCAAATGTGTGTGAGTTAAGACATACACATCACTACTGTTGCATTCTGTCTCACCAGATCTTTACAGATTAGATCTCAAGCTGTTTAAGAATATTTCCTTGACTCCTAGCTTTCCTAATGATGGGTCTAACAGCCTAAGTGCCTCCCTCACTTCATATCATTAAGGTTATATTTAAAGCATGTGCTATGGGAAAAATATAGTATGAATCTTGATAGTCAGATATTTTATAGGTGAACATGCTTTTTCAAGACTGCAATTCAGTGTTTCTGAATTTGTAACAATATTCTCTCCAAAACAAGGGTGAGTAGAACACCTTGATCAATTATTTTTTCTTGAGAATATATTTTCCCATTTTTCTAGTCTCACTTGAAATCATTTTCCATAGTTTATGGAATAACAGTCTAAGTATTTATAAGTCATGGAGATAGTCATTTTGCTTTGAGATATAATTACAAATCAACATGTAGAAGTGCTAAAGCAGAATTTTTTCTAATTTAAATAATAACACTAGTATTTATTGCAGATATTCAAATATTGTCTTAAAAAGAGGAGGCAATTACAGTTGTAGGTGAAAGACTAGGAGTATTTATACCAAACAGAAATGTGGTAATTCAGGGAAAATGGGTAAATGACCATAGTAAACCAAGCATGCTGATACAATGTTTAAGACTGACCAAAGAAAACCTCAAAATGTTTGAGCCCTCATCTTAATGCTCCTTTTTTTGTGTGTGTCAGAGGGAAGCTCAGCTGGGTGCTCTGTGATGACCTAGATGGCTCGGATGGGGGGTTGGGAGGGAGGTCCAAGAGGGAGGGGGTATAGGTATACATATAGCTGATTCACTTCATTGCACAGCAGAAACTAACACAACATTGTAAAGCAATTATACTCCAATAAAAAATAAAATAAAAAAACAAAAGAAACCAAACAAACAAAAATTAATGCTCCTTTTAATGAAGGCAGTTTGACACAAAGTCCATAGCTTCCCTTATGTATTAAAAAACTCTCAAGAGACCATATACTTTCACGCTCCTGTTTTTAGATTCAACAACACTTTACAATTTTTTCTCAAAAGGAAGAAATTAGGAAGAAATTCCCAAATATTTATCAAGTATTTTTTCATTGTCCCATAACAAATCTTTCTCAGATTCTAATTCAAAGTTTTTTTAGTGAAATTAAAGGATATGGAAGGAGTTACATGGATTTAGTGCTTACAACAGGAGTAGTTTCTTTAAAATCTGAATAATTCATGATACCAATTCAATAAACCAAGTGAAAATGATCACCTTGCTTTCTGTGCCCTAAAAAGACAGCAGGTGGAATCACTTATTTGAGTCACTGATGGGCTAGGTGAAGAAGATGGAAAAGGCCTGAGGCAGAGATTTAAGGGGCAAAAGCACTATACAGCCATAGGGATATGTCTGAATAATCTATTCTCCTTCTTGGAATGGCCCTTCTTTCTCTTCTCCATGATCTTTTAGCACAAATGTCTTTTCTCTGTGGAGTGTTCATTCATCCACTTCCCCAGACAGAGGTCATCCCTTTGCACACAGCTCTTCATAGATATGCATATGTAACCCATTGTACTGTAATAACTTATTGAATGTCTCTCAGGCCATAGTGAGGTTCCTCAGGAGTCCTTCGTGTCTGGTTCAGTGCCAGAAATGTTAGATTCATTATAAAAGACTTATTATCATTAGAATGGTCACTTTATTCAACACATTAAAACAGTCAAGGCACCATACTTTCCTCAGGTGGCAAAAGGATGTGGTTCCAACTTGATGTTAAAGAAATTAGATATCTTCACCTTAATGTCTTTTAATCCACCTGTCAGAATTATAAGGCAAGGGTGGGAGTGGTCAGCTAACTCAGCTACTTGAGATTCTGGACTTCCTGAGATCACAGGGAGAGAGATATGAATAGGCTGAAGACGTATAATATCGACCAACTTTTATGAAGAAATGATAATCTGGGAAACATCTGACATTTTCTCGAGGTCAGAGATCAACCCAGCTGTATGTATTATGGTGTTTTCAATCCAAATTAGTGTTGTCAACATTAAAAAAAATGCTTTTGTGGGTGGAAGAGTCTCATGAAATAATCCAAGAAATAACAGCAGGGGAAGGGAGACAGCCTGGGGAAGTCAGGACAAGTCGTGGGTGTTAGTTTTAGTTAGATTCCCTATCAGCTTGGGCACTTCCCAGATGTGTGGATTTGGTTGCATGATTTAGCCTTCTCTGATTTAATCTCAGCACCTTTAAAATAGCAAAAGTATGTGGCTCATTGTTCTGTTTTGATCATTAAATGAGACTGGGTATATAAAGCATATAAAAAAGGGTAGGTATCAATACATTTTAGCCTTCTTATTTTATCTGAAATCCAACCAATATTTATTCCATAGTTGAAGAGCTCTTGAACTTTAGTGTGCATAAGAATAGGCTTGAATGCTTATTAAATTGCATATTTTTGAGCATCACTACAAGAAATTTTGATCCAGTTGGTCTATGAGGCCCAGAAATCTTTTCAACAAGTCTTTCAGGTGATTCTGATATAAGTGCATTTAAAAGACCACACTTTAAGCAAAATACCACCAAGAACCATTTAGGTAGAATGGTAGATGTGTAGTATATGGTACAATGCATTTATAATTTTATGTAGGCTAGAGTTCAGTGATGATAAGTCTATAAGAAAGGGGAAAAGTATGGGTCTAGTTGGTTTCAAAACAATAGACAATTTTTTCAAGATTCTAAAGGAAAGGACACCGTCATTTTTACTGTGAGAAATGTTACCTGCCCATCCCTCCTATCCCTGCACCCCTCAGCTATCCTGTTATCTAAACACAGCAGCACCATCCAGTCAAGGAATGATTGTGAACCCATTGAAATTTGTGGTCATACTGACAAAGATGGTCTCCCTGAACAACTTCATTCAGGCTTCTCTGAACTCTCTTCTGAACTAGGCCGGAACTTACCCATGTCCCACCCCTCCCTGTCCCACTGCTGGGCCTGCACAGCCCAGATGTAGCAAGAATCCTGCCAAGTCAGTTTAGAGAGAATCTCACCACCCTTGATATTTAATCACCCTGGCCTGCCTTTAGCAAGAATCCTATTAGGTCAGTTTAGCAAGAGTTTCCCCACCCTTGATATCTCCTCTTAGTACTTTTCCATCCACTGACCCCTCATTCTGCTCCTTGGCTCTAAATCCCCATGCGTCCTTGTAGCATTTGGAATTGAGCCCAGTTCTATACTGAGGTCTCTTTTCTCCTAATCTGTGTTTACTGCTTTAACTACTGTCTAGCTGTGATTCTCTTTAACCATATATAAATGTTAAGTCTATTTTTGTACCCAGAGTGCTGCTCACCACGGTACCTACTGTACTTAACACATGTGCACATTTTTATGAGTAAGTAACACAGAGAATGTGCCTTCTCCAGGCATTTGAAACACCTCACAACACTTTATATTCGGAAACTGCTTCCCCCACTTTCTCAGTGCTTCTACAACTTCACTTACTTTAAATGGAAAGAATTAAGTTTTCCTAGAAGTCTTTCTTCTTTCTGATACCTCTCCTTTCCCTATTTTCCCCACCTCCAAGCTCCTGGCAAACACTTTTCCACTCTGTGTTTCTAAGAGTTTGACTTTTAAAAGTTTTTTTAGATTCCAAAAATAAATGATACCATGCAGTATTTTATCTTTCTCTGTCTGATTTATTTCACTTAGCATAATCCCCTCAAGATTGTCACAAATGGCAGGATATTTTTTCATGGCTGGATAATGTTCCACTGTGTATATATGTCTCACAACTTCTTTATTTAGTCATCCACTGGTGGACACATAGGTTGTTTCCATCTCTTGGCTATTGTGAATAATGTTGCAACAAATATGGGGGGGTGTATATGTCTCTTGATATACCCAGAAGTGGAATTTTTGGATCATATGGTAGTTCTATTTTTAATTTTTTGAGGAACCTCCATACTGTTTTTCATAGCTGTACCAATTTACATTCCTACTAGGCCTCCCTTTTCTCCACAGCCTTGCCAATACTTATTGTCTCTTGTGTTTTTGATGACAGTCATTCTAACAGATGTGAGGTAATATCTCATTATAGTTTTGATCTGCATTTCCCTGATGATTAGGGATGTTGAGCACCTTTTCCTGTACCTACTGACCATATGTAAGTTTTCTTTGGAAAAATGTCTAATCAGAGCCTTTGGCCATTTTTTTAATTGGATTTTTTTTCTATTGAGTTGTATGAGTTCTTTATATATTTTGGGTATTAACCCAAATTATCAGATATATGATTTGCAAATATTTCTCCCATTCCAAAGGTTGCCTTTTCATTTTGTTGATGGTTTCCTTTGCTGTACGGAAGCTTTTTAGTTTGATGTAGTCTCACTTGTTTATTTTTGCTCTTGCTGCCTATGCTTTTTTTGTCAAATCCAATAAATCATTGCCAAGATTAATATCAAGGATCTTACCCTCTATGTTTTCTTCTAGGATTTTTATGGTTTCAGTTCTTATGTTCAAATCTTTAATCCATTTTTAGTTGATTTCTGTGTATGGTGTAAGGTAGACATCCAGTTTCATTCTTTTGCATGCGGTTTTCCAGTTTTCCCAGCATCATTTATTGAAGAGACCATCCTTCACTCAGTATATTCTTGGCTCCTTTGTTGTAAATCAATTGATCATATAAGCATGGGTTTATTTCTGGGCTCTCTGTTCCATTCAATTGATCTATGTCTGTTTTTATGCCAATATCATAATACTGTGATTACTGTAGCTTTGTAATATAGTTTGATAGGAATCTTTGTGGAACAGTTGCCTAAGTACCATCATAATTTCTAAAAAAAATATCTGACAGTCCTTTCCTCGGTCTATTCTTTACATCAAGACTGTTTGATTGGCAAATGATAGAGTATCAAGTTCAATGCCAAAGAGAAATGTATTGATTCACAAAGCTTAAAAATACCTGGCTAAGGTTAGCTTCAGACAGGGTTTTATCTAAGAGTTCAAAAAATGAAGGTCATCCTTCAGTTTCTCATTATCTTTTGGCTCTGCTTTGTACTGTGTTATTTTTATACTTTGGCTCTGCATGATGGCTTCTTTAAGCTCTAGGCTCATATTATTGTGACTATTGGCAATCCCAGTGCAGAAAAGAGAGTATCTTTTTTCGGTAACCCCTCAAACAAGTCCAAGGATTTACCATATTGGACAATTCTGAGTTACTTACTCATCAATGTAAGGATACAGTACTTCACTTGATCAGGCCTAGGATACGTGTTTTACTCCAAATCTGAAATATATAGATGAAGAATGGGTAGAAATGGTTTTCTTAAGAAATTGCAAGGTACCATTATTAGAAGAGGAAATGGATATCAGGTGATTAAAAAACCCAACTTATTTCCCCAAATTCTTTTGGGTCTCTGGGCTTTTTCAGTCCTTATATTCTATACCTGAAAATTCCTTCCCCAACTCTCTTTCTGGTGACTGCCTAAATATCCTTTTAGAACCAAGTCAAATATCCTCTCAAGGGTCGGAGTCTGCTTAAATGTCATCTTATCAGGGGGTGTTTACTTACTACCCTGTTCTGTCTACTTTCTTATTTCCTTACTCTAATTTTTTATTCTTCACAGCACTTTTTACCATTTGTCACATTATGTATTTTCTACATCTCCTTACTAGAATGTCAGCTCAGAAGGGGAGGAATTTTTGACTGCTTTTTACTGTTGTATCACCAGTGCCTAGAAGAGTACCTAGTACCTAAGAGGTACTCAATAAATACCTGTTAAATGAATGGATATATGAATGAACTTATCTCCTACCTCCTTAGTGCATGTCAATACCTACCTCCATGTCCTGTCAATACCTTGTATATATTTCTGTTCTGGTCCTAGCACACTGCACTCTACCTACAGGGATAAGTGTATCCCTGGGTGGCCTAACCAAACATTTGCTTAATTGTATCAATCACTCTCTCTACTTTTGGAGCTCTAAGTCTTCATGAATTGTGCTCCCACTAAGTACTAGGGCATCTGTTTTATATTCAGTTTTCTTTTCTTTTTTCCTTTATTTGGTTGTGCTGGGTCTTAGTTGCAGCAGGCAGGCTCCTTAGCTGCAGCTCGAGGGCTCCTTAGTTGCGGCTTGCCAGCTCCTTAGTTGTGGTACGTGGGATCCTAAATTGTGGCATGCAAAATCTTAGTTGGGCATGCAAAATCTTAGTTGCAGCATGCATGTGAGATTTAGTTCCATGACCAGGGATCGAACCCAGGCCCCCTGCATTGAGAGTGTGGAGTCTTAACCCCTGTGCCACCAGGGAAGCCCCTATATTCAGTTTTCTTAATTGGTTTCATTAGTCTGACTGTCAGCATCTGGGAATGTAGACATTTCCCAATTACCCTTTGTTAATTTATTCATGTTCAGTTGGTAATTATTTATTTATTTTCCTAGTTTTACAGAGAAATAATTGACATACATCACTGTATAAGTTTAAAGTGTACAGCATGTCATTTGGTATTTGTTGAGGCTGTGTTAGGATGCTGGGATAGTTCAGGAGCTAAGATTATAAGAGAGAAGGAAATATTTCTACTTATGACATATAATCTCAATACTTAAGTATATTTTGGATTTATTCTAATCTCTCATTTAAAATAAACCACCATAACAAAACAATTATTAGCTTAATTTCCTGAGATTATTGCTTTTTCATAACCAGGTATGCTATATATTTTGCAAAAGAAAATTAGCCCTAAGAAGCCAGAAGACCTGCATTCTAGTACGGATTCTACTATGATTATCTTCATGGTGTCAAATACGGCATTTCACTTGTTTGAACCTTCCACCTTGATCCTCACAACCCCCCTGCTTCATTATTTTTACCCTATATAACCCCTGTCCTCATCTCAGTTTCCCTTCCTCCACCTTCTAACTTTTGCACCCTGTGGAGTCAACTTACCTGTGGTATCAATCTGTTCTTCAAACACTCATCAGATCTTCCAGCCTTAACATTAGCACTCAGAGGACACCATTTCCTCAGGAAGTTAGAGTCTGGAGAGGAGAGGCCTCCTTGCTTCATAATTCTATTTCTAAACCATTAATCTTTCACCTTTTTAAAAACATCTCCTCAAGGTTTATGGAATTTAGCACTTGAAATCTCTGTCTTGCTTCTGTGCCCTAGTTAGATGCTATCAACTTATTGATATCTTCTTTTGATTTATGGGAGATGCACACAGTTCAGAACAATTTTCACCTATGCCATCATCCTGGGTGTGCTCACCATCCATGTGAAAACCTTTCTTATGTGTTGGTCTTTATTGCATTATTCATTCAGGTGTTCATTCATTCAAAAAATATATATTGACAAGCCCTGGGAGTATTGCAATATACAAGACAGACAAGATCTCTAACCTCAAAGAGCTTACATTCTAGTAGAGGAGAGAGGCAATTATCAAATAATCATAGAAATAAATGTAGTAATGCTATTGTGATAAGTACATGAAATATGTGGTGATATAGAAACTGATAAAACACAGATTTGACCTCGTCAAGGAAATTAGGAGGCTTTTCTGGGGAAGTGACATGAGAACTGAGATGTGAAGGATGAATAGAAGTAAATGCCAGAAAGGAGAGAGGGAAGAGTATTCCAGGGAGAGGCAATTACATGAGAAATTATCATTGCAGCCTTGTGTGTGCGCGTGTGCACATTGGGAAGAGCGTGGTGCGTTCACAGAAATTAGAAAGCCAGCATAGCTCTTTATTTCTTGACTTTGTCTCCTCACATGGGTTCTTCCTGCAGAGCTGCAAGATGGTTTCCAGTAACTCCTGGGGTATAACATTCCTCTTTTACATCTAGTTAGTAAGAATCAGTTCTTGGTGGTCTTTTGGGATAAGGAGGCTCTTCTGTTCCAGAAGTTCTGGAAAACTTTCTTCGGGTCAATTGATTTATATGGGATTATGTACTCTTAACATGGAATAGACTAACTGGCTAAATTAGGGTATGTGCCACCTCCTAGAGTACTGGCAATAAAATAAAAAATAAACAAATGGGACCTAATGAAACTTAAAACCTTTTGCACAGCAAAGGAAACCATAAACAAGATGAAAAGGCAACCCTCAGAATGGAAGAAAAGATTTGCAAATGAAGAAACTGACAAAGGATTAATCTCCAAAATATACAAGCATCTCATGCAGCTCAATATCAAAAAAACAAACAATCCAATTCAAAAATGGGCAGAAGACCTAAATAGACATTTCTCCAAAGTAGACATGCAGATTGCCAACAAACACATGAAAAGATGCTCAACATCACTAATCATCAGAGAAATGCAAATCAAAACCCCAGTGAGGTATCACCTCATACAGGTCAAAGTGGCCATCATCAAAAAATCTAGAAACAATAAATGCTGGAGAGGATGTGGAGAAAAGGGAACCCTCTTGCACTGTTGGTGTGAATGTAAATTGATACAGCCACTATGGAGAACAGTATGGAGGTTACTTAAAAAACTAAATATAGAACTACCATACGACCCAGCAATCCCACTACTGGGCATATACCCTGAGAAAACCATAATTCAAAAAGAGTCCTGTACCACAATGTTCATTGCAGCTCTATTCACAATAGCCAGGACATGGAACCAACCTAAGTGTCCATCGACAGATGAATGGATAAAGAAGATGTGACACATATATACAATGGAATATTAGCCATAAAAAGGAACGAAATTGAGTTACTTGTAATGAGGTGGATGGACCTAGAGTCTGTCATACAGAGTGAAATAAGTCAGAAAGAGAAAGACAAATACTGTATGCTAACGCACATACATGGAATCTAAAAACACGGTTCTGATGAACCTACTGGCAGGGCAGGAATAAAGACGCAGACGTAGAGAACAGACTTGAGGACATAGGGTGGGAGGGGAAGCTGGGACGAAGTGAGAGAGTAGCACTGACATATATACACTACAAAATGTAAAATAGACAGCTAGTGGGAAGCAGCTGCATAACACAGGGGGATTGGCTCAGTGCTTTGTGACGACCTAGAGGGGTGGGATAGGGAGGGTAGGAGGGATGCTCAAGAGGGAGGGGATATGGGGATATATCTATACATAGAGCTGATTCACTTTGGTGCACAAGCAGAAACTAACAAAACATTGTAAAGCAATTGTATTCCAATAAAGTTATTAAAAAATATAAATTAGGGTATGTGGGCAGTTTCACCCCAATAAGACTTAAATGGGAGGAGAGACTCCCCCAATGGGAATTAAGGCTATTGTTAGTAGGAATAGAGGGGACAACTGCTGAGAGGTCACTAATAAATGTCCTCCATAGCCCTCCTTCTTGGTACTCTTCAGAGGAAACTTGAGCATTGATGGTCAGTTCTGTGTGGTATATTTTAAAAGAGTTGATTATTAGGTGAGTCATGTTAAGAAGAGCCCTGAACAAGGTGACTGAAAAACTGCAACTATCTGAAAACAAAGACTTGAAGAAAATTGGTCTATTAATGTCCAGCATTACTAGTGGACATGGTATCAAGCTTCCAGTATTTTGAAGCATTGCCATTTACAGGAGGAAGAGTGTGCTTTCATGGCTGTAAAGACATAGCAAAGGCCAATAGGCAGTAATTTCATAGAAGTAAATTTTAAGTCATTGTAATAAGAATTTTCTCATAATTGAAGCTGTCAACAATGGAATGGGATCTTAGGAAACTGTGAGGACTGTAAAACTGGAAATGTTCATGTATTAATGCCAGGTATTATTATATAGGAGCTGTTGGAGAAGAGAGATTTATGGCTCACACAATGACTGTAGTAGTCAATGATTTATTCCCAACTGTGACCTCTTCTAAATAATCACTATGGTGGCTTCTGTGTAACACACTTTTTGAAAGTTCTTTTCTTCCATCGTTCAACCATAAGCCACTTATCCTTCCTTTTGATCTCTTTATCCCCTGCAGCTTTTATCTTCTAAATTTTGACCATTTTTGTTGGTTGTATTCTTCTTCCAAACCTTGCCTTTGAGAATGTAGCCACCTGAAAACTTCATTGTCCACTTTAAGAAAGACACATGGCACAGGACCCATGGTTAATTATAAATGATGGATTCTTGCTAGCCTAGAATACATATTAATCATTTTCAGTAGATGGCCTACATGCTGCCATGATTTTAATATATTCTGTGCTTTATCTTATTTACAAATACAATTAACTTAGCAAGGATAGTGTCTTTCTAGATATGTTGCATTATAAAATTTTCTAAAAAGAGTTTGCATGCATTTGTTGTAAAAGCTTTTTGAAATGAATCAAAAAGCATATTGCCTTAGGGCTTATATTGGCTTTAAGTCAGAGCCATTATTCTGTTATGTCTAAGAACTGATTAGCCCACAATTATTTGTTGAACTTCTGCTATAGGCAAGGGACTCTTTAGAGGATTCCATCATAAGCTAAAATACTTACGAAATGTATTCTAGTTGTTGGGAAAAGACAGATAAGTAGAAATTTGAAAAATGCATATATTTAGCCTCATTTAAAAATGTCTTTTGCTTTTCTCTGAACAGTGCTGAAAAAGCTATCTGGCTTTCATCATCAGTGTTTGGAAGTATTATGAAGACCAGGACAGACTAAACTATTTGTATTGGTGTTTGGCATCTGCTGCTCCATGTCTGTGTTTGTCTTTATTAAAGTAATTAGAGAACAACATGTATCTAAGTTGGAGAGTAGTTTATCCAAAAACTTATTCTGGAATATCTCTGAAAACATATATGACGCTCAATCCATAAATACTAATAGCAATGAGCTTGGGATCCTAGCTACATTTAAAATGTCCATGCTTCTGACATCTCTCAATGTCAAATAGAGGTAGATGTCAACCTTTGACAAATCTAGTAGACTGGTTCTCCTCTCTGTACTGATCTGTCACTCATCAATTAGCTACTCATACTTGACAGAGTGAGAAGATGCCCATTTGTTGGAATGAGAATTTCCTGTTTCCATTTTACAAAATGAATAATAAAAGCTGAACTTTCTAAGTGTCTGCACTATTTCTAAACCAACATCAAATTTTCTTATATGTTTGAAAGGAAAAAAGATCTCTAAGACAACATGTGTTCAACCAAACTGCTACACCTTATTCTAGAATAAAATAAATTCAAAAGCACTAGCATGGATTAATTATACCCTGTTTTGAAGCTGGTAATTGACAAATCTTTCACATGGGGTTCATTTGGTTTTATGAATGTATACCAAACTATAAATTTCAGTTCTGACAGAAACAAAACACTATTATGATTAAGTGTAAATCAGACAGATCCTGCCTCCACAGAACTCTAAATTCACCAGTTAGAACCCAGTACTCTGGCAATATAAAGTATACTCTAGGACTTTTTTTTAAGTGAATTGACTTTTTAATTGACTTTCTTTAAGTCAATTTTAGAGCAACTGAGGATATGATTCAGGTCCAAATATGGGAGACACCAAAGACAATGCAATCTCTCAGATCAAGAGCATATATTAGAAACTGAAGCCCATGGGACCACAGATCCATAAATACATATAATTGGTCATCCATGCCTTCTTTCCACTGAATTAAAATTTTTAGCAGTATAAAATTTGGGATTTTTAAATACAAAAATCTGGAGTTTGGGTTATCTGGGAAATCAGTAACATGTAGCTGAACAGGATTGTTCGTTATAGAAACTCTCCTGTTGGTCCATCTTCAATCAACTCACACAGTGTATGCACATGCTCCTATATCTGGTCCTTGATGAGCATTTGGAAACATGACCACTATCCTTGGGATGTAGGGTCAGGAAGGATGGGTAGCATATTGCATGTAGCACTATAGGACAATTCATCTTGCTGATGCTTCTGTGGTGGAGATGGTTCTTTAGGGCAGTTCCAACTGCCTTGGAATCACCTAAAGAAGTTTGTAAAGTTATTAATTTTTAAGTTTCACTCTCAGAAATTTAAAGACAGTATATACATCAGGATGGTAGTGGTGGGAAGTGGGGAGAGTGGGCAGGATCTGAATTGCATAAATTCTTCCCAGGTACATCTAATATTTAGGTTGGTAAGCTACTGTGTATTCAGCAATCTTACCATATCCTGATGCCTTAATTTGCACAAGGAGGTCAAAGATTATAAAGAAAGTCTGTAAATAGGAATTGGGCTCTCTGGGTTTTAGCTACTTGTTTACTAGTTATTATTTGTGGGACTTGGGCCAAGTATAGAACATAAGTCTCAGTAATTACACCTATAAAATGAAGTCAGGGATTTAAGTGTGCTATACAATGCCACCAAAATTCCTATGAAAATAAAAAAAAAACTTTTAACATGCAATTAAAAAAAATTAAAAGTTATCTATGAGAGAAAAACTAATATTGAGAGCTTTTGATAAAAACTGACATTGTTTTGATTTGAAAAGTTCTCTAAAGTCATGACACAAAAATATCCCATTGAAAAATCTTTTTCCTAACTGATTTGCCTGAGTGATTCTGGAACCATAAGGATTAGTAACAGGTCTCTTACATCTCTTCCTCCTTCAACTTTATATCAGAAAACATGATCAAACTGTACTTCAGCAGATTAGTATAGAAGCAAATACAACTGAAGAGAAAGACAAGCAAAGAAACTATCATCATGTCAAAATACATTTAAAAATAAACTACATTAAAAGACTTAAAAAGTCTCTAGAAAGATTTATAGGCTCTGTGAATATATTATTTGTTTAAATTAACCAAAGGCAAAGGAGAGTACTGAAGACTGAAAAATACAGTCAAGCTACAAGAACAAGAAGAAAAATAGGACTAAAGCAAGGAGGATTAAAATGTATTAATCCCTCCTTGCTAACACTGCAAGTGCGATGATATAGAAAATTATGAGTTACTCAGGGAGACACAGTCAGCGAGACAGAATAATTCAGTGTCCTTAATCCTCTCTCTTTTTTGGAACTGAGAACAGTCATAGATGGGGACACATGCATGTCACATCACATCCATTCCAGTTTTTAATTATTTAGATATTCTCCATTTTAAAATATCATGCTGTAAATCTACATTAAAAAATGAGCAAGCAACAACAGTACTTGAGAAAGAAACAACAACTTTGAACACAATACTTTAGCATCTAATTATTCAAATACAAATAAGATACAGTTTAATTAATATAAACTAAAGTACACCTAATATAAATTACAATACTCTTAAATTCTGCATATTAAAGAAAACAGGAAAAAAGTGACAACATTCACATCTCCTCATAGTGAAAAAAAAATGTTTTCAAATTAAGAGGACATGAATTTGCAATTCCAACCTTCCTATTTATTAGGTGTGTAACTTTGAACATGATATTTAATTTCTCTGAGACTCAGTGAAAATATTTTTGAGGTGGCCTGATAAAGGGGGACTAATGGAATTGGTGGTAACTATACTTACGAGCTTAAGAGACAGAACATGTTCTTACTCTGCTTTGACCTGTATTTTTCTCCCGTGGGAGTTTTTGAACAGAACTTAAAAATTTATAAATATATCGTATTTTCCTCATATATGAGTAGTAAAAACTTGCATTCTTTTTTGTCTTGGAATATTAGTAATAAACAATTAAAATGGTTCAACCTGCACTCCAGGTCCTTGTTTACCATTAATTATTTGTGGGACTTGGGCAAATCACAGTTAATTAAACTATCCATAATTTTGTATCTTGGACTATTGACAGAGAAATGTGGTGAGGACACTAATGGATGTGAGTGATATATTTAGCACCAACATGCATCTGGGAACTTTTATGGCCCTCCCAGGTGGTTTCTGTAGCCCACAAAATACCACTAGCCAATAATAAGATATCATTATTGGATGAAACATCTGAGAACAAAGCTTGCTAAAATGGGCACAAAATTGGAAACTGCATTTGTACATATCTTCTCATTCATGATAGCATGAGTTGTTGGGTAGACAGAGTCGTGTCTCATGTGAAAAGGAATTGACTAATTTGAATGAGAGTATAAATTATATGAACCTTGTCAAAATTAGCCTTGAGAAAATGTATTAACAGATTTCACAATGCCTAAGGGAATCAAGAGGCTAATAATATTTTCCAGAGATAACGTAAGTTAGAATTCTTCTGATAATTCCCTATGCTTCAGGTATAGAGACTACTATTTATCCCCATATATACATTCTTCAATGGTAATAAGACCACTGATTTTTAGCTGGACTCATGACTAGAAGAGTAAACACATTTCTCTTATTGTGGAATGGAGGTGAAAGTGTTGCTTGGTAATTTCCAGTTAAGAAAAGAGTCCCATTTAAGGCTTCCCTGGTGGCGCAGTGGTTGAGAGTCCGCCTGCCGATGCAGGGGACACAGGTTCATGCCCCGATCTGGGAGGATCCCACGTGCCCCAGTCCGGGAGGATCCCACGTGCCGCGGAGCGGCTGGGCCCGTGAGCCATGGCTGCTGAGCCTGCGCGTCCGGAGCCTGTGCTCCAAAACGGAAGAGGCCACAACAGTGAGAGGCCCGCGTACCGCAAAAAAAAAAAAAAAAAGAGTCCCATTTATAATAGCATCAAAATGAATAAAGTACATAATAATAAATTAAAACAAGGAGGTGAAAGATCTATACACTGAAAACTATAAGACACTGATGAAAGAAATTGAAATCAACAAAAATAAATGGGAAGCTAGTCCTTGCTCATGGATCAGAAGAATTAATGTTGTTAAAATGTCCATGATACCTCAAGTGATCTATAAGGAGAATGCAATCCCTATAAAAATTCCCATGGCCTTTCCCACAGAAATAGAAAAAACAATCCAACAATTTGTAAGGAATCACAAAGGACAGCAAATAACCAAGGCAATCTTGAGAAAACAGAGCAAAGCTGTATCATGCTCCCTGATTTCAAACTATATTACAAAGCTATAGTTATCAAAACAGTATAGTATTGGCATAAAATCAGACACATAGATCAGTGGAACAGAATAGAGAGACACAAACCCACATATATATGGCCAATTAATTTATGACAAACGAGCCAAAAATTCTAGAATTAATATTAGGCATTTATCACTATAAACTTCCCTTTTAGAACTGCTTTTACTGCATCCCATAAGTTTTGGCATTTTGTGTTTTTATTTTCATTTGTCTCAAGATATTTAAAAAATTTCTTCCTTTTTCTTGACTGACTGGTTGTTCAGAAGCATGTTGTTCAATCTCTACATATTTTGTGAATTTTCTAGTTTTTTTCCTTGTAACTAATTTCTAGTATTATACCATTGTGGTCAGAAAAGATGCTTGATATGACTTCAATATTCTCAAATTTATTAAAATTTGTTTTGTGGCTTAATATACAATCTATCTTGGAGAATGATTCATGTGCACTTGAGAAGCATGTGTATGCTGCTGCTGTTGGATGAACTGTTCTATATATGTCTGTTAAGTCCATCTGGACTAACATGTAGTTTAAACCCAATAGTCCCTTATTAATTTTCTGTCTGGGTAATTTATGCATTGTTGAAAGTGGAGTATTGAAGTCCCCTACTTTTATTGTATTACTGCCTATTTCTCCCTTCAGATCTGTTAGTATTTGCTTTGTATATTTAAGTGCTCCAATGTTGGGTGCATAAATATTTTAATTGTTATATCCTTTTAGTGAGTTGACTCCTTCATCTTTATATAATGAACTTCTTTGTCTCTTGTTACAATTTTTAGCTTGAAGTCTATTTTGTTTGATATAAGACTAGCTACCCCTATTTTCCGTTGCTTTCCATTTGCATGAAATATCTTTTTCTGTTCCTTTGTTTTCTGTCTCTGTGTGTTCTAGACTTTAAAATGTGTACATATTTTTTCTAACAATCCTAATAAGATGAAAGAACCATCCTTGGCTTTAATTTTCAATTTGATTTTTTTCTTTTGATTTTTTATTCATTAAATTTAACTTTCATATCTATTAATTTATCACTTCCACATATTTGGCCAATGTATACATATATATATATATCAATGTTCTTGAGGTGAGTTCTTAGTTCATTTTCCGCCAGTTTTTATTGTTGTTTAATAATACAATATTTATTGCTATGGATTTTCTTTTGAAAATGACCTTGGCTGTATCTCATAGATTTTGATAATTGGTTTTGTTATTTTCTAAATAGACAAATTTGGTTGTAGTTCCTCTTTGGTCTAAGAGTATTTGTAAGTTTTCATTCACAACTTGGATTACTATTTTCTCTGTGAGTGAGTCTATGTTTCTGTTCTACTGTTATTTCACATGGTGAGATCCTTCTTCCTTTCTCATGCAACCTTCCCTGACCTTTCCATCTCCCCTCCATTTCTTCACATCTAATTCCTTCCTGTTCTTTTTTCTCATAGTATATCACTATTACTTTCACTACCTTATTCTAATTATAGTTTTTATTTTATACTGTGATTATTTATAGGTGTGTCCAAGTCCTAGTTTGCAAATTCTTTTGGTGCAGGATAAATTTTTGATTTGCCTTGAACTTTAATAGGTTATAATACTGTGCCTTGTACAGAATAAGTACTTGGTAAATGCATAGGGGCTGAACAAATGCCTGTGTTTGAGTGTCAGAAAATACAGGATACAAAAACCAGCTGAACTGACCCAGAAATTTAGTGTAAAGAAATCCCAGCTTAACAGGTGGGTAGCAAATCCTGAAAACAAACAATGCCAAATTGGAATTGGAATACAGCAGGCTTCAAGGTTGCTCTCAGGAAGATGAATGAGGATTCCAAGCAATAAAAAGAGTGACAAATGAGTTGGATGATAGTAGTGACACACTGAAGAAAGCATATGCTTCCTCTTTCAAAAAGAATAAGTGAGACAAAGAGAAACTCCAGGAAAAAGTAACAGTTAAGTGTGTCTAAGAAAGTCATTGTCCAAATGTGAGATAAACTAAATAAGGGAAACTAAATAAGGGATGATTTTGAGTAAATAGTGAAATATAATTATAAAGAATCCATTTGACCTGTATGCTTGGGATCATTACATATTGATTAGTACAGGGCTGGTGATACTGGACCTAAAGTGAAGAAAATGGGATCTTAGCACATAAGGTAGATCTCCATTGAATTTATGAAGTCATTATACTGCAACTGCTGTTTATTAGTTTTCAACTCTTAGAATGCTTCTACAGACAAAGCATACAGTTAATTATGGCTATAGAACAGAACCTAAATGTTAGAAAGCCTTACAATGTTAGGGTAGAGATGTTGCCGATGGAAGGCAGGAGGTGGAGGGGACATATAGGTGAGGCCTCAATAGAAGGGGGTCAAGTATTAAATTCTTGGAATTAAATAGAGGGTTAGGCTTATTATTTAATTCAGAAGCGTTATCAAAATGAGAACTAAAAATCATATAATTAATCTTGTCGTTTCCAAGGGGGCTTAATATATAATACTTCTCTTCCTCACCTGGGTTCCTAAGTAATTGAGAAAAATAAGGAGAGGCAGGGAGAAGGCAAAATACCACTTTGGTTACTGGTAAGGTCTCAGGGTAGGATGTATGAGGCCAAATAGGCTTGCAAAGTGAACCTCAGTGTTGGACAGAACAGCCATCCTGCAGTGTGAGGTTAGGGCAGGTCTTTCCTCACAGCAGACAGCAGCAGGGAACTTCTGGGGAAGTACAGAAAAAGAAGGGTAGGATTAGGAGAGAACCATGCTTAGTTTATTCTCTCCAATTCTACCAGTTAGATATCTCTCTTCAGCTGGCATGGAATAAAGGCACAGAAAGTGGCCAGGAAAGCTAAAGCCAGGGTACCCCAAACACACAAAAGAAACCATGGTAAGTGGGAACTAAGCATTGTCCGCTCACCACCACAATCACCACCACCATCACCACCACCACAAGGGGTCTGAAAGGAAAGGGATGGGGGTAGTGGGGTGGGGTTGTTCTAAGTGAACTGATTCTTCACCTTTCACTTTGGGATACTGGTAGATATCATCTAAAATGAATAAAACAACAAAAAGCAAGTTTCCTATTTAGCAGTAAAGAGGTGTCCCTAAGAAGAATTGGATATTTAAAAATTAGGTTCATTCTAAAATGAGGAGGAGCAGGGTGGGTGGAAGATCATAGCTTTTCATTATAAGCTCTTCCATTTGATTCTGTTTTAGTTGCATGGATATCTTATTGTGGTTACAAAAATAAGGATAAAGTGATGTATTCTTGTATTAAGTTAAAATTCAAAATAACATTCCCCATAATAGTACTATGTTAGAATTAATAATAGAATTTTAGGGGGGCGGAGTCAAAAATGGCAGAGTAGGAGGATGCAAAGTTTGTGTCTCCTCACAACTAGGGCACCTACTAAGCGCTGGTCGGGGAGCTTGGACACCTAAGGGGATGGGAGGAATCCCCGCGCAACTGGGTAGGACATGGGGGAGAAGGAAATGAGGATGAAAACTGGAGGCGGGATGGGACTGGCACATCTGCGGGGTGGCTGGGGGAGGGGAGGGGTTCCCATGTTGTGAGGGGCCCACTCACAGTGAGGGGATCAGCAGCAACAGGGAGAGACCTTCGGGATCAGGATATTGGAGGGGAATGCGGCCAGCGTCTCCCCTGCCTGCTTGGGCCGTGGCAAGCCTGCTGGGGTCCCAGGCCTGAAGCTATGTCCTCTGGTGCCCCCTCTGGCTGCATGGGTCCTGGGGTGTTGGGGGAGAGTAAAAGTGGAGGTGGGACAGGATCGGTGCCCCTGAGGGGTGGCAGGGGAGGGGAGGGGTTCACATGCTCGAAGGGGCTGACTCACAGCGAGGGGATCTGCAGGGACGGGAAGAGACCTTCTGGGGATTGGGGGATTGGAGGGGAACACGGCCAGTGTCTCTACTGCTGGCTCGGCCCAAGAGAGTTTGCTGGGGTCCCGGGCCTGAATTTCTGCTCTCTAGGGCACCCTCTGGCCGCGGGGGTCCTGAGCCTCATTCCTCACAGGGCCTTTTCTGGCTGCACAGGTCCTGAGCCTAAGCCCCTCTACCCCATCCCCTAGCTGCCAAACGCTTCTCTAGCTGTGTGGGTTCTGAGCCTATGCTACGCTCACCCCTGCAAAGTCCTTTTCTGGCCGCGTGGGTCCTGGGCCTAAGACCCCCCAGGTATCTTCTGGCTGCAAGGGTCCCAGGTCTGAGTCCTGCTCCCCCTGGCACCACCAAGGCCTTTTCTGGTTTTTTGTGTGTGGTTCTGCTTTGCTTTGTTGTTTCATTTTCATTTTTTCTAAAATAATTTTTGTTTCTCTAATGTTATTTTATTTTTTATCCTTTGTTATTATTCTGCTCCACTTTGTTTGTTGCCTTTTTTTCTTTCTTTCTTTCTTTTTTTTTTGGCTATGCTGCACAGCTTGCGGAGTCTTGGTTCCCAGGCCAGGGGACAGGCCTGAGCTCCTGTGGTGGGAGTGCCGAGTCCAAACTGCTGGACTAGTAGAGAACTTCAGACCGCAGGGAGTATTAATTGGTGAGAGCTCTCCCGGAGGTCCTCATCTCAGCACCAAGACCCAGCTCCACCTAACTGCCTATAAACTCCAGTGCTGGATGCCTCAGGTCAAACAGCCAACAAGACAAGAACACAGCCCCCACCCATCAAAAAAAAAAAAAAAAAAAGAGATGACAAAAAAATATGTTACAGACAAAGGAGCAAGGTAAGAACCTACAAGACCAAATAAGTGAAGAGGAAATAGGACACCTACCTGAAAAAGAATTCAGAGTAATGAGAGTAAAGAACTAAAAGAACAAACAAACAGTGATGAACAACACAATAACATACAAGGAAATCCCCATAAGGTTATCAGCTGATTTTTCAGCAAAAACTCTGCAGGACGGAAGGGAGTAGCAGGATATATTTAAAGTGATGAAAGAGAAAAACCTACAACCAAGATTACTCTACCCAGCAAGGATCTCATTCAGATTCAATGGAGAAATCAAAAGCTTTACAGACAAGCAAAAGCTAAGAGAATTCAGCACCACCAAACCAGCTCTACAACAAATGCTAAAGGAACTTCTCTAAGTGGGAAACACAAGAGAAGAAAAGGACCTACAAAAACAAACCCAAAACAATTAAGAAAATGGTAATAGGAACATACATATCAATAATTATCTTAAACGTGAATGGATTAAATGCTCCAACCAAAACACACAGGCTTGCTGAATGGATACAGAAACAAGACCCATATATATGCTGTCTACAAGAGACCCACTTCAGACCTAGGGACACATACAGACTGAAAGTGAGAGGATGGAAAAAGATATTCCATGCAAACGGAAATCAAAAGAAAGCTGGAATAGCAATACTCATGTCAGATAAAATAGACTTTAAAATAAAGACTGTTACAAGAGACAAGGAAGGACACTACATAATGATCAAGGGATCAATCCAAGAAGAAGATATAATAATTATAAATATTTATGCACCCAACACAGAAGCACCTCAATACGTAAGGCAAATGCTAACAGCCATAAAAGGGGAAATCGACAGTAACACAATAATAGTGGGGGACTTTAACACCCCACTTACACCAGTGGACAGATCATCCAGATAGAAAATAAATAATGAAACACAAGCTTTAAATGACGTGATAGACTTAATTGATATTTATAAGACATTCCACCCGAAAGTGGCAGAATACACTTTCTTCTCGTGTGCACACAGAACAGTCTCCAGGCGAGCTTTGGAAAATGTAGGAAAATTGAAATCTTACCAAGCATCTTTTCCAACCACAATGCTATGAGATTAGAAATCAATTACAGGAAAAAAACTGTAAAAAAGACAAACACATGGAGGCTAAACAGTACGCTGTTAAATAACCAAGAGGTCACTGAAGAAATCAAAGAGGAAATTAGAAAATACATAGAAACAAATGACAATGAAAACACAACGACCCAAAACCTATGGGATGCAGCAAAAGCAGTTCTAAGAGAGAAGTTTATAGCAATTCAATCTCACCTCAAGTAACAATAAATATCTCAAATAAACAATCTAAACTTACACATAAAGCAACTAGAAAAGAAGAAGAAAAAAAACCCCAATGTTAGTAGAAGGAAAGAAATCATAAAGATCAGAGCAGAAATAAATGAAATTGAAATGAAGAAAGCAATAGCAAAGATCAATAAATGTAAAAGTTGGTTTTTTGTAAAGATAAACAAAATTGATAAACCGTTAGCCAGATTCATCACGGAAAAAAGGGAGAGGATTCAAATCAGTAAAATTAGAAATGAAAAAGTAGAAATTACAACTGACACTGAAGAAATACAAAGGTCTCTCTCATAAGAGACTACTACAAGCAACTATATGCCAATAAAATGGACAAACTGTAAGAAATGGACAAATTCTTAGAAAGTTACAACCTTCCAACCTTCTTAGAAAGGTACAAGCTTCCAACTTTCTTCCTTCTATTTCCATGAAGAAATAGAAAATATAAACAGACCAATCACAAGTAATGAAATTGAAACTATAATTAAAAATCTTCCAACAAACAGAAGTCCAGGAGCAGATGGCTTCATAGGCAAATTCTATAATTCTATCAAACATTTAGAGAAGAGCTAACACCCATCCTTCTCAAACTCTTCCAAAAAATTCAGAGGGAGAAACACCCCCAAACTCGTTCTATGAGGCCACCATCACCCTGATACCAAATCCAGACAAAGATGTCATGAAAAAAGAAAACTACAGGCCAATATCACTGATGAACATAGACGCAAAAATCCTCAACAAAATACTAGCAAACAGAATCCAACAACACATTAAAAGGATCATACACCATGATGAGTGGGATTTATCCCAGGAATGCAAGGATTCTCCAATATATGCAAATCAATCAATGTGATACACCATATTAACAAATTAAGGAATAAAAACATATGATCATCTCAATAGATGCAGAAAAAGCTTTTGACAAAATTCAACATCCATTTATGATAAAAACTCTCCAGATAGTGGGCATAGAGGGAAACTACCTCAACATAATAAAGACCATATATGACAAACCCACAGCAAACATTCTCAATGGTGAAAAACTGAAAGCATTACCTCTAAGGCCAGGAACAAGATAAGGATGTCCACCCTCACCACTATTATTCAACATAGTTTTAGAAGTCCTAGCCATGGCAATCAGAGAATAGAAAGAAAGAAAAGGAATACAGACTGGAAAAAAAGAAGTAAAACTGTCACTGTTTGCAGATGACATGATACTATACATAGAAAATCCTAAAGATTCCACCAGAAAACTCCTAGAGCTAATCAATGAATTTGGTAAAGTTGCAGGACACAAAATTAATATGCAGAAATCTCTTGCATTCCTATACACTAACAATGAAAGACCAGAAAGAGAAATTAAGGAAACAATCCCATTTACCACTGCCCCAAAAGGAATAAAATACCTAGGAATAAACCTACCTAAGGAGGCAAAAGGCCTTTTCTCAGGAAACTATAAAACACTGATGAAAGAAATCAAAGATGACACAAACAGATGGAGAGATATACCATGTTCTTGGATTGGAAGAATCAACATTGTGAAAATGACTATACCACCCAAAGCAATCTACAGATTCAATGCAACCCCTATAAAATTACCAATGGCATTTTTTTACAGAACTAGAACAAAAAATTTTACAATTTGTATGGAAACACAAAAGACCCCAAATAGCCAAAGCAATCTTGAGAAAGAAAAACGGAGCTGGAGGAATCAGGTTCCCTGACTTCAGACTATACTACAAAGCTACAGTAATCAAGACAGTATGGTACTGACACAAAAACAGAAATATAGGTCAATGGTACAGGATATAAAGCCTAGAGATAAACCCATGCACCTATGGTCACCTAATCTATGACAAAGGAGGCAAGAATATTCAATGCAGAAAAGACAGTCTCTTCAATAAGTGGTGCTGGAAAAACTGGACAGCTACATGTAAAAGAATGAAATTAGAACACTCCCTAACACCATACACAAAAATAAGCTCAAAATGGATTAAAGACCTAAATGTAAGACTGGACACTATAAAACTCTTAGAGGAAAACATAGGAAAAACACTCTTTGACATAAATCATAGCAAGATCTTTTTTGACCCACCTCCTAGAGAAATGGAAATAAAAACAAAAATAAACAAATGGGACCTAATTAAACTTAAAAGCTTCTGCACAGCAAAGAAAACCATAAACAAGAGAAAAGACAACTCTCAGAATGGGAGAAAATATTTGCAAAACAAGCAACTGACAAAGGATTAATCTCCAAAATTTACAAGCAGCTCATGCAGCTCAATATCAAAACAACAAACAACCCAATCCAAAAATGGGCAAAAGACCTAAATAGACATTTCTCCAAAGAAGACATACAGATGGCCAAGAAGCACATGAAAAGATGTTCAACGTCACTAATTATTAGAGAAATGCAAATCAAAACCACAATGAGGTATCACCTCACCCAGGTCAAAGTGGCCATCATCAAAAAATCTAGAAACAATAAATGCTGGGGAGCGTGTAAATGCTGCTGCACTATTGGTGGGAATGTAAGTTGATACAGCCACTATGGAGAACAGTATGGAGGGTCCTTAAAAAACTAAAAATAGAACTACCATATGACCCAGCAATCCCACAGCTGGGCATATACTCTGAGAAAACCATAATTGAAAAAGACACAAGTACCCCAATGTTCACTGCAGCACTATTTACAATAGTCAGGACATGGAAGCAACTTAAATGTCCAATGACAGATGAATGGATAAAGAAGATGTGGTACATATATACAATGGAATATTTCTCAGCCATAAAAGGGAACGAAACTGGGTCATTTGTAGAGATGTGGATGGACCTAGAGTCTGTCATACAGAGTGAAGTAAGTCAGAAAGAGAAAAGCAAAGATCATATATTAACGCATATACGTGGAGTCTAGAAAAATGGTACGGATGAACCTATTTCCAGGGCAGGAATAGAGATGTAGAGGTAGAGAATGGATGTGTGGACACAGGGAGGAAGGGGAGGGTGGGATGAAATGGGAGATTAGGATTGGTATATATACACTACCGTGTGTAACATGGATAGCTAGTGGGAACCTGCTGTATAGCAAGGGAGCTCAGCATGGTGCTCTGTGATGACCTTGATGGGTAGGATGGGGGTGGGGTGGGAAGGAGGTCCACAAGGGATATATGTATACATATAGCTGATTCACTTCGCTGTACAGCAGAAACTAACATAACATTGTAAAGCAATTATACTCCCATAAATAAAAATAACAGAATTTTAGCTGATCAGAATTCACCTTATTTCTTTTCCAAGATTTAATACAGATATGTAATGCTCTAATAATAGTAATGCTTTTGTAAAAATGAAAAAAATCCCCTAATATTTGTTATATGCTATGTGCCTTGCTGTGTGTGAAGAGATTCCTGTGCATGACTTCAGTTAATCTAGACAACACCTCAATGTCACGGATGAGGGACCATGTGACTTTCCCAAGTAACAAAGAGTGCTACAGCTAGGAATTCAGCTTGGTCTGACACCTAAGACTGCAATCTGAACCACCTCACTACATGCACCATATTCCGTCCAGACAACCCCTGCAACCTTTGGAGGAACACACTCATTGTGCAGAATAGTTGAATTAAACTGAACGTTGTCTTTTAAATGGCTGTGTTGGGGTATGACTTACACATGACGAAGTCCATTCACCTTCTTTAAGTGTATGTGGAGATCTGCTATGTTACAGATCACCTATGAGTAGAGGTAGACTTTCAAAATTAATTTAATGGCCTATGCTCAAAGAGTTTACAGTCTAGTTGGGGAAACAGGCACGAGTACAATTACCAAAAATATAGTAACACAGGTACGATTACAGTTAGAATAAGAGATATAAAATACTCTGCCAGTGCTAGAGTGAGGTTTCGAATTAACACTACAGATCTTATTAAACATCTGAATGAATAACTAAGTTGCGATTTTAATTTTCAATTAGAAGTCATCTGTCTCTTTAAAAGTGAGTAAATAAATCTCAGGACTTAAGGAACCAATGTTATTCTTAAAATTACTCAGAGGAAAGCATCAGTAATGAACATTGATATCATTTCCTTAGAACAACAAATATATTAAAATGTCCTTTATATTTTCCCACAGGCACTCAGATTCACAAAATAGAATAATATTAATATATTATGAAAATTTTCTGGTAAAGAAGGAAACTCCTTTGGTATATACTGATTGATGAAAATGAGGAAATGAATCCTCAGATGATTTTGAAATAAAACTTCATGAGAACTGAAACAAAATCTACATAAAGAATAAGAAAGCATCAAAGCTTAAAGAATCCATGCTGATTACAACTATTTAAATGTACTGAGTATATATTTACTATTTAGTATCAAATAGTAGATTTTCTGCGATTTTTTTGGTAAGGAGATCACATGTAATATTTCTGCTTGGGGACTAGATACCAAACCATAAGAAGTATCACATAATCCACAGAAAACTAGTTTTTAAGAAAACTCATTCTAGAATTTAGCATTTTCATAATTTTGATTTGGACTGAATGACAACTCATGCTGAAAGGATAATTATAAGAAAGGCAATATGTTTTAGATATTTTCTGATATTCAAGTTATTTCACACCCTTACTTTTGTTACTAGCAGTGTATAACAAAGGTTGTAATTCTAAATATCAAGTGAGAGCATCTAAAATGAAAAGACTTAACAAATTAATAATAAAAAGAAAAAAAGTATCCTTCCTAGTACTTACCCTGAGCAGCACCCTATGCTTTGATTCATATATATTATCTTATATGTCACAGTAATACTTGAGTAACACATTTATAATTCCACTTTATATGAGAAAAATAAGGCTCTATGTAGTGAATAAACATCCCCACGTTTATGTAACAAATATGTGGCAGAGCCAAGCTGTAAAGAGATTTCCCAGCCTTGGAGCCTATGTTACTAATTCCTATGCTGTACTTTTTGAGTAAATCCTGATTGGAATATTTGGAATTCTATTAACATTTTCTAATTTATGGTATATGTTCTTTCTGTGCAAGAGTTTCATAAGTTTCTGGAAGATATCTGGCAGCATTCTAATTTCCCTAGAAATTTGCATGTGGTGGCAGTTGAAGAAATCTGTCCTTTAAAAATATACTTGGACTGTGAGCAATTGGACACACAAAGTGAATTCGAAGAGCTCACTTCCCTCACCAAGGACATCAGGGAATTTCTCTGAGGTCCTGAATGTAGTCTTTGCCAAAGCACAGCTGTAGGTGCTTGGTGTGAATGGGATGTAGAGGGAGACTTTCCCACCAGGTTTTGCTATCATCCTCTCCTAGTTCAGGTGTGAAATAAACCAGGTTATGTGGATCATCAGAGCAATTGTTAAAGCAGCTGGTGAAAGAAATGCGTGGTTTACTGAGGGCCGTTCCTCCCTCAACCAAAGCCCCAGCCCTTCTCAGTCCAGCCCCCACCAGATTCTCTCCCTTTTATGTAAAAACCTGGTTAATGCCTTTTCCTCTGGGTTGTTCTGAGGATTAAAAGAGATCATCTATGTGAAGTGATTACTTCAGTGCTTGACACATAATAAGAACTCAAGAACTGTCAGCCATTTTTGTAATTAATTATGCTTCACAAACTGCTTTCATCCAGTCCCTTTAAATCCTGATTATAATTCAGTGAGGTAGGCAGTCTCATCCCCATTTTTCAAAGAACAAACTTGAAGCTCAGAGATGCTCCGCATCAGCTTATTCAACACAGCCAATCCTAAAACCACAATCTCTGAATAAAATCCCACATTTTTTCCTACCACATCACTAACATTTGAAAGAGGAACAAAACCTACTTTTCTGGTTAAGCTCTCATATACGTTGTGCTCCGCTGTGCTTTGCTCCAGCTCTCCTCACTGGCTTTGCTGTACCTCTCACTCTAGCCAGAAAGAAGGCTTGATCCACAGAGCTACTAAGGAATCCAAGTCATTTCCTGTTTTCATTGAGCTCTGATTACACCTTTGTCCTTGCTGCTTGAGTATTTGTACTGCCTTATATTTTCCACATTTTCATTTTCCAGTGAGTCTCTAATTTCCTTATATATATTTGGAATTTTCTCACATCAGTGACTATATCTGACAATTCTTTGATTCTCTCACAGTGCCTATTGATTGGCTGAGTCAGTCAGCCACACAGCAATTCAACAAATATGTCTACTTGTCTCCTATATGCCAAGGATGTGTTTCTTGATCGACTAGACAGATTCTCTGCTCTTATCCTAATGTGAGTTGGAGGAGACTAAAAGTAAATACACACATACATACATTGGAAAAAATCAGAGAGCTATAAGGCCTATGCTGAGAATTAAAATACAATGTGGTTGAGAATGACTGGGTGGCTGCTTAGTCTGGATGATGAACTCTCTGAGGTGTTGACTTTGAAGCTGACCTATGATTTGCAAGAAGGGACAGGTTGTAGATTCATTTTCGTAAACTGAATAATCTGTAACCACAAAGTAATAGATTCAGTCTGGAGGAGTTGAAAATCTGGTTCAAGATATAAATAATACGTGAATAATTCTTCCTTGGGTTCTTGTTAGAGGCAAGAAGCTTCAGGGAAGTTTTCAGATATTAACCATTCATTCACTCCCATTCACTGCTCTGGCATTGAGGTTATATTATAATAGAAAAAGGTGAAAAGTTATATTTTTATATAATTTGTTAGTTTATAGGCACTGTCAAAAGGACACACAGGGAAGGAACACACTTGACTTCAAGCAAACGAAAATGATAGGTTAAACAGTGAGTCTATCATCTCACCAAGTAAGAAGTCTAGAAGTAAGCTGTCAATGATTGGAGCAGTAGCTCTGTAATGTTATCAAGGATTTATCCTCTTTCCAATTTCTCATTCCACCATCCTAAGCATAAAGATTTCACCTTCATGGTTGTAATATGCTTGCCACATCACCAGGTATTGCACCTGTATTCCAAGCAGAAAGGGGAAGAGTAAAAGTTCTTTTTATTTAGAAGGGATGCCCTCCTTATGGACTAGAGTTTGTATCTCATTGGTTAGAGAAGTGGGGTTTCCATCTGCAGACCTTGCTATGCCAATTTTCATTGCTGTCCCAATCAAAATCTAGGTTTTATTAGTAAGTAAGATGGGGAAATAGATACTGTATAGGTTATAAAGGTGTGTGGCTATAGTGTAAGCACTGAAAGGTATTTTTTTTCTTTTTTGTACTGCAAGGGCCTGACTTAAACTTTGACTGACAAGGCACCCACTTCAAAGAGGCATCCACTTCAGTGACGACTATCTCGAATAATGTCATTGCAGGCCACATGACTAGATGAATAGCCAGGCTGCCTTCCCTCACTGAGGCTCCTTTGTTGTAGAGATCTTGGTTGATTTCAATAACTGATCATTTGGACCACTTGTTTTTTCTCTTCCTTTTTAAATTCCTGCTCTTATGTTTCAAGTTCACCAATAAAGAGGGAGCCGTACTCTTGACTCCCATAAAAAGCAGAACCCCAGGCCCAAGCGCTCTTTCTCTCTCTCACTCCCCACCACCATGTGGGCCCAGGTGTGCTGTGGAACTTCCAGGTTCTGTAAGTAATACACATTTATTTTTTCAAAGTTCCCTGATGGTTATTGCTGAAGGGCATCTGGCAATCATAACAAGAACCACAAGGACTGGTCCAGCCACAACACTGGTTATTGATAGGCTAAGACAGGCACAAAGCAATGGTACACTAGTGTTCAAACCTTGCTTCAATTCAGGTCATAGTCACATCCTGGCATCCAATGATAACATTAACCAGCTTTCTGTGAGCTCTGAGTGCTCATTTGTGTTTTGCTCAAATATCTGCTGCATACTAAGCATGGCACTAGGCACTGGGGATGAAAAGATTAATATGATACTGCAGGATGGGCATACATTTTTGCTAATATATTAAATTTGTTATAAATTTGACACAACTGCATTATTTACTCAGTTGTATTGTATATTAACTAGTGCTGGTGGGCAACTTTCCTTCCTATAAGAATATAACTTTAAATGAATTAAATAGCATAATATTAAATGCTAGTTAATACATTCAACTCAGTAAAACAATCCATTGTGAAATATATGTTGGAAGCAACAGCAGTATAAATAGACTCTGTGCATGGCTAAATGATCAAGAGAAACTGAAAATCGGAAACATCTATCTCTGTTCCTTGAATTCAGTGACTAGTCGCCTAGAAACGGGAATCATGATTGACATTACTAGGCAGCTCTCCTTTGAGTTTACTTTTAATAATCCAAACAAATTTACAAATGAGTTTCTCTGGGGAGAAGATAGTTAAGATTAAGAAATCCTAAAACCATAAACTATTTCAGGCTGAGAATTGTTTAAAGCAAAGAGGTATGATTGCAAATCAGCCGAGGAAGTAAGAAAAAGGAGGCATGTGCTAACCACTCTATATATATTCTCATTCTATCCCACACAAACCCATGAGGAATATAACCAGCTTATTGAATCAGGTCAACTTGGTAGAGGAAAACAGAAGGCAATTTTATTCTTTCTCCTAATTATCTGTTCAAATTTGCTCTCTCTTTCTCTTTTAATAGCTTTGTGGATACATAATAGACATACAAGAAACTGTAATGTTTAAAGTGTACAATTTGGTAAGTTTTGGCACATGTCACATACCTGTGAAACCACCCCCATGATGAAAATAATGCATGCATTCATCACTCCCTAAAGTTTCCAATTATTCATTGCTATTTTATAGAAATACATTTTGTATGTTTGATTTTTTACTCTGAAGCCTTGCTAAACTCACATATTAGTTCTAGTAATATTTTAATAGATTTTTTTTAGAATGCTCTATATAGACAATCATGTCATCTGTGAATAAAGACCATTTTACTTGTTCTTTTTCCAATCTGGATGCCTTTTATTCATTTTTCTGGCCTTATTGTACTGACTAGACAATGTGTAATATTTAATACATACTGGCAATGGAATCTTTGTCTCACTCCCAACTTAGGAGAAAGCATCTGATCTTTACCATTGAGCGTGATATTAGCCGTAGGTTTTTTATAGATACAAATATTAGGCTGAGAAAGTTCCTTTCTGTTTCCAGTTTGCTAAGAGTTTTCGTTAGGAATGGAAGCTGGATTTTGCCAAATGCTTCTCTGCATCTATTGAGATGGTCATACATGTTTTTTTGGTAGTCTTTTAGTATGGTGAATTATATTGATCCTCATATGTTAAATTTGCCTTCAATAACTGCTTGCAGTTCTGAAGGAACTGAAGGATGAATATCTGCTATTTCATTAATTCATGTACTATTTATTTCATGCCTCCTAAGAATTATGTACTATTTTAGGTATTGGGATCCACAGTGACTACAACAGAACAAAGTGTTCAGTGTGAGGGAGCCCATATTCTAGTTGGGTAGTCAACAAGCAAATAAACAGATATATAATCTGTTAAGTACTGGTAAGTTTTATTAAGAAAAATATAAAAGAGTAAATTAATGAGTATATTATAAGTGAGGCCAGTGTTCTTTTTATATGGGTTAGCCAAAAAGTTCGTTCAGTTTTTTCCATAAGATGGCTCTAGTAGCGCTTAGTTGTCTTCAACTTCATTCCAAACAATTTTGTTAGATTGTATTGTGACAGCTGTCATATCAGCGTGCATTAAAAAGAAACTTATCAAAATTGCGGAATTTTTGTGTAGCCATTTTAGTATTGAAATGGAAGAAAAAAAGCAACATTTTCAGCATATTATGCTTTATTATTTCAAGAAAGGTAAAAATGCAACTGAAACGCAAAAAAAGATTTGTGCAGTGTATGGAGAAGGTGCTGTGACTGACCGAACATGTCAAAAGTGGTTTGCGAAGTTTTGTGCTGGAGATTTCTCGCTGGATGATGCTCCACGGTCGGGTAGACCAGTTGAAGTTGATAGCGATCAAATCAAGACATTGAGAACAGTCAACATTATACCACAAGGGAGACAGCAGACATACTCAAAATATCCAAATCAAGCACTGAAAATCATTTGCACCAGCTTGGTTATGTGAATCGCTTTGATGTTTGGGTTCCACATAAGTTAAGCGAAAAAAACCTTCTTGACTGTATTTCTGCATGTGATTCTCTACTTAAATGTAATGAAAACATTCTGGTTTTAAAACTAATTGTGACAGTCGATGAAAAGTGGATAGTGTCCAATAATGTGGAACGGAAGAGATCGTGGGGCAAGTGAAATGAACCACCACCAACCACACCAAAGGCCGGTCTTCATCCAAAGGAGGTGATCTTGTATATATATGGTGGGATTGGAAGGGAGTCCTCTATTATGAGCTCCTTCTGGAAAATGAAATGATTAATTCCAACAAGTACTGATCCCAATTAGACCAACTGAAAGCAGCACTGGACAAAAAGCATTTGGAATTAGTCAACAGAAAATGCATAATCTTCCATCAGGATAACAAAAGAAAGACCACATGTTTCTTTGATGACCAGGCAAAAACTGTTACAGCTTGGCTGGGAAGTTCTGATTCATTTGCCATATTCACCAGACATTGCACCTTGGGATTTCCGTTTATTTTGGGCTTTACAAAATTATCTTAATGGAAAAAATTTCAATTCCCTGGAAGACTGTAAAAGGCACCTGGGATAGTTCTTTGCTCAAAAAGATAAAAAGTTTGGGGAAAACGGAATTATGAAGTTGCCTGAAAAATGGCAGAAGGTAGTGGAACAAAACGGTGAATACGTTGTTCAATAAAGTTCTTGGTGAAAATGAAAAATGTGTCTTTTATTTTTACTTAAAAACTGAAGGAACTTCTACCCAATAGAAGGTAGCCACGAAACAGCTATGATAATGATAATGTGATACTGAGGCAAATATCTAGATAAAGTTAGGGAGCAAGCCATTTGGACATCTGGAGGAAGGGACCTTTAGTCAGAAGGAACAGTAAGTGCTAAGGTGGCATATTTATGAAATTGCAAAGAGATCATTGTAGCTGGATTAGTGTGTGGGAACATATTCTTCCTTTATTAGTGCTACTGAAAGCAAATACAAATTGAAGACAGAAATCAATTTAACTCTATTTAAAATTCAAAGGAACATCATTTTACTGATATTCCAGTAAAATATTCAAGTTGACAATATAAATATATTGATATGTATTTATTGCTTCTTCCTAATATTGATCTCATTTTTCTTGGTTTAAAGTTGAGACATAGAAAGATGAATGAAATGACATTAATTAATTATTTAATTTATTAAACAATATAAATATGTCCAAGTTTATATCTGGATTAGTCTTGGTCACACATTACTATGTAATCTCTAATAATGTTTTATTATGAAATTATTCCATGTGAACACTTAAGTTTTACTTGTCTGATATTATTTTGTTATTTAATAGATCTGATGCTTCAGATTTCAACTACCAAGGCTACTGGAAGCATTGCCTTGAAGAAAGATTGCAAATTAATGGTTATTCTTTTCACACATTCTTTCTGCAGAAAGAATTTTTCAGAAACATGTTTGGAGAATGGGAAAAGCTGCTGAGGACAAATAAGTATAAGTGATGCTGGTTTAAAAAAAAAACTAATTATTTTTCTTAGCTGTGGAACTTTTAGGTGTTTATGAAATGCTAAAGTAGATTGTGAATCCCCAAGAGGAGAATATCCCACTGACATCAGAAAACCTACTACAGTAATAGCTCAAGGAAGTTGTGCTCACCAAAGTTAATCTTGAGAAAATCTGTCCTAAAAAAAGACACTTTGGCTTGTTGAGTTCTTTAAGTTGATGGAAGTGGTGAACAGCTGGGGTCTGCTTGGCACACCACGGGATCACAATCAAAAGGTCGGAAATGATACCATTAAAAAATTATAAGCAGAAGCTTATAAATTTTTATCACTCCTGCCTTTAATTAACCTTTAAAAGCTATTCATGTAGGAAAGCATAGGTCTTGGCTTTTGAAGAAAGCAGGGTTTAATACAGCTGTGTTTTCTAATGAAGGCCCATGGATGCCTCTCATGCAGTGTGGCTATCACATTTCAAGTATCTACAGTACTGTGCCTAATCAAAGTACCACTAAGAGAGTTTCAAGATGGGCATCAGTTAGAAAGATGGTACTTTGATTTCTTAATTATATTTCATATACTCTCAGACATTTTAGATATGATTATTTTTAGATATGATTGATATTATTAATCATATCTAATTATTATTTTTAGATATGATTATTTTTAGACATGACTAATATAATTGCATTATCAGTCAGATAGTCCAGTTCCAAACTATGTCAGGCTTTGTATAAACTTAGAGAACAAATGTTCAGCAATGAGAAGCATAATTTGTCTTCAAGGAACCAAACAATTGAAAAGGAATAGTGTATTAGTTTTCTATTTCTGTGTAACAAATTAGCACAAGCAAAGGAGTTGAGAACAACACACATCTATTGCCTAATGGTTTCTTGGGTCAAGAGTCTAGGCACAACTTAGATCAGACCTCTGCTTAAGGTCTTAATCAAGCTGTTGGCTGGGTTGGTGTCCCATCTGGAAGCTCATATGGGGAAGAATACTCTTTCAAAGTCACTTTGGTTTTGGCAGAATTCATTTCCATGGGGCTGTAGGACTAAGGGCCCCTGGTTTCCTGCTGGTGGTCAGCTGGAGGCTAGCCTTAGCATGAAGAGGGATCATGTGAACCTCCTCAAATCCAGAAAGAAAAAGTCTTTAGAGAAATCCTTCTAGCAAGTTGGAATCCTATATAAATGTAACCCAATCACAGAAATAGCATCTATCACCTTTGTTCTATTCTGTTGCTAAAGTACAGATCCTGCCCACATTCAAGTGTGGGGATTATACAAAGGTATGAACTTCAGGAGGCAAGAATCATGAAGCGTCACCCTGGAGTCTTTCCACCACACAGAGCATTCATATTCATGGTTAATTTAGACCATTAGATGGACTATCAATCTAGTCCATGAAAAAATATATGGGCTTTGGAGCCAGGTAGGACCAGGATTGAAACTTGGCTTCAGCACTAATTGCTGTGTGCCCTTGGGTAAGGCATTTACTATCTCTGTATGTTGATTTCTTCATCTGTAAAATGGGAAGAGTTACTGAGAAAATAAAATCAAATGAGATAATGTTTGCAAAGGGCTTATCATAGTGTGTAGCATGGAATGAGTGTTCAATAACAATAGTTGTTTATAACAGTAATACTAGAAAAAGTAGTATTGTGGTGAAAATAATAACTCCCCTACCATTGACTGATTGGTAAAACAGAAGTCTATTTTCCTTTTGCCTTTAGCATATGTTAAAATATATTTGATATATATTTCATATTTATTCTTTTGCATGTAACAAATATAAATTATAATTCTAAGATTCATCTATCTGTTGTGTGCATCGGTAGTCCATTAATTTCTGCTTCTGTATACTATTCCATTGTGTGATTATATTTATCATAGTATATTTGTCTACTCACAATATGCTTATGCATTCTCTGGTCAATCGGCATTTGGTTTGTTTCCAGATTTGTTTTTTTTTTTAACTCTTATTAACAGTGCTGCTATTAACAGCAAGGGAACAACACAGGAAACGGATGTGTGCTCAGACCTCAAGAACCTATATGTCCTTCTCTAATATAAACCATTTGAAAATGGAAATTCATTCACTGAATATGTATTAAGCACCAAGAAAAGTATAATATACTAGTGACCAGAGGCAAAACACTGCTTTCAAGAACTAAGAGTTTAATGGGGGAAACAGGCAGATTTTAAAAGGTGTCTGGATAGGGGGTCAAGTCTTACTCTGATATGGTGACCAGCTATCCTGGTTTGCCCTGTTCTGGTTTTAACACTGAAAGTCCCATCTCCAGCAACCCTTTAGTCCCAGGCAAACATGAGACTTGAGGCATGAGACATGTCTTTAAGGACATCCATGATACTGTTTAGAATAGAGCATGCATAACGGATGCTAGTCAGTAAATAATAGGTGGCTAGTAGAAGGGACATCTAACACATCAGGATAGGGTCTAAGTCAGTCAGAGAAGGCTTCCTGGAGGAGATGATACGTGATTAAGGAATAGGGAAGACAAATAATATTGTTGGGCTAAAGAAGGGAATCAGGAAAAGGATTCTAGGCAAAGGAAGTATTGTGGAGCAAGTAAGTGTTAAGTAATATTCAAATGCAGGGAATCAACAGTTCATACTGTTGAAACATAGACTGTGTGTAGGAAAGAGGCAAGAGATGCAGCTAGAGTAGTCAGCAGTAGCCACAGTGACAAGACGTGTCAGTCATACTAAGTAAGGACATTGGACAGGGGAGCAGGATTGAGTGGTAGTGCTGGGACCTAGGATCAGATTTGTCTTTAAGACACATCACTGTAGCAGGGTGGAAAGGGACTGACCTGGGTGCTGGGTGGTTGGTGTATTACAGTTCTTTGTTTCCCCATAAATTGCCTAGAGAGCTATGTAGCATTTGAGTCCCTGCACATTGTTTAACGTTTGAATAGAAATTAGCAATAAAAGCAATACAAAGTAAGAAAACAACGACAACAAAAACCCAAACTACCAAAAAGCCTTAGCCTCTTTTTGCTAGATGGGTGAAACAGGCATGTATGTATGTGTGTGTGTATATATATATATATATATTTTTTTTTTTTTTTCTTTTTCCAATTATGTTTTGATAAACCTAGTTAATTAATACTCTGGGCTCAAATTTAAAAAGTTACTTTCATGTAACTTCTATGTTACTTTCACTCAGCATACTGTAGGGGATAAAATGAAAACAGCAATTTCACCCAGATATGCACACACCTATAGGCAAATACCCAAAATGGCCTTGGCCATAAAATGTGTCAGTGGCACCAGGACCCATGAAACTAGTAGTCATGGCCCTGTAAAAACCAGTGTTTCTTTCTTTTTTTTTTTTTTTTTGCGGTATGCGGTCCTCTCGCTGCTGTGGCCTCTCCCGTTGCAGAGCACAGGCTCCGGACGCGCAGGCCCAGCGGCCATGGCTCACGGGCCCAGCCGCTCCGCGGCATGTGGGATCCGCCCGGAGCAGGGCACGAACCCGTGTCCCCTGCATCGGCAGGCGGACTCTCAACCACTGCGCCACCAGGGAAGCCCCAGTGTTTCTTATAGGAGGATGAATGCTGGTGTGACTCACAGGCATGTTGGAAGTTTTACTAATCCCTGGCATCCAGAGTGCCGAAAGAATCTGGCAAGGTCCCTGACAAAGCCTGACTCAGACAGGGAACCTCTCACAAAGATTTCATAAAACCCATCACTTTATTATCTCCTAGAATCTCCTCCCAATTCCTCCTCTTTCCATCACTGTGACAATGCCTATAAAAATGAGCCCAAAGAGAGATTTCTGGAATTTATCTTGCCTGGGATCCCTATCTCATCCTGTGCTTTACAACTAAACAGGACATACCCAGACTCCAAACTATGCCACATTAACATCGTACAATCTAAATGACCCTGACTTTATGTGCCAGGTTGGTGAAACAACCTTCCCCTTTTCTTATCTTTACCTTGCTCACAGAAGCTGAAGCCGGCTGGACAGAAAGATAAACACAGACCCAAACACTAGTCTAAATCACCTTCTAAAGTGATTAACTGGGAAGAATTGAAATCTTCTAGGTTTGCCTGTAGGCTCTTGGCCTAACAGAGAAAGGGAATGGAAGCAAGTTTCTATCATCTCAATTTACTCTGCTTCTGCTGAATATTAGTTTTTTTGTAATACCAGCCTTCTGCAAACTTAACATTTTAATATTTTTTAATAATGTAAAATGGTGTGAATTCTTGAGTCAAAGAATAGAAAATATCTGGTGTCTTTGCAAATGTTTTACATTCGTATTATGTATACATTGTACATAGTATATTCAAAGTATGACTCTAAAGCAAGGTGACTGTGACCAACCAGAGGAGCATGTTTACTTCCTGGTATTGCCTCACATGGGACCAGTCATTCCTTTCCTAAGGATACTGCCATGGGATGAAACATGGAAGTCAACCACAGAATGTTTCAGAGACTAGTTCTGCATGTTTTTAATGATGAAAAGCTTAATATCTCAAAGAAGGATTTGGTATTTGTAAACAACCAAAGACCATTCATTCAGAGCAATTTTAATTGAATAAGATAGGTGACCACTGGGAAAGAACTCTATGTGGGGCTTATATGGAGATGAGAGTTTGATATGAAATGATAATTCATATAATTATCAAAAATAATTACCAAAGATAATTATGAAGATAATTACCAAAAATGAACTGCATAGAAATTTTGACTAATGATGGTAGTGTCGGAATGAGCACAATATATCTCTAGTGACTCTAAGAGAAAATACTTAACATATAATACAGGTCTATATGTTAAAAGCATATTTCATTACTTATATAGACACTTTTATGCTATGTTGGACATACTGTTCTGTGATAGTTTTTCTGCTTGCTCTCTTACAAGGATCATACACCATAATCTAGCAATAGTTATTTTTATCAAGGAAATTATACTCCACATATCCAAAGGTCAAGAAATGAATAGATTAGTGTAAACTCTTTTTAAAGAGAATAACTAAATTACCATATAATTGGGTGATTCAGAAACTGAATTAGGGCTTGTTAAGTTAGTATGAGCTTGGAAGATTTTACATAATTGCTCTATGATTGTGATTCTGGTTTTCTAAAATGGAGGAAATGTGAAAGATTTTATAATAGTCACCCTCAAGGAAAGGTACATTTTCTTATTCCTTCTTTTTTTTTTTTTTTTTTTTTTTACTGTTTTCAAGGTCATCATAAAATTCAATTGCCTTTCATTTGTGTTAAGAACTTCTGGGTATTATTATTTTTAGAAAATTCAGAAGCCCATTTTTTTTCTACTTTTGTATATGATAATTACATTGGTTTTAAAGTTGTTAATAATGAAAATATTTAAAACAATATAGATTAGTTTAAGCAATATTCTTCTGTGCACAAAGCATTTGGCACTAAATTATTAATAAAATATTCATATAGTATGTAAAATTACTGGAAGTCTTTCAGATAACTTTTCTTATTTTATCCTAATTGTACTGCTATTATAATTTACTTTAAAGTTGAGGAAAATAATGCTTGACAAAGTTCAATGATGCTGTAGGGTACAAGGCCAGTTAACAATGGAGTCCAGACTAGAAGCAGGTACAGGCCTGTACGTCGGTTTGTGGTTTAGGGCATTCTTCAGTGACCCCATCTATACCCAAAACTGTTTCCTTCTCCTTCCTGCCACACCTCTGAGTTATAAACTAAAGACAAGCTGAGCTTGAAAGTTATTTTTTATTTACTCCCTGCCTCTGTCACCAGCAAAGCCCATTAATGATTCTCAGGAAATAAAAATAGAACCTTGGTAATAAAGTCTAACTATTTTTATTCTTTTCCTTCATGCTTAGTCTAGTTTCACTTGCTCACAGGGTACTGCATGCAGAGGCCCTGCCCCTTGAGCTTCAGACCAGAGGTACCCGTGGGAAAGGGCTGCTGTGGGAACCTCAGCTTGGAGCCGTGTTCAGAAGCTGTGCATGACACTGCAATTCAAGATGGCGATTTTCTCTACGTCTGTCTCTATTTCTGCTTTGCCAGTAAGATCGTCTGTACCAGTTTTCTAGATTCCACATATGTGCGTTAATATATGATATTTGTTTTTCTTTCTGACTTACTTCACTCTGTATGACAGTCTTAAAACAACTTTGTAAAGCAACTATACTCCAATAAAAATTATTTAAAAAAAAAAAAAGATGGTGGCATTGGGCTGTGTGCAGAGATGCTCTGCCCGGCACTGCGATCTGGAGCCTGAGCAGCACAGCTGCACCTGCCCTGCAAGAACTCCACCCCCTCCCAATGAGGAGAACCTTAGAAAGCAGCCCTGCCAACTGCCTGTGGGGGAAAACGTGTCTCCTAGATCGCCAACTCGCACCTCTATAAAATGATTTTTGTCCCCCCCCCCCTTTTTTTTTTTTGCCGTACGCGGGCCTCCCACTGCCGCGGCCTCTCCCGTTGAGGCGCACAGGCTCAGGACGCACAGGCCCAGCGGCCATGGCTCACGGGCCCAGCCCCTCCGCGGCACGTGGGATCTTCCCGGGCCGGGGCACGAACCCGCGTCCCCTGCATCGGCAGGCGGACTCCCAACCACTGCGCCACCAGGGAAGCCCCTTGTCCGCTTTTTTGAGTTGTCTCTGCTTCCTTACAATGACAATATAATCCCTCTTTTAACTGTCTTCTGGAAAAAAAATCATTGAGATACCCAATCACTGAATTGCCTCTGCTTCTTCATAGCATCCAACCCACTTTCCTAATCTGTCCTCAGAATTGTCCAGCACTAGCCCAAACTCTGTGAGAAGCCTCTCCCAGCTTCCCTTTACTACGATGCCCCCTGGGCATCTTCTCTTTTGCTAAAACAGGCTAAATAAAATAACTTTGTACTTTCGTGTGATTATAGGGGTTTTCCTAGTATCACTTGATTGGTGAGTTTGGCAGATGTCAAAAATACAAGACTCTTTAATGAAGTCAGAATATCCTCAACAATATATCCAGAGTAAATAAAATAATTTTCATATATGTCAGTTCCTTACAAAACTCCTTAATTTAGGCCAACATCATTATCGCTACATTATAGCAATGATGTAGTTAGAGTGAAAGTTTTAAGATGATCTGACTTAATCCAGAGAAGCATTTATCTATACTTAAAAAGTTCCTTAAGAAAACTCAAGGAAACCTTATGAATTTTAGATTTATTCAAAATATTTTGGGGAGAGTTTTTATAGTTTAAAATATATCAGCCTTTTAAAATTTCTCTTTATAACAGTATAACCAACTTTTCAGATAATTATAACCTGGTAACCATTATTTCACAATGGGCTTAAATCAAATTTTCAGTATGCACTGAGGCTGGAGGACTTATTCCAAGGACTTTACTGAGATAAAAGTATTTTTAGAGTCAAAAAAACCTTACCAGTATTCCTAGATCACAAGAATGGATTCGAAATAGAAGCTATTTGAGTCCTACCATAGGGGAATCAACAATACTATCGCATCACCCTGGGAAAAATTCATAGAGAGCTAATTGTTTCTTCAAGGTTACATATAGGCCTGGTTTTCATTTGAAGCTTATTTTTATTTTTTTAAGTGGTAAACCATAACATCTGCCATATTGTTGGGAATGTAAAAAAAAGAGTACAAGTTTTTAAAAAATGAGTTTCTCCAAAATCCAGAAATATTACTCCTTTCTACTATTGACTGAATTTCATTCTCATTATGTAATTAATGAATTCTGCCCCTAAATCAAAAGTTTTTCTTATATGAGTTATCCATCAATGACAAAATTCTTATTTTCACAAAAATTCAACTCATATCATTGATTTAAACAATTCACCATTCTGTTTGGGACAGTAAAGAGAGGGTGAACCACTACAAAATAAAGAAGCCTTGGGAAAATGGAGAGGCCTGTTAATTACCCAGACACTAAAATTGAAACTAAAGTAATGGGCATTTGGTTTTTAATTTTTAAAAAATGATTCACACTTCTCAGGCTCTCTGCTCTCTATAAAATACTTGCTAGGGTTTTCCATCTGCCTATCCTTTTATCTCCATGATGTTCTAAATATGAATTTTCTGGCTTTAAAGAACAAGTTTCAATGTCAAAGCTATTTTCTACAAACACATTCAAACTTTGTTCCAGTATCATGTTAGCACTTTATGGATATATGCAATCTCTTCAGAGGGAGTATAACACAAATATGATATTTTCATTCCAAAACTGAATTCTCAAAAATATTCTTAACCTACTTGGGTGAGAAATCAATCCCTGGACAAACGTCTTTTTAGTCAAAACGGTATATATCAATATCCAAATTTGGAAGCTAGTCTTACATACAACTTTTATAAAACAGGAGAAATTTTTGCTTTGGTATTAAGATGATATTATAACCAGGGACCTAGAAATACCAAAATCCTGTCTCTGACCAAACAACACTTTCTGACAAAGCTCTGGAGGGAAATGTATGCATAAGAAACAATGAGCAAAGAAAACAAGGGTAACACTTTTTAAATTTCCAGACTGGAGACACAAATTCCAGTGCAGTAAACCTTAGTAACCTGGGCCATATTACACACAACATCGCTTTTCATAAGCTAGCAAGTACCTGATGGCATCGTCAGCATCCGGGAAAGGTAAGTTTAGATATTCATACATTTGTAACCTAAAGAATGCTATTTATTATAAAATTCAGTGTGGAAGGGTCTTTCTCCACAGGGAAATCAGGGAGTAGCTATCAGGAGATGGGTAAATGGATAATAGAAAAGCAGAGCAAGAGTTGTGGAAATAATCAGCCAGTTGTACCAACTATGAAGAGAAATGATATCTCAGAACTCAGTGTAATGCTCACTGCTATTTCCTACCCTGTTACTTCGGAGAAAATCCTATAAACCATGAAGAAATTAGAACATTTTATGAAAACACTTGAAACAATTTCACATTTAATTTGTTATTTTGTGGAATCTAGCATTATTTTGGGCCTCCAGAAAATTCTTCAAGCATGTGATGAAAATGACACATCTACAAAATAGCTGGGTTCAATCTCTTCCGAATTTCTTGTTTTTTAGTTTATTTTTTATTGAAGTAGAGTTGAATTACAATGTGTTAATTACTGCTGTATAGCAAAGTGACTCAGTTATATATATACATACATTCTTTTTCATATTCTTTTCCATTATGGTTTATCACAGGATATTGAATATAGTTCCCTGTGCTATACAGTAGGACCCTGTTTATCCATTCTGTATGTAATAGTTTGCATCTGCTAATCCCCAACTCCCAATCCAACCCTCTCCCATCTTCTAAATTTCTACTACAGTTAAAATACTTTAGAGTTACTCACTGAGTATTTATTGAGACAAAATTTAATATTGTTGTTTTGTTTCCTTAAAGTGAGAGGGCTACTTAAAATGCTTTAAATCCTTAGAAAGATCTCTGGAGTATTAATAATTTCTGAGGGATCTTTTCCCCTTTATTAACATTTTAAAACACAGAAAATACTACCATAGAGTCTGCCACATAGCTTGTTATTTATTAAAAGCCATTTGAAGACAGTCTGTTCAGTGAAGTGTTCAATGACATTCAAAAATGTTTTCAAACCAACTTGACTACCTTGAATAACTTGATAATTCACTCTGTTGAAATAAATGGCCTATCAAAAGTCAAAGTTTGTGCATATAAACATAGCCCGTATGAAAGGATGAGAGCAAGATGGCTGTCTATTAATTTATGCTTCTGTGCTTCATTACTTTCTCATGATGTTTAATATATATATGTGTTACACATATACTTACCTATTCAAATGAGAAGAGTTTGAGAACTCTGTAGGACTATGAGTTAGATATATAATGCCTTGTACTTACATACGTAGAAGGGCTTTGCATTGGTTTTTCCAGAGTTTTATTTACTGGTAAATTTCCCCTTTAACTCTATTTTTAGAATTCCTAATTATCAATTCACATATAACCTCTATCCCACCACCTCTCCCAGTCTCTAATATAGACTCATTTTATACCACTTTCATTTTCACAGTGGGACATGACATTTAGTGGCTTGAGAACACTAACTGAATTGGAATGTCATCCCAATGTGTATAAAGATACCTACAGCAGCAGGATGACATGAATCAGAATAAATAAGAAATTACAAAGGTCAGTCAGAATGAAAGCCAGAGTTGGTAAATAAAAACACTATAATTCCCAGAGATAAAAGAAACACAAAATAGGAAAACAATAATTTTCTAATTTAAATCTCCAGTCTAGACCTTTCACCTGAACTCCAGACTCATATACCCAACTGCTCAACATTTCTACTTGTATCTATCCTAAGTAGACTTAATGTCCAGAACAGAACTCCTGATCTTCCTCCTATGACCTCTTTCATGTAGTTTTCCTTGTTCTAATTATGGGAAATTCCATCCTTGGAATTGCCCAGGCCAAATTCTTCGGAGTCATCTTTGGTTCCCCTTTTTATCACATACTCTTATTAAATCCATTAAGAAGTCCTTTTGTTCTAACTTCAAACAATATCCATAATTTGACCACTTTTAAGCACCTCCCCACCATTTCTATCTCCATCTCAGCCACCATCAGCTGTCACTGGGTTTCTGCAATAGTCCTATTTGGTCAGCCTTGCACTTACCCTTGTCTTCCTACAGTCTGTCCTCTATGCAGCAGCAGAGGGATCCATTCGAAACCTATGTCTGAAAAGATTGTTTCTCTGCTCAGAATTCTGCAACAGCTCTTCATTTTACTCAGTGAAAGCTAAAATTTGTACAATCATCTGGTAGGCACTATATGATCTTGCCTGCTCTCCTGTTACCTACCCCTCAGATCTTATTTTCTACAACTCTTCCCTGATGCCACTACTCCAGAGAACCACATTTACTCCCTTGGTTTCCCTTGAGCACATCAGGCACACTCTCACCTCAAGATCTTTGCTCTGGATATTGCCTCTGTCTGGAATGCTCTGCCCTCAGTCACCTACTTGGTTACTCTCCCGACTTCTCAAATCTCACCTTAATGAGGCTTACCTTGACTACCCTTTTCAATACTGCAACTTGACAACAGCCTACATCCCTGCCATTCAAGATTTTGAATCCCCTTACTTTGCTCTGCTTTTTCTTTTGTTCCATAATATTTATAACTTTCTAACACACTACATAATTATTTATTAGATCTATTATTTATTGGTTGTATCCTCCTGCTGGGATATAAGATCCATGAGAGTAGAGGTTTCTGACTGTTCTGTTTCCTAATGTACCCAAAGTTCACTGGATTGAGTTACTAGTTGAATTGAATGAGCTTATCCTCATATAATAACATTTCAGTGTTATGATCTATGTACACATTATTTTTTATGCCACTGGAGATGCAACACATCCCCCAAATAACATGCATATTCAATATAGGTTCAGGGCTCATCACTGTCATTATTTAAGATTTACCTGGTGCTAGGTTCTAATTAAAAGATCAACAACTTATATATACCATTAAATTTGCAATTATAGATTAACTATTTAGTAGATTCAAAACTCTGTCCTGTGAGATATACAATAATATAAAAACATGTTCTTTAAAAAATTTACTAGTCTAGTAGGGAAGAATAACATAATTTTCTTATTTCTCTGACTGGTAAATTTCTTCCTAGCTATAGTCCTCCATTGTAGAAACAAATAAAATAGCATCTTTTTTCAGGAGTTTAGGTACAAAATTTATTCTCCCTATCTTTTCGAAGGCTCTGTAGAATTATAGCAAATGAAGCGGCCGTTACCTGGTCAACTCTTCTCTGAATACTATGGGATCATAAATTCATTTAATTCTGATATCTTAAAGAGTTCCCTGGAGACCAAGCCAGCATGCCAAGTTAAATTAATAGGCTTTCAGTCTCCCAATCTAAGTACACATTTTTTTAATGCCACAGGGACCTTAAAATGGTTTAAGGTAGATAAAATATTATCATTATGTTCATATGTGATGTGTAGTGCTGGGATATTTTAAAATGTTTGATATTTTAAACAAAGTAATAAAATACACAATCTGTCACTGGTTGGTACAACTGAAACTATATCTATGGAAACAGAAGTCAGTGACCATGAATGTTAATCCATCTGCATTTTCACAAAGAGGTACGAAATGAGAATCTCAGTTCCAACCTCATGTTTCACAAATGGAATCTCCTGTCTAAAGCTAGTGGGTGACTTGATATTTTAAAATATGTAAGAAAAATGTTTTCTCCCTAATGTGTGAATATAAATGTCTTATCTTTTTCAATTTTCTAGAATTTGGGGTACTGGCCTTCCTCATAATGAGTAGACAGCCAAGAATGATAGAATTCTGACACTTGGTTGAGCACTTATGTAATACTCCAATGATCATGCTCGTAGTATAAGGTTTAATTTAAACAGCAAGATACCTGCCCCATTACCCAAATACTTGGCAACACTGCCTATCAATCTAAATGATTGACTTTATTTTATCATGCTGTTTCAAATTCCTTTAATCAAAATATCATTTCTTCACAGAGCTGCTTTTAAAATGATCTTCTCAGACAGTGATCTCTGATACTACTGGCTGAGGGCAGATACCTGTGGAAAGAGATCTTTTTTGGGAAAACAGTAGAGAGAAGTCCTCATGCAAAAAGGTGTAGGGTAATAGTGACCTATGCCTATGCCTATTCCCATGCCGGTGTCCACACCTATACCTATCTGGAGCTTCGTCTGTAACTAGCCCTACTTGAATGAAAGCCAATTAAAAATTTTAAATATTATTATGGGCCACATTTTTTCCCATTCAAAATAAAAGTAGTTATACTGAGTCCCATGAGGAAAAATACATATTTTTACAAATCAGACATTGTTTTGTAGACTATAATGACATTTTATTGAATAGAAGAATGTCAAAGAGAAACCTGATATTGTTATCTAGCCATCTAGCATCTTCTGGGCACATTTGAAAAGTTGTCATCTCGAATACCTATCTCATTTTTCAATCTGAAATCAGACAGAGTAGGCTAGGCAGGAAGGGCTGCTTGACACTGATGCATGAGATTGAACTTGGGAGCTGGAGAGCACCATGAACACTCTCCAGAGAGGGAGGTGGGAGGTGGGGGGAGAAGAGGCTATAGAAGCTGGAAATGGACAGTGAGGGGGAGGTGGAGGGGGTCCAAAGACAGGTCTCATCTCTTTCATCATTTTTCCAGAGTCCAAATCTAACACATCATCCATATTTCTTTTGTTTCAATGTGTAATCTTGATCTTAAAGATTTTTCCTTGTGACATCACTTAGTATGTGGTTCACAATGTATATACATGAAATGGAAAACTTTCTAAAAGGAAATATATATTTTATTCATAAAATATAATTGCAAAATTTACCACTCACCTTTCATCTCAACAAACATATTTAGAAAATAATGTTACTCAGTATTCTTAATTTTTGCATAAAACAGCTAGAAAGTTGAACATCTTACCTCATGAGGGTTTAGTGTCACACCTTGGGAAAAGTAGGTCACAAAGGTTACTAGGGGGCAGTTTGCTGTTGCATGTGTGAATTATTGCTTTTAGTATAACAAAGTCACAATTTTGGCTAATTTGTAATCAGAACCACTTCTATTGACGGGTAGTTTAAAACTAATTGCAAATAATCATTTTGCAAAAGAAGAAAAATTGTGATTTAATAAAATATTCTATAATCAATATTGGAACAACCACAGTACTCTAGTTTCTAGTAAAGATGTATAATACATGCTGTCACTGACACTCACTAGTGTATCATAGTATTTTGTAGAATGCAAACGATTACAGAAAATGTTATGGTATGTAAGATGTGTGTATTTTTGTTTGTTTGTTTGTTTTTTTTTTGCGGTACGCGGGCCTCTCACTGTTGTGGCCTCTCCCGTTGTGGCGCACAGGCTCTGGACGTGCAGGCTCAGTGGCCATGGCTCACGGGCCCAGCCGCTCCGCGGCATGTGGGATCTTCGCGGACTGGGACACGAACCCGTTTCCCCTGAATCGGCAGGCGGACTCTCAACCACTGCACCACCAGGGAAGCCTGAGATGTGTATATTTTTAATTGGCCCTTATGCCAATTATATCATATTGGTGTATCTATATCTATATATATATCAATATTGATATAGACAGGATACAGATGCAGATACATAAACATACAAGCCAGGTAAAGGTACAAGTTTAGGTATAGGTCATTGTCTTAGTGTGTTCAAAGATTCACCTGCTGTGTGTGAAGTCAGCTTCTGAAGACCAGCTTTCCTACTTTTAATAATACCCTCTTTTCCATGTAGTGGACTGTGTTCCCCAAATATAGCCATGGCCAGGAATCTGAAGGACTGAAGGCTTCAACAGGGAAGGGAAGATATTTTTGTTTCCCTCCCTTCTGAATTTGTAGTTAGCATAGAAGGTACTCATATATCATAAACCAGAGAGACCTTTATCACAACAATGTCAGAACAACTCCAAATGATGCCACTTCCTGGAAGTCCTTGCTGTCACTTTCTCCTGCCAGACTGGGTTGTGACCCCAAGTTGTGTTAACTCGAGTTAGCTATGTATCTTGGCAATGATGATACAATCTGTAAACCAGGAACTGTAATATTGACCTCCCAGGGATGTTTGTGAGGAGTGTAATGGGCCTGTCATTTAATAGGCACAGTATTAACTGCCATCCCTTCCTCAACACCACTGCAGCCTGTCAACTATGTTGCTTCTTCGTTAGCATCAGTAGTAAAGTGCAGGTAAGAAAAAATAATAGTTGAAACATATATTAATTGATTTCCCTGTTATGGAGCTGCTCTGGTAAAAGATCAAGAAGGGGAAAATATTCAAAATTACTGTCAATAACTGCCTTTTAGTTTATTTACAAAATGACTGATACATTTTAACATTGATAGTCAAGTCAGTTCACATTTTAGCACTGATAATCAAATCAGTCCACATTACAACTATCCTGTAGCTTAAAATTCTACCATGTTAAAACATAGCTTGTGCTTTAGATACCTGTTTTTGCCAGTTTTGCAGTAAAAGTTTTCTTTTCATAGCCATGTTAACATTCTCAAGTCAATAAAAGATCCTAGGTCAATTTTTGTAAAGGCATCAGTTTCTCACAGGTTAAGAGAAATTACCACAGTGTAATCTATTTTTTAATAAACATGGTTGGCAATTACAGAACAGAGAATGCAGCTTTGTTCAATTTAGAATATAAATGTTAATTATACTTTTTACATGGATTTCTTTATTTAGCCTTTTCTCCCAGTCTTGTTCTGGTCTAGGCTTCATCTTTATCCAAAACCCAAGAGATCTGTATTCTCAGTCTGGTTATTTGAATTTCTTTCCTTGGACTACCTGAGAGGTATAACCCCTTCTTATAATGTGCTTCTACTGAATTATTTTTTTCTGTCCTCTGCCTCCCAAAAAAGTATTTTAGATTGTTCTCTTTTGTGGTGATTGTTGGGTTTTAGAGCCATTTCTCTTCTTATTAACAACAAACCTTGATCAGTGAGGCTCTGCTTATTCAAGAGCCAATACAGTGAAATGGTTTTGAGCACAGAAATTTGTGCTAAGACTGCATGGGTTCATGCTCCAAGTCTGCCACTTTTACTGGCTATGTGATCTTGGGAAAGTTACTTAAACATTCTGGTCCTTAGTTTTCTAGGCTGTAAAATGCCAACAGCAATCATATCTACCACATACTGTTGTTGCAATGATTAAATGAGTTAATATATTACATTTACACATGATACACAGTAGGTGCTATACAAGTATTAGCTATTTTTGTTTTTAAACCTCATTACTACTGCTGCTCTTCTAAAAAAGATCTTAGCACTTTACATCTGTGAAAGCTGAGTCTCAAATTCAGATTTTGACTCACATCCTATGTTATCCATAAAACGTTCATTAACCACCCCCAGGAACCAATCAATAGTTCCATTTATCAGGTTCTCTTAGAAGTACTGCCCTGAGTCTTTGGATTGCCATTTCAGACATTTTATTCTCTTTTCCTCAAAATATATTTATACTTATTAGGCACTTCATCTCAAATATTTATTTCAGGAAATAAACCTATACCTAAATATATTAACATAAGTTTGAGATAATTATCAGAAGACCTACCTCTTCACTACCTCTTAGTAGCCCATCACTAACCTCAATGATTTGATCTTTATGTTTTTAGGATATCCAAACCCTTAGTGTCAGGCTTTTCTGAGGATCATCAAAACTGGGAAAATTTGTTAGACAGCCCAAATTCACACAGGACAAACACATATAAAGAAAAATGCACATCGGTTTTATTAATGAAAAAATTATCAAACAATTGATAATTCACACAATTTAATAGAGTATTATAAGGCTTACAATGAAAGATAGCCATCCTCTGCCATATTTTCTTTCGATGAAGCAGTCTCTTTGAACTCTTATATCTAACCTTTGCATTTCTAAATAATAAACTTAATCTGGTGTTTCTAGATTTATCAATTTTAGAATGTTTTTCATTTCCTATTAGGAAAATAATGATTCAGCACTCTGTTTATTTCTTCTTTATTATTTCAAAGCAGTACGTTGATTGGATCTCTCTCTCTCTCTCTGTCTCTCTCTGTCTCTGTCTCTGTCTCTGTCTCTCTCTCTCTCTCTCACACACACACACACACACACACACACATCTTAGTAAATATCTGTTGCATGAGTAAACCCCCAATTATGCAGGGAGAGATAAACTAGTTTAAAGATTAATTGGGTTAAGGAGGCATACTTGATGTACAGTGAAATCACCTGGAGATCTGTCTGAAAACACTCATGCCTGATTCCCATCCTCAAACTTTCTGATTCAATCCATCTGGGGTGTGACTTGGGTACTGGAATTTATAAAAGCTGCCCAGGTGATTCTAATGTGCAGCAAAGTTGGGGAACCACTGTTACAGGCAGTTTCTTACTGACTATGAATTGTGGCCTCCTTTAGTTTGAAGAAGAGGAATGAAATCTCCTGCTGACTAATGACATCTCTACTGGAGAGGTGGGTCTCTCTCACATGGCTGCTATTCGCAACCTGGGGTGCATTCTCGCTATTTGACCTGTGCAGACAAGTGTTTGTTGCCAGTGTGCAGAGCCATATTCAGGGTCATGGGCCTGTGTGACAAGACAGGATTTCTCTGGCAGGGAGACCACACAGGAGGAGAGTTGGCATGTTGATGGGGGGGCATGATATTGGTCGCTAGAAAGGGCAAGCAGTGTGTTACTAACCCAGGAAGTAATGCAGTAGTGCCTTGAGAGTGGGCCAGGGATGTATGTGGGTGGGTCAAAGGATGGTTCTCAGTAGTCCTGAGGAGAGAGAATCAATGATGGAGCCCAGAATGATAGACTCTGGGGAGTGGAAAGGTAATGGAACCCATCAATCTGAAAGGATACTGTCCTTTAAGTGTGGTTCAAAGTCCCTAAGGTTCTGGGCATTAACCCTTTAGTTGTAGCATCATGGGAAGGGCCAAGGGGGTCCCTAAGAAAGCAGAACACCCAGGGTGATGGGCACTTAAGGCGGTGGGGCTCGGGGCAACAGCTGTTTACTAACCAGTACAGGCATATTTCAACATTTCAATAAACTTTAGGGCTGCTCTTATGTATGCAGGATAAATGTCAGCACCTGCCCCCTCCGCCAACACATCAGTATATTTAGCCTGGACTAGTTGCTTTTGTGGCTATATTAGCTCGTCTCATTAGAAATAAATCTTTAGGCAGAATTTAAATCTGTATTTCAAAAAGTATGTATTTGATTCACTTTTTATTAAATCCAATTTGCTGCTATGAAGAAGTAAGCAGGAAACGGTGATAAGTAATAATGGGGTATGTGAGGGCAGCTACTTCCTGGAGAGTTGTCAGGGAAGATTTCTCTGGAAATGAGGCGTGTAAGCTCAGACTTGGATGTCAGAAGCTGTGGTCTTGAGAAGAATCAAGGGAATAGTGTTACAGGCAGAGGGACTGGCAACTTCCAAGGCTCTCTGACAGCACAGAGCTTGGTATTTCCAAAGAGCTAACACAGAGACTGATTCTGAGTAATAAAATCTTCAAGATTAGGGTTCTGTGCAGCAATAGTACACATTAAAGAAGGTAAATAGAACTATTCAGAGTGGATTTTCACAATCGAGGTCAAATATGTTCGTGGAGAACCTTTTATAGGGCGTTAATGTGCCATGATGGGTGCATCGGCCACACATCTTCTGTTGCCTCTATCTCTAATTTCAAAAATCTTTCTCAATGAGTAGAGAACTTATGTCACTCAAAAACCTACACATGGATATTTATAGCAGCCCTATTCATAATTGTCAGAACTTGGAAGCAACTAAGATGTCCTCCAGTAGGTGAATGGATAAATAAACTGTGGTACCTACAGATAACAGAATATTATGCAGAACCAAAAGGAAACGAGCTATCAAGCTATGAAAAGACATGGAGGAACCTTAAATACATACTACTAAGTGAAAGAAGCCAATCTGAAAAGACTACATACTGTATGATTCCAACTATATATGGCATTCTGGCAAAACTATGGGAAGACTATGCCGGGGGTTAGGGGAGAAGAAAGGATAAACAGATGGAGCACAGAGGAGTTTTAGTTCAGTGAAGCTATTCTATATGATACTGTAATGGTGGATACACATCAGTATACATTTGTCCAAACCCACACAATGTACAACACTGAGAGCGAACCCTAATTAATCTATGAATTCTGGGTGATAATGATGTGTTCATCAATTGTAACAAATGTACCACTTTGGTGGGGGATGTTGATAGTGGACAAGGCTGTGCGTGCATTGGGGCAGGGGGTATACGGCAACTGTACTTTTCCTTAAATTTTGCAGTAAACCAAAACTGCTTTAAAAAAAAGTGTAGCAAAAAAATCTTTTCTTGGGCTTCCCTGGTGGTGCAGTGGTTGAGAGTCAGCCTGCCGATGCGGGGGACGCGGTTTCGTGCCCCGGTCCGGGAAGATCCCACATGCTGCAGAGCGGCTGGGCCCGTGAGCTATGGCCGCTGAGCCTGCGCATCCGGAGCCTGTGCTCCACAATGGGAGAGGCCACAACAGTGAGAGGCCTGCGTACCGCAAAAAAAAAAAAATAAATAAATAAAAATAAATCTTTTCTTTTTCCTGGTAATTATAAAAGTTTGTTCACGTGCCATGAGTGTTGCTCTAAACCAGTGATTCCTTTTTCTACAGGTCACACCTAAGTAGACTGGCTAGATGTTTGCATCCATTAATGCTCAAGTTCCCTAATTATATTCTTTAGACAGTCTATGTGTGACTTTTAGGCATTTCTCGAACCTACTCAAAGGCCATAGTTAAGTAAATCCTGCTACTCACAAATGTCATTGACAAGCAACTCGGTTTCATAAGAGAAAGAAGGCAAAACATCCTTTAAGGAAAAAACAATGTGTACAGGAGGGTGAGCAGAATACATTCTCTCTGGTCTATAGTTTGCCAAAACAAATGGTTATCTGTAAATTCAGGAAAAAAATCAAACTATGTTGACACTATACATTTCAGTGGCTGCTTTGCCATTTTCAGACACAGTTACCATGAAAGAGGTAGGTTGATTTCTGACAAATGTAATGACATTTCTGAACGGGTAAAAAGATGGTGTAGTTAGTGCTTTCACTTGATGAACGCCTCATCATTGGTAACTAGCCCATGTGAGAGCTGCTTAAGAGCTGTCAGCTGCCACAGAAATGTATGTCTAACACCTTTCCCAGGGCTTCCTGCCAATATTTCCTCAGGTAGTCAATTCATCAAATAAATCCTTTAATGAAAGCAACGGTGTGTTGGTAAATGTATAACAACCAGCTCCCTGGACATAATGCCCATAATGATTTGTAGCACTTTACAGTTTCCACGGTGTAAATATTCCCACCTTGCTCATTTGCAGCTACCAATCATTGAAGATGGAATTGGGAAGAGAGGCACACAATTGGCTTCCCTAGGCCAGTACATGATGGCTCCAGCACATCACTGAATCAAAGGGTCCTCTTTCTCAGCCCAGAAAGAGGAAGGGGCCAACTCATTATTTTGCTTTATGGAAACCACCTTTTTTCTCTTTCACGAACCATGAATTCCTCTTTTTCACTGGCTTAAAAAAATTGGAGGGGCTTCCCTGGTGGCGCAGTGGTTGAGAGTCCGCCTGCCGATGCAGGGGACATGGGTTCGTGCCCCGGTCCGGGAAGATCCCACATGCCGCGGAGCGGCTGGGCCCGTGAGCCATGGCCGCTGAGCCTGCGCGTCCAGAGCCTGTGCTCTGCAATGGGAGACACCACAACAGTGAGAGGCCTGTGTACCGCCAAAAAAAAAAAAAAAAAAAAAATTGGATATTTTTCAGTACTCCTGGAGCAGCTCTTTCCAGGAAATTCACATACTGCCCTCGCTTGGTGCTCCCCTCTTCCCCCAATGCATTAACCTACATAATCTTATGTCTTCTGGTAGTGCAAATGTGTAATTCAACTGGAAGGTGGCTAATTGGAGCCAGTGTAATTATAACTGTGTCATGCCAGAACACTGAGTAGAAGGGCAGACCACTAATGACTTGGAAGAAAGAGCAAAATTTTCTGGTGCACTGGCAGTGTCTACATGACCTAAGAATATCTCGCTGATTTATTGAATCAAATGGGAGAAAAATCATCAGCTTTTACGGGGTCATGAACACTATGTGACTAGCAGGATAATTAATATCCATATTAATATGTTTCGAGCACCTTGTGTACTGCATAGCGCAGAAAATAATTTTTATGACATTAAAAACTGAGGTTTCCATCTTCCCATAGACGTGACGGTGTGAACAGTAGTTAATGGATACAGTTTGGCATAAACAGAGGTTGAAATCAGACTTGTCTATTCTCTTCCAGAAAATTAGTCACATATAAACAGGGAATGGGGACCAGAATGTCCCCTAGAATTCCCTTAAGGGATGGTGAAATTCAGAGGCTATAAGACAGAGAAAGAGCAGAAAATCCTGGGACCATAATATAGATAATAAATATCTGTCATTTAGAAAATATTCCTATTTCTCTCTACAATCTCCAGTTGATTCTGCATATGATAGCTGAAAGTCTTGATTTTATACATTCTAAGCTTGGAAATCATAGCCCTCTTAAGAATCAAATGAACATATTTACTTCTCCCAAAGGTTTTTTCTTTTTCTTGAAACAGGGTTAACTCTGCCTCAAAAACTTTAATATATGTTTTAGAGTCTCAAAACTGCTTGGTTATGAATATATATGTACTTAATAGGAAAAACATAGAATCATTTAAAATGCATGATATAGTATTCACTAATGTCAGATACACATATTTTGCTTCTTAAAGAAAGAGTGTGTGACAGAGAAAGAAAGAGAGGGTGATTTAAGCATGTAGCTAGAGATATTTAAGAAACTTTAAAATCTTTAGACTTTAAAAATAGTTTAAAAATGTTACAGCAGAAATGTATAAATGACTCAAGTAGAAAAACACTTCTTTTGTAAAAAGGCCATAGTTTCAACATTGGTTTCTTAATCAGATGTTGTAACGTTATTGAAATGCTCTCAACAGAGCATTTTGGCATCACCTTTTTCCCCTCATGAAATATTACTAAAGACTATAAGAAATGATTCCAGTTTGGAAAACTGGAAAATTTCCAGTAAAGAAACCATTTCTCTCCTCACCATTTTTAAGAGGATGGGGATTTCCAAGTGATAAATACGGGTTTATCAAAAAGCTTAAAGGATTACAAATTATGAGAAAGTATAACATTTCTTCTGTATAAAACTGTACATTCCTGGTAATTATCATACAAATGAATCCTGTGGCTGATTGGTAGAATAGACTATAAACAAGCAGAAGTTTGATAAAAGGAAAATATTTCTCTCCTTTATATAATAATTGCTCTCTCCATGTTAATTATGATTAAATGGATTCGAATGGATTCATTATTTCGTTCAGATGAATACATTTCTAGCCTGAATTCTTACTGACCTCATCTAGTCAACTATTAGGAAGACACAAGACTGAGTTCTAATGAATATTTATGTACTGCACAACCTCATGGGGTGACTATGTCATTAGTGAGATCATGTAACTTTTTTTTTTTTTTTTGATCATGTAATTTTCTTTGGCTTCCAGGGTAAGTGTCAATAAAAATAACAGCCCCATGAAATTGGAAGGCACATTAGCTGCTTTCCTGGAGGAGGTATCTAAGGGGTCATCCTGAGAGAGCTGCATCTCTACAGTGTCTTGCACATAATTCAAAGAAAGTATGAAAGTTTGGACTGCCCTTCTAGGAGAGCGCACCAATAATTCATTGAAAGCAAAGATTGAATCTGTCATAATAAAGGAAAACCAGAGCAGGAGTCAGGACAGCGGGTATGTGTGTCCTGGGGAAGAAAATGGTAATGGAAACACAAGGGGTGAGGGTGAAGAAAACTGCTAGGTGTGACCCCTATTTTCTATCCATTGCCTCTGCTTTGAACCTAAGCCTCCAATATTCTATTTGTGGAAGTCCAGCTTTATTGCTTTCTCTGTTCCATCTGAAGCTGGTTTGCTACAGACCATACTTCCTTATGAAGAGAGCAATGAGAATCTTCCCATTCTTCAAGGTCTTGATGAAATAGAACTATTAGTTTGAATACAGCCTTTTCGATTCCCTCTCAGCAATTTATTTACTAGACAAATGACTTAGTTTGGGTTCCTGGAAAAGCAGTCCATGAGACAAGGACATACAGGTTTTGGCTCTCGGACTCAGAAGGCACAAGGGAAAGTGAGGAGTGAAACAGGGAGGGAGAACAGAGACATTAATGTGCAGGGTTATCACTACGGACCCCTAGGGAGCAATTCTCAGGTGACTGTATAGAAGGATGCGGAGGCTGGGCATCTTTCTCTCTTCTTTTTCCCACTGCCTGAGTAGCGCTTGTAGGGGCATTACCTTCCTGGCACTTTTAGGTTGCCCCTGAGTGCAGGCTGGCAAGCTCCTGAGGTGCTGAAGAGAAGTCTCAGGTAGAAGGAAAGAGGCAGAGAGAAGAGGCCCTTGTGGTGGGAAACTGTCATGGAGCTGGGAACTGTCTGCAGCCCTGAGAGAACTCAGGTGGGAAAAGGGGCTACAAAGTTACAGACATTTCCTCGTGAAGTTTAAGCACCACTAGAAGTAACATTATGTAATTCTTCCACAGCTCTGATTTCAACCATCTGGCAAATAGAATCGATGTTGTAGGCTTAATGTACATTGCTTTTCCTTTAATGGCTCTGTGACACTTTTCTCATTGGCAACATGGAGATAATCAATATAAATAGCACTGCCATGTAAAATTCAGGAAACCTAAAAAATGATTTTTTAGTAGTGTTAATTATGTCTCATGCAGTATTTGGGGCATACTTATACCAAAAAAAAATTTGTTGTTTAAATGAAATACAGAATTAATGAGATATTCTATATTTTTATTTGATAAATATGACCATTCTAACTATAAACAATCATACTATAAACAATAATGATACATAATAATATACAATTATACTATAAACAACGATACTATAATAGAATATGTGTTGTACACTTAAAACACATTGCTTTTCTTTGAATAGTTCTGTGGGACATAGGGCCTATTCTTTTTCTATGCTTCAGTATTCTTATCTGTATAAAATGCAAATTAAAATGGGCATTGGGAATTTATTTGCTAATTTGCATAAAACTTTCAGCACACTATAAGAGTATAGTGGACACTAGATATTATTATTGACTGTCTGGCTCATAGACATCATTGAAACTATCCTACAAACAATAACTTCTGTGTTTCTAATTTTCAAATATTTTTGAAGGTGTGTATGAAGTCAGGGGAAAGACAGTGTAGTTATAGCTGATAAAAAATTTAGGACAAAGCTACCCACTCCACCAAAAAAGAGAAGGATTATGTTCAATGTTTCTTTCAGTTCTCAGTAGAAACATATCATCTCAGCTCAGTAGTTCAAGTATATCTGTGCAGATTTTCACTTGGTGGTTGAGAAAATAAGAGTGGGAGAACATAATTTTTCTGTCTTATTGGCTTTATAAAATATGGTTTCCTTCTCACAAATTAATCTAATAATCAATATATTTTCTAGCTAGATGATTAACTTTAGTAAAAAATAGATTGATTTTAGTGGCTTTGATAAAGTTAATACGTACAGATGTGTAAAAGCAAATTTTCAGCATGGCGTTTGGTTTGAATTTTTTAGAATATGGACTCCCAGATCAAGGCCCTGTATTATTTATGTTTACAACTGCCTGCTCAATTTTTACAGAAAAGTTTCTAACTTTCATAACAGTTAACACTATTGATCCAGTCTAAAGCACTGCATATGATTCTTTTATTTTTCTGAATGGCCTCTGAACTTCCCTTCCTGAGTCATTCTTAACCATGTCACTGGTGTGCTCTCCGTGCATAAGCAATGTCCAGAACTTATGCTGGAGACTTCACATAGTTCTGAGATGATGGGCAAGGATTTCAGTGGCAGAACTTTGTGACAGCAGGCATAAGTTAGATAGAAGTGTGCCCACCTGGATCAGATGCTGACCTGAAACTCATTTTGCTTAATTCTGCTCCACTATAAAATAGGAGAGCAATGCAGAAGGAAAAACAAAGTAGGATTTCAGCTCCAACATGTAAAGAGCCTGGAAGTAATAACTCCCACTTTTACAAGAACAAAACTCTGTACATACTGAAAACCAATGACGTTTCTTGGACATAAAACACATTAAAGACTTAAATATGACAAGTGGGAAAAATGGGTAAACTTATAGCAGAGAAACCCAACAACACGACCTCAGCCAGGTGATCAAGATTAACATCAACAATGTTAAACATGTTGCTAGCATGTACCTTTCATATGATGTGATCAGAATATCACTCTACCTCTGTGGTGTTCCTCCCCAAAACCCATAACCTCAGTTTAATCATGGGAAAGACATCAGACAAACTCAGTATTCCTAAAAACTGTCAAGGTCATTTAAACCCAGGAGATTCTGAGAAACTATCACAGAGGAATTTAAAGAGATGAGATAACTAAATGTAACTTGGTGGCCTGGACAGGATCCTGGAAAAGAAAAATGACATCTGGAAATATGGAGAAAATTTGAATAAAGTATGGACTTTAGTTAATAATAATGTATTGGTTCATTAGTTGTGACAAATGTATTATACTAATATACTAAGATGTAAACAGTAGGGAACACTGCTATGGGGTATATGGTAAGTCTGTACTATCTTCATAATGTTTTTGTAAATCTTAAATTGTTCTAAAATACAAAAATTTATTTTAAAAATGTAGAAACATGAGAAAATGAAGCTTATGAGGAAAAAAATATACATGAATAAAATTCAATAGAAAAAACAAGCAGTAGTTTTGGAATCTCAAATAAAACCAGTTATACCAGATACAAATATAAATTATATATTTGCAACAGATTTTTTTTTAAAAAAAGAAAGATTAAAATAAGCAGGAAATAAGGAAGCACCTAAAAGAAGAAAGCATTTTTTAAAAGTACTAATAAGTACTTTTAGAAAAACAAAATATGCTTACTGAAGTTAAGAATTTTATGGATGCATTTCATAGCATATTATGTAAAGCTGAAGAAAGAAATCCTGAAGTGGAAAACGTAACTGAAGAAGTTACTCAGAATTACTCTCAGAGAGACAAGGAGATTCAAAATATGAAAAGAAATTGAGAGATATAGATAAGAGAATGGGAAGTGCAATATACAGATACTCTGATTTTCAGAAGCACAGAAGAGACTGATTGTTCTAGAGGAAATACCTGAGGATATAATGGTTTTTCATAAAAAATTTATCATCTTTTAAAGCGATAACTAGATCCATCAGTAATGGAAATAATCAGTATCAAGCAGTATTTTTACTACTTTTAGATCAACCTACAGGTGCCATTTACACCTTTCACAAATAAAACACTGGTGCCTATACTATTGGAACCAGCTGACTTAAAGATGTGCAAGAAAAGGAATGTTTAGCACTTGGGAAAATGACACTTCTTTGTGCCAGAACCTATTGCATTCATGTTATATGAACTGTTAATTAAATTGTCTTTTCTCTTAAAAAAAAAGCTAACCAATTTGGCTAAGTTTAGACCTCGCTAAATTGACTGCATTGAACAGACAACGTCTTTTTTAATAACTAGTGAAAATGAGAAATTGCCCCCAATGCTTATTTAATGGTTCTTGATAGTGAACAATGTACCTGGAGGAAGGGACAGAAAGATGTTTTTGCCTCCTTATCTTTTCAGAATATAATACTTTTAAGTAGGGGCTGCACAGATGCGGCTCAATCTGATCTCTTTTTAGGTCCAGAGAGAAAAAGAAGAAAAAACAACTGAAGAATTAGGATCAGAACCTATGAAGAAAGAATAAAAAGTATGGCTAGAGCATGCCCTAGGCAAAGTAAGGAAGATGATGTTAGGAGAATTTGGGGACATTGTAGTGTGCATTATTGTGGACTATTCACCAACCATCCACAGTGTCCAGTGTTCAGGGAAAAATCACCTGTATCTCCCTACTAAGACACACCTGTATTGGAACAATCACCTTCTACAAAATGTTGCCTTTCCCTTCCCTCCAAGGAGCAATACTGTCAGTATGGATTTCAGATAGGACAAATGAAATTGCTAACTAGACGTGTAATATCAGCTCAGCTATGCAGTTTATGTACACTTCTGAAGGGACTCTTTTGAAGGTGAAGAAAAAACTAAGGTGAACAGATACATTTTTTGTTGTATCCTCATTAACAAAAGGAGTAGGTTGCAGAATACAAGAATTTTTTTCCAAGGAAAATCTGAGTCAATTGTATCACTTGAATATTTCTAAGACATAGCTTGATGATGGAATGACCAGTGAGTTAATATGTTTATAAACATTACTGAGATAATATTTCTTACCAAGCACACAATGTGAGGTAAGAAGAGTTTAATGCCCTATTGTTCTTTCTGAAGTCTAAACAAAAGCAAAACAAAGACAGAGGGCAAAACCTGAAAAAAAAAAAAAAGGAAACTAGGATATGATCTGTTTCTTCATAGTTCATAGGTCACAAAGATTTCCCCAAATTTTCCAATAAGAAACTACTGTGGGACCAGACCCTTGGAGTTCTACAAAATGTTTTGAAAAGAAAATGCGGTTGATCATTCATGTAGCTGGCTTTTACCAGTTAATATAATAAAGCATATAATAAAGCATAAATATGATGATATCACATTCCTTCAAAATAGGCTGCATTCTAATTTTTCATCGATGGTTTGAGAGAAAATTGTAGCTGAAGTCAAAGACAGGGTTTAATTCATGCCTTTACTTAATGTACGTTTATTGAGAACCTCTTTTGTGCCAAGCACTGCACTGCACCAGACTTACAAGGACAATTAAACATTGTCCTATCCTGAAGGAACTCATGGTCTAGTTGAAGAAATTGGCTCATTAAGGGTGACTATTACATAAGGTGGCAAATGCAATGTGAGGCATTAGCACAATGGGTTTAGTTGCATCTGAGGGAAGTAAAACCAAGAGCTGTGACTAAAGAATAAGTAGCAAGTATTCAGGTTAAGGAGAGTAATGGCAGCAGGAGGGAGGACCTTTTGGCTATGTGACTTCTAAAGAAATTTTCTGGGCCTGCACTTCTAAGCACATCAATATAATTAATTCATTTCATTATTCCCTAAAGTCCTGCTATTTAATAAGAAAAGTGGGAAAAATTAAAAACAATCAATTAACAGCTAGAGAACTCAAAACCTCAATTAGCAAAAGACTATTAATAGATGTGTATCTCATTTAGCTAACTTCTTTGGAGAATAAGATATACTGTACAAGTAAAATTTCCAATTAAATGAACACTGCCCCTTGAAATATGTACACTTTGAACATTTAAACATATTTATTATGGTATATTTTAAAAATGTATAGCTTGATATCTTGCTTGCTTAAGTGGAAGGTAATTGAAGGCATTTTTAGCATTTGTGGATGTCCCAGGATCATAATTATGAACTCCTGTCAGTTTCCTACTCCACATATAGCTTTGGCCCTTCTCGCAATAGCAGATCGTCATCTGCCTCTACTTCTGTTGGGTTAGCAGCTTTTAAATGCCCTTCCAACACCCTTTCCAGTTTGCCACTTCTGATCTTCTGTGGGGCTGCAACACTGGGTAAACCATTAATTTCAAGTTTTACATTTTTGGCATTATGGAAAAAGGTCTAACATTTAGAGGGATGAGCAAGGAACTTCTCTCTGTTGTTTACCATCCTCCTTTTCAATCCAATCTGTCCCCATATCAGAAATTCTACCTTCTAAATCTCAAATCAAGCCCATCTTTCCAGATCCATTACTGTCACCTTAACCAGGCCCACTCTCTTTGCTATGGATTATTACAAAACTTCACAACTGATTTCACCACCTTGTATCTTCCCTGTTTCCTACCACCCTCACACGTGCAGCCAAACTGGTCTTCCTAAAATGCAAACCTAATAGAATCACTTCCACCGAAACACTTCTTAATGAGCCAATATAGTTAGGATAAAGATACAATACTTTTATTTGGCACATAAACCTCCTCCTGATCTGGCTTTCCTGCTCTATCACTTGGGGACATTTGCACACCCTGCTGCAGCTTTCTGGAACACTCTCTTCCATATTCTTCATTTGAATAGCTTCCCATCATCTTTGAAACGCATCTTCACTGTCTCTTGCTCTAAAAACCCTTTCCAAATTCTGCCTATTCCCCATCTAGATTGGACACCTCTCCTCTATATTCTTTGATTTCATTATCATAACAATTTCCATTCTGTATAGAAATTCAATGTTTAACTGCCAGACGGACCCAAAAAATTCTAATGCTTTGATGCAGGAATCCTATTTTTGTAATGCTTAGGTTTAATTTTCACTCTGTGTAGTAGAGAAACACCCCCAGTGAAAGTAGCTTTACAAAGGTAGACATGGATTTATTTTCATATAAAGAATATGTGGAGGTTAGGAAGTCTAAGGGCTATTTGATATCTTTTCCATTGGCAAACACCTTCCATCTTCCCATTTTACTCTTTTTCTTGGGTTGGTAACTAGTGTCAATATGGTGGTTACCTATTTTGTAAATAAAGTTTTATTGGAACACATCCATTCTTTTAGGCATTGTCTATATTTGCTTTCTCGCTATAACGGCAGAGTTGAATAGTTTTGATACAGATCTCCTGGCCCATGAAGCCTAACGCTATCGATCAGCTTCCTCCTTTAGCACCTTAGAGAAGGGTTTTAATAACCTTAATGCCATTTCCTAACTCCAGTCACTTCTTTCCTATAATTGATAGGAGGGAGAAGGAAATGCAGAAATGCATGGCTCCTCCCTTTCAGAGCTTTTCTCAGAAGTTTTATACCATACCTCTCTTACATCTCATTGGCCAGAATTCAGTGATATGTCCATCCCAAGCAGCAAGGAATTCTGGAAAATGTAGTCTTTTTTTTTTAATCTTTATTAGAGTATAACTGCTTTACAATAGTGTGTTAGTTTCTGCTCTATAACAAAGTGAAATCAGTTATATATATATACATATGTTCCCATATCTCTTCCCTCTTGTGTCTCCCTCCTTTCCATCCTCCCTATCCCACCCCTCCAGGCGGTCACAAAGCACCGAGCCGATATCCCTGTGCCATGCGGCTGCTTCCCACTAGCTATCTACCTTACGTTTGGTAGTGTATATATGTCCATGCCTCTCTCTCGCTTTGTCACAGCTTACCCTTCCCCCTCCCCATATCCTCAAGTCCATTCTCTAGTAGGTCTGTGTCTTTATTCCTGTCTTACCCCTAGGTTCTTCACGACATTTTTTTTTCTTAAATTCCATATATATGTGTTAGCATACGGTATTTGTCTTTCTCTTTCTGACTTACTTCACTCTGTATGACAGACTCTAGGTCTATCCACCTCATTACAAATAGCTCAATTTCGTTTCTTTTTATGGCTGAGTAATATTCCATTGTATATATGTGCCACATCTTCTTTATCCATTCACCCGATGATGGACGCTTAGGTTGTTTCCATCTCTGGGCTATTGTAAATAGAGCTGCAATGAACATTTTGGTACATGACTCTTTTTGAATTATGGTTTTCTCAGGGTATATGCCCAGTAGTGGGATTGCTGGGTCATATGGTAGTTCTATTTGTAGTTTTTTAAGAAACCTCCATACTGGTCTCCATAGTGGCTGTATCAATTTACATTCCCACCAGCAGTGCAAGAGTGTTGCCTTTTCTCCACACCCTCTCCAGCATTTATTGTTTCTAGATTTTTTGATGATGGCCATTCTGACTGGTGCGAGATGATATCTCATTGTAGTTTTGATTTGCATTTCTCTAATGATTAATGATGTTGAGCATTCTTTCATGTGTTTGTTGGCAGTCTGTATATCTTCTTTGGAGAAATGTCTATTTAGGTCTTCTGCCCATTTTTGGATTGGGTTGTTTTTTTGTTATTGAGCTGGAAAATGTAGTCTTTTTATGAGTGGCAATGTGCTCAGCTAAATGTTAGGAGAGAGGGCTGGAAGGATGCTGTATTTAGCAACTACAGTCCCTGCTACAATCTCATGAAACATTTTCTCCTCAGCATCAAGCACCTAGCAGGTCCTCAAAAAAACTTGTGATAAATAGAATTGTCTGTAAAATGTTTAGTCACGAATATAATTTCCAGTACTCCAGCAAGTTACCTCTCTTATCTACAGAGAGCCAAAACTGCCAGAAGGTTGACCTCTGGATAAGTGTGCTGTGGCAGTCCCGAAAAAGAGTTTTAGCAACTCCATTTTGCCTTTCTTTGGTGTACATTATATGTGCTAATAATTTCACTTATTTAAATTTGTATATTTCAGCCAGTAGTCTATAATTTAGTACATAAAGTTTAATGTAATTACTTACTTGTTTCAAAGAAAAAGTCCTATTCCTTTCTACAATAAGTAGATAATGTGGGTTGAATTTAGCAGAAATAATGTTTCTGGGTTAGGCATGCAGGAGTGAGGGGAAGGACTAGCTAATAATTGTTTTCTTCCATCAGTAGTGGAAGCAAAATTACTGAACAGGGGTAGGAAGATGTCATACTGTTGTAGGTTCTGCAGTTTCCAAAGGCCTCAGTGCTCCTATGATGTTTTCCATAGATGTTTACTTAAGGTGGCTTTGGACTTGAACTCAAACAGTGTGGTGGTCAGCAATCAGCTGTCACAGATGGAACATAAAATTATGGACTGTGAGCAAATGCTGTGATCCCAGAAATCTCCCAACCTCCTATTTTCATTTCCCCTTTGTGTGGGTCCACATTCTAGGGCAGTGGTGGCTGGACTGAAAAGAGATGCTGGTGTGATTTTGTCTGAGGCTCCTCTAAGGCCATAGGCTCCCATGGCCCATGGGCAAGGACTCAGCTATGGTTTCACTGCCTGTTTCAGCTTTTGGATACAATTCTTCATGTAATTATTGCCTAGTCCAAGGGGGCATTTGCAATGAATAGAGAGGAGAGTTATGCTCTTTCCTTCACATTACTTCATGAGTACAGTAAAGGCCATGCTAGTCAAACAAACAGTTGAACAAAAGGGTGGGTAATGCTGGGTTGGATAATATAGTTTGACTGTGGATAGAACAGTCTGCCAATTCATTCTTTCCTTGTTCTAAATATACTGCACTGAAACTTTCTTTTCCACATTTATAGCTTCTAATTAGCTTTGAAATGATTCTGTGGTTCAGTTTAAAGTCTGCCTTCTCCTTTCAGTGATTCCTTTGGGACTGTTTGTTCATTAAAAAAAATAAAAAATAACATTTTGCATTTTTATAGTTCTGTGCACTGGACCATGGAGGGCCAGCAGATGTTGCTTCAATTCTCCTACCCGCACATCCAAATGTGAATAATCTTGGTGTTCCTGGCAAACTTCTACTCATACAGCATTACTCTTCTAGCATTGACAGACTTAATCCTACAAAATGTTCATAAAGAATAAATTCAAGTAATAACACTTGATGATGAAATGTATTTCATGTAGTTGAAGGAGCTCTCAACTTGAAATTGGGTAATCCTTGATCTGCTTGTAAGTTGTGTGATCTTTGATAAATTTTAAATCCTTTTTTAGATCTCAATTTTCTTACATGTAAACTCAAGATAGTGCTATGCACATCATAAGACTGTACCTGACATATACTTGGCGCTCAACAATTAACTTTTATATTTGCTTGAAACGTACGAAATGTTTAGAATCATTTTCAAAATGCTAAAGTATTTGGTATTGTGATACTGTGATTCACAATAAGAAATATATATTTGGTCTTTGTCCTGTTTCTGGCACAGAGATCTATAACCCTTGGGATTTCCTGAACAATGGGAGTGATAAATGTCTTTTGTTACATTAATGAGGTGACTTTTGGACACCATCTAAGCTTGGGGGCTGGTTGCCAGTGGAGGAGCCAGCCACGTGATTAAAGGGTTAGAACTTTCAGGCCCATCCCCCTGACCTCCCAAGGAGAGGAAAGAGGCTGGAGATTGAATTCAATCACCAGTGGCCAATGATTTAATGTCATGTCTATTTAATGAAGCCTCCATAAAGTCCCAAAAGGATGGAGTTCAGAGAGTTTCCATGTTGGTGAACACATGGAGATTTGGAGAGTGTGGCCTGCTATGAGAGGACATGGAAGTTCCAAGCCCTTTTCCCAAACCTTGCCCTATGCATCTCTTCCATCAGGCTCTTCCTGAGTTACAGCCTTTTATAATAAATGGATAATCTAGTAAGTAAAACGTTTCTGAGTTCTGTGAGCCACTCTAGCAAATTAATCAAACCTGAGGGAGGGGTCACTGGAACCACCAATCCTATAGCTGGTCAGTCAGAAGCACAGGTGATAACCTGGGTTTTCGATTCGTGTCTGAAGTATGTGTGCCTAGCACTGGTGGGGGAGGGGAAGTCTTGTTAAGACTGAGCTCTTAACCTGTGGGATCCGACGCTCTCTCCAGGTAGACAGTGTTAGAATTGAGCTGAATTGTAGGACACTCAGCTGGTGTTGCAGAATTGCTTGGAAGTGAGGGGAAATCCCTCTCTCCCCCACACATCCTAATTAGATCCAGAGCCCCTCAGATATTAATAGCTCTCTCTTCTCAATGCTTCCTTCAATTTTGACTTCTGAGACTGTAGTCTTTTATCCTCTTAATGATGTTCTAACTTCTTTATTTTCTTTAAATAATCCTTTAACATAGATTATTTCTTATATTTTTATCTATCTTTCTATCTCTCCATCCCAAATATATTTATAATTGATTAATGTTCTCCATTTTGAACATTTATACATCTCCTAGATTCTAATAGGTGTTGTGGGTAAAACAAAGATAAAGTATGGATACTGATGTTGCTAATAATGATACTTATCATGTGCCAGGAATTTATATGTATTACTTCATTTAATCCTCCCAACATCTATTTAAAGGAGAAGTACTGAACTGGTAAGTATTTGCTCGAGGACACTGAGTGAGTAGCTCAAAACCTAAGTCTGAGTTTTCCAGAAAGAAAAAGCTTACTTAACCACTGCACAATACTGCCCTTAATCTCTCCTGTGCTTTGTGGAGTATCTTATATTTCAATGGTTTGGATGATTTCTATATCTACTTTCTATCTTGATCTTTTCTAAGAGCTTTTTGATACTCTATATTTTCCCTTCAGACTCTTGTATAGTTTATCTTTAGCCAACTTTAATTAATAAAAACAATTTCAACCATTATAATTTTTTCTCGAATTCCCTTCTTTCCTAACATAATTCTCTAGCACTGGATGTTTACACTATAAAAATAGAATCGAGATATTTAAAATTTTTCATTATACTTTTATGCCCCATTTAAACTTTCAAACTTTTTCTTTTTTCTCCATTTTTGTGAGATTTCTAGACCTTTAGCATTGCCTCTACCATTGCATTCTTCAATCACTGGTTATTCACTTCTATCTTAAGTCACTCTCCCGACTTTCACTGAAACAGATTGTGCTGGGACATTTAGAAATATCCTTCATCTGCTACTTTGAACACAGCACATAATATCTCTTGATTTCCAATTGTTTTCAAGGCTTTCTGCTGTATTTTCTTAGTTTTCTTATTTTAATATTTAGACCTCAGGTGTGGAGTTGAGTTTATCACATACCTCAGTTCATAGTGCATTATCATCATTGGTCTATGCTTCTTTCAGTTTTGCTTGTTATTTTGTCATTTTATTTTACTTTCTCTCATTTCCTCCCCACCACAGAAATTCACTCTAATTGTATATTAAACGTCTTCATATATCTAGGCATCCTTAAATAAATGTATGTAATGTTGTTTTGTAGATTTATGTGTTTTTAATGTACATAAATATACTATATTATAGTTCTCATTGTCTTATACCCTTAAAACTTGATATTATCTGATTTTTAAATTTCTGTCCATCTGAAGGATATACAGAGCTATTTCACTGTTGTTTTTTTTGTTTGTTTGTTTTTGTTTTAAGAAGATGTTGGGGGTAGGAGTTTATAAATTAACTTATTTATTTATGGCTGTGTTGGGTCTTCGTTTCTGTGCAAGGGCTTTCACTAGTTGTGGCAAGCGGGGGCCTCTTCATCGCGGTGCACGGGCCTCTCACTATCGCAGCCTCTCTTGTTGCAGAGCACAGGCTCCAGACACGCAGGCTCAGTAGTTGTGGCTCATGGGCCTAGTTGCTCCACGGCATGTGGGATCCTCCCAGACCAGGGCTTGAACCCGTGTCCTCTGCATTAGCAGGCAGATTCTCAACCACTGTGCCATCAGGGAAGCCCTCACTGTTGTTTTAATTTGCATTACTCTTAATATTAACAAAGTTAGTCATCTTTATATATATGTTAGTTCTCTGGCGTTCCCATTCTATGAATCGCCTTCTTGTAACCTTTGCCTATATTTTTTATAAAATATTCTGGTTTTTCATCTTATTTTTGAGAATTGCTTATATAATTGATGTAACTTTCTTTTGTCAGCTTTAGATGTAGCACTTATTTTATATTTGATTTACAGAAAAATTGAGCAGGTAATAGAGAGAATTCCCATATACCCCCTCCCTGCACACAGTTTTCCCTATTATTAACATCTTACATTATTGTGGTATATTTGTTACAATTAATGAATCAATATTGATACATTGTTATTAACTAAAACCCATGATCTTATGACTCACTCTGTATTGTACGGTTCTATGGTTTTTGACAAATGCATATGTTTTCTAATACCATTACAATGTAAAACAGAATAGTTTCACTACCTTAAAAGTCCCCTGTACTTCACCTTTTCTTCCCTCTGCCCTACCCACTGAACCCCTAGCAACCAATGACCCTTTTACTATTTCTATACTTTTGCCTTTTCTAGAATGTCATATAGTTGGGATCACACAATATGTAGCTTATTTTCACTTAGCAATATACATTTACTGTTACTCTATGTCTTTATGGCTTGATAGCTCATTTCTTTTTATCACAGAATAATACTCCATTGTATGAATAAACAGTGTCTATCCATTTACTATTGAAGGACATCTTAGTTGTTTCTGGTTCTTGGAGGTTATGAATAAAGCTGCTATAAACATTTGTATTCAAGTTTTTGTGTGTATATAAGTTTTCAACTCAATTGTGAAAACACCTATGAGTGTGACTGCTGGATCAAATGGTAAGATTATGGTTAACTTTCTAAGACGTTCCCAACCATCTTTCAAACTGCTGTACAATTTTGCATTTGCGTCAGCAATGAATGAGATTTCCTGTTGCTATACATCTTCATCAACTTTTGGTATTGTCAATTTTTTAGGTTGTAACCATTCTAATAGGTTGGTAATGTTATCTTGTTGTTTTAATTTGCAATTCCCTACTGATATATTATCTTTTCATATACTTATTTGGCATCTATACATCTTCTTTGGTGAGGTATCTGTTCAGAATTTTGACCATTTTCTTTTTGGGGTGTTTGTTTTCTTATTGTTGGGTTATAAGTTTTCCTTGTATATTTTGAATATAAGTCCTTCATAAGATATGTTTTGCAAATATTTTTTCAAACCTGTGTCTTGTCTTTTCATTCACTTAAGAGCATCTTTCTCTGACCAGGTATTTTTAATTTTATAAAGTCCAACTTATTTTTTTTCTTTCATGAATTATACATTTTTTGTGTGTGTGTGGTACGCGGGCCTCTCACTGTCGTGGCCTCTCCCATTGTGGAGCACAGGCTCCGGGCATGCAAGCTCAGCGGCCATGGCTCACGGACCCAGCTGCTCCATGGCATGTGGGATCCTCCCGGACTGGGGCACGAACCCTCGTCCCCTGCATCGGCAGGCAGACTCTCAACCACTGTGCCACCAGGGAAGCCTGAATTATACTTTTGATGTTCTAAAAGTCATCACCAAAACCAAGATCATCTAGATTTTCTCCTGTGTTATCTTCCGGAAAGTTTGTAGTTTTGCATTTTACATTTAGGTCTATGATCCATTTGAATTAATTTTTGTGAAACATGTAAAATCTCTGTGTAACTTCTTTGTATATGGATATGTAATTGTTCCAGCACCATTTGTTGTAACGATGATTTTGTCTTCATTGAAATGCTTGAGCTCCTTCATCAAGGATCATTTATGTATGTTTGTGTGGGTCTATTTCTGGGCTCTATATTCTGTTCCATTGATTGATGTGTCTATTCTTTCATCAATACCACTTACTGTAAATTTATAGTAAGTCTTGACGTTGATTTGCATCAGTTCTCTGACTCTGTTCTTCTTCAGTATTGTGTTGTCTATTCTTGGTCTTTGACTTTTCTGTATAAACTTTAGAATCACTTTGTTGATATCCACAAAATAACTTTCTGGTGTTTTGACTGGGACTGCATTAAATCTATAGGTCAAATTGGGAAGAATTAACATCTTAATAATATCAAGTCTTCCTATCCATGAACATGGATCTCTCTATTATTTAGATCTTTAAAAAATTTCTTTCATCAGAGTTTTGTCATTTTCTTCATGTATTCTGTACATATTTGCTTATATTTATGCCTAAGATTTATATCTATTTCACTTTGTCTTAATGTAAATGGTATTCTGTATTTAATATCAAATTTCAATTGTTCATTGATGATATGTAGGAAATTGCCTTGTATTCTGCAACCTTGCTATAACTGCTTATTAGTTCCAGTAGGGTTTTTTGTTGTTGTTGTTGCTATTGTTGATTCTTTGGGTTTTTCTATGTAGACAATCATATTAACTGTGAACAAAGACAGTTTTATTTACTTCTTTCAACTTTGTATATATTTTAGTTACTTTTCTTGTCTCTTTGCATTGGCTAGGACTACCAGTACCATGTTGAATAAGAGTAGAGAGGGGGCTTTGTTCCTGATCATAGGGAGAAAGCATGTAGCTTTTCAATATGAAGTATTAGTTGTAGGTTTTTGGTAGATGTTTCTTTTTTTTTTTTTTTGGTAGATGTTTCTTATCACATTCACAAAGTTCCCCTTTATTCCTGGTACGCTAAGAGTTTTTTTTTTAATCATGAATAGATATTGGATTTTGTCAATGCTTTTTCTGCATCAATGATATAATCATGTGGTTTTTCTTCTTTAACCTGGTGATGTGATAGATTACAATAATTAATTTTCAAATGTTTAACCAGCCTTGCATACCTGGAATAAATCCCACGTAATCACAGTGTATAATTCTTTATAGCGTTGGATTAGATTTGCCAATATTTCATTCTGAATTTTTGCATCTATGTCCATGAGAGATTTTGGTTTTGAGTTTTCCTTTCTTTAATGTCTCTATCTGGTATTATAGTAATACTGGTCTCATTGAATGAGTTAGTAAGTTCTCCCTCTGCTTCCATTTTCTGGAAGAGACTGTAAGGAATTTGTATCATTTCCTCCTTAAATGTTTGGTAGAATTCAATAAAAAAAACCAATGGGTCATGATGCGTTCTTCTTTGGAAGTTTATTAATTATTGATTTAACTTCTTTAAAAGATATACTTAAGAACGAAGTGATCACTGAAGAAATCAAAGAGGAAATAAAAAATAACTAGAAACAAATGTCAATGCAGACACGATGACCCAAAACCTATGGGATGCAGCAAAAGCAGTTGTAAGAGGGAAGTTTATAGCAATACAATCCTACCTTAAGAAATAGGAAACATCTCGAGTAAACAACCTAACCTTGCACCTAAAGCAATTAGAGAAAGAAGAACAAAAAAACCCCAAAGTTAGCAGAAGGAAAATCATAAAAATCAGATCAGAAATAAATGAAAAAGAAATGAAGGAAACGATAGCAAAGATAAATAAAACTAAAAGCTGGTTCTTTGAGAAGATAAACAAAATTGATAAACCATTAGCCAGACTCATCAAGAAAAAAAGGGAGAAGACTCAAATCAATAGAATTAGAAATGAAAAAGGAGAAGTAACAACTGACACTGCAGAAATAAAAAAGATCATGAGAGATTACTACAAGCAACTCTATGCCAATAAAATGGACAACCTGGAAGAAATGGACAAATTCTTAGAAATGCACAACCTGCCAAGACTGAACCAGGAAGAACTAGAAAATATGAACGGACCAATCACAAGCACTGAAATGGAAACTGTGATTACAAATCTTCCAACAAACAAAAGTGCAGGACCAAATGGCTTCACAGGCGAATTCTCTCAAACATTTAGAGAAGAGCTAACACCTATCTTTCTCAAACTCTTCCAAAATATAGCAGAGGGAGGAACACTCCCAAACTCATTCTGCGAGGCCACCATCACCCTGATACCAAAACCAGACAAGGATGTCACAAAGAAAGAAAACTACAGGCCAATATCACTGATGAACATAGATGCAAAAATCCTCAACAAAATACTAGCAAACAGAATCCAACAGCACATTAAAAGGATCATACACTATGATCAAGTGGGGTTTATTCCAGGAATGCAAGGATTCTTCAATATATGCAAATCAATGTGATAAACCATATTAACAAATTGAAGGCGAAAAACCATACGATCATCTCAGTAGATGCAGAGAAAGCTTTCGACAAAATTCAACACCCATTTATGATAAAAACCCTGCAGAAAGTAGGCATAGAGGGAACTTTCCTCAACATAATAAAGGCCATATATGACAAACCCACAGCCAACATCCTCCTCAATGGTGAAAAACTGAAAGCATTTCCACTAAGATCAGGAACAAGACAAGGTTGCCCACTCTCACCACTCTTATTCAACATAGTTTTGGAAGTTTTAGCCACAGCAATCAGAGAAGAAAAGGAAATAAAAGGAATCCAAATTGGAAAAAAAGAAGTAAAGCTGTCACTGTTTGCAGATGACATGATACTATACATAGAGAATCCTAAAGATGCTACCAGAAAACCACTAGAGCTAATTAATGAATTTGGTAAAGTAGCAGGATACAAAATTAATGCACAGAAATCTCTGGCATTCCTATACACTAATGATGAAAAACCTGAAAGTGAAATCAATAAAACACTCCCATTTACCACTGCAACAAAAAGAATAAAATATCTAGTAATAAACCTAAATAAGGAGACAAAAGACCTGTATGCAGAAAATTATAAGACACTGATAAAGAAATTAAAGATGATACAAATAGATGAAGAGATATACCATGTTCTTGGATTGGAAGATTCAACATTGTGAAAATGACTCTACTACCCAAAGCAATCTACAGATTCAATGCAATCCCTACCAAACTACCACTGGTATTTTTCACAGAACTAGAAGAAAAAATTTCACAATTTGTATGGAAACACAAAAGACCCTGAATAGCCAAAGCAGTCTTGAGAATGAAAAACGGAGCTGGAGGAATCAGGCTCCCTGACTTCAGACTATACTACAAAGCTACAGTAATCAAGACAGTATGGTACTGGCACAAAAACAGAAAGATAGATCAATGGAACAGCATAGAAAGCCCAGAGATAAACCCACGCACATATGGTAACCTTATCTTTGATAAAGGAGGCAGGAATGTACAGTGGAGAAAGGACAGCCTCTTCAATAAGTGGTGCTGGGAAAACTGGACAGGTACATGTAAAAGTATGAGATTAGATCACTCCCTAACACCGTACACAAAAATAAGCTCAAAATGGATTAAAGACCTCAATGTAAGGCCAGAAACTATCAAACTCTTAGAGGAAAACATAGGCAGAACACTCTATGACATAAATCACAGAAAGATCCTTTTTGACCCACTTCCTAGAAAAATGGAAATAAAAACAAAAATAAACAAATGGGACCTAGTAAAACTTCAAAGCTTTTGCACAGCAAAGGAAACCATAAACAAGACCAAAGGACAACCCTCAGAATGGGAGAAAATATTTGCAAATGAAGCAACTGACAAAGGATTAATCTCCAAAATTTATAAGCAGCTCATGCAGCTCAATAACAAAAAAAGAAACAACCCAATCCAAAAATGGGCAGAAGACCTAAATAGACATTTCTCCAAAGAAGATATACAGACTGCCAACAAACACATGAAAGAATGCTCAACTTCATTAATCATTAGAGAAATGCAAATCAAAACTACAATGAGATATCATCTCACACCAGTCAGAATGGCCATCATCAAAAAATCTAGAAACAACAAATGCTGGAGAAAAGGGAACTCTCTTGCACTGTTGGTAGGAATGTAAATTGATACAGCCACTGTGGAGAACAGTATGGAGGTTTCTTAAAAAACTACAAATAGAACTACCATATGACCCAGCAATCCCACTACTGGGCATAATTCAAAAAGAGTCACGTACCAAAATGTACATTGCAGCTCTATTTACAACAGCCCGGAGATGGAAACAACCTAAGTGTCCATCATCAGATGAATGGATAAAGAAGATGTGGCACATATATACAATGGAATATTACTCAGCCATGAAAAGATACGAAATTGAGCATTTGTAATGAGGTGCACAGACCTAGAGTCTGTCATACAGAGTAAGTCAGAAAGAGAAAGACAAATACCGTATGCTAACACATATATATGGAATTTAAGAAAAAAAAATGTCATGAAGATCCTAGGGGTAAGACAGGAATAAAGACACAGACCTACTAAAGAATGGACTTGAGGATATGGGGAGGGGGAAGGGTAAGCTGGGACAAAGTGAGAGAGTGGCATGGACCTATATACACTACCAAACATAAGGTAGATAGCTAGTGGGAAGCAGCCACATAGCACAGGGATATCAGCTCGGTGCTTTGTGACCACCTGGAGGGGTGGGATAGGGAGGGTGGGGGGGCAGGAGATGAAAGAGGGAGGAGATATGGGAACATATGTATATGTATAACTGATTCACTTTGTTATAAATCAGAGAGTAACACACCAGTGTAAAGCAATTATATTCCAATAAACATGTAAAAAAAAAAGATATAGATCTATTCAGATTATATTTTTCTCCTATATGAGTACTGTTAATTTGTCTTTCAAGGAACTGGTCCATTTAATCCAAGTTATCAAATTTGTGGTAAAGAGTTAGTCATAATATTCCTTTATTTATCCTTTTAATGTCCATGGGATCAATAGTGAAGCCTCCTGTTCCATTTCTTGTATTAATAAATTGTGTCTTTTCTCTTTTTTCTTAGTTAGCTTTTCTAGGAGTTTGTCATTTTACCATTTTTTTTTGCAAAGAAGCTTTTGTCTTCATTAAAAAAATTTTCCTGTTTTCAATTTCATTGATTTCTGCTATAATTTATATTATTTATTTTCTTTGCTTTGTTTTAAGCTGATATCACTCTTTTTTCACTAGTTTGCTAATAGGAAAGCTTAGATTATCAATGTTAGATCACTCTTCTTTAGAAATATGTGTATTGAATGCACAATCAGCCAAAGAATGGCACATTTATATCATTTGACTAATTTGCATGAACTCAGTAGAATAATTGTTTTCTATAAGATTATACAGCATCTGATTCTAAAATGAATTTCAGACATCTATTTTTACCTTAAGATAGTCCACCTACTACATGGATGACCCTGAGATTTCAAATGGGTTGAGTCATATTTCTATCATATTCTGAAATCTGAATTTTTCTACTGCTTTAGTTTAAATGTGTTAGTGGTACTTTTGTGATGTTGTATACGATGTGGAACTTACTGTCTTTCTTTTCTTCTTCTTCTTCTTTTTTTTTTTTTTTCTATTTTTGCTTCATGACCTATAGTCCAACAGCATAGTAGAATTCTGTAACACCTGTTTGGTTGTAGTCACTGAATATTCTTACTTTATACAACTGAAGTAAATGTGGAAATCATTTGTGATTGAAATTAAGATGGCTAATCTACAGTTTAGTATATGAAGCTAAGTAACCTAATATTTTATCAAATACTATAATTACAATTATATATTTCAAAGTAATATAATTATTTTCAACTAGTGGCATGTGCGTGTGTGTGTGTGTGTAATTTTAATTTAGTACATAACATAAATGTAGGTAAACCATTTAACACAAACAGAAACATTTTTTCCATTTGTTGTCAGTGATATGCATCTTTTGACTAAGATTTTTTCTAGATGACGATTTAACAATAATTGAAATGTACTAATTTAAAAAGTTAATGAAAATTTATTAGTGACATATTTTTCCCCTGAGGCAAAAACCTTTTAGGAATTAATTATTCATTCTATTTGAGCAGTGAGAGATATATTTACTTAAGGAAAGAGTCTTATGTTATAATTTCCTTGTAATTCTGTTCTAAGATCAGATTCAGTTACCAGTATTGATCTAATGGGCAAGTTAAAAGAACAGAATGAGTCAAAATCTCACCTGTTCTTTTCCTTTTTTTGTGTGTGTGCCCAGTCTGTTGATTATGAAGTTAGCATGGTAAGAGTAAGCTGGAAAATAGGACATACTGAAGAGGCTGATGCAAGAAGCCACTGAAGTCATCCTCTGAATCATAAGAGCATCATCTTGAAAAGGTTTAAGGGGAGTATTAATGTTGCCCCTGAGAATGAGCAGTAGCTGCTCTCTTGAATTCACACTGTTGTTTTCTGGAAGATTTTACGAGCACATGTATGACCAAAGTACCCTTCTTTGGGGAAACTGCTTCTAATAAGAGGCAAGGAAGCAGATGTATAAAAAGCATGTTAAACCTGTTTGCTCACAGGGTCACTAGAAGATCAGAACGGATTATCCCATTAGGAAGTCTAAGCTCATCCAGGAAATGCCTAACACTTTCTTGACTAACTGATTTTGTCAAATACATGACTACATTCTGTTCAATTTACATTTACCACTGACAGATTTTGTCACTGGTCATTGTAAATAACATTATTTAACTAGTGCACAGTGTCTGGAAGGTGGGGTAGGTACAGTTAATTGTCAAAAATAAAAAGAAAACTGTGTTAGAAATTAATTATAAACAAATAAGAATTTTCAGTGGTTGATGCAAAATAAAGATTTGCTCTTTTACAGTCAATGCAGAGACACCTTGGACAGATGCTTGGTTCTCTGGAGTTTCTTTATTACCTGGCCTCCCACAGTCTCTCTTTTCTAGTACCCTTTCTAAATTTCCCTGATCCCTGGAGTCTTGGAGCCATCTGGAAGATTGTCCTCCCTGCTGGATTTGTCTTAGGATGGCAACAGTGGATCTCTTTGGACAGTAATCATCACAATCTTCTATAATACTAGATTCTGTAGAATGGAGTATCTACAAGATAAGCTTTTATTTGAAAGTGTTTACTGCCTTTCATAGGATACCATCAATACAATTTTGTACTAAAAGACTCCACTTTCGTCAGGGGTAAGGAGAGAAAAAGTAAGAGGTGAGAGACAAAAATCTCTCTTCTGTTGCAATTTTTTTAAAAGCCCTTAGAAAGAAGGTTGTCATTGTAATCTGTAGCAATTTTTTAGTATTTGTATATATGGCATTTGTCAAGGTATGGGTTTTGTGGAACAATGGAAACATCCTATCATCCTTTTTTGACCCAATAATGTATGAAAGTAGCATTGACACATATACACTACCAAATGTAAAATGGATGGCTAGTGGGAAGCTGCTGCATAGCACAGGGAGATCAGCTCGGTGGTGCTCTGTGATGACCTAGAGGGCTGGGATAGGGAGGATGAGAGGGAGGCTCAAAAGGGAGGGGATATGGGGATATATGTATACTTATAGCTGATTCACTTTGTTGTACAACAGAAACTAACACAACATTGTAAAGCAATTATACTCCAATAAAGATATAAAAAAAATGTTCCTAGGAACTAGATATGACGTAGGAGTAAAAAAAGAGAATGACTAAAGCAAGTGGGAGTGGAAGAGACCAAGCATTTTCAAAACTGTGTTACATGAATAGCATGTTTTAGAAGTAAAATACCTTGTAATGGTAATTCCTATAGATAAACCTTACAATAGCAAGATTTTTTTTTGATGTTTTAGTTACTAAACACTCTCTATGCACAGCACTTTTCTATGATAGAATATGCTAGCCCTTCCTCTCCCATTTTTTTCTGAGTAATACTGATATATATATTATCAAATACATGAATGTAAGAAGGATGAAATGCATCTTTAGGTTTGTTAACAAGCCTTGGGGTTAACTGCTTTTTTGACTATAAAAATGAACATATACTGGAGAAATGTAGAAAAATGGAATGGAGGGAGGGGTGAGAGGCAGGTGGGAAAGACTTCACAATTAATAGAAAAATAAATTTTAGCATCTCTTTTTAAACACGGAAAACCTTGCTCATAAATCAACAGAACAGTGAATATGAGGCATATTATTATGATATATTAAAGAGATAAAAATGGATAAAGCAATGAAGCTTCTCTTAGCTAAATGGTTAATTCATTTAACTGCTGAAGAGGTAGTCTGCTAATGAGTAGCTGAGAATTGAGAGGTAATTGCATAAATCCCGATCTTATTGGTATGTACAGCTGATAGTTTCATTAAGAAATGGTCCCACAGGGTCAAAGAGGTGAATATGTGAGATTGAAACAGCTAACTCCATTAGTTCATTATGCTTTTCACACATTGTGCATGTCAAAACAGTGTGAATAAAAGGATCCATTGCTTGATCAATGCTTATGGGAAGGAGAGGAGAGTTAGGATAGCTTACATTAGAAAACCTAGGCCTCTTTAGGAAGAACTTCAGAACTATAATGGCAATTATACTGAAGAACGATTCAATAATAAACAGCTTGTTGGTTAAGCGGTTAAAAACGCCAAGAGACATTTAGTAAGTTGTAACAATTAAATCTTAGAAGAGCCCCTCTTGTATTGTTAGACTAGTAAGCATCTCACTCACTCAACATTACAACTAGGTTGATCTTACTACTTAGGATAATAGCTAGTGAAAAAAAAATCCCATGGCACAGATCATAATGCAGGTAAGTAAACTCAGAGTTGGCTCTAAGTTGGTACGTATGACTTACGTAGTTAGGAAAGGGCTTTCCCTAATTCTGGTGTAGAAGAGACAAGCTAATTGTTAATTGAACCCCATCATTCCCCCTCCTTCCCCACCTCCTCCCCGAGTACACAGCCTACCCACTCTTCCCAGCCTCCTTTGTAGTTAAGCGGGGCCATGTGATGGATATCTGATTGATGAAATGTAGGTGGAAGTGATGTATGCCATGTCCAGGAGTGGCCCATTCAAGCCTCTCATGTTTTTTTTCCATTCTCTCTCTTCCTCCTTCTGGCTAGATGTGGACCCCCAGGAAAGAAGAGTCCAGAATTTATACTGGTCTCTGAACTGCTGCATGGAACAGGACTTGCCATTGCTATGCACTGAGCTTTCTAGGAGCGAGGAACAAAGTGTACTGTCTTAGGCCATTGAGATTTTTTTCATGTAGTTCATATATTTACCCTAATATAATGAGAATCTCGACTTTCTTTAGTGATTATCTTTTATTCATGTACCTATTGAAGAAGTATATAGTGTGATATCTATATGTCACAGACGTTGCTAGCAAGTAGGAATATAAGCTAGAAGGTGGCAAACAGGTGGAAAACTAACATTAGAGTTTAGGCATTTCTGCAGTGTCCATGGGCCCAGGATTTTGTTGTGAGGCAGTTTTCTTTTTTTTTTTTTTTTCTTTTTTGTTGCAAAAAGCTTTATTATTTCCATTTGGTCCAAGGCTTGGGAGAGGGCTCCAGGGAGGTTAAAAAAACTGCCTAGTGGCTGCAGAGCAGGGCTTCAGGCAGAAGCTCTGATGCCAGAGGGGCTCCTCAAAGGCCACTGGGCTCTGGAGTTGCCTACTCATGTTTGATGGTGAGCCTTTCAAAGAGATACTCGCCCAGCCCAGCCTGGGGACCAGCCAGCCTGCAGAAGTGGGTCAGCTGGTCACCCATCTTCTTGATGAGTTTCACCTCCTATTCCAGGAAGTGGCTCTTCAGGAAGTCACAGAGGTGGGGGTCTGCGAGGGTCGCGCAGATCCAAAAGGGCCTGGTTCAGGTCCTTCTCCATGAGAATGGTGGCTTCCATAGTGTCCTGGGTTTTACCCCATCATCTTGAGATGGCTTCTGCACGTCCTGGAAGAGGGCATGGCCGCTGCGCTGGTTTTGCATTTTCAAGAGATGCTCGGTGCCCTCGTACCTCTCCTTGGCCAATTCTCGGAAAAAGTGGCCTACGCCCTCCAGAGCGCCACAATGTTGAGGTTGAAACAGAAGCCTAGAGAGAGGTAGGAGTAGGAGGCCCAAAGATGCACGTTGACCAGGAGGCTGTCAGCAGCCTCCACCTTGGTGGAGTAATTCTGACGAATCTGGGAGCTTATGGTTGATTGGTAATAAGGAGTTAAGCTCAAAAAATGGTGTTGGCTGGTCCAGGTGACTGAGGCTAGCTGAGTGGCTGATTCTGAAGGTTGTGACTGGAAAAAAGGTTTGAGGGTGGTTGGAGGCTGAAGAAAGGGGCGTCCCTGTGTCTGTTCTGTCCGCACACTGTTGAAGCAAGAGAGATCCATGGGACCACTGAGTACATTGCTGAGGCAGTTTTCTTGAGCCAAATTCTTTGTCTCTTTGTATGCAAAGAGAATTGAGCACTTCTTTCCTATCTAGATTTATTATTTGTACCATTGCTATAGGCCAAAATTTAAGTTCTGACTCTAGTTAGAGAATATTGTTTTGCAATAGTTATTTGCTTTCAGCTTATATATATTAACTAAAGATTTTGCTTTTTGTAAAATTCACATTATAAAGAACTCTTCTTCTTTGTCTAAGAGGCTGTATTTCTTGACACAATATTATTAACCAGACATAAATAGCTTTTTGTCACTAACCCAGATTCACAGTGTTATAAATAGCTGTAGGTTCTATCCTTATTTACTTTCACTTAGCTTCATTTCTTCTCTTGTTATAACTTCTTTGTGCAAAGACTACCACACAACAATGGAGATTTATAATATTTCCAGTGAGATAGTGCCAGGGTAAAAATTACAGGTGATCTCAGGCACAAAAACCTCTTCCTTTTTATGGAAGCAAAATCTGTGATAGATAATAGGAAATAGAGGGTGCATTTGTGGTCAGAAGTTTAGCAATTTCCCATCCTTTACATGAATTTTGCATTCAATTGATGGAACATTCAGATCCAGACTTCTGATATTAGGTTGATGATGAATGTGTGTATTTTACTTCAGAAACAGGTGATAATTTATGAAATGAAAAACTTATGATAAAAAAGCTGCAAAACATTTTAAGGACTAATTCTTCTTGTCATCAAGCAAATGACCTGCTGTCCTGACCATGGTAAATGAAGTCTCCAGCAGAGTAAGTCTGTTGCATTTGATCCCTTTAGTCCAGTGATCCAGAAATTTGGGAGGGAGTTAGGGAGCTATTTGAAAATCTGATAAAGGATAAACATCTTCAACCCGGAAAAATACAGAAACACACCACACTTTATGTATAATTCAGGGGATTCTAGATCTGCCAAGGTCAATGACTCCAATATAATTAAGAATTCCTACTTTTGTGCAAATAGGCTTGGGGAATCTGCCTTTCAAATAAGCACAAGACCTTCCTAAGACCCAATGGGTTATTATTTGAAATCTCTAGTGGAGTATGAAAAGTAGAACATTCTGCAGCATGAGCCACTGATTCAGTGCTTTTCAAACCTTCATATGCATAAAATTCATCTAGAGATGATTACCAACAAGGGCAGATTCCTGGGCTGCAACTCCAGAGATTTTCATTAAGTCATTCTGAAGTGGGAATCAGGAATCTGCATTTTAAGTACTTAATCTTAGTGATTCTGATGTACATTGCATGTGGGCTACAATCTGAGAAACGCTTTTAAGCCTTCACTTGGAAGTCCTTCAAACCCTGGCCACCAAGACAACCACCTCTCTGCATACACGCTTGGAGCTCCTGTGTGTCCTGCTTTCCACAAAGAGCTTGCTTGGGCTCAGCATCTTTCCTATTTTTCACTCTCCCACAGTGAACAAGATACAATATCCCAGTGAGCAGAGTGTTTTTGCAAAGCTAACATGTTTGGCTGACCTAATGTAGCCTGCCATTGTCATTAACTGCAGAGGAAATCATTCTTAATCACCCTGATAAGTTTCTTATATAATAACTACTAATAGTTGTTTGAAAGCAATAGAGGGCACCAATTAATGGGAGGTTTGATAAAACCTCTGGAAGGAAATGGAAAGATGAATCTAGTCTTACTCTACGTTACTGTTTCTTTCCTCCATACATGTTTCTTTGGCGAAAAAAAACCGAGAAAAGGAAAAAAAAAATCAGTATTTAAAATTGGATTGTGGTGAGAAAATGTCCGTAGTCAGATACAAATTAGGATTTCTATCTTCCAACAAAAGTTTCTTTCTAAGAATCAGATCTAAATTGATATTATGTGTCCAAGAGAGTGTGCACATGACCTAAGGCCTGTCTTTGAATAATAATTCATTAATATATTCATAATTATTACATTATTAAAATGATAATAATTTTGATATTATTGAATATATTTTAATAGAAAATAATACAGTATTATATAGTATTAAGGTATTAAACATTAATATAATTATAAATTTAGTTATAATATTATTTACATATTAATAATGATGAATATATTATTAACTTTCTTCCCACTTGTTTCATTTATTATCTATAAATGAAGAGGCACAGCAACATAAAAACTAAGCATATAAAGTAGATACTTCACAAGTGTCTAGAGTAGAAGCTACAGGGTTCTCTTACTTGGCATAGAGCGTCACAATTCCAGGTTCTTCCTTAGGAACTAACTTACCCAAAGAATTTTCATCTAATAAATCCTTTATCAAACACCTAATGCTTCCTTTATTGTTTAAATGTGCAGGCTGTCAGATTCAGCTGTGGACTGAGCAGAAACTTGGTTTGTAAATATAATTATGTTTCATATGTCCAAAATAATTAAACCTTATTAATAATCCAGGGGAAAAGAAAAAAGTTCTGCCTTTTGAAAAAATAATTTTTGCTAAGCATAAATGATGTAAAACCTCCAGAAGGTGAAAAGATCTTTAGTAGAAATATTCAAACACATTTAAGAGGCAGAGTTTGGTAAATCAATCTGGAAAAAAGCTAATGAAGATGGTCATTTAAGGAGCATACAATCTCAAAAGTGCATTGTCCATGGCTGTTCTCACATTCCAACAGCAAAGCAGAGTTGAGTAGTCCCAATAGGGGCTAAATGAACCTCAAAGCCTAAATAGTCACTATCAAGCCTTTTACAAAAAATATTTGCTGACCCCTCTTCTAAAATTGTATTTTCAATTTGGGGAAGTATTATAAGTAAAACAAAAACTCAGAGTTAAGTTGCTTTAAGCCTATCCTTTTTAAAAGTTTAGTCAATAACACACATCCACCTAGAATTTTATTCCTGAAAATTTTCAAGTAACATATCCCTACCTAAATTTTTTTCCCTAAGTATATACATTGGTTAATACTTGCACTGATGTTTTGGTGGAGTGTTAATTTCTTCCAGGGAGACTGAATAGGGGATCATAGGGCCTTTAAATTTGCGTTTCATGCGCATGAAAAGACCTTGATCACTGGATACCTAAGAGCCTTATTCCATCTCATGGGCAGCAGCTATTTAAATTTGATGTGTCTGCCTTTGAAACAAATTTGATTTTTAGGTGTTTCAACATTCAATGACAAATATTGCAATCCCAGTAAGTAAACAGAGCCAAAGGGAGATTTGTTTTAGTGGAGAAGGGGGAAGGATTCTAATCAAGCAGTGGTATTTGCAAAGGATTAGTGGGAGAAATGAACAAATCTCATGCAAGAGACAGCAAACAGCCTGCCTGGCAGGATCAACACCCTACTCCAGGGCTTCTTGTTAGTGGGGACACATTATTTTGTTCCTTCCATTTTGGGAGGAGTGCGACTTCCACTTCCCACCCCAGCAGAGAACATACTGAGAGAACATTCCTGGACCTCCCCTCCTTAGTGGTTCTCCCCACTGGAGGTGGAGTGATTGATCTGATGACTGAGATTAGGAAAAGGGGCTCTGGCTAATCTAACTGCCCCTTCTTGCCTCTCATTGGTTCTGTTTCCAAGCTACCTGTCTATAGGCTGAATGTGTTCTTCTCTCTACTCCAGCCCCGCATGTGTTAGCACAGGTCAGCTTCCTATGAAGGAGAGAGGGGCATGGACATCAAAAGTCACTATTGGCCTCTGCTTTACGTTACAGTCACCAATTCTTTGTGAGCAATAAAGCTTGTATTTTGATGCTTTTCTGAATCTGATATCTATTACTCAAATGATTTAGAATTCAAAGAGGAGGGTGATTAATTGGCCTCTCAAAACCTCAACAGTTCTTAGTAGAGCTATAAGTTATAGTGGGATGATGATGGCCCATCTTATGCAGATTTGTAGAGATTTATCTGGGCCTGGACTGTTTGTCTGTGAGGCTGAGTCAAGGAAAGGACTGGCTCTGATTGTCTCAGAGTGGAAGAATCTGCCCCCATATTCCAACCTTCACAGTAAAACCCAGATTTCAAATGGCCTTCTGAGTCTGGAATGATGATCTACAACAAATAAGACATCACTGAACAAGAATTAATGCTCTGTATCAGGAACAAAAATTAAACCACCACCAAGAATAACAATAAAAAAATACTAATTCAGAGACAGAATGGGGGAAACCTGACAAGAGAAAAGTTTATATGAACATGAAGATACAATCTCAGTATAAGACAAGAATATTATATGAATATTGCCAAGGGTGAATGAAACTTAGGCAGCCTTAATAATATAGAATGTCTGGATGGATGGAAGTAATTATCGTACTGTACATTATGCTGGTCAGACCTTATTTTCCCTGATTTTATTAAGAACCCCACATACCTTGAGTGTTCTTAATAGAGATGATCAAGATGAGGGACTAGATAATACGTCATTGGGAAATAGCTGAAATAATTTGCCCAGGACAAGAAAAGACTTAAAGAAAGATTTCTTTTCTAATATTTGAAGGGGAAAAGATTAAAATGTTCTCTTTTTTTCTAGACTCAAAGATATGAGAAGCATATTTCAAATCAGAGTATTTTATAAAGTTAAAACAGTCCACAAGTGAAACAGCTGATTTTTGAATAAGATCCTAACCCGTTGGTGGGTGTAAGCAAAGGTTGAACAAACCTTTTAAAGGAGATACTGCTGAAATAACTCCTTCTTAGAAGACTAATGAATCACTCCAGAGCCAACACTGATTCTTTAATTGAAGACTCCTGTGTGCTAATACTGACTGTACCACTCTACATGGTGACCTTATCAGTCAGCTTCTCTAAGCTTCAGTTCTTGCCTTTCTAGAATGGTAAGCAATATTATCTGCCCATGCCTTCCAAGATTATGAAAATGAAATGATAAAATTGATCTTAAAGTGCTTTGAAAAGCACCTATATAGAGGCAGTCTGTTATTATAGCTAGAGTGGAGACTAAAATAGTAAATTATAAAGTGAAAAATGCTAAGTGTAAGGTAGGATAGAATTTTTTAAACTTTAATGTGAAAACAAATGTCCCGTGGAATGGTTTTAAATGCAGATTCTGTGTCAGCAGTTCAAGAGTAGGACCTGAGGGTATGCATTTCTAACAAGTGCCAAGGTGATGATGCTGGTCTGTGGACTAGGCTTTGCTTGGCAAAAAGATAGAAGATTAGGGTCATGTCCTTGCATGCACGTCTAAGTAGCTCTTCGCCCACTCAATCTTTTAGGGATTCTATCCTGGCAAAGTTCTCAATGAAGCAAACAAAATTTATGACTCTGGAATAGGCTGTCAGTGAGGAAGTTGCCAACACACCGACCAACTGTATTTATCCATTTTCAGAATGACTCTATTATGACTACTGTATCTTAATTAGCTGTTTGCTATGATAACATATATGTGAACAATGGTTCATGACATTGCAGTGTCAAAGCTGTTTGCACAATGAATCAGATGCCTCAGAAGAAAAGTGAGTTTTAAAATGAAACTCAAACATACAGGTGTAGTTATGGTAATTTGCATTCAGGCAGTAAAAATAGATTCTGGCTAGTTTAACTGAAAAGAGAATTTGTTAGATATATATGGGGAGAGGGTTCTAAGTGAGGTTGAAGATAGACTGGCAGCTGCAGGGTTTAAAAGCATGAAATACTCAGTAGTCATTGTTACAATGAATAAACAGCAGCAATTTCTTCTGTCCTTCTGTCATTACAGTCAAGAGTCAAAATCACAACCTGGGTCAAGTGCTTACTTCCTGGCACACGGGAGCAGAGAGGGGAGGATCTGGTGGAAGGAGCCTCTAGTGTCCAACCAAGAGGAGAAAAGTGGAAAGGAAAGGGACCACTGATGCTGAGAAGCTGAACATCAAAACAAGCATAACTCTCTGAAGCATATATATATGTGTGTATATATATATATATACACACACACACACACACACACACATACAATGTATGTCAATTAATCTTATATCCTGTAAAAAATATTTTAAAAATTCAATACTAAAAATTATTTTTTCATATTTGTTTATAATATTCCTCTTTTATGAAATGCTTATTTTTTTCTATTTACCTATTAAAACTCAGTAGTTTTTCTATCAATTCCCAGTAGGTCTTTATACAATAAATTATTAAAGCTTTGAATGTAAAAACAAAAGCAGTAATCATATGTAAATTCTCTATTTAAAGATAGCGCTTGTTACTAATTGTTTTGTGTTTTTAGAGGGGAAGAAGGAGCCGGAGGGACTGTTGGAAACCATTGCGTTAGAAGTTACCACTGCAACCTAAATATAATGGGGGTTCATACTGCAAGATGTGTCATTCATCAAAATAGCAGTCTAACAGAAAAATATTATTAAAAGACATTTAAATCTCTATTTGGTGTCTCAAGAAAACCAAAGCTGAGATGGAGTGGGGTTTGGGTAGTTATAATACATTCTAAATATTTAGCAAACATCTTAAAATTTCTCTCCACATCAAGCATTCTCAGTTTCCAACCAAGAATTCTCTCCGAAGTATAGATACAGCTATTGTGTGTTTTTCTCTAAGCTTTCACACTTACTGTATTGCAAAAAAAATTTTCCCTTTGACTATACACACAGTCCCACATCACTAGACTTGATCTCATGGGGTGTGCAGGCTTGTCTCCAGCTCAACTTTCTCTTGACCACTTTTCTGCATAAAAAAGGTTAATCTAGACCAGACCAACGGGTTAGAAAGCAGGAACTTAGCAGGAAAAGTTCTGTGTAGTCATTTTCAAAAATATTGGCTGTTGCATTCGTGAGATTATTTTGAAAACTGAGAAAGTCAGCAGCACATTCTATTGGGCAGATGTTGGTTTAAATTATAGTTCAACTTCCGATGGCTTTGAATGACTGATTCTCCAGAACTTAGGCATATCCACTACAGGCCAGATGAAATTGCCTATTTTTAAAGGGGAATACTGCTGAGAATGGGTCTCTATTTATAGATTTCTTTCATATTAATAGTGTTATTAGTGAGGATGTGTATCTTTATTGGTTGGGGTAACTTCAGTCTTTGGAAAAGTTTTAATTTTGAAAATTCTGGACAATAAAGAAGACCCTATGAGCCATGCACCTAAATTTCAGTGATGTTTTTGCATCCCTAGGGCACAGTGACCACAACATCGTTCTTTTCAGAGATGGCTTTTTTTCTCTTTAGCTGAGGAAGGAGGGTCATGGATGTTCCCAACCAATCAAAATTCTGTCAGCTTCAAACTTCACTGAATTGTTTAGGACAAAAGAGATACATATCTTTACAGCCTCCCCGAAGGAACTTTTAAACGCAGGCAAAATAAATTCTATTTAATGCTAATACATAGGTAACTATTATTTTTAGTTAGAAGAAAACATTTTTTAAATAAATGAAATAAAAAATATATGTAGTTTACACATTATGCTCTAGTTTCCTTCCTGCTGAGTGAAAGGTGATTTGAATTAGAGTTGTCTGGAGTCACAGTTAATTTACTTTTTTTTTTTAGCAGTACACTGAGGCAGAAGTTGCTAAAGTTCAATTAGCTATTTACAATTTCTTTAGAGTTATTTCCAAGGAACAGGTGGCCTAGAAAGTTGAGTTGCAGAAGAAAAAAAAAAGAAAAGGAAAGAATTAACACAAAGGCTGGTAAACATAGGGATTGTGACTTAAAGAAAGCAATGGTAGTCCATATAAGAAATAAGAAATGTAGTCAATTTCAGATACCTGGCAAAAGTCATTCTAAAGATTGAGGCTATTAGAAAGAGAATAAGCAAAATGTATTTCGAGCAAGTTCCTATTTAACTGAATTTTACTTCCTCTATTGAGGATATGTTTGGTTATCTGATGGGACTTTAACCTAAACCTACATTGTTTAGGATATGGGTTTCCCCAAAGCCATGGTCTGTGTAGAAGGAGTGGGCTCTGTGCAGCAGATCTCTGCTACAGATCTACTGCCTCAGACTATCTCTGCTGCCACTCCACCCCCATTTATAGCTGTGTACACTCCTGGGCAGCCCTAGGCTACTGAATGCCCGAGCTGGGTAGAAAAAGAAGACAAATATCGATTTCATGAGAAAATTTAGCTTCACAAGATTTACAGCACAATGGTTAAGAATCTGGGCTTTGGAGTTAGGTTTGAATCAAAACTCCACCACCTATTTGCCGTGTGGCAACGGGGAAGACACAGTTTTCTCAGCTGTATGAATAAGCATGCAATAAATGATAGCTGTCAATATTATTGTTGTATATTGTTATTATCAGTCCCTTCTACCTTTCTCCTACGCTTCTGTCTGCTCTTCTTCTGCTGAAACGTGATGACATCTCTCCTCATTCCCTACATCTGCAAACAAAAATCACCATGCACCCCATCTGACACGGTGTTGAACTATGTGCTGTCTATTGTTTGTCTCAGAAACAATTCCACAGCTTTTTGGCAAGTTTCTATCCTAAAGGATTTGGCTGAACTCTACAGATTAAATTTTCTTCTGTGGATATACTGTAGATGTATCGAATTAGTGACTCACCATGCCCATTTTATGAAAGTGAAATTGAGATGAAATATTTTTCTGAAAATGATAAGTTTGTGAAGGTGGGCAGGGAGCAGATAACAGGAATGAGGGGATGACTTCAAAATATATACAAAGTGATTTCACAACTTGCAGGGATACAGATTATAGTAAAGGAACATAAGTGGTGAGGTTTGACAGAGTTTCTTTCTACTACTATGAAGAACAGAGCTGTTCCTTCTATGGGCAAATGTCTGGGTGCAAAATCAAACATGACTGTGGAGCAGATCTGGTAACTGGTCAGGTATTGATTTTATTATTTTTAATGACTCACAAATCCACTGGGGATAGTTTAGGTTTGTAATACGAACAGTTTATCAGACTGCAGAAGACATGTCATTTTTTAGATTGACGTTTTCCTCTATGGTTATTTCTCGCACACAGCCCTAATGCTGGTGTGGGTTTTGAAAAGCCACTTGGGAAATTTTATTTCGAATTGTTCACATTTTTTTTTGTAATATTATGGAGCATTGTATTTGCTTAAGTCCAAAAGAAATGGCACTGAGCTGGCTTTTAGCAAAACCTTTGCTATTTGCTGTAGAAACCTGGGCATATTTTCAACCTCTTCCTGCCTTATATTGTTCATGATTAGAGAAGGGATATTTGTGTGTATTTGTTTGTGTGTGTGTGTGTGTGTGTGTGTGTGTGTGTATGTGTATATCAACATGGCTACTGCTTTTGAAGGAGAGTTAGAGATACTGTTCTGCTCATTTTTGGTTCCTTTTCATTCCTAGCATAGTTCCTGGTATATGTCAAAACATGATATATTCATTAGTAATAATAATAAAAATAACTGTCATTTATTAAACATTTACTCTACGCAATGTCTTGAACATGGTAATATCAAATAAATCATTATTGAATGGTGGACTGAATGCACTGTGACTAAGTCATTTATTTGCATTCCATCAGTTAATCCTTATAAAAAACAAAGCAAAGTAACACTGTACTAGGTTGGCAGAATCATGATGCCCATTTTACAGATGAGAGAATTGAGGCGGAGAGCGGTAAGGCCACTGTCTCAGGATAACACAGCGAAAATATTTTGACATTGGAATTAGGACCTAGATTTGTCTAACTTAGGTGAAAACAGTACCATGAGATGGAGAGAAAGGATAAACGAAAACAAACTTATATAAGACCTGGAAACCAGCAGCAATAATAGTGCAGCAGGCATAGAGCACAATGTGGGACACTTTTTCCCCCCCAAACATATCTCCCCTCTTAAAATTTTCCTTGGCTGGCATTACAATGACTGACATATGAGTCTACGTAACATCCATTTCACAGCCCAAGGTAATGGTAGCTGCCAAAATGATTTGTGGCAGAGCTTCACTTCTTCAAACAACTATTGCAAACTAGAGCAAGCAAATTTAATTACCTTCCAAGCTGACACAACCTCAGAAGTATTGCTGATTTGTTATCTTCCTGCTCTGAGTGATGGACTATCCATGATCTGCCAGGAGATACTTGGACATGACTCTACAAGCGGAATGAGGGAAATGAAACTGAGAGTGTAAGATACAGCAAACCCATGCAGATATAATCCTGGCTAAGAAAGAATTTTGCAAGTGGGTTGCCCTGTGTGTGTGTTCACTCTGTGTGTGTGTGTGTGTGCTTGCGAGTTTCACATCAGGCAATAAATCTTAAATCTAATAGTCCAGATATCCAGTCTGGATATCTAATGCTAATGATGCCTAGGTACCTAGAGGAAGATTAATCTCAGAACTTTGTGATCACAAGAAGATTTGAGAGAATGCGAGTACTCCCATCTGGTAACAGTGACAACGTGATAACTTTTGCCAAACTACAGTGGTTATTAATAAAACATTTGTTTGCTAAGTGTCGATTCGTTTATCCTACTTCAAAGGGCCATGAAGTGGATAAATATTTTAAAAACAATTAGACAACTCTTTAAAGATGTAATCAAGTATTTCATTATCTAGGACTTGTGCTCTGTTTTAAAGTTGGTAAACTCACAATATATGGTGAAGCATGGACACTTCAGTCTTCAATGTTTTGGAAAAGTTTCCTAAAACCTCTTCTGTATGTGTAGACCTTCTATCATGAATGCAGATCACAATCCCTTTCTCCTCCTCTTTGTTTGCCTCCCTGATTTGCCTCCCCGATGGCAGAGTTCATTCACTGTCTTTTTGTTTGCAGGTGTATCCCAAGTGCCTAGAATAGTGCTTGGAATACAGCGGGCTCTAAAAAACTATTTGTAGAATGCATCAGTAAATCTTAATTTTTACTTTTATGTCTCAAGTGCTTGTGTTACACTACAAACGTCATTCTTCATCTCCTATTCTCCCATTTCATTATTTTTTCCTAGATAGTTCATTGTTCTCTCCTGAACATTTTCTCTTTTCTTGCACAGTATTGTGTTTCAGCTACCTTGGTTTAAGCTTGTGCTACACTACAAACGTCATTCTTCATCTCCTAGTCTCCCATTTCATTATTTTTTCCTAGATAGTTCATTGTTCTCTCCTGAACATTTTCTCTTTTCTTGCACAGTATTGTGTTTCAGCTACCTTGGTTTCAGCTTGTGCTACTCTGTAGTTTTATGTTCTTAGCTTGCAAAGAGCATCTAGGGCTTTGCCACCTGCACAGTGATGGATGTTGCTGCTTCTTATTAAGCTATACTCTGGTTTTCTTAATGTGTCATCTGAGTTTGTTTGTTGATGGCACCAGATCCTGGCTTCTCACTGTGGGGCTCCATTCTGATGTTCTCTTTGTATAAAGGATACCAGTTAAAGTGGTGTTTCTGCATCTGTGAAATGCTATTTGAAAGCTGCTAGCAGTGTTCTGACTCTAGGGTTGAAGTCATCATTTGACCTCTAAAAAAGCAACGTTTATTTTGAAAAAACTCATCAAAACTTCCCTTAAGTTTTAAAAAAGAAAAAAAAAAAGGAAAGAAACCTATCTATGGTTTTTGAATAAACTATGATTAAAATGAATGACGATGTTTGCCTATGAAGGCAGAGCCATGATACTCTAGAGCAGTGATACCCCAATGCTTTCTCTCACACCTCAGATCAATTTCCAAGGTAAACTGAGAAAAAATAATGAGAGTGGAAGGATAGTAGAAAATGAGGTTAACGCAGAAGAGTCATCAAAACGGAACGTGGACCTCCAGTCTTTGCCAACTCATGCCTACTTGGATCAGACAATTGTGCCTATCTTATTACAGGGACTTACTGTACTTGCAAAGGACAGACCACAAAATCCCACTGAATTTCTAGCATCATATCTTTTAAAAAACAAGGCATAGTCTGAAGATCAAAACTGACTTATTGGGAAGAACAGAAAAATTTGGTATCTACTGTATATTTACATAATTAAGAGGCAGGTTTAATTACCATGCTTTCCACCCCCTCCCTTTTTTGGAAGTATAAGAACCTTCACGACAACAGAACTTATTTCCAGAATTGCAGAAGAAAACATATTTCCCTTATTTGATTTAATCACCATACTTATGTAATTTTTGTATTCCGTGCAATATTTTACCAGATTATTTTTAACTTTTTTTAAAACATGATCTTCAAAATAAACTTTTAAAATGGAAAAAAAAAAAGGATTCAAAATGGCGACGAAGGAAGATCCTGAACTCACATCCTTCCAGGGACACAGGGAATGTACAGCTGTGTATGGAAAATCTCCTCTGAATAAAACCTAAAAATTGGTAGACGGACCCCTTCACATCAGGCAAATGAAGGGGAAACCACACCAAAGACGGTAGGCGAGGCTGAGACACAATCTCGCCATAAACCTCACCCCAGCCCTGAGACCCACAATCCTGAGGGAACTCAAAACCTGGAGCTTCTCCCTGAGAAGCGGATTCGTACCCCACATTGGGCACCCCAACTTTTAAGACCAGCACCTGAGAGCCAAGCCCCCAAAACATACCGCTGTAAAGACCAAAAGAGCTTGTGCCTGCGACCCCTGGGCTGTGGTGAACTAGAAATGCCCCTTACGGGCCCGCAGAGGACTCACCTGCCTCAGGCCCTCCACCGCCGCAGGTCTTTGCAAAGCACCCGGATTCTCCGTGAAAGTGGTTCATTTGCTAATTTTAAAGTACTGGTCTGAGGGGGAGGGGTCTGCTGGGATGCTGTCCAGGATTGGAGGCTGGTGGGCACCATCTTCCGGCTCTCCCTCGGCCTTGCGAAAGCCGGAGGGTGCCGTCTTTTTCTCCCTTTTCTTCCTTTCCCCCCTTCTTTCCTTTTTTGGCACGTGCCCTCGTCGCTCTCCCCCTCTGCCTCGCAGCAGCCAGCGAGCACCATCTTCGGCTCTCTGCCACCGGGAGCGCCAGCATCCCCCGCAGGGGAATTCAGCACTCCGGGGTTTGCGGCTGCCACCGAGGGGACGCCCCTTGCTCGCCTGCCCTGTGTTCCTGGATCCCACGGGAGGGTAACAATTGGAGAGACAACCCCTGGCGGGCCACTACTTCCGGGCGCCGTGCAGACGGCGACTGCAACTCCCTCAGCCTTCGCATCAAAGAAGCCCCCTTGCTGGGCCTTGAACTTAGCCCAAGAGGGCAGGCTTCCGGTTCGGTGGGGTCTAGAGGCTTCCGGTCGCTCTGGGGGAAGCCAGGCTGCGGCCGCCATCTTTGAGCTCTCTCTCCGCTCCTACAGCGAGGAGGTCTCCCGGCAAAGAGTCTGTATGCTCAGCTGGAGCCCTGAGTTTTAACAACTGCCGGCCAGGGAACACCTCACCTCTCCCTCCAGATCACCTGGCCGGTAGGGCTTATTACACTTGCATCCCACACAGCTGTGTATATTTGCATTCTTTAACAGCTGCTGCCTGAGGGTCTGACTTCCAATCCACCTGAATCTAGGTGCTGACTGAGACCCTCTCCTACCAGACACTGACTGGGTCTGACACCCCCTGGGCTACTGGGAGCTATTAAAAATAAAATAGGAGGCTTGGAGAATCACAGACATTTTGGAGACAAGGAAGAGCTGGAGGAAGGCTGAATCTGGTTTGCCAGGTAGGCGCTCATTTAAATTAAAAAAAAAAAAGTGAGAAAAGTGACCTGCTGTGATTGAAGCAGTAAAATAGTGTAAATCGGGTGACCCTTTAGCAGATTGTGTGTTTGCAGCAATAGATAAAATATTACTTATTTCTTCCAAATATTGATTTTGACTGTATTCGCCGTGAAAAGCATTCTTTGTACTTTGAAGATTTATCTTTTTATGTAATGATCAGCGCACATTGTGATTGTGTGGCTGTCTCCCCAGGAAGGATGTGTATGCTGATGTTCTTTGTGTCTCCTACTGCAGAAAAAATTGTAAAAGAAACATACAGGCCTTGCATGGGCTTCCTGACCTGCAGTGCTGGTGTCCTGTCCATGGCCTTATATTAACCATCCTTTGGTCAACACACACTTTTAATGCACTGGTTTAGGCCAGGTGGGTCAGTTCACACCTATTGCAGATGAGGCCTTCCCCTGAAGGAAATTTATATTTCCAACTGCCCATTACTGAGTTGAAAAGTGAGATGAAACTTAACTGGGAGATGGGAACTTTTATTCTCTTTCAAAGCCAAAAACATAGTTGTGGGAGCAGGATTTTGAAGTATAGAGATACTTTGCAGGGTCCCTTTTTGTAGCATTAAGTTGGGCCATCCTGGAGGGGCCGTAAGAGTAGCCATTTCTTTTAGTACAGGTGAGCTTCCCACTGTGTCAAATTTTATATGCCCATGACTGCCGTAAAGAGACATCTGGCAGACCATTACCCAGAAAGCAAAAAGTCCTGTGTCTGGTGTTTGCTTTCTTTAAAGCATCTCTGCTAGCAATGACAGTCAGGGTAAGAGCAAAAATTCAACCTTCAGGTTCTAGGACTGCAACCAAGATTGGAGTGTGTGCGGTATATGTGGTCTCGTTTGCATTCTGTCTGTTTCTCTTTTTCTCTCTCGCAAATTTTCCCAGTTTTTCTTTCTCATTGTCCCCTTTTGCCTTTGCCTTCTGTTGTTTTCTCCCCCTTTTCCTTCCTGTCCCTTCCCTCCGCCTGTATTACTTTCCCTCAATGTCAGTTTGGATCTTCTGAGAAGACAAAATTGGATGTGCAAGAATAATAGGAAAAACGTCTATGAAGAATAAAGTGGAAAAGGAGCAGAATTAGTAGGGAAACCTTCAGACTTAGCTGCAGCTAAGGGGAGAGGGAAAGAAGGAGTGGGTGAGAGGAGCCTCAGACTGTAACAAGACTCTGGGAACATTTTGGCCAGGCTTATGGAGACCCCAGAGCAAAACCTTCCCATTAGAGGAGTTCCATATTGGGTAAGGTAGCCCAGATCACATACCGCTGCCTTGCTTAGTCAGTGGCGGGGAACAGCCAGGAGGGCTTGGCCTCTGTGAGAACATTGCAAGCAGATCCGAAGGTACAGCAGTTGGAGTCTGTCAGCCAACCACCTTCTTTGAGGCAGGTTCTCTTGAAAGGAGGTCTGAGCAGCATAATTTCATGACCACCACATTGCCTTTCTTCCCTCCTTTTTTCCTTTCCTTCTTCCTTCCTTCTGACCAAGAAGGCTTGAAAGTTCCCCTCATCTTGACTAGAATTTAGACATGTTTCTTCCTGACTCTTGGCCCCTGATCTTCATTTTCTTAGTGCCTTTACTTTAGAAAACTTGTAATTGTAGATGAGTTCTCTGCTTCTTTATTTTTTTAAGTTAATTTTTATTGGAGTATAGTTGCTTTACAATGTTGTGTTAGCTTCTACTGCACAGCCATACATATACATATACGTATATCCCCTCCCTTTTGGATTTCCCTCCCATTTAGGACACCACAGTACATTAAGCAGAGTTCCCTGTGCTATACAGTATGTTCCTATCAGTTGTCTATTTTTCACAAAGTATCAATAGTGTATATGTGTCAATCCCAATCTCCCAATTCCTCCCACCCCACCCCTTTCCCCCTTGGTATCCATACATTTGTTCTCTATGGCTATGTCTCTATTTCTGCTTTGCAAATGAAGTCATCTATACCATTTTTCTAGATTCCATATATATATGCATTAATATATGATATTTGTTTTTCTCTTTCTGACTTCACTCTGTATGAAATATAGATGTAATAAGAAGATGTGGTACATATATACAATGGAATATTATTCAGCCATAAAAAGGAACGAAACTGGGTCATTCATAGAGACATGGATGGACCTAGAGAGTGTCATACAGGGTGAAGTAAGTCTCTGCCCCTTTAAATGTAATTTTTCTAAGGCCTTTTTCCAGTTTTATAACACAGGAATGTCTTTCTCAAGGACCTGGAAACCATTCCTTTGAAATGCATTCATCAGGAAAGGTCATGCCCGTATCTGCCAGTTTCTGTAAGAGGGTAGAGCCTAACTTCAGTGGGCACCTTGCTCCAAGATGCAAAACCACCTCCTGTCATGAAGATGAGAAAGTTTACTTTTCCCTTAGGTAACACCAATCAGGAAACACATATGGCCTATGATTCCTCCATCCTAGGTCTTAAACCTATCCAGCCCTTTGTTTTGTTTCTGTGGAGCTGAGCTCACACTGAGTTCTGGGTTCTCTTCCTTATCACAATAACCTTGAATTAAAGGTCTTCCTTGCCTGTTGAACTTTGTCTAGTGTGATATTTGCCTTGATAGTTCTTCCTTCCCTTCTTCCTTCCTTCCATTAGATATTATTGAGTGCCAATGATGTGACAGGAATTAGGTTAGCATCAGATATATTGGTGAAAAAGGTTGTTGTAGTCATGTTCCTTAGAGTAGACAGAAAATAAGTGAGTTAACAAATAAGTGAAAATTTTGAAATGCAGATTTTCTTTATAGAAGGAAAATAGGTTGATGGTATGAAAAATGAGAAGTAGCCTATCTTACATAAAATATTCAGGGACCTCAGAGATGGTCCTTCTTCAGGTTAGAACCCATAATTTGGGGTCTAGCAGTTTGGCTCCATATATAACAGTATCACCTGCAGTCATAATGCTAGCTTTCCAAATCTCAGCCTTCTCAACTGTAAGATGAGGATAATAATAATACCTCTTTCATGGAATTATTTGAAGATTTATATAAGATAATGCATCTAATGCACTCTTGCTTTTATTGCCTGGGTAAAATTAATGTTTGATAATGTTGATGATGAAATAATTTGCAAAGATAGTATTCAAGAAGTAGATATTTTATAGTTTTAAAATTTATTTAGTACCAGAACATTAAAAAAAAAAGAACTCTTAAAATATCTTCTGAAATACAGTCAGAGGAATTCTGGTCTATACTTTTAATTTGGGCACTTACTCATGTGATGCCCAGAATTATGATTCAACAGTTTAACATTTAATGTCTTACTTCTCTCAAGAAATTATAGTTTCTCTGAAGGCACTGATGAAGAATTACATGCTTTTTATGTTCCCACAGCACTTAGTATAATATAGGCACATAGAATATACACAATAAAAGCTTATTGAATTGAAATTCACACTAATAGTGAAAAAATATTTATTGGTGTTTGTTACCAATTCAAAGTTATTTCTGTTTTTATAAGCACTTTTTTTTCTCTTTGAAAGAAAGCAATCTGGTCTTAGAATTGTTGTCTGAAATTAATTCTAAGAAAAAACTTTTCGTTTTCATAATAAAGGGTTGACATTGAGTTTAAACACAAAGCACTTGAGAATCACCTAAGAATATTTTTTATATTCCAAAACTTCGTATTACAAAATGTTTCATACTGGTGAGGGGTTATGTGGAGCAGAGAATAGAGACATTTTTTCCATTGGATAATTCACATCTTTGTGAAATGTGGCTCTAATTTTTCTAGATTGTGGGATGTGAGATCCTGTGCTCTTTATTGTTTTACTTTTAGAAGCCAACATTGATTTAAGTAAGCTTTCCCAAACAATATTCTGCATTTTTGCCTTTTGTCTTACTGCCAGAAGTTGGTCTCTCTGAAGCAATGTTCATCTAATGCAGTGTAGATAAAAGTTCAGCATGGGCTGTGGAGTAAGACAGAGTTGGTTTAGAGTCTCAGCATTTTGTCCTTGAACAAATTACATACCTTCCATCTTCATCTGTAAAACAGGAATAGTAACAGTTTCATCCTCACAAGGTTATGGTGAGGGTGAGAAATTTAGACATGTAAAATAGTAGATTACTCATGTAAAACACCCAGCTTACAGGAAACAAGAAACAGAGTCCACTTCAATTACTTTTCCTATTGTAGATGGCATTGTTTGGAGTTGATTGACTTCCTAGCCTATCTTTCCATAAACATATTTTATTGCATACATTTTGCCCAAATATCAAACTGGCCCTGTATATTTGACCATTTTGAATCTAGGATCAGAATGGTAGTAAAATTACTAGATTGTCTGCCACCTGTCGTTTTATAATAAAAAGGTCACTGATTTAATTAATTTTTCCCCATATATTCCAGGACATTATTGTGCCCCTCCCCCAAGCATGGGCCTTAAGACTTTTAGTTAGCCTTCAGTCAGTGCTGTGTCCTGATGCATAACACCTTTTTTACTGGCAATCATTTGCCACTTACAGCTCCTTCACTGGGAGAGTGGGATGCAGGTAAGGTCTCTTGTCAGCATTTATCATCATCAATTTCCCATTACAATTTTATTGCCTTCTCTTTAGGAGCCAACTCCCTCTAGGTCACCTGGACCTCTTAATTCCTGATTGTTTCTCTTGCAGGGATTTTTCCATGTCTTTTCTAAGAATATTAGTCCCACAAATGCTCTGAGGAAAAAGAAGAATGCAGTAAAATGTTTGGAAAATGTTATTTCTATGTTGTCCTTGTAGCAGTTTATTTTAACGGAAGGTGTAATGTATATGTGTGTCAGCTGACTTTAATCCAGCCTCTAGAGGTGATTAATCAGTATGGATCTTCTCTGCTCAGGAACCCACACTCCAGTGGTGGTTTGCCAATTAGCATAAGATATAGTGGTAATAATTTCTCATTCATGAATAAAAATCTTCCAAGCTCAACTAGCCCTTTAACAGCAGAGCTCAAAGGTAAAAGCTGTAGTTCTGTGTCCTCCTACTTTATGAAGCTCTCTGTTGACAGATCTGATGGTTACTGAAGCTCTGATAGCTTGTTGGGTCAGTTTGAAAATAAATGTATGTTTGGTAGACTTTTGTCAAAAACTTGCATTTCTTGTAATGTTCCTCTAGTATTAAGGTGGTAAAGAAGAAATTTTTATCTCCTACTTACCTCTAATTAGTGAATTTTATCAAAAGAACCCCAAAGATTTTTAATTAACAATAGCTACAAAATATATTTCTCCCTTGGGAATTCATAAAGTACATGAAATCTCTCAGTAAGAAAAAGTTGTTTAAATTTGTTTCTTGGTTAAAAAAACTTTGTTTTCAAACTTATTTGAGCACAAATTTCTTTTTTCCTTGGTAAATGTCTATATACATGATATTTTACATACTATTTATAGACTGTGCAGCAATGATCAAAATTTGGAAAATTGCTTATTTTGAACATATCATCTCTTCCATTTTCTTCATCAAAATTCACTTGTATTATGGTCTTTTCCTCTTTTTCAGAGATCATTTCCTGTGAGGGAATCCAAATGCCATGTCTTGAAGAAACCCAAGAAGCCCTGTGTAGAGGTTCACATGGCAAGAAGCAGAGACTTCCTGCTAACAGTCCTGTGGGTCCTCCAGCTTGGAAGGGGACCTTACAGCTTCAGTGAAGCCTCCACTGACTGCGGCCCCAGCTGACATCTTGATCACAACCTCGTGAGTGACCGTAAGTCAGAACCACCCATAAAAGCCTTTCTCAAATCCCTGACTCACAGAAATGGTGAGATAATAAATGTTTGCCATTTAAGTCACTAAACTTGAAGGACTTTCTCATGCAGCAACAAATAACTAATACAGATTTTAATAGTTTTAATAAAACACCAGATTAAAAAATTATATCCAAAGGTTCTAATGATGAAAAGTGACCCTATTTTGCCTCCTAGGGATCTTTACTTTTTAGCTGTGGTTTTCTCTATAGAAATGGGCATTGAAAGGAGAATTTTCAGATTGGAGGATCAGTGAGTCCTCAAAGCATGCCATAAAGTTGACTGGCTTGTCTGTCCTCACCTAAGACTCCCCTGCTGATTCCCCTGAATTCCCATTCTCTTGTCACCAACTCCCCCCCAGCTCAACTCTGTAGCATTGCTTCCAACCTTCTTTGCCCCAATTCCTAATGGAAATATTATCCAATAATACTACAAATATGTTTTTGTATCTTTGGACAACTCAAAAGGAAAAATAAGGCATATGTGGTAGGTAAATATATTTTTACTGCCTAAAATGAAAGCACTATTATGAATCTGGGATGGTAGAATCAAAGACAGAAGTGTGGGGGGATTGGAAGAGGAGGTGGGAATGACAAAGCTCCTCCATAATCTCCATCAGCCCCCATCAAGCCACTTCAATAAACATACTATCCTTGTAAAAACTGTATGTGCTTCTTACATAAGTAAAGCCTTAAGACAAATCCTCTAGCCCCTATTCCCAAAGGGATTGCAGCCACTAAACCCTCAGATGTATAATTTCCAGAGATGCTATTGCTAACCATGATCAGACTTATTATTTAATGGTATTCCTAAAATCAGCACAAGTGTTACAATGCTAAGTAATAAGTTAATAGGATGCTCAGCCTCTGATAGTCATTAGTATTTTCACCAACTTCGTTGCTGGGTCCATGATAAATTTAATTCTTTTTAATCAATTAAATTGACTAATGCAAGAATCATCCCCCAAGTTTGGCAGTAAAAGATGATTTTAAATAATTAATGTACAATGATGGCAAACTTCCAAAGAACTTTAATGATTTGAAGCTCTTTAAAAGTTTTGCTGTTGAATTGTGAATTTAGTTATACAGAATCAAATAAAAGATATTAATTATGTAGCCATGACATTATTTGCAGCACTAAGTCATCATCACTGAATATTTCTTTAATTATAATATAGAATCCAGAATATTGGGTCAGCTCAGTAAATGCTAAATTTAAGGAATAGCTGTAGTTTCCACTGGCTGTTTACCAGAATTTTCTCTCATGTACCTAAATAATTTTCACAGGACTTAAATTTTTTTTTTTTTTTTTTTTGCTGTATGCGGGCCTCTCACTGCCGTGGCCTCTCTCGTTGCGGAGTGCAGGCTCCGGATGCGCAGGCCTGGCAGCCATGGCTCACAGGCCCAGCCACTCTGCGGTATGTGGGATCCTCCCGGACCGGGGCACGAACCCACCTCCCCTGCATCAGCAGGCGGACTCGCAGCCACTGCGCCACCAGGGAAGCACCAGGACTTAAATTTTTTTTTTCTTTGATGTTAATTACTGCCTGCTGGATCTTCTCATTAATCAGTTTTCAAGCCATTAATTCGATCACAAATGGAAAGTATTGACCGAATTAAAGGCTATTTCCAGAATTAAACTATGGTAATTAATTTCCTGGTTTCTATGTGAATAAGTTGTCATATATTGTTTGGCAGACATTGATTAGAGTCTACGTCAGCCATGCAAATTAATGCAGGCCTGTTGGCCTCCCTGTTGGAAAAAGTAAGGCTGGGCTTTAAAAGGAAGAAGATAAGGAGGCAAAAGCAGAGCCAGCTACATAGTGGGGAGGCTATATTTTCTCATTCCCAAAGATACATCATTACTAGAGACTGTCAAAACCCTTTCCAGGGCTCCCCTGGTGGCGCAGTGGTTGAGAGTGCGCCTGCTGATTCAGGGGACACGGGTTCGTGCCCCAGTCCGGGAGTATCCCATATGCCGCAGAGCGGCTGGGCCCGTGAGCCATGGCCACTGAGCCTGCGCGTCCGGAGCCTGTGCTCCGCAACGGGAGAGGCCACAACGGTGAGAGGCCCGCGTACCGCAAAAAAAACAAAAAACAAAAAACAAAAAAAACCCTTTCCAGGTCTCCACAAATTCATTTTAGGATACTTTTTTGGCTGCCCCAAACTTAACCAAGCACAGTCACAGTTCTAGTTTAATTGCAAGGTGCATAATATTAAGCATGGGGGGATTTTTATACCTTGGGAAATGTACTCTGCTTTAGAAAAGTTATTGCTATGAGAATGCAATATTAAAGTATTTGAATTATTTTATAAAATATAAAATGTTAATTCATTTTAAAACTATAGCCGTGGGGCTTCCCTGGTGGCACAGTGGTTGAGAGTCTGTCTGCTGGTGCAGGGGACACGGGTTCGTGCCCCGGTCCGGAAGGATCCTACATGCCACAGAGTGGCTGGGCCCGTGAGCCATGGCCGCTGGGCCTGCACTTCCGGAGCCTGTGCTCCGCAACAGGAGAGGCCACAGCAGTGAGGGGCCCGCGTACCACCAAAAAAAAACCCAAAAAACAAAATCTATAGCCGTTAACGTAGGCACTTGTATAATTTATTAATTTTTTTCACCCATTTTTGTTTTTTCTAAAACAAGGTCTGTGATGTTTCCTCAGTTTCTTAAAAGTGGTTTGTAATTCATGATCTTAATTAATATATTTTCATGTATGAAATATTTCGAACAGATGATAAAATACAGAAAATATAACAGATACTAATGTGTATCTCATCTGGACTTAATAGATATAAGCATTTTTATGGTTTTACTTCCAATCTCTTTATTTTAAAATAACAAAAATAAAACCTTACATATACAGCTAAAAATCACCTCCATTCTTTCTGCATTTCTTCTATTTTCCTAGAGATTCAGTACCTTGAAGTTGATGCATATTATTTCTATGAAATATTTATCATCTTTTTTTTAGAAATTTATTTATTTATTTATGGCTGCGTTGTGTCTTTGTTGCTGTGCATAGACTTTCTCTAGTTGCGGTGCGCAGGGGCCACTCTTCATTGTGGTGCACGGGCTTCTCATTGCAGTGGCTTCTCTTGTTGCAGTACACGGGCTTCTCATTTCAGTGGCTTCTCTTGTTGCAGAGCACGGGCTCTAGGTGTGCGGGCTTCAGTAGTTGTGGCACGCGGGCTTAGTAGTTGCAGCTCGTGGGCCCTAGAGTGCAGGCTCAGTAGTTGTGGTGCATGGACTTAGTTGTTCCACAGAATGTGGGATCTTCCCAGACCAGGGCCCAAACACATGTCCCCTGCATTGGCAGGTGGATTCTTAACCACTACACCACCAGGGAAGTCCCTTATCATCCTTCTCAACTGATATGTACAACTGTTATGTTTTTCACATATTTGACTTTACTTCTAAATTATGTACTAGCTCTATATATATTTAAAAGTCTGTTAGAGGACATAGGATTAAATATATACGTGTCTATGTATGTGTGTGTGTGTGTGTGTCTGTGTGTTGTGTTTGTATATATGTATATACACATAGGATTAAATATGTATAAGTGTATGTGTAGATATATGTGTATATATACGTGTATATATATTCTTATGTCATATAACAGACTTTAAAAATGTTACCAATCCAATAGGTATCACATTGTTTTAATATGTATTTTCAATAATGAATTTGAGCATTTTTTCAAGTGTTTATTCCATACTGTATTAATTTCTGTTCATCTGGGAACCAACTGTTCATATCTCTTTGCCCATTTTTCCTATGGGACTGTTTTTCTTATTTATGTAGGAGTGCTTTACATATTCTGAATGCTAACTTTTTGTTTATTCTATACAATGAAAATCCATTTTCAAGTCTGTGGCTTATATTTTAACTTTGGTTGCTTTTTAATTAAAATTAATTTTAATATAGTCAGATTTATAAATCTTTTGTTTTAATTTGTATTTTTTGGGGCCTTGTTGAATAACTTATTCCCTACCCCAAAGTCATATGTTCTATGTGTACTTCAGGACTGTTTAAATTTTTGCTTTTCTTCTTTAGGTCTTCCATTTTTCTGGAATTTATTTTTGTAAATAGTGTGAGGTTTGTGTCCAATTTGATCATTTCCATATGGATAGCCACTTGTTGCAGCATCCTTTATTGAACTGTGCATTCTTTTCCCATTGATAAATAATGAATCTCTGGGCTTCCCTGGTGGTGCAGTGGTTGAGAGTCTGCCTGCCAATGCAGGGGACATGGGTTTGTGCCCCGGTCCGGGAAGATCCCACATGTCGCGGAGCGGCTGGGCCCGTGAGCCATGGCTGCTGAGCCTGCGTGTCCAGAGCCTGTGCTCCACAATGGGAGAGGCCACAACAGTGAGAGGCCCGCGTACCGCAAAAAAAAATAAATAAGTAAAAATAAGGCATCTCTGTCAACTACCTATTTCCCATGTAAGTGGTCCATTTTTAGGCAGTCTGTTCTGTTCTACTGGTGTGTCTATCTCCTGTAGCAATACCATGATAATTAAATTATTATAGATTGATACTATATCTCAATACTTGAGAGGACATATACCCTTTCTTCTTCAAAATTGACCGTTCTTACCATTTTATGTAGCATTTTAATACCACCTTTTCAAATTCTGTTAAAAATTGGAACTTTGGCTCACTGCATTAAATATATAGTTAGATGTCAAGGAGGAAAGGCCGTTCTTACAGTACCGAATCTTCCTATTCATGAATATAGTGCATCTTTTCATTTATTTAGGCATTCTTTTATGTGCTAGAATGTTTTCATTTTATCCATTATACCTTTTGCTAGGTTTATTCTTTAGATCTTTATAGTTTTTGTTGCTATCACTAATGATACATTTCTAAACATTACATTTTAAAATTAGTTGTTACTGGTGTGTAGGAATACTATTAACTTTTGCATATTGATGTTGATTCAGCAATCTTGTTGAACTTTCTTATTAGTTCTAAGAATTTGTGTTTAGAGAATCTTTGGTTTTCTATACAAGCAATTATCATATCTGCAAATAATGACAATTTTGTTCCTAGCTTATATATAAGGTACTAAAAAGAGAAAGGTATGAAATATACTTTGTTAATAGGAGCAGAGTTTGGGAAATTGAGAGAATGGTACCTGCTAAAATTTCAGTGCTGGAAGCCACCAAATACAAAAGTTTTTCACTAACTTCCATCCACCCTCCTATTATTAAACCTCTTCCCTATGATCTTACAAGTTAGGCATTTTTACTTCAATTCTGTTCTGTTTTACAGAACTTTTTTTAGGTGAAAATATATTAGGCTAATCATGAGACTAGATGCCAGTATGTCAAAGATCCACCTTGCTGCTTAGAGGAACTCCATTCATTGTGGGCTGTGGGCATACACACTGAGTATGATCACTGGGGAATGGAAGGTGGGATTTGAGTGTCCCTCTGTAGAAACTCCAGGGTCTCCTCCAGGCCAGACTGAGATCCACTTCTTTTCTGTGTTCTGAAACAAAGTAGGAACTCAGTAATTTTTTTCTTAAATTGCCCAGATATCTCCCTTTGTCTCTCAGAGCTTGAAATGTCACTGTTAGAATCTCATTCTGGTAGGATTTAAGGTTTATTCACGTTTAACAATCTTTCCAGTAAACATCCTTAGGTTGTACTTTATTCTTTTAATTTACTGTGTCTACAAACAAAGCTTACTTCGTACCTTCTTCCTGTTCCATTCCAGCACTGGTGTATAATATTTGACAAGTTATGCCTGTTTCCTCATATATTTAAGTGGCATAATTTAAAGGACCTTATAGTGTTGTTATGAAAATTCAACTAAAGTATATAAAACTTTAGGACAGTGCTTGGTGTATAATAAGTAATAAATGTTACTTTTATTAATAAGTCATCATCATTGACCAGGAGACAGGAACAAGAGAACAAAACAGACACTAGGAATAGACACACAGGTATACATATACAAATTTTCATATGCAGGTTAACATATATAAGAAAATAAATGCCTAGGTGAAGAATTTCAATTAGAACAAAAAAGATCTATGAAAATATCAAATGGAAGTTTTAGAACTTTAAAATATAATCAGTTAATACCTCAGTAGAAGTTTTACAACAGATCAAAAGAGCTGAAAGGAGTACTAGTGGCCTACAAAATATTACAGAAGAAAATAATAGACTGAAGATGAAGTAAAAAAGGAAAGAAAATTCAGACTAGTAAATATGACACAAATGGGATATGGTGCAAATGTCTTAGATATGTATAATTGGAGTCCAAGAAAGAGTGATAGAGAAAACGTGACAGAGGCCATAATTTACAAGGTGATGAGCAAAAATCAGTTTTAATTAAGAACAGTCTCAGGGGGATAAATAAATTAGGAGTATGGGATTAACAGAGACACACTACTATATATAAAATAGATAAATAATAAGGATTTACTGGATAGTATAGGAAACTATATTCAATATCTTATAATCTATAATGGAAAATAATCTGAAAAAAATGTATATATAACTGAATCACTTTGCTATATACCTAACTATATACTAACACAGTATTGTAAATCAACTATGATTCAATTAAAAAAATAAGAAAAATCTCAGTTCACAGAATTAAGAAGTATTATAAATTTCAAGCAGGGTAAGTATAAGGAAAACCATACCTAGGGCATGCCATAATAAACATTTTTAGATAATTCAATATATATTTGTTTTTGTCACTCAGCATCTGTTTTTTAAAAACCATATTGTAAAAGGTCTTCTATTCCTAGACTAGATATACTCCACTTATAGTTTACTTAAAACAGAAATTTTTGAATTTGTAAGCAATCTTAGTAGTTATGCAGTTAAATCTGCTCATTATGTCAATAATGACACTGAGGTCCAGAAAAGTTGTGTGACTTATTTAAAAGTACTCCACCATAAAAAGCAATATTTAAAAAAAAAAAGTAACATTTTTTAAATGTTCAAAATAATGCAGTATAAGAACATTTAAAATTTTAATTCAAATTCTAATTGTCATAGAAATCATTATTTATTTACCAAAATATTCATTCTATTCTTTATACTAATAGCAGAACTCTGATTTTGGGATATCTGTGTATAATTGTTGGGAGACAATTCTCCATAAATATTTTTACATTTCTGCATGGTTGAAGACTTCTGAGTAATCACTGACAAGGTTTATTAAAGGATGATTGAACAGCTAACATACCTTGAGAACTAGCAATAGTTTATTTCTTAGAAGAGATTTAGAAATGTATCTCCCCAAAGATAATTGCTTACAATCCAAGCAAAGACTCAACCTATCTCTCACTTCTCCAGAGAATATTTGTTTACATTCCAGAGTAAAATTCTTTTTCTTTCTGGAGGAGAATATGGATAATTATGCCAGAATTCTCTCTATAAACTCTGAGTCTCAAAATTGTGATTCCTGTGAGTCAAAATTTTGACTCAGAGTCCCATAATTTTGACTCCTGAGATATAAATGCACTGCATCTGCAGACAGTATCTTAGTTCTTAGTCCTGTTGATCTGTGAGAACTTAGGGTGGGGGAACTGACTCAGTCTGTGAGTAATTAACTGTCTGGAGCTATGATCCAGAAACCTTGAGGCTCCTGTCAGTACTTATATATAAAAGTTTGACAGGATAAGTTATTTGCTTGTAAATAGGGTAAAATCTTCACCATTTTTAACCTAAGTGCCAATGTTTAACTAAAATACTGTACTTCCTTGCCTCCATTGTGGTTAAAAGTAGCAAAGTGACCAAAATCTCAGCAATGATATGACAGCAGAAGTTGGTGTTTAGGAATTTTAGAACATGCCCTTCTCCCTAATTTTAATGTCTTGAGCTATGGTTATGATGGCTGGGGATATAACATTCTTCTTTTACCATAAAGTGATTTTGAGAAGGGGATAATGAGTATTTTGATGTAATAATGACAAAAGGGTTATTCCCAACCAGGAAGACATGCCATGAAAGAGAAGAGGGATTCTATCATCCACTCACTCAGTCAACAAATATCATATTGGCAGAATCTGTGTTGGGTGCTCTGGATACCAAGATGAATAAAACCTGCTTTTTACCCTCAAAAAGCTCAAATGGGAGAGGAAAGACAAAAGCTGATGATTAAAATAATTTGTAGGAAGAGCTATATAGTGACATGTATATTATATAATCAACCTTTATACTTATGTACACTTATAATTCCTTTGTCTTTCTCTTGCTTCCTAGTACATGCTTCGCTAAACCAATCTTGGTAATACTGAACTCTCAGACTAGTCACGCCTGTCTGCCTGAGGTTGAAGGGGGCTGAAAAAACACATACCAGACTATTCCCGGAAATTTGTAGTCCATTCAATTTCTATTCTCTTAGATGAGATTTTATCTCTTCTCTCTTTTCTAATATTTAACATCTCCTCTACAAACCACCTCCTCCACTACTTTCATGGTCAACTAATGGATGAACTTCTTATTTCACTGAGAAGAAACAATTAGAAAAGAACTTCCACAAGTTCCCATGAACACATCTACCCCTTTACCTCTACCTTCTCTTATGTTTTTATGGATCAATTTTACTATCTCACACGTAGGACTAACCCCTCCACTTATAAAAATTTCTTATCCCCTCTTGATATTTAAAGACATTGTTCCATAAATGTCCTCAACTCTTTGAAAAAATTTTCCTTTTCTTTATTGGATTATTCTCATAAGTAAATGAACCCCAGGGCATGTTATTCAAGAGGTGAGCCAAAGCCGGAAGAGATTTCCAGATCATTAAATATGAGGAAAACTTAGAATGATAGATATTGATCAATAAATGGAGACAAAAGGATAGAGTATCCATCTCAGCAAATGTCCACATGTATGACGGGTGGTCAGGGACCAAATGCCCCTTCTGATTCCCTGGCCTATACATATTTTAAGGAATTTAGATGCAACTCTAAGACAGAAAAGTAGATAAATAAAACTTTGAAAAGATTAAGAACACTTTTGATTTGATTACAATGTTCTGGTTATCAGAGGAAAGGAAAGTTGTGATGGTTAATCTTATCTGTCAACTTGACTGAGCTAAGGGATGCCCAGATAGCTGGTAAAATATTACCTGGGTGTGTCCATAAGAGTGTTTCCAGAAGAGATTAACATTTGAAGAAGTAGACAGAGTAAAGGAGATGCACTTACTGAGTAAAGGAGATGCTGGTGGGCATCATTCAATCAACTGAGGACTTGAATAGAACAAAAAAGGTACAGAAGGGTAAATTTGCTCTTTTTCTTGTGCTAGAACATCCATCTTCTTCTGCCCTGGGACTTTGGTGCTCCTGGTTCTCAGGCATTTGGATTTGGACTGGAACTACACCACTGCTTCCTTGGGCCTCCAAGGAGCAGATGGCAGACCATCTCAGCCTCCATAATCATTTGAGGCAATCCATCATAATAAATCTCTTTCTATGTATCTATATATATATATCTCATTGGTTCTCTGTCTCTGGAGAACCCTGACTAATACAAGACCAAATATAAAATAGTACCATATAAATAAAATAGATATTTTTTGAGCAGGGGAACAATTGAATATGTCATCTCAGATCCTAGGTATACTACAAGGGTTATTTTAAAGTTTTATCTTATTTTTATTATAGATTTTGAGAGTATGACAAAAAACCTTATAAACTTGAAACTCTAATGTGAAAATGATCCATCAAATCACTAATCAAAAAATAAGATACACCATTTAAAGGTTCAACAGGGGGGAATCGGGAAGATGGCGGAAGAGTAAGATGCAGAGATCACCTTCCTCCCCACAGATACACCAGAAATACATCTACACCTGGAACAACTCCTACAGAACACCTACTGAATGCTGGCAGAAGACCTCAGACCTCCCAAAAGGCAAGAAACTCCCCACGTACCTGGGTAGGGCAAAAGAAAAAAGAATAAACAGAGACAAAAGGATAGGGATGGGACCCACACCAGTGGGAGGGAGCCATGAAGGAGGAAAGGTTTCCATACACTAGGAAGCCCCTTCGCGGGCAGAGACTGCCGGTGGCGGAGAGGGGAAGCTTTGGGGCCGCGGAGGAGAACACAGCAACAGGGCTGCGGAGGGCAAAGTGGAGAGATTCCCGCACAGAGGATCGGTGCCCACTGGCACTCACCAGCCCGAGAGGCTTCTCTGCTCACCCGCCGGGGTGGGCGGGGCTGCGAGCTGAGGCTTGGGCTTTGGTTGGATGGCAGGGAGAGGACTGGGGTTGGCAGCGTGAACACAGCCTGCGGGGGGTTAGTGCACCACGGCTAGCCGGGAGGGAGTCCAGGGAAAAGTCTGGACTTGACGAAGAGGCAAAAGACTTTTTCTTACCTCTTTGTTTCCTGGTGTGCGAGGAGAGAGGATTAAGAGCGCTGCTTAAAGGAGCTCCAGAGATGGGCGCGAGCCGCAGCTAACAGTGCGGACCCCAGAGATGAGCATGAGACGCTAAGGCTGCTGCTGCCGCCACCAAGAAGCCTGTGTGCGAGCACAGGTTACTATCCACACCTCCCTTCCGGGAAGCCTGTGCAGCCCGCCACTGCCAGGGTTCCAGGATCCAGGGACAACTTCCCCATGAGAACGCAGCACGGCGTGCCTCAGGCTGGTGCAACGTCACGCCGGCCTCTGCCACCGCAGGCTTGCCCCGCACTCTGTATCCCTTCCTCCCCCAGGCCTGAGTGAGCCAGAGTCCCCGAAACAGCTGCTCCTTTAACCTTGTCCTGTTTGAGCGAAGAACAGACGCCCTTCAGCGACCTACACGCAGAGGCAGGGCCAAATCCAAAGCTGAGCCCCGCGAGCTGTGCGAACAAAGAAGAGAAAGGAAAATCTCTCCCAGCCGCCTTAGAAGCAGCAGATTAAAGCTCCACAGTCAACTTGATGTACCCTGCATCTGTGAATACATGAATAGACAACGAATCATCCCAAATTGAGGAGGTGGACTTTGAGAGCAAGATATATTATTTTTTCTACTTTTCCTCTTTTTGTGAGTGTGTATGTGTATGCTTCTGTGTGAGATTTTGTCTGTATAGCTTTGCTTTCACCATTTGTCCTAGGGTTCTATCCATCCGTTTTTTTTTCTTTTTTCTTTTTAAAAAAATTTTTTTAATAATTATTTTTTATTTTAATAACTTTTTTATTTTATCTTACTTTATTTTATTTCATTTTATCTTCTTTCCTTCCTTCCTTCTTCCTTGCTTCTTCCTACCTTCTTCCTTCCTTCCTTCCTTCCTTCCTTCCTTCCTTCCTTCCTTCCTCCCTCCTTCCCTCCTTCCCTCCTTCCTTCCTTCCTTCCTTCCTTCCTTCCTTCCTTCCTTCCTTCCTCCCTCCCTCCCTTCCTCCCTCCCTCCCTCCCTCCCTCTCTTTCTTTCTTTCTTTCTACTTTTTCTCCCTTTTATTCTGAGCCGTGTGGATGAAAGGCTCTTGGTGCTGCAGCCAAGAGTAAATGCTATGCCTCTGAGGTGGGAGAGCCAACTTCAGGACACTGGTCCACAAGAGACCTCCCAGCTCCATGGAATATCAAACAGTGAAAATCTCCCAGAGATCTCCATCTCAACACCAACACCCAGCTTCACTCAATGACCAGCAAGCTACAGTGCTGGACACCCTATGCCAAACAACTAGCAAGACAGGAACACAACCCCACCCATTAGCAGAGAGGCTACCTAAAATCATAACTACACAGACACCCCAAAACACACCACCAGAGGTGGACCTGCCCACCAGAAAGACAAGATCCAGCCTCATCTACCAGAACACAGGCACTAGTCCCCTCCACCGGGAAGCCTACACAACCCACTGAACCAAAATTAGCCACTGGGACCAGACACGAAAAACAACGGGAACTACGAACCTGCCGCCTGCAAAAAGGAGACCCCAAACACAGTAAGATAAGCAAAATGAGAAGACAGAAAAACACACCACAGATGAAGGAGCAAGATAAAAACCCACCAGACCTAACAAATGAAGAGGAAATAGGCAGTCTACCTGAAAAAGAATTCAGAATAATGAGAGTAAAGATGATCCAAAATCTTGGAAATAGAATAGACAAAATGCAAGAAACATTTAACAAGAACCTAGAAGAATGAAAGGTGAAACAAACAACAATGAACAACACAATAAATGAAATTAAAAATACTCTAGATGGGATCAATAGCAGAATAACTGAGGCAGAAGAACGGATAAGTGACCTGGAAGATAAAATAGTGGAAATAACTTCTGCAGAGCAGAATAAAGAATGAAAAGAACTGCGGACAGTCTCAGAGACCTCTGGGACAATATTAAACGCACCAACATTCGAATTATAGGGGTTCCAGAAGAAGAAGAGAAAAAGAAAGGGACTGAGAAAATATTTGAAGAGATTATAGTTGAAAACTTCCCTAATATGGGAAAGGAAATAGTTAATCAAGTCCAGGAAGCACAGAGAGTCCCATACAGGATAAATCCAAGGAGAAATACGCCAAGACACATATTAATCAAACTGTGAAAAATTAAATACAAAGAAAACATATTAAAAGCAGCAGGGAAAAACAACAAATAACACACAAGGGAATCCCCATAAGGTTAACAGCTGAACTTTCAGCAGAAACTCTGCAAGCCAGAGGGAGTGGCAGGACATATTTAAAGTGATGAAGGAGAAAAACGTGCAACCAAGATTACTCTACCCAGCAAGGATCTCATTCAGATTTGATGGAGAAATTAAAACCTTTACAGACAAGCAAAAGCTGAGAGAGTTCAGCACCACCAAACGAACTTTACAACAAATGCTAAAGGAACTTCCCTAGGCAAGAAACACAAGAGAAGGAAAAGACCTACAATAACAAACCCAAAACAATTAAGAAAATGGGAATAGGAACATATATCGGTAATTACCTTAAATGTAAATGGGCTAAATGCTCCTGCCAAAAGACAGATTGGCTGAATGGAAACAAAAACAATACCCATATATATGCTGTCTACAAGAGACCCACTTCAGACCCAGAGACACATACAGACTGAAAGTAAGGGGATGGAAAAAGATATTCCATGCAAATGGAAACCAAAAAAAAGCTGGAGTAGCAATTCTCATATCAGACAAAATAGACTTTAAAATAAAGACTATTAGAAGAGACAAAGAAGGACACTACATAATGATCAAGGGATTGATTCAAGAAGAAGATATAACAATTGTAAATACTTATGCACCCAACATAGGAGCACCTCAATACATAAGGTAAATACTAACAGCCATAAAAGGGGAAATCGACAGTAACACATTCATAGTAGGGGACTTCAACACCCCACTTTCACCAATGAACAGATCATCCAAAATGAAAATAAATAAGGAAACACAAGCTTTAAATGATACATTAAACAAGATGGACTTAATTGATATTTATAGGACATTCCATCCATAAACAAAAGAATACACATTTTTCTCAAGTGCTCATGGAACATTCTCCAGGATAAATCATATCTTGGGTCACAAATCAAGCCTTGGTAAATTTAAGAAAATTGAAATCGTATCAAGTATCTTTTCCGACCACAACGCTATGAGACTAGATATCAATTACAGGAAAAGATCTGTAAAAAATACAAACACATGGAGGCTAAAGAATACACTACTTAATAACGAAGTGATCACTGAAGAAATCAAAGAGGAAATTAAAAAATACCTAGAAAAAAATGACAGTGGAGACATGATGACCCAAAACCTATGGAATGCAGCAGAAAAAGTTCAAAGAGGGAAGGTTATAGCAATACAATCGTACCCTAAGAAACAGGAAACATCTCAAATAAACAACCTAACCTTACACCTAAAGCAATTAGAGAAAGAAGAACAAAAATACTCCAAAGTTAGCAGAAGGAAACAAATCTTAAAGATCAGATCAGAGATAAATGCAAAAGAAATGAAGGAAACGATAGCAAAGATCGATAAAACTAAAAGCTGGTTCTTTGAGACGATAAACAAAATTGATAAACCATTAACCAGACTCTTCAAGAAAAAAAGGGAGAAGACTCAAATCAATAGAATTAGAAATGAAAAAGGAGAAGTAATAACTGACACTGCAGAAATACAAAAGATCATGAGAGATTACTACAAGCACTCTATGCCAATAAAATGGACAACCTGGAAGAAGTGAACAAATTCTTAGAAATGCACAACCTGCAAAGACTGAATCAGGAAGAAGTAGAAAATGTGAACAGACCAATCAGAAGCACTAAAATTGAAACTGTGATTAAAAATCTTCCAACGAACAAAAGCCCAGGACCAGATGGCTTCACAGGCGAATTCTATCAAACATTTAGAGGAGAGCTAATAGCTATCTTTCTCAAACTCTTCCAAAATGTAGCAGAGGGAGGAACACTCCCAACCTCATTCTACGAGGCCACCATCACCCTGATAACAAAACCAGACAAGGATGTCACAAAGAAAGAAAGCTACAGGCCAATACCACTGATGAACATAGATGCAAAAGTCCTCAACAAAATACTAGTAAACAGAATCCAACAGCACATTAAAAGGATCATACACCATGATCAAGTGGGGTTTATTCCAGGAATGCCAGGATTCTTCAATATATGCAAATCAATCAATGTCATACACCATATTAACAAATTGAAGGTGAAATACCATATGATCATCTCAATAGATGCAGAAAAAGCTTTTGACAATATTCAACACCCATTTATGATAAAAACCCTGCAGAAAGTAGGCATAGAGGGATCTTTCCTCAACGTAATAAAGGCCATATATGACAAACCCACAGCCAACATTGTCCTCAATGGTGAAAACCTGAAAGCATTTCCACTAAGATCAAGAACAAGACAAGGTTGCCCACTCTCACCACTCTTATTCAACATAGTTTTGGAAGTTTTAGCCACAGCAATCAGAGAAGAAAAGGAAATAAAAGGAATCCAAATTGGAAAAGAAGAAGTAAAGCTGTCACTGTTTGCAGATGACATGATACTATACATAGAGAATCCTAAAGATGCTACCAGAAAACTACTAGAGCTAATCGATGAATTTGGTAAAGTAGCAGATTACAAAATTAATGCACAGAAATCTCTGGCATTCCTATACACTAGTGATGAAAAATCTGAAAGTGAAATCAACAAAACACTCCCATTTACCATTGCAACAAAAAGAATAAAACATCTAGTAATAAACCTACCTAAGGAGACAAAAGACCTGTATGCAGAAAATTATAAGACACTGATGAAAGAAATTAAAGATGATACAAATAGATGGAGAGATTTACCATGTTCTTGGATTGGAACAATCAACATTGTGAAAATGACTGTACTACCCAAAGCAATCTATAGATTCAATGCAATCTCTATCAAACTACGACTGGTAGTTTTCACAGAACTGGAACAAAAAAATTTCACAATTTGTATGGAAATACAAAAGACCCTGAATAGCCAAAGCAATCTTGAGAATGAAAAACGGAGCTGGAGGAATCAGGCTCCCTGACTTCAGACTATACTACAAAGCTACAGTAATCAAGACAGTATGGTACTGGCACAAAAGCAGAAATATAGATCAATGGAATAGGATAGAAAACCCAGAGATAAACCCACGCATGTATGATCAACTTATCTTTGATAAAGGAGGCAGGAATGTACAGTGGAGAAAGGACAGCCTCTTCAATAAGTGGTGCTGGGAAAACTGGACAGGTACATGTAAAAGTATGGGATTAGAACACTCCATAACACCATACACAAAAATAAGCTCGAAATGGATTAAAGACCTCAATGTAAGGCCAGAAACTATCAAACTCATAGAGGAAAACATAGACAGAACACCCTATGACATAAACCACAGGAAGATCCTTTTTGACCCACCTCCTAGAGAAATGGAAATAAAAACAAAAATAAACAAATGGGACCTAATGAAATTTCAAAGCTTTTGCACAGCAAAGGAAACCATAAACAAGACCAAAAGACAACCCTCAGAATGGGAGAAAATATTTGTAAATGAAGCAACTGACAAAGGATTAATCTCCAAAATTTCAAGCAGCTCATGCAGCTCAATAACAAAAAACAAATAACCCAATCCAAAAATGGGTCGAAGACCTAAATAGACATTTGTCCAAAGAAGATATATAGACTGCCAACAAACACATGAAAGAATGCTCAACATCATTAATCATTAGAGAAATGCAAATCAAATCTCCAATGAGACATCATCTCACACCAGTCAGAATGGCCATCATCTAAAAATCTTGAAACAATAAATGCTGGAGAGGGTGTGGAGAAAAATGAACACTCTTGCAGTGCTGGTAGGAATGTGAATTGGTACAGCCACTGTGGAGAACAGTATGGAGGTTCCTTAAAAAACTAAAAACAGAGGTACCATATGACCCAGCAATCCCACTACTGGGCATATACCCTGAGATAACCATAATTCAAAAAGAGTCGTGTACCACAATGCTCATTGCAGCTCTATTTACAATAGCCAGGACATGGAAGTAACCTAAGTGTCCATCAATAGATGAGTGGATAAAGAAGATGTGTCACATATATACAATGGAATATCATTCAGCCATAGAAAGAAACGAAATTGAGGTATTTGTAGTGAGGTGGATGGTCCTAGAGTCTGTTCTACAGAGTGAAGTAAGTCAGAAAGAGAAAAACAAATACCGTATGCTAACACATATATATCGAATGTAAAAGACCCCAAATATGGTTCTGAGGAACCTAGGGACAGGACAGGAATAAAGACACAGATGTAGCGAATGTACTTCTGGACACGGGGAGGGGGAAGGGTAAGCTGGGATGAAGTGAGAGAGTGGCATGGACATATATACACTACTAAACGTAAAATAGATAGCTAGTGGGAAGCAGCCGCATAGCACAGGAAGATCAGTTCTGTGCTCTGTGATCACCTAGAGGGGTGGGTAGGGGGGATGGGAGGGAGGGAGGCACAAGAGGGAAGAGATATGGGAACATATGTATATGTATAACTGATTCACTTTGTTATAAAGCAGAAAGTAACACACCTTTGTAAAGAAATTATAGTCCAATAAAGATGTAAAAAAAAAAATAAAGTTTCAACAAAGAGCGGTTTAACAACAATAAGTGAAGAGTCATATGGTACATTAGAGGATATTCTAATCAGCAGAAGAAGTAATAGGGCTCGGCAGGTGCTTGGGAAACCAGAATTTCATTGTAAATGCATTATACTGAAGTTACAATGCAAATCAAGATGAATTTTTTCAGTCCTCATTTTAACTGAAACTAAATGGGTATCTCAGTGGAGAAATTGCTCACTAAAAAGTTTCATATTCCAATCTCTTAAATGTTTTGCTTTTACCTAATTTTAACTACTTTTTTTAAACTTTAATTTTTTGCTTGATATAAGCTTGAATAGAATGTAAAGACGTTTACCTGTATATCCGTGGATGTTCAAGACTACTGATTGTCTCTCTACTTCCTAGTGTCCAGGCCATGCAGAAACAAACCCAATTGTACGCTCTCCTTTTTCACTTGACTCAGTTTCACAGCTTGATGTACCATCAGTTTCAAGATTCTTCTAAGTTTAGAAAATGAGTTTGACCATAATTTGGCACATATGAGATTCTTTTCCTTTGGTTTCTGGAAACATGACTACTGAAGCAAATGAACTATCGTATTTGCTTCTAAAAACAGATAGGAAATAAGTGGAAAGTACATTGTTTTGTTTCCTCAAAAATATACTCTCTTAGGGTAATCACTGCGCTATCTACTAATGAGTTTGAGAGACTAATCTGACATTGATGTTTTTTATGCAACATTTAATTATTTCATGTTTAATTGCATTACAACAAAACCAACATCCATGGCAATGAAGATATAAAGGATATTTTATAAACTCAGAAAAGTAGAATGGAGTCACAGAGCAGATTTACCCATGGAAGAAAATTTACGTGAAGTAGACTAACCATTTTATGTTAAAGACAGAGGACACCATAAGAAAGCAAAGGCCAGCAAATTAATTTAAAAAAGGGATTTTAAGAACCAACAATAGATCCTAATTGAAATCATAAACTATTCATTGCCTTTGTTTTAGAATAAGAATTGAGGTTTTGTCCCCCTGTCTTTTATCATGTTAGATATACAATTAATGAAGTGTCACAAAAGTTTCAGGTAATAAAATGCACTATAATAAAACTATCAACATATTAATGTTCATTCTTGGTGGTTATAGTGGTTTAATTTCTCCTTTATGAAATGAAGAATTCATTTTTAGATGACCTACATATGGCAATTCTAAGGTTACTATGTGCGTTTTCACCCTGTGAAAATAATTTTTATTAAAATGAACAGAAATGAAATATCTGGTATGCAGTAGAGAGGTAATGTATATTTGATAAATGAAAAAAATAAATTTATAAGTTGTCTTAGAGACTGCTGTGGTGTGTGCAAGGAATGCACTAGGCCAAGATACTGAATTTGAAAAGAAGCATGAAATCCTGAAAGTCAATTTTTAATTTAATTTAATATTTTTAAAAGGATAAGAGGCATTATGAAAATTCTTCTTAAATTACTAGTAGTGGCCCCAGGGAAAAGATTTAAGGGTAAAAGATGTGATTAAATTGATGTCTCTTAGACAAAGTTACCATATGTATGGGCCTAGAAAATATGATCTCATATAAACACACATCTATCAGTGGCTTCTATAAGTTATTAGCATATTTTTAACATCTAAATTTCTATAATATTAAGAAGTCAATTTATTTCGAAGTAGTTATGTGGTGCATAGAAACACTAAACTGTTGATTTTAGGGAAAGCTAAAACGTGCAGGGATTCTTAAAATTTTACCTTCTCTTTGATTAAATAACTGAACAAATAAGTCAACAAAATTATATTATTGGCCAGCCACCTGGTAGGTAAGCAAATACAGAATCCCTCTCTTGATGAATTTTATGAGTTAGAGCACAAGACAGATATGAAACTGAATTTAAAGTGTGCTGAGTATACAGTGCTCTTGGTTATAGAACTAATCTGGCCTGGGCATTTGTGAGAATTGCCTGAAAATGACATTTAAGTTGAGACTTTATTAATGGGAAGGAGTTAGCTGGGAAAGGAGAAAGAGGGGGAGAAAACAGGGGTTCAGGCAGAAGGAAGAGCAAGGCAAAGATCTCGAGGAAAAGTAGAATGTAGTTTGTCCAAGAAACGAAGTCCAGCATGGCTCGTGCATAGATTCAGGCAGAGAGTGGAAAGAAAGCAAATACGCAGGGGGAAGGTCACTGCCTCTCACAACAGTATATTGTGTGGAAATCAGAAAGCTTGAAACATTGCATGATTCCCTCAAAATGATCTCAGAATGGGTTACGTCAGTAAATGTCAACCTCCAATCAAATCCTCTTTCTGTATGGCTTTCTTCTACTGGAAAGGACTTACCCGAGGCCAACCTGCTGGTTGGTGGCAGTCTTCTAAACCTCCCCACCATACTTGCAGCAAAGTTGTGCCAGAGCTCTGGAAGATGATATGTCTGGAAAGTCCCATTGGAGGGCATCACATTTTTTTTTCCCCAGAATAAGTGCTAAGCATTTATTCTTTTCTTTTTTTTTAAACATCTTTATTGGAGTATAATTGATTTACAATGGTGTGTTAGTTTCTGCTTTATAACAAAGTGAATCAGCTATATATATATACATATATCCCCATATCTCCTCCCTCTTGCGTCTCCCTCTCACCCTCCCTACCCCACCCCTCTAGGTGGAAACAAAGCACCAAGCCGATCTCCCTGTGCTATGTGGCTGCTTCACACTAGCTATCTGTTTTACATTTGGTAGTGTATATATGTCCATGCCACTCTCTCACTTTATCCCAGCTTACCCTTCCCCCTCCCTATGTCCTCAAGTCCATTCTCTATGTATGCATCTTTATTCCTGTCCTGCTCCTAGGTTCTTCAGAAACAATTTTTTTTATATTCCATATATATGTGTTAGCATATGGTATTTGTTTTTCTCTTTCTGACTTACTTCACTATGTATGACAGACTCAATGTCCATCCACCTCACTACAAATAACTCAATTTCATTTCTTTTTATGGCTGAGTAATATTCCATTGTATATATGTGCCACATCTTCTTATCCATTCATCTGTCAATGGACACTTAGGTTGCTTCCATCTCCTGGCTATTGTAAACAGAGCTGCAATGAACATTGTTAATACATGACTCTTTTTGAATTATGGTTTTCTCAGGGTATATGCCCAGTAGTGAGATTGCTGGCTCATATGGTAGCTCTATTTTTAGTTTTTTAAGGAACCTCCATACTGTTCTCCATAGTGGCTGTATCAATTTACATTCCCACCAAGAGTGCAAGAGTGTTCCCTATTCTCCACACCCTCTCCAGCACTTATTGTTTGTAGACTTTTCGTGATGGCCGTTCTGACTGGTGCGAGGTGATACCTCACTGTAGTTTTGATTTGCATTTCTCTAATGATTAGTGATGTTGAGCATCCATGCATGTGTTTGTTGGCAGTCTGCATATCGTCTTTGGAGAAATGTCTATTTAGGTCTTCTGCCCATTTTTGGATTGGGTTTTTTGTTTCTTCGATATTGAGCAGCATGAGCTGCTTGTATATTTTGGAGATTAATCCTTTGTCAGCTGCTTCATTTGCAAATATTTTCTCCCATTCTGAGGGTTGTCTTTTGGTCTTGTTTATGGTTTCCTTGGCTGTGCAAAACCTTTTAAGTTTCATTAGGTTCCATTTGTTTATTTTTATTTTTTTGGGTTTTTTTTTTGTGGTACGCGGGCCTCTCACTGTTGTGGCCTCTCCCGTTGCGGAGCACAGGCTCCGGACACGCAGGCTTAGCGGCCATGGCTCACGGGCCCAGCCACTCCGCGGCATGTGGGATCTTCCCGGACCGGGGCATGAACCCGTGTCCCCAGCATCGACAGGTGTACTCTCAACCACTGTGCCACCAGGGAAGCCCTATTTTTATTTCCATTTCTCTAGGAAGTGGGTCAAAAAGGATCTTCCTGTGATTTATGTCACTGAGTGTTCTGCCTGTGTTTTCCTCTAAGAGTTTTATAGTGTCTAGCCTTACATGTAGGTGTTTAATCCATTTTGAGTTGATTCTTGTGTATGGTATTAGGGAGTGTTCTAATTTCATTCTTTTACATGTAGCTGTCCAGTTTTCCCAGAACCACTTATTGAAGAAGCTGTGTTTTCTCCATTGTATATTCTTGCTTCCTTTATCAAAAATAAGGTGAACATATGTGAGTGGGTTTGTCTCTGGGATTTCTATCCTGTTCTATTGGTCTATATTTCTGTTTTTGTGCCAGTACCATACTACCTTGATTACTGTAGCAAGGTAGTATAGTCTGAAGTCCGGGAGCCTGATTCCTCCAGCTCCGTTTTTTGTTTCTCAAGATTGCTTTGGCTATTCAGGGTCTTTTGTGTTTCCATACAAATTGTGAAAGTTTTTGTTGTAGTTCTATGAAAAATGCCCTTGGTAGTTTGATAGGGATTGTGTTGAATCTGTAGATTGCTTTGGGTAGTAGAGTCATTTTCACAATGTTGATTCTTCCAATCCAAGAACATGGTATATCTCTCCGTCTATTTGTATCATCTTTAATTTCTTTCATCAGTGTCTTATAGTTTTCTGCATGCAGGTCTTTTTTCTCCACGGGTATGTTTATTCCTAGGTATTTTATTCTTTTTGTTGCAATGGTAAATGTGAGTGTTTCCTTAATTTCACTTTCAGATTTTTCATCATTAGTGTGTAGGAATGCCACAGATTTCTGTGCATTAATTTTGTATCCTGCTACTTTACCAGATTCATTGATTAGGTCTAGAAGTTTTCTGGTAGCATCTTCAGGATTCTGTATGTATATTATCATGTCATCTGCAAACAGTGACACCTCTACTTCCTCTTTTCTGATTTGGATTCCTTTTATTTCTTTTTCTTCTCTGATTGCTGTGGCTAAAACTTCCAAAACTGTGTTGAACAATAGTGGTGAGCGTGGGAAACCTTGTCTTGTTACTAGTCTTAGTGGAAATGGTTTCAATTTTTCACCATTGAGAACCACGTTGGCTATGGTTTTGTCATATATGGCCTTTATTATGTTGAGGTAAGTTCCCTCTGTGCCTACTTTCTGGAGGGTTTTTATCATAAATGGGTGTTTAATTTTGTCAAAAGCTTTTTCTGCATCTATTGAGATGATCATATTGTTTTTCTCCTTCAATTTGTTAATATGGTGTATCACATTGATTGATTTGCGTATATTGAAGAATTCTTGCATGCCTGGGATAAACCCCACTTGATCATGGTGTATGATTCTTTTAATGTGCTGTTGGATTCTGTTTGCTAGTATTTTGTTGAGGACTTTTGCATCTATGTTCATCAGTGGTATTGGCCTGTAGTTTTCTTTCTTTGTGACATCCCTGTCTGGTTTTGTTAACACGGTGATGGTAGCCTCATAGAATGAGTTTGGGAGTGTTCCTCACTCTGCTGTATTTTGGAAGAGTTAGAGAAGGACAGGTGTTAGTTCTTCTCTAAATGTTTGACAGAATTTGCCTGTGAAGCCATCTGGTCCTGGGCATTTGTTTGTTGGAAGATTTTTAATCACAGTTTCAGTTTCAGTGCTTGTGATTGGTCTGTTGATATTTTTTATTTCTTCCTCGCTCAGCCTTGGAAGATTGTGCTTTTCTAAGAATTTGTCCATTTCTTCCAGGTTGACGATTTTATTGGCATATTGTTGCTTGTAGTTATCTCTCATGATCCTCTGTATTTCCGCAATGTCAGGTGTTACTTCTCCTTTTTCAGTTCTAATTCTGTTGATTTTAGTCTTTTCCCTTATTTTCCTGATGAGTCTGGCTAATGGTTTATCAATTTTGTTTATCTTCTGAAAGATCCAGCTTTTAGTTTTATTGATCTTTTCTATTGTTTCCTTCATTTCTTTTTCACTTATTTGTTATCTGATCTTTATGATTTGTTTCCTTCTGCTAACTTTTGGGTTTTTTCGTTCTTCTTTCTCTAATTGCTTTAGGTGTAAGTTTACGTTGTTTATTTGAGATGTTTCTTGAGGTAGAATTGTATTGCTATAAGCTTCCCTCTTAAAATTGCTTTTGCTGCATCCCATAAGTTGCGTCGTCATGTTTTCATTGCCTTTTTTTTTTTTTTTTGTGGTACGCGGGCCTCTCACTGTTGTGGCCTCTCCTGTTGTGGAGCACAGGCTCCAGACGCGCAGGCTCAGTGGCCATGGCTCACGGGCCCAGCCGCTCCACGGCATGTGGGATCCTCCCAGACCGGGGCACGAACCCGTGTCCCCTGCATCGGCAGGTGGACTCTCAACCACTGCGCCACCAGGGAAGCCCATTTTTTTCTATTTTTTGATTTCCTCTTTTTTGAGCTATTTTTTGGTTTCCTCTTTGATTTCTTCAGTTATCTCTTGGTTATTTAGTAGTGTATTGTTTAGCCTCCTGTGTTTGTATTTTTTACAGATTTTTTTCCTGTAACGGATATCTAATCTCATAGTGTTGTGGTCGGAAAAGATACTTGGTAAGATTTCAATTTTCTTAAATTTACCAGGCTTGATTTGTGACCCAAGATATGTTCTATCCTGGAAAATGTTCCTTGAGCACTTCAGAATACAGTGTATTCTGTTGTTTTTGGATGGAATATCCTGTAAATATCAGTTAAGTCCATCTTGTTTGATGTGTCATTTAAAGCTTGTGTTTCCTTATTTATTTTCATTTTTTCCTTGGTGCTTTTAATATTTTTTCTTTGTATTTAATTTTTGATAGTTTGATTAATATGTGTCTTGGCATGTTTCTCCTTGGATTTATCCTCTATGGCACTGCCTGTGCTTCCTGGACCTGATTGACTATTTCTTTTTCCATGTTAGGGAAGTTTTCAACTATAATCTCTCCAAATATTTTCTCAGTCCCTTTTATTTCTCTTTTTTTTCTGGGATCCCTATAATAAGAATGTTGGTGCATTTAATATTGTCCCAGAGGTCTCTGAGACTGTTCTCAATTCTTTTCATTCTATTTTGTTTATTCTGCTTTGCTGTAGTTATTTCCACTATTGTATCTTCCAGGTCACTTATCCGTTCTTTTGCCTCAGTTATTCTGCTCTTGATTCCTTCTAGAGAATTTTTCATTTCATTTATTGTGTTGTTCATCATTGTTTGTTTGCTCTTTAGTTCTTCTGGGTCCTTGTTAAATGTTTCTTGTATTTTCTCCATTGTATTTCCAAGATTTTGGATCATCTTTACTATCATTACTCTGAATTATTTTTCAGGTAGACTGCCTATTTCCTCTTCATTTGTTTGGTCTGGTGGGTTTTTACCTTGCTCCTGCATCTGCTGCATATTTCTCTGTCTTCTCATTTTGCTTAACTTACTGTTTTGGGGGTCTTCTTTTCACAGGCTGTGGGTTTGTAGTTCCTGTTGTTTTTGATATCTGCCCTCTGTTCCTAAGGTTTTACCAGGGGGTTGTGTAGACTTTCTGGTGGAGGGGAATTGTGCCTGTGTTCTCTTGGATGATGCTGGATCTTGTCTTTCTGGTGTGCAGAACCACGTCTGTTTGTGTGTTTTGGGGTATGTGACCTTATTATGATTTTAAGCAGCTTCTCTGTTAATGGGTGGCTTGTGTTCCTGTTTTACTAGTTGTTTGCCATAGGGTGTCCAGCACTGTAGCTTGCTGGTTGTTGCGTAGAGCTGGGTCTTAGCGTTGAGATGTAGATCTCTAGGAGAGTTTTCGCCATTTTATAATACATGCGTCCGGGAGGCCTCTGGTGGACCAGTGTCCTGAACTAGGCTCTCCCACCTCAGAGGCTCATGCCTGACAACCGGCTGGAGCACCAAGACCCTGTCAGCCACACGGCTCAGAAGAAAAGGGAGAAAAAAGAAAGAAAGAAAGAGAGAGAGAGAGAGAGAGAGAGAGAGAGGGAGAGAGGGAGGGAGGGAGAGGGAGAGAGGGAGAGAGAGAGAGAGAAAGAAAGAAAGAGAAAGAAAGAAAGAAAGGAAGGAAGGAAGGAAGGAAAAGGTAAAATAAAGTTATTAAAATAAAAAACAAAAACATTATTAAAAATAAAAAAATTAAAAAGTAATTAAAAAAAAAGAAAAGAGAGCAACGAAACCAAAAAACAAATCTGCCAGTGATAAGAAGCACTAAAAACTATAGTAAAAAGAAAACAAAGAAACAAACAAACAAACAAATGGACAGATAGAACCCTAGGACAAATGGTAAAAGCAAAGCTATACAGAGAAAATCATACAAAAAGCGTACACATACACACTCACGAAAAGAGGAAAAGGAAAAAAATATATATGTATATTTAAAAGAAAAGGTAGCACAACCAACTCAATAAACAAATCTGTCAATGATAGTAAGCTCTAAATACTAAATTAAGATAAACATAAAACCAGAAACAAATTAGATGCAGAAAGCAAACCCCAAGTCTGTAGTTGCTCCCAAAGTTCACTGCCTCAATTTTGGGATGATTTGTTGTGTATTCCCTTATTCCACAGATGCAGGTTACATCAAGTTGATTGTGGAGATTTAATTCACTGTTTCTGAGGCTTTTGGGAAGTTTGAGGTCTTCTGCCAGTGTTCAGTAGGTGTTCTGTAGGAGTTGTTCCACATGTAGATGTATTTCTGATGTATAGGGAGGAAGATGATCTCCACGTCTTACTCCTCAGCCATCTTGAAGGTCCCCTGGAGGGCATCACTTTTTTTTTTGTTTTTTCCAGTACGCAGGCCTCTCACTGTTGTGGCCTCTCCTGTTGTGGAGCGCAGGCTCAGCAGCCATGGCTCACGGGCCTGGCCGCTCCGCGGCATGTGGGATCTTCCCGGACCGGGGCACGAACCCGTGTCCCCTGCATCGGCAGGCAGACTCTCAACCAGTGCGCCACCAGGGAAGCCCAGGGCATCACTTTTGAATAAAAGCCAAAGCCTTACTAAGAGAAATCATTTTTACCCCTTTTACCTTTCCCCACTTTTGCTGTCTGGAAAGTAGATATGAGTCCTGGAGATGCAGCAAACACCCTACAACATGAGGATCAATGCTTGCATTTTAAGGATGGTGATGGGAAAGATAAAAAGAGCCTGAGACTAAGCAGGGAGGATGGGACTTATTTTGCACTTGCTGTCACTGGCAGCCCCTAGTATTGTGCACTGCATAGATTATGTGGCCATACACAGATGCCTTACCTGTGATCCCATTAGTATGTCTCATTGAGCCCCCTTATCAGAACTGAGCTGTCTATTCCCATTCTTAATTTAAGCTGCCAAAATGAATATTCTGATAACTACTACCAATCACATTTCCAACTTTTCAACAATGTTATATTTCACCTATTTATAGATCAAATATGAATGTTGAAAGCCTATGTATTGCCTGAAGAAACAATATTTTTGACAGTCTGCTCTTTTTATGTGAATATGTAATTAGTGTCTTGGAGTACTACTTTCTCCCCCAGGCAGTGTTCTTCTAAACAATTCAAATGTCATCTCCTCAGAGAGTCTTGCCCTGCTTCCTTCAGGCGAAATTAGTTATTTCCAGGGCTCCTAAGGAACCCTAGGTGTTGACCACTTATCACATTCTCTTACAATTCTATGTTTGTATCTCCATCTTTCCTGTCAACCTGTGAGCTCTATGGGTACTATTTTATCATATTTATTTTGTATCCCTATTGCCTAGAATGTTATACTATTAGCTTAGAATATTAGTGCTAGTAGTAATGTTCATTATTCTCTGTTGCATTGAAATTTTATTTTAATAAGCACTTATATAGTGCTTACCATATTCCTGACACTCTTTTAAATACTTTATAGGCCTTGTATGATTTAGTGAATTTTATACTCATAACTCCCCACTGAGGTAGACACTGTTATCATCTGTGTTTTATGGATGAGGAAATTGTGACCTAGAGGACTGAGGTAATATTCTCAAGGTCACAGATCTATTTAGTTATGGAGTTTGGATTAAAACCCAGATAACAATGTTTGTGTTTGAAATAGTGTCTCAGAATCAAATTTCAGATCAAGGAAACCTTAGAAATAATCTAATTTCCTTTGATATACAAAGAAATATTGTATATGACATAGAAATAGAGGCATAGAAATATTAGGTGACTTACTAAGTGTCAGAATGTTGACTTAGTAAGTGTCAGAATGTTAGCTGGTAAGAGCTGAGACTCTGGTCCAGCTCTCCTGATTTACAGGTTAGTGCTGCTTCATTTGGCTCCCCAAACTGATTTTGTATCAGAATCATCTGGGAAATTGTTGTGATAATCCAGATTCTAGAGTCCACTTTCCAAAGATTCTGATTTAGAATATAGACTTTTAAAAATATTCACAAGATAAATTTAATTGTAAGACAGGTTTGAAAATTGTGAGTCAGTAGTATATGCATATCTGTCTAGGTTTGGTCAGAAAAATAGAACCAGCACAACTATTATGGGAAAAAGGTATTTAACATAGGGATTAAGATTTACATGAATTAGGGAGAAGCTGGGGTAATAAAGGTCTGGAAGAGGTAGAAAGAGGATCAGAGAAACAGCCAGTAATGACATTGGCCAGAAGCACTGGGGTATGTGGAGCAGACAGAACTTAGGGGGGAATCTGAGAAGCTACCGTAACTATAACACGAGAGCATCTGAGAGGTCTGTGAAGTCTCTACGTCTGGGTGCCACAACCTCTATGGTTAGTGGCTTTTACTTCACTTCTATTTTCCAAATCATACAGAAGTTCCTCTCACTGGCAAACTCTAACCCACAGTCACATACACAAGTTGGAAGATTCTGAGAATGTAGTCACTCCTTTAGAAGGGAGATAGGTGGTGCCAAGTGAACAACAGATTCAGAGCCTCCCTGATCCTCAGCTCCTGTGTTCACATCCTTGTATGATCCCCTCCCCTTAAGAGTGAGCAGGACCTGTGAGTTGTTTCTACAAAATATGACAAAGGTAATGGGATATATGTGATTATATGGGTTGGCCAAAAATTGCGTTCGGGTTTTCCCATTACATCTTATGGAAAAACCCAAACGAACTTTTTGGCCAACCCAATATTCACGTGATTATCTAAGATTGTAGTACCTCTCTTGCAGGAGTCTCTTCATCATTGGCTCTGAAGAAGCAAGTTGTTACGAATTCTGTAGCTGCAGGGATATGAATGTTGCCAACAACTATACAAGTGGGCAAGGGGCCTTTTCCTAGTCGAGCCTCAGGTGAGACCCTACCCCAGCGTTTTGATTGTAACTTCATGTGAGAATATGAAGCAGAGAATACAGCTAAGCTATACTCAGAACCTTGACTCCCCAAAACTGTGAGATAATAAATGTGTATTATTTTAAGCCTGTAAGTTTGTTGTAATTTATTACATAGAATTGGATAACTAATATGACAGACAGTCTGGTACAAAAACACCTAATAGATTGCTGACATTACTAAAACCTGAAATGTGGACCATTAGCTTTGGGAACAAGTAGTGAGCGGGGAGGGATTTTCATTGGACATGGAAAAATGGTGAGCTGTTTTAGTGAGTGACATTTTTGGTAAAACTCAGCGTGCTGTGACTTAGAAGAAAGTATATAGAGTGAATAATCTTGTAACTGTTTTAGGTGCTATTGAGACAAAATAATGAAATGGGAGCTGGTTGCAACTAACTGCATTTGACAAGGCACTCAATAAAAAAATAAGCTTGGGGAAAAACAAAGTGTTTTCAAGCAGAATTTAGAGGGAATGTAAATAATTCAGAAATTGCAGTGCTGTAAATGATACTGCTTGTCAACAAATCCAAAGTGTGGCCATTATGGCATAGCTTCAGTTTAAAGACCAAATCAAAGCTGTGGCTGTATGCAGCCTTTGTTAGGACCTGGGAAGAGTTTAAGAGGATATTTAGTAGATTCTTTCATTTGGAAAAAAGGCTAAGGATATGGTCCTACAAAAGCCCAATGGATCCATAATTAAATCTATAGAAAGAAGCATGTCTTAAAAAAACAACTCTGGGGTGGATTTGGGCACATATAATTGACTAGAATCAAATACGTAGAGAGTTGTGTTTGAGACAGAGTGCTTGAGAGAGCTATGTTGCCAGCCTAAACACAAAAGATCAGAGATGTATTTGAGATGCAAAAGGACCTCTTGTTCTCACAAAAAAGCATATGTTCTCCCTTGACCTTTTCAGAGGTAGATGTCCAAAATGGTGAAAGAGGAAGGACCTCATAGAGAGCAGAGCCAAGCACTATGCAGAACAATGGACCAGAGAGCTATTCCTGGTAGAATAACTGGAACCTAATGAAGGAAAATGACCCTCCCCAGAGTAGAGCAAACTTGCAACATTTTCCAGCAGTATTTCAGAAATTTTGGGGAGTGGTAATTGCTATGGGCTGGGAAGTCTTCTGCTGTTTCAATGGAAATGTTATCTTAGTTATTCTGTCCATCTTTCACATTGGATGTTGGGCATATAACTTGCCTCTTTAGTTCCTATGTCTCTGGATTCAGTTGGAGACCTCTCTCTCTCTCTCCCTCTCTGTCTCTGTCTCTGTCTCTGTCTCTGTCTCTCTCTCTATGTGTGTGTGTGTGTGTATGTGTATGTATCACAGCATTCTGGATTTAATGTCTGACCATGTCTGATGTCACGATTGGATGCGACATTTGGAATGTCTTCTTTTGGGAGTGGTATTTTGCATGAGGTAGGCACATACATAATTTTGAACAAGAAAGTGGAGTGTGATAGATTATATTATTTAGCAAATATTCACTTGTTTTTACCCCCACTTTCTTCAGAAAAGTGTATTTCCCTGCCCCACTGCTTTTGGACTTGGCATTATTACTTAATTGGTCAAAGGAGTGTGAGTAGAGGTGGCAGTGTGACAGTTATAGGTCTATACTTTAGAAGGCACCAGATATTTCTCTTTGTTCCTCAGGAAGCTATAGAATATCTTAATAAGAAGAACATAGCCCTGAGTGGCTGTTGTCCCTTCAGCCTTGGTCTAGAATGAATATACATGGAGTAGAGCCACAGACCTGTGAGTGTGAGAATAAATGTTTGTTGTTGTATGTCACCAAGTTTGGGGGTGGTTTGTCACCAAAAAAAGCTTAGTTAAATTCTTTGATTATGCTTGGGTTTATTCATATTCTGGCCTGCAACCTAATTGGAATACCCAGTCACTCTAATTCTTAGCAAATGCTTAATGCTTTATATGTAGATTCAAAACTATAGTAGAAACCATTATTCATTCATTCAAAAGTGTTCTAAACATATTAAGTACATAAGAGTAAAGGCCCATGATGGATGAGACCAACTCTCAAAGGTTAAAAAAAAGTATATATATATATATATATGTGTATATATATATATATATATATATATATATATGTATGTATGAGTATGGAGAGGGAGGGAGGAAGGCGGGGGGGGGGAGAGAGAGAGAGAGAGTGAGAGAGATTGAATTTTGGCCACCTAAATCTTCATTGTCATTACTGCATCATCAGTGTGTACAACCCTAGGGGTAGGTAGGGAAGAAAACAGAAAGATACAAGGAACTATGAAGTAGAAAGTTAGAATGTTATAAACCAGGGAATCCATCTGTAGTTATACTTGGAGCAACTTAAAAGGGTCCTCATCTTCGTATACCTTGGGATGGGTAGAAGTACATGGATTCAAGTTGCTCTGACTTCTGTTGTTAATGTTATTAGTGTACTTCCTGAACAGTGGAAAAAAATTCTATCTCTTCTTGTCATGTTGACAGCTTTTGCTACATAAATAGATAGCTATGTAGGCAGATACCAAGGTGTGAACTTCCCCCATGCATTTTAATTGGATGCTAGACTTGAAGTGTGGGATTGAGCATTTAAATGGTAAGCGTGCCCATCAAATAAGCCCAGATACCTGCTTTAACTTAGTAAAGTGGGCACTGCATAGTTAACAGTGGGACTAGTTTGTTATATATTAGCTTGTAGATCCCAGAAGCAGCCCTAAAGAGGGTGTTTTTGTGATCTATAGAGAAAATACATCTCTCCACATTTTTTTTTTCTTGTTAAATCATTCCCAGAATAGACTGCTTTGGGAAACAAACTTTGAACTTTAAGTTTTCTTCAGACCAGAGATAAAAACCCTTTGATTACTTTTCCCCTAGAAGGTTTTAGGTTTTTTGTTTTTTTTTTTTGTTTTTTTTTTTTTTGGCGATAGTGAAATATGAGTTGATGAATATTAATTGATTCATGATTAATCCATTGATTGATTAAATAAATATTTACTTAGTGTTTACAAGGTTACAGGCCCTAGAATCATCAGGTTGAAAGCACAGAAATCGCCACTGCTATCCTGAGGCTTATATTTGAAAAACCAGTAAACTAGTAAAAAGTGATATATATGAGATGATTATAAATTACAGTGTGTTGCAGAAACAAGGGACTAAGACAGGCCAAAGAAGTAGTCCCTGAAAAGGAGAAATTTAAGCCAAAGCCTAAAGTGGGAGAAAGGGGCTGGCACGTGCATATGGAGAGCAGTGCATTTTAGTAGAAAGAAAAGTGTGTGCAAAGGGCCTCAAGTGAGAAAAGCATGGTGTCTCCAAGGAAGAGCAAGGAGGATGATGAGCAAGGCCCAGGAGAAGGATGCTATAAGATAGGGTTGAGGTGATAGCTGGGAGCCAGGTCAAACAGAACCTCGTAGATCATAGGAAGGAGTTTTAGTCAATGTGCAATAGACAGCCTTTAAAGGGTCAGACAGTGATATGATTGGTTTATTTTAAGATATATTTGGTCAATGTATGGAAAGCGTATTGGAGGGCCAAGAATGGAAGTAGGGAGACCAATTGGAAGGGATGCAGTAGGTCAGATGAAGGGGGATGGTGACCAGATTAAAGTGGATAAAATGGAGTAGGAGAGACTCGGTGGAATCTAGGTATGCTTTAGAAGTAGATCTGATGCGACCCCATTGATGGATTATATATTAAGGGTGAATAAGAGAAAAAGAGGATCTGCCTCATGAATTTCTGATTTGAGCCATTTAGTGAAATGAAATTATGATGGGCAGAAGTTGAAAGTTCCATTTTAAGATGTCCCTGAAGCATCTAAGTATTAAAATCAAATAATTGTGTGTATCTGTTGGGAACTCCAAGGAGAAGACTGAACTGGAGATTTAAATGTGGTAGATATCACCATAAATGTGTATTTAAAGCTCTGAGATTCTGGAGATAGTCAGTTGACAGAGTAGAGAGATAAGAGAAGAATGCCTAAGATGGAACCCTGAAGAACCAGAGCATTAAAAGATTGGTTTTGGGATGATAAACCAGCAATGGAGATGGTACAGCCAGTGTAGAAAAAAATGATGCAGTGTGGTATGATTAAACACACATACTCCTTTAAGTGAGAGCAAAATCATGAGCAGGAGGGACGTTCCTTGTATTTACAGAGAAGACACAGAGAAAAACAAATTTCGCTCTGAACCACAGACTCTGGTCCTAAAGACTAACTTCCCAGTGCCCTGGTTTGGCATTTCATGTCTTCAGCAATCTCACTCAGACATTTCCTTTCATATCCACATGTAAAAATTTTCCCCTCCCAAGCCTTTCTCTTCTATTGAGAAGAGATACCTAGGAGGGATGGCCTTTGATTGGGTGACCAAAAAATTTATGGACCAAATTTGCACCCTTTTGAGAGTAAAAAGGGAGATGATGATGATGATAATGATAGTAATAATAATAATAGTAATATTAAAAAATTGATGTAAACCTAGAATGTCCTGGGCAAACCTGGACATATACCCATATAAGCTTTTGAGAATATTGAAATTGGATATTTGCTGTTTTCAGTGCTATCCTCACTTTTATACATTGCAGTTGTTCTTCAGGTGCTGCCCCAAACTCTGAGAGTTTAGTTTTCCTTTTCTGGATTACGGCAAGCTACTTTTAGCAGTCCAGTTGTGCCAGTTGTCTCTGGGTATCTCCCATGTTTCTTAAGTTTCCAAATTTCCTCCCAATGAAGAAACCTAACATACCTATTATAAACCAAATAGCTTATACCCAAATCCATGCTAACCACTGATTACTAATTGGTTCATATATTTCCTTTTATAAAAAGCAATAGAATCTGCATTGTAAAGAGGACATTCAGAGACAATGCATTTAACCCAGGAGACGGTTCATTGTGAAACATTCAGGCATTGAAAAAGGTAGAAGCGGGTAATTTTGAGCATCCAGAACTTCTCATGCTCCACTTTTTTCTACTGTAGAATTTGCTGCCTATTGAATATCCTTATGGTTCCAGTCCTGGACTACATAAAAGTTAGATGGGATATTAAAGATGTCAAATTTATCCTGCAGAAAGGATGACTTTTAAGCATACTGAAATCATGTTATATTCCTCAAGAAGCTGGATCTTTTACTTGTTACAGGAAGTATTTCTATACTTCTTGTTCTGTAAAGAAAGGAAGCCCTTTGAGACAAGAGCATCCATGCCCACAGTAAAGGTTTAACCTTCCGCAGCAGGACATAGAGATAATTGCTTGACCTTTTCACTGTTTCAGTCCATCCTGTGTTTCTCATTTGTGGCTGCTGTCTGCCATTTGCTTATGTGGTGCTGACTAATCCAAAGACTAAGGCTAAAGCCATTTGTCTGCAAGCAACTTAGACAATTTAATTCCTTTCCTTTGTATTCTTGGAATTCTCCCAGGCCCCTCTCCTGGTGGGCAATTTTTTTCTTTTTCTTATTTTTTCCCTTTGAAACAGCTGACTCTTTTTGTCTTTCATTGTCAATTTATTTTATAATCATTCTGTTTTCCTTCCACTCAAGGGAGAAACATTCTAAAAGTTCAGGAAAGAAGGAGGACCTCATGGAGTCTCTATAGTTAAAATTTTTCAGGCTCCAATGATGATAGCTTAGATTTGGGATAAGTATATAGCTCTAAAGTTTTAGATTTGAGTTTGTGTATTATGTGTATGAAATAAAAGAATGTTACCTGTTTTGTCTAACAATTCTTTAAACCACATGCTAAGTGATTAGAAAAAACTTTTGAATTTCACTGTCACTAACCTTCCAGAATAGAATAAGGTTAAAAATAATTAATGTGTAGGCAAACTAGTAGGAATGATGAGAGAGACTATAAAGTAGGTTAGAAGAAAATCTCTAATGACTCGCTTTGTCATTTGAGCACATTCTAAACCTCGTTGGTTTTGAAAAAACTGTCGCTTTTTGGATTGAGAGGAAAAAAATATTTTATTGAAGTATAATTGACTTAAAATATTATATTAGTTTCAGGTGTACAACATAGTGATTTGATTTTTTTATATATTATGAAAGAGAAAATATATTAAACTTGTGTCAACTGTCCACTAGTTTCTTCCTCTCTGTCTGTCTTTGGTCTAGTTGCAGTAAAACTGGGACCATGCCAAATAGGGATATATTCTTAGAAAGAAAGTTTATGAGTCAAAAGAGCTGACTCTAGAATTTTTTTAATAAGCATGGTGAAAACCCAGATCAAGTAATGTGCTAGTACTGAGTTTCACATTAAGGAAATGGAACTGCATAATTATGAAAAGTAGAGAAGATAAAAACTTTTGGAAATATACATTTCCACTTGAGAGAGTCTCGGGAAGGCTGTGGTTACACTATTAAAGAGGGAATTAGAAACTAGATGACAAGTTCTATATGAATTTGGTTATGGAGCACATTGCAGAGTCAGCAAGTCTATCTTAGAGAATGAATTACAGAATGAATGCATGGTCATAAAAATAGAATTAAGATAAGAATATCTAACGGTAGCTATAGTAGTGGACCAAGAGTGGAAGGAATGAGTAAAAATTTTAGATTTGGAAAGGCAAATCCTCCCTCTAAACCATAAATTTCTGATACACAATTGAGTTCAGAAGTCAAAAAAAAAGAACTAGAAATTGTGTCACTATTGTGACATTTTATTTTCTAGAGGAAAGGTGTTATCAGATTCTCAAAGAATCTTTTTTTTTTTAATTTTGGCTGCACTGCGTGGCTTGTGGGATATTAGCAGAGTCCTAACCACTGGACAACCAGGGAATTCCCTTAAAGAATCTTTGTGATGTAAAAAAGGTTTGAAGTCTATTTGAGCCCTATAGATGCACATATTCGTAATATTCTATGGCAACTAGAATAATGGGATTTAGGAAATCTTTTGTTTCAATACAACTTCCCTATTGCTTAAAAACAAATTGCTTCACAAAAATGTATGGAGGTTCCTCAAAAAATTAAAGCTAGAACTACCATAAGATCCAGCAATTCCACTCCTGGGTATTTATCCAAAAAACCAAAGCCAAAACAAAAAACACTAACTCGAAAAGATATATGCACCCCCATGTTCACTGCAGCATTATTTACAATAGCCAAGACATGGAAACAACCTAAGTGTCCACCAAAGGATGAATGGATAAAGAAATTGTGGTATATAAATACAGTGGAATATTCAGCCATTAAAAAGAAAGAAAATCTTGCCATTTGCAGCAATATGGATGGACCTTGAGAGCCTTATGCTAAGTGACTTAAGTTAGAGAAAGACAAATACCATACGATCTCATTTATATGTAAAAATGAACAAACAAGCTCATAGATACAGAAAACAGATTAGTTGTTGCCAGAGGTGGCGGGTGGGAGGGTGAGCAAAATGGGTGAAGGGTGTCAAAAGTTACAAACCGCCAATTACAAGAAAAATAGGTCATGGGGGTGTAATGCACAGCATAATGACTATAGTTAATAATATTATATTGTATATTTGAAAGTTGCTAAGAGAGTTGATCTTACAAGTTCTCGTCATAAGAAAAAAAAATTTCTAATGATGTATGGTGACAGATGTTAACTAGACTTATTGTGGTGATCATTTTGCAGTATATACAAATATCAAATCATTATGTTGCACACCTGAGGATAATATAATGTTATATGTCAATTATATCCCAATTAAAAAAAATGAGGACCAACCTAAGAATACACTGCTAGCATTTCTTGGAAAAAAAATTTCGTCAGGGCTAGAGCTCCTATTACTCCAGTGTTGAATGGGCATGTCAACTAAGGCATACTAGTGGTGGAACAATTATGTCAGATACATAACTTTGGGTAAGAAATGAAATTAATATCTGTATGCAACTGATTTTGAAGATTCTGCTAACCAGAGCTTTATTCATAGACTGCCTACTGTCTGTCCACGTATCCCCTGGGCCATTTTCCTGCTCTGGTCTTCACTGGTAACTATAGAAGGCAAAGACCACTTCATATTTGTTCATACTTCTCTTTATTGTATTACCAAATGACCATTAATGGGACTATGTAAATGAACCCTAATGGTCATAGAAACCAGATTTTTACCTGTAAGCAAATGCTTCCTCTGGAAAACATAACTGACTTAAAATAACTTGGCTCTGGTGCCTTTTCCTTCCCACTTGCGAGGCCTTAGGGATGACCCTCCTTTATCAGTCATTAAGTTCTTATATTCAGGAACTTTTGGTGAAGGGAGAACGCTACATTGCATTTTCATCCTGCCACATGTTATGATACATATAGCCTTGTTTTATAAATGTTTATCAAAACTGTCAGTTACTAGAGATTGAAACTGGCATGTCTATTCTTTACTCTTCAGTGACTCACAGAAACTTATCCTTTGACTCATCCATACACTTAAATCTTTTCACACTTAAAAAAAAATGTTCTGGAAATAAAATGTAGGCTATTTGTGTTCTTTCCAAAATTAGTCCAAGAAGTAGGTACAATAAAGCTATTTGCACTGTATCAACACTCTCCAGATGGTAAAAGGAAAAAAAAAGTGCCCAGTCCACATGCCCTGCTTCCTCTCCTCTTTCTGAATGTTCAGCATAATAATAATTGTTGGTCTTAAAGTTGAAGATATTTCATTGGCCTTTAAGCTGTACTGAAAACAAGAATTAATAAAAAATGATATTATTTGAATCACCTTTTGTTTGGGAAATATCTGGGTTTTTCTCCCTCTATAGCAAACTCATCCATATACATTTACTTCAGTTATTTCCACTAGGGCATCAAATTCCAAATTGCCCTCTTTGAGCTTCAGACCAGTACACACAACTCCTTTCCTAATAGCCACATTTATTATTAGAGTGCTGTTGTAAAAGTGTAAATTAAATTATATCACTCTGTTGTTTAGTCATCCACTGACTTCCTATTTTTTAGATACAATTCAGTATCTTAGTGGAGTATAAGAGTCTGTATCATGTTGGCTTCCACTTAGCTTTCTGGCCTCAACTTTTATCTCTCTTCTCCCTTTGGGGCGAAGCATGGATATGCACCCTTTCTGAGCATAAAAGGAAGATTCTATTTCTCATTCACTCTTGCTCCTAAGTTGGGAACAAATGAGCACTTTTCATCAATGGAATGTGAATGAGAGGGATGGACCCCATTTGCAATACCAGCGTTTCCCATATGATCCACTCTCTTTCTTGGAGGAGAAGAGTTCTCAAATGGCAAACCCACCTAATGGAAAGAGTCTGTATGCCTGAATCATCGCTTGGAGGAGAAACACCCAGAAGAGGAATCTGACCGGCTTTAGACAGCAGTGAGACATACATTTTCATCCTGTTACGTTGTTGAGACGTTGTATTATTTACTAGAGCATTTGTGTTTTTTCATCCTAATAAGCGTCCATCTCAAGGTGCTTTTTACATTCAGTTTCTTGATCACATCTAACTCTCTCCTGTTACAGGGTCTTAGTACATGTTAATCTTACCACCAGGAATGCTCCTTCATCTACTCTTTGATTAATTCCTGCTCATTTTCCAGCTATCAGCTTAAATCTGCAATTTATATTGTTTCCTTATTACACTAAAAAAATCTGTATTTTTCTTTCGTAAAATTAAATACACACAATACATTAAAATTTGTATTGTGTGTGTATATATATATATATATAGTATTGTGTTGTATTGTGTGTGTATATATAGATTTAATTTTGCATTGAAACAGGAAACTATAAGCTCCATTTTCTTTGGTTTAGCCCTATCTCATAAAAATTCTGCTAATGCCAGAGGTTGCAACCTTGAACTAATAGTTGTTCACAAAGTATATGGGGCAAATAAATAGTTGTTGACTCAGCTACAGTGGGGAAACATGACTCTGAGATAAAGAAGCATTCATAGATAGCTGGTAAAAATAAAGGCTGACGTCTCAAAGCCCTTTGATTTAGAGGTTAAGACTGTACATCTTTACCCGTATTGTATGAAAGACCTCTTCATATCAAACCTACACCTGTTCCATATCTTGTAATCATAAAAATGTGCTAGTTTATAAGAAGTCCACTTGAGACATCTAGATTTTATTAATGTTATGTTCTGTGAAATATTAATACACACTAAATGGTTATCTTGGAAAAAATCAGCATTTAACCATCAGGATAGAAGGTAAAATCTTTAGGCTCTAACACATGATCCATGATCTAAGTGTGGTTATCTATCCACTGAAGGGAATCCTGCCCTTAGAGATAAAAGCCTCAAATGAGATTATGATATATAGGGAACACCTAGGAATTGATAGTCTGAGCATATAGGTCTTTTCCTGAAATTCAGTCAAAGAAGGTATACAGAAAAGAACATTTTTGGCTAGACTGAAATATTCTAAATATGAGCAGAACTTCACTTGGTTAGAGATATATTAAGATAGATACAAATTTGATCCAGTTCACAAAATATCGAAAGCTAGGATACGCTTATAAAGGAATGATCACTTCTTAAAAGGCTAACTCTCTGAATTGTGTCCTAGCAAATATCACAGTTTCTTGGGCTGAGCTGATAGCACAGTCTTCTAATCACTCATTCATTCATTCAATAAATATTGATATATATGGAGTTACTCAGGTTCTGTTTTATGTATTATGAATAAAAAAGTATACAAAGCTGACAAAATCTTCTGCATTCTTGGATCTAATATACTAGTAGGGGATGATCAATGATAAATAAATTAAAATGAGTATATTACCCAGTAAATTAGAAGGTAATAAGTGCTATGGATAAAAATTAAAAAGGAACATTGACAGCAATTTTTTGGGTGGGGGAGTTATGCATGAAATTTAAAATAGCATGACCAGGGAAGGCCACACTAAAAAATAAAATATGAGCAAGGCTTGAGGCCGGTGAGGCAGTCACCTATGCATGTACCTGGGGAAAGACAAATCCAGGTAGTAAAAACAGGAAGTGTAAAATCCTGATCAGGATCCAAATTTTAGAAAAGAATTCTTGAGTGTCATTTTTTCCTCAGCATCTTTGGTGCACAGGTTTACGCAGAGAGTCAAAATATTGTGAATGCTGCAATTCTTAAGTTGGGAATGGAATCATGGTTGCTCATTTTATAATTATCCTTTATAGCTCATACCTACATTGTATGCATTCTGTTGCACTATGTACCATGTATTTGTATCATACACACACACACACACACACACACACACACACACACACACACACACATCACACGTGCACACATACTTGGGTAATGCTAGCTGCTGAACCAATAATCCTCCGAAGTATAAGACTGAAGTTTATTTCTTACTCATGTGAAAATCAGGGTATTCCTAGTTGGAGGACAGCATTTCTTTACGTGATGATTTTAAAGACTGAGATTCCTTCCATCTCATAGCTCTGTATTGGCAGACAAGGAAAGAACTGAGTCCAATTGGTAACTACTTTTAAAGAAGCCAAAGTATTTTTAAATTGTTAAATATATAATACATACGAAAAAGTGTACATATAATTTTAAGACAAATAAAATGAATACCCTTATATCCTCTATGCAGTTAAAGAATCAATTATTATTGGGCCTTCAGCATCCCACCCCAATCATTTGTTCCTTCACCCAGAGGAAATCACTATCCTAAATTTTGTTAATCATTTTTTTGGAATTTGCCGTTTATATGGGCACCTCTATTTAATGTGCTATACAATTTTTTCCTGCTTTTAAGCTATATAATTGGAATACTATTGCATATATTCATCTCTGACTTGGTTCTTTCATTTAATATTTTTTTGTTTGTTTGTTTGTTTTGCGGTGCGCGGGCCTCTCGCTGCTGTGGCCTCTCCCATTGCAGAGCACAGGCTCCCGACGCGCAGGCTCAGCGGCCATGGCTCACGGGCCTAGCCGCTCCGCGGCATGTGGGATCTTCCCAGACTGAGGCACGAACCCGTGTCCCCTGCATCAGCAGGCGGACTCTCAACCACTGTGCCACCAGGGAAGCCCTTAATATTGTTTTATGATTCATCCATGTTGATACTTGTGGTTATAAGTTACTAATTTCACAAGTGCTTATTATTCCACTGTATGAATGTACCACAATATAGTTTTAATTTATCCTTAAATGAACATTATATCACTTTTTCCTCCAGTTTTTGTTGTTGTTGTTGTTTTTGTTTTTGTTTTTTTGCCTGTGTTGGGTCTTCGTTTCTGTGCGAGGGCTTTCTCTAGTTGCGGCAAGCGGGGGCCACTCTTCATCTCGGTGCCCGGGCTTCTCACTATCGCGGCCTCTCTTGTTGCGGAGCACAGGCTCCAGACGCGCAGGCTCAGTTGTTGTGGCTCACGGGCCCAGTTGCTCCGCAGCGTGTGGGATCTTCGCAGACCAGGGCTCGAACCCATGTCCCCTGCATTGGCAGACAGATTCTCAACCACTGCGCTACCAGGGAAGCCCCATTTCCTCCAGTTTTGAAATATCTCTTGCTACTACACATATACCAGCAATTCTCTAGGGTATTGTTTTGGATATTTTTTATACACCTCTTCAAGTTCTTTTACTTTCATATGTATCTTTAGCATTTTATGAACCTCAGCTACGGCCAAGATTGATATGTTATACTGATCAGCCATATACCTGAATCCCCAGACTCTTCCTGCCACTTTTGGGCTTGAGAAGTGACTGTCACAGAGCGAGGTATCTCTTGTAGGGCAAACTTTGACCAATGAAATAAACTAGGAAGGAATAGATGGATAAATTCTCTGTCCCTTCTTTGATTCCTTGGCCTGTTTTAATGTATGTTTTCTTGTATAGAGCCTTTTCAGAATCATCCCATGTGACCAAGTGGGATGCAGCAGCTGTCAAACAACAGCTGTTGTCCATTCTCAACTCCTCTTGAAGCAGTTACCAGTACAGTAACTCATCACCTTGTATTACTTTCCATCTTTTCCTGTCTTGCTTTCATTTTTCCCTCACACTATTTGTCCTGGGATTGCAACTCCCAAATTAACCACTGGCATTAAGGCTCTGTTTTTTAATCCAGGTGAAAATAGTTACATCTATACAGTAATTTCTGGATCGTGGCTTATTAATCTGTTTTCCAAAATGTCCCAGCAGCAATGGATGAGGGTTCCCATTGTTTTACATTAGATCAACACTTGGAATTGCCCAACTTTTATATTTTGGCGGTTTGAAATGGTATCTCCCTGAGTCCTGATTGTTACAGTTGTCTTCCATGACTGTTGTGACAAACAGTAAGAACAATTAGGCAAAGCTCCAGGCCCATGTCTTGGAAGACACTCAGTGGAAGTTAGTTGTTCCTGCTTTCCGGTCAGTTCCTATCACCATAAAGCTTTTGCTAAGGTGATGACTGAATTTATACTTCACTACTGAGACATCTTTACTTGAATATTTAAGAGGGTCCTGCAACTCAGTAGTGCCCAAATGAGCTGATCATTTACCATGTGCTCAACTCTCTCAATTGTGCTTCTTTTCGTATGTCCTAACTTGGTTATCTTCCAGTCATCTAGATAGAGAACTGATACTTGCCTTTATTTTCCTTTTCTATACTTTCTTATCTCATATATCAGTAAATCTCATCAATCAAATTTATAATATGATGCAATATTCTACTTTTGTTCTATTCTTTAAGGATCGTAAATGGTTGTTTTTTTTTTTCACAGATGATCTGTGTCCTTGAAACTTCTTAAAAACAGGAAGACAGCATTTACATTGACGTTTCAACCTTGGGGCTGTGGTAGGAAGAGGAGGGCTTACTGGTAAGTTAAGAAACAAATTCCTAAAAAGGTACCACCCTTTCACTAGCTTCCTTACCTTTTTACTTTTCACATTTGTTCCACTGATGACTTTTCCCTATGATCATAACCATATCTGAATTTTTGCATAATAAGCACAATATCAGTTTAATCTCTGAATCCTTTGTGCCTTGATATTTCTTAAAATTGTCACATTCTATCACTTTTCTATTTCCTTATGTTTTCAAAAGAAATGTCAGATTATTCACTTGATAAAGTTATGCACTTGAAAGTATTGCAGTCTCTTCTCAAGGCAACTGAAAACATCCTTAAATATTTGTAAAACATCTAGGTCTAGTAGTCAGTAATTTAGGTCATTGACTGAAAAATTATTTATTTTTACTAAAATGAGATGCAAGGTTCAGCCAGCCCATCTGGAAGAATAATTACCATGACAACGAGCCTACTTGGAAGTAAAATGTGGACATAGATCTTTTTAAACTGAAATATTTATTTTGTATATACATACAATATATATTTATATATACATACACAGACACACACATATGTATATACACAATACATACATACATACATATATATATAAATATTTTAAACAATGTAGCATTGGTAATCGAACTTTTGGATCCTGCCCATTTCTGGGATCTATTTTTGATGGGGCTAGCAATTAATTTCATAACTTAGCTATCAAATGCATTGACATTTGAATATAGATAATACCAAAAATTACTCTGAAAAACAATTGATCATCTTCACCCCAAATGATGATGAATTGTATTGCTTATTGACTTAAAGAGGAAGTGTTTTGGAGTTGAGGATTCTAAGTTTTAATTTTTAGTTTTGAACTGTGCTAATAACGTGTGAAATTATGCCAAGGCCCACAGTTGAGAGTCATCCTACGTATCCACCTGTATGTCCTCAGCTGTCATTGAACATATCTGTGTCTTAGCATCTTCATTCCCAAAATAAGGAAATTAGATGGTGTAAATTATTGTTCTAAACTTGTACCTCATGAAACTCATTAAATTCAGTAACGTATGAAACATTTGTCCTTTTACTGTGAAATGAAAACCTGTAATATGTTTGAAATGAATATGTAAATGAAAATACCTTCAAGATATATTATTAATTAAAAAATCAACTGATATATACATATAAGCCCCATCATAATTTTCATACACTTTCTCAAATTTCACCTCTGCAAACTGTCCCTGACTACTCTGTATTAAATACTCCAACCTCCCCACCCAAGTCACTCTCTGCCCCCAAACCTTGTTCTTTTTATTCAGAATAAGTACCACACCACTTGATATTATATTGAATATTTATTTTATTTGCTTATTTCTTTATTCCTTTTTTCCATGAAAAGTATTTTCCCATGAAAATTGTAGGTGAAAGTATTTGCCTTGTTCATTGGTTAATCCTAGTATTTAAAAATAGTGCCTTGCATAAAATAGATGTTTATGGTATGTATATATACACCTTGGAGACATGACAATTTTTAGGAACAATGCATAAAAATTGTTTGCCATTTAGAGTATGGTAGGAAAGAAAGGGGGTTTAATGACATTTCCTTTTCATTTTTACCCTTTGTACCATTTGAATTTATCGTGGGCTTCCATTATACTCATAATAAAACATTTATGAATGTAGGCCATTAAACATACCACCAAAACCCTGAAGCCTAGCAAAAATCTCTGGTGATGATATTTTTAACTCATGGGCCTTGTTAAGAACCTCAAGGGTAGAAATTAGATCCTTTATTTCTAAAGGCAAGAATATGAACTGCTAAGCTAAAAATAAATATTAAAGATAAAATTATAAATGTAAAATGCTTGTTTCCTCATACTAGAGATGTTTTAGATTTATTCATTTGTAACTCACTGATAATCTGGATAAATTTTGCCACTGAAAAAAGAATATGAGATGGTTTTGCTTTTCTTGTATTTTTTAATGTACTCCCCCAAATTTTCTGTAAGGATCATTACATAATTTGCAGTTATTTAGGGCTGTAAAGAATAAAACATAACTCCTCCAAAAACAAACAAAAAAACATAGTGGCTTAAACACATTAGGGATGATTTTTTAATTTACACTTGAGATATTTTATTGCTATTTTACCAAAATGTAATCTCACTTTTCAAATTATTCTCAGATTTTTTTCTTTTTTTATTTACAGTATATCAGGTTAATAGCTATAGAGCTACCTCTTTTTTTGTAATAGTTTTGTAATATTATGCAATATCTTTACATGACACTAATGATTTCTGTCATGGTATATACTGATAGACATTCAATTTTTTCTTGTTTTTTTGGTTTTGTTTTTTTATGGTCTCATATAACAGAAATTTGGAAATTGAGAGTATAAGACTTGTATGATACTTACCTTTCAGAAAGGCATTAGGAACCCAGGCTACTTCTAACCTGGTCCACAGTCCTTCCCAAGGGCTACAAAAGCACCAGTCATCACATCCACATTAGCAGTAATGAATTAGAGGGAAAAGATAAAAAGAGCACATTTCCATGCAGAGTCAGCTCTCTCATGGAGTCTTCTCCAATTCCCTCCCCAATGCATCTGCTTAAATCATTATCATTTTTGGCAGACCTTAGCCTCATGGCAATGTGTAGCTCCAAGAAAAGCCAAGTAATGTATTCTTGTGACTGGTTATCTTAATGGTCTGAATAAGTTTGATATCATTGCAGTAGAAGAAGGGAAAGATAGATGTTGGATAGGTATGGAGTTTCTGCCATAATCAGTTATTGTTTTGCAATCATAAATATATGACATATATACGGATGCAAATAAAACCAAAACAAAGCAAAACAAACACCCTGGTAAAATCCTCTACTTCCTGGATATTCATTTATTTTTTCCTCAAGTATACATTCCTAGCCATGCAAATGGGCTTTCCTTAGAGGAAAATACTAGTTAATATTTGGGATGGAAGAATCTTGTTGTAATTTCTCTGTTCTTGAGAGCGGGAGTTTTTGTTCATACCTCTTTGTAGTTCATGAAAGAAAAAGATGAAGAAAGAAATTATGTTGCTAAGATGAGCAGAAAATGTGTTATCTCTATGGAGATTGGGTGTTTGAAGGACAAGCTGTCAATTTTCTCAGTGCTTTGTCATAAAGCCACTAAACAGAAGAAGCAGTGAGTTTAAGGCAGAATATGGTAGAGGTCTTAGGATGGGAAGAGGTCATGGATGGATTCCTCCAGTGACTATAGTGATGAAAAGAGTGGTTCACACCTGTTGTTTTCAATTTTCATATACAACTCATATTTTCTTATTGACAGTATTATTTCTGTTTAATTATACCTCTTCATGTAAATCCTTTGAGCTAGGGTATTCTTCTGGGAGACAGTTCTCCTATATTTCTGCATGCCTTGCAAGCAGGAGCACTGACTGCCCTTTTATCCTTCGAGGATGTTTGTCTAGTGGACAACCTTGGGAGATAGAGATACTATCTCTTTGCAGCAAAGTTCAGGTTTGTTTACTGTTCAGAATTACCTTAGTCCATTTGGCCTGCCATAACAAAATAGCACAGGCTAGGTGGCTTATAAACAACAGACATTTACTTCTCACAGTTCTGGAGGCTGGAAGTCTGAGATCAGGATGCCAGCATGGTCGGGTGAGGGCCCTCTTCCCCGGTTGCAGACTTCTCATTGTATCCTCATGATGGAAGGGATCTCTGTGGAGTCTTTTATAAGAACATTACTCCCATTCATGAAGGCTCCACCCTCCTGACCTAAGCACCTCCCAAAGCCCTCACCTCCTAATACCATCACATTTGGCAATTAGAATTTCAACATATAACTTTTTTGGGGACAAAACATTAAGATGAAAGCATGTATAATAAAGGTAATGTCTCCCTTGGGGGGAAAGTTCAAACAGGCTTACTGTCCATGTAAAAGATTCAGGTTACCTAAGCTTGGGATTCCTCTTGTGCACATATCCCCTCGCCCTCTTTCTGTTGCCCTGCAAGAATTGCGGCTTGGCAAAAATGCAGAAAATGACAATACTCTGGGTATTGCCATCGCTGTGAATAATAAACTTTCCATGGTCTCTGACTCAGGAATCTTGTGTCTTCTGCTGATATCCATGAAACTATGGCAGGCTAATGCGTTAGTTAAAGGTAGGCTAAGATCTCATATCATTTACAGTGCTTGAAAGGGTCTTCACACTAAGACAGCCATATGTAAACAGCCATGGACTTGCAGAGATGATGATGTCACCCGATATGAGTGACCTCTGCAATTGTCAGAGTCCATCTAATCTAATCTAACACTTCTTTTGTGGGGGTCATGACTGTGAGATATAGAGAGAGAGCACTAATGATTGGGAGTGGTGCATAAGCCAACAGATGCACTGGTTAAGCCTTAGAATGGAGAGATCTATTCATACATTTTTTTTTTTTTTTTTTTTTGCGGTACGCGGGCCTTCCACTGCTGTGGCCTCTCCCGTTGCGGAGCACAGGCTCTGGACGTGCAGGCTCAGCGGCCATGGCTCATGGGCCCAGCCGCTCCGCGGCATGTGGGATCCTCCCGGACCGGGGCACGAACCTGCGTCCCTTGCATCGGCAGGCGGACTCTCAACCACTGCGCCACCAGGGAAGCCCCATGCATCTTTAAGAGTCAAATTCTTCAACATGGGCACCACAGCAGTTCTTTGACACCTGGGAAAACTGCTAATTCCTGAGCAGTAATATGCATTTCCAGAGTGTGTGATTTTCCTTGCTTTTCCATGTTTACTTATAATATGCCTCCCTGCCTTAAAGTAACCAGAATGTGCCTCTGCCTTTTTTTAACTGGAAAGAGATGAGCTAACAATGGGTGGAAAGATGATAACCTCCCCAAGGGAAACCTGGGCCCTTAGGATAAGGATTTATCAGACACAAGGTTTAACTAAACTATGGTCCTAGTATTTCTTGGATAAAAAGATTTAGAAATCCTGAGCTGACAATCAGGTATTAAATCTGCTAGCAACAGAGGATGCTAAAAAATGAATTTGAACAGCTTATCTGTGTTGGTACAGCATTAGGACCATTTCAGAATAACTGATTATCATGTGCTGTGGATTTTCTACCTGTTGTGTTGCAACACCTGTTTTGAGAGTTAGAAGTGATGTCCCTGAAGACTGATTAATCAGGTAAAATGGAGCAGTCTCAAAAGAGGGGTTTAAGAAAGCAAAATGTTCATTATTATGTACAACTGACAGTTTTTCAGGTGCAACTTAGGCAGATTAAAAAAGAAAGAATCAAAATATGTGGATTTTATCAATAGCTCCTGTTTTGGTCATCTAGATTTTAGTGGAAAATACTTACTCAGACAAAACTCTAGTACAAATTAAGAACTAATAGTCTGCACTGGGAAAAAAGAATCCCATAGCCTCTGATTCTCTGTACTGAAGTAAACAGTGTGTTTGAGCACCTAGGGAGGAAAGCTTGCTTAGCTTTTCTTGACTAATGTTAACTCAAAATTTAGACCATATTACTATAGCTAATCACACTCAGATGGCCTTGTGTGAGACAACTTACCTGAAGGGAAAAAAACCGCATCGTCTCACCATCTAGCACAAAATGAATATATGATGCAGATTATTAGAATAAGTTTGCCAGATCTGGTAATAGTTTACTAAAATATTAGTAAGTAATTGTTGAATGTTTCCAAAAAGGTATAGATCTCTTTCTCTTTCTCTCTCTCTTTCTCACCCTCTGTCTCCTTCTGTATATGTGTATGTGAGTGTGTGTGGTGACCATATATATCCTGGATCTGAGTCTCCTAACTTTGTGTTTAATAATCACATAGATCCCTTATCCTGAGCCAAACCATCATTTTCTAAAGAGTGTTCTGTGGAATACTAATTATGTTAAATGGAAAATTTGACACCAAAATTTACTTAAGTCCTTAAGTCCTCTACCTTAGTTTCCATATTTCCATATCTGTAGAATGAAGATAATGTCAGAAAGTTGTTATAAAGATTGTATGAGACAATATGTATTAAGTACCTGAAAAGTACCTGGCACATGGAGCTACTAATCACCGTTGTCTATTGGCATTATTTATCTCCCACTTTCTGCCCAAACCTTTGATTTCTGTTTACTCTTGGATACAACTTCACAATATTTGGAATTCTCTCTAACCACTTTTTATAGTAAACGTCTATAACAAGTTTTCCCAGCCTTTAACACTCAGGGCTATTGCCTTGCTTTGGAAAAACAACAACAACAATCTAAATTGAGAGTCAAAAAATGACCAGTGGCTTTATTCTTCTATCTAATATCTACCCTTCTCCTAAAATCTTGAAAACCGTTGATTTAAGATATCAAAAACTAATGACATCACAATTTAAGAGAAATGGAAAAATCTATGGATTTTCAAAAATGTATCTATTATATTGGAACACAATGGAAAATGTTGAGTTAAACTAACATTTGAATATTAGGTTGAAAACTTACCTCTTCTTTGTCCTTTTTCTGTCTCAGTCTTTTGAGACGGGAACTTCTCTCAACTTACCAAAAAGGTCCCTACCCCTCTGTTCACCTACCTTTCTAACTCTTCCCCTAAAGAAGAAAGTGTTGTTAGTCTAGTCACCGGACCTCATTATATCAGTGGGCTGGGCTACCATGCCTTAAATATAGTAATCAATTCCATTTATAAGCACAACCTGGGTGTGATGACCTTCTAGAAGCTGGTTCCATCATGCCTGAGTGCTCTGTTTCAGCTTCTCTAACTGTGGTTAGTGAGTAAGCAGTCCTGCCATATACAGTCATGTCATCTGCTCAGAATGTGGATTCACAGTCTGCTGTACCCCCATTCCACATTCGAGTAAGTAGAAAAAAGGTTGTAAGCCAGGTTGCTGCTAGTACAAAGAGGGCTATCAATCAGCATGTTGCCAGAGCCCTAGAGCAGGGGTGCAAAGAGAAAGAGAAGAAAAGGAAGGATTCCATATGTGCTTCTTTCCCTTCATTCTTAACCAAAGGAGGGTCTTAATGCAAAGTCCTTTGATTGGAAAGGACATAGATTCATTACTCATAGAATTTCCAAATTCTGAAAAGCTAAAAGTAACCTGATCTCTACCAGTGATGAATCTGCCCCTGAGGAGATTGCCTGGAAAGGGAGAATTTCTCATAGCAGGTGGATATGTTCATTTTCAATATAAATGTAAGGGATTTTTTTCTCCCATTTTTAGCTCCTAGAGTAACTTCCTGTGTTAATTTTTTTTTCTAAACCTTTCTTAACCAACTTCAAGGTGAATGATAATGTTGTATTTGACCTAATTATGAGTTTCAGAGACATGAATATTATTGAAGGCTGAACCTTAATAGCAAGTCTATTTGCATGTCACTTAAGCCAGCAATTTCTGCATTTTTAGAATTACAAAACATGCTCTCATGTTTGGCATAATTTTGAAAACTTTGCAAATGTGGCCACCCATCTTTTAAAGTGTTTATCTAATTTAAAATATTATGTACTGAATTCTTTGTTTAAAATCCTTTCTTTTCCTTGTTCAAATAAAAAAACAATTTTTGAAAGGAATACATTTTCAATAAGCATATTATTTTATTACTGTAAATGCTTTGAAAAAGGCTGAATGTCAGACAGATATTCTCAAAAAGGCCAAAAATCATATCCGAAGTTATGTCTATTTTTTTATTTCTACTTTGCCAGCTTCAACGTTTATGCCAGAAAGAAAATGATCGACAGTAACATACCTTGGCAACACCTTTTCTCTTAAAAGCTTCTATAAATAACTTTAAAAAAATAGAATTTCTGCATTTAACATGGAATGACAGAACAATTTGGGGGTGAAAAATGGTCAGTTGTATCCCTAAGCCATGTTGCCCTTTCCCTGCTTGAGGAAACAACAAAGACAGTTTAACACTGATCTCTGTTAAACTTTATTTAAGAAATGAGCATCATGGACTGAATTCTGTCAGTATCCACAAAATCCACATGTTATGATGACAACAAGAAAGGAAAGAAGATGAAGAACTCAGTCAAATACCTACTGGGATAAGTCTGTATAAAGACATAGATTAAATGTGTCTTCACAGTAGTTTTTTTGAAGGCGATATACCATCTTTTAAAAATTCCTAATCTGAAATTTCCTTTTTCACTTAACACATTTGTTATTGAGAATATTCTCTGTGCACAGCTCTATGCTGGGCACTGGGTGAGAGTGATGGAGAAATAGAGAATTGGCAATATGCGTTGCAAAAGAACATGCAACAATTTTATAACACTGGGAAGATACAACTGTTTGTGTCAGTTTGAGGGAAACAGAACAGAAATCCAGAGGGGGGAAAGCTCTAAATCGAGCATAGATTGGAGCACACTAAAAATCGTCTCCCCACTCCTATCCCTTTCCTTCGACTTTGATCCCAGCCTGCTGCTGCTCATCTTACTCTAGTTCATGATTATACATCACTGCTGTCATTTCCTCAGGGCTGCTTCTCTGGCCCTGTTCTCTCCAGTGCAGAATTAGATGCCCTTTCCATGTTCTTATACTCCACAAGATATGAGACCCAAGTTTCATAAGTTTTCTGGAAACAGGTAATTTATATCACTGTTCATTTACCCTGAAAGTAAAGACTCATGTCCACTATATAGTAGGCGCTCATCAATTGGCTGGAAAAAATAGGAATGACTTTTGAATGGAGTGGGACTTGAGATACACCTCAAGAGAGTGAAGTATAGAGAACTTTATTGCATACTATGATGAATCTCCCTCACTTGCTCTTAGGACTATAAGATTGAATCAAATCAAAATGCTGCATAAGATCATTCAAGTAGAACTATTGAAAGATAAAAATTCTGTTTTTCTGTGGAGAAAAATTAATTACTGTCATTAAACATATACTCATGAAAACTCTAAACTGTGGAATATTTCATAATTTTTTTGTTATTTGTCCTTATTAGGGTTGGTATTTACGGATCCTTGATATTAATTATTTTGTTTAAATAAGTTATTGCAAATAGTGTGTTCAAAGAATTTGATCTAACTCATAATATTGTGGCATTCCTAACAATTCAGTTGTTTTCCAGTATTGGTAAATGTGCTGTTAAACTGGTCCACTGTTGTGTTAATGTTAAGAATGCATGCGTGCTTGGTTTAAAAATGGCTTGGTCCCAGATAGGCCAGATAATTCATCACCACCAGTTATTTATATTAACTTGCATTAGTTATGTCCATTAACTGGTTAATCCAGGAAAAGAATCAGTCAAACACATAGACTCTGACTAGCTGAATCATCTGACATCAATGAACAATTTTTTTCCTTCTTTCCATCTCTTTGCCATTTCATTATTTAGATTTGGGTTTAGGGATGTGAATATTAGTAAAGAAACAATCAAAAGAATTCATGTGTGAAACAGTTTGTCTCTTTTATAATGAGTATAAAATTGTGTTTAGAAATGAACAAGACTTAAACACCTTGCAAGATTATTACTAAGGTAACAGAAGAGCCCAAAATAAATTGCTGCAAACTAACATACACATTTCTTCTTCTTTTTTTTCATACTACTTTATCATCTACTCAGAACTACCCAATATTGAAAGTGTGAGTTGGAACAAAGAGTCATAGCTCCCCTTCAAACATACCAAAGTGTCTATTCCTCTTCAAATGATTATCATTGGCTGAACCCGTACAAGTCATAACTTAATCTGAAGTTTGCCTTTTAATTAAAACATCTTTTAAATAGTGGTGATAAATTATGTATATTTGGAAGCCCACCTTCCTTGTTCATGTCTTCTAAGTAACGCATCACTAGTCAATTTGTCTTTTAATTCTTTCCCTTTTGAAAAAAAGTAGATCTTGTGCCCTTCAATAGTTTGCTTGAATGAATACTCACGGTTTTGAGTTGATTCGTTCTCATACTTCTAATTTTCTGTTGTCATCTCTAAGATAGATAGGGGTCACTTGAAAAAAATGGGGAGGGTGACACAGAAGGAAAACAGACTTCTAATAAAGGAAACTATTCTGCTTCTTTCCCCTTTTCTTTTCTGTATACTTGTTGGAATTGTTAATAAGTTGTCTTGCTCTCGATTTTAATCAGGCAAAAAGGTTTGTCAGAGAATGATCATGGAAAGATCAACACTTCTTTCTGAATTCAAATTATTGCCACATGGCAATTTTTATAGTTTCTAGGTCACATTTACATTTACCTAAATTGAGTAAATTAGGGTCACACAAAACCCTTGTGAATTAAGTGTAACTATCACCATTTTGCAGGTGGCAAATATGACGGTCAGAAAGAGAGCAAATCAGTGTAGGTTGCCCAGCTAGTTATTTCTGATTGGACTTGAATTCGACTCTTCTGACCCTGCAGTTTTTTTGTTTTTGTATTTCATTTTATTTCCTTGGTGTACCAAAAATCTGATTAGAATGTAATTGCTTTGTGTATGAAATGATTTATTAGATTAACTGGATTCAGCAGGGTGCAAGCAGAAAACAACTATTTTTTCCTTTACACCCCTGTCCTGTTGATTCTCCTTCATCCATTCCTGACAATACCTTGGTAATTGCATAGTCTTCCTGCCACATTCAGGTAAATTAGATCTCAATTCCAGATATAAAACATCCTTTACCTTCAAAAATTCTGCCTTTCACTCAGTTCAAAGCTTTTTCCTTCCCCATTTTGGGCTTGCCTCCAATAGGAAGGCTGCAGCTATAGCACAGAAGAGGGAATTTAACATTAAAAAAAAAAATAGTTCCATGGCAAGTACATACTAAGTGTTAGAGATATTTCAGTGATCCAAATAGAGATTCTGCCCATAAGGAGCTTAAATTCAGTTTACATGTTATAGAAAATGGAAAAAGCTGAGCAGAGAGAACGTAAGTACTAAGTATCGTGGTGGGAGAGTGTCAGGTTGCAGAAATAAATATGTTGGTGGGTAGGCCTTGTGGAGAAATGGATATTTGATAAAGCCTTGAATAATGTTCAAGAGTCATCCATGCTAATATGTAGGTTGAGAGCCCTCTAGGCAGAGGAAATGGGGAGTGGGCCTAACACATTCAAAGCACAGTGAGAAGACCAGTGAAGGTAAAGCAGAGTGAGTGAGGTGGAGAGTAGGAGATGTAAGGTCATAGAAACACAAAGAGCCAAATCGTGGTAAGTTCAAGTCTTCCAACAAGCAGAAGCTGAGATAGAGTTAGGAGTGCAAGAGTTTAACAGGGGCAGCATCCTATGAATCAAAGAGGAAGAGGGAGCCCCATTTATTTGTTTTTGCTTTTTATTTCTTTTGCCTTAGGAAACAGATCAAAAAATATTACTATGATTTTTGTCAAAGAATGTTCTGCCTATGTTCTTTTCTAGGAGTTTTATGATTTCAGGTTTTATATTTAGGTCTTTAATCCATTTCGAGTTATTCTTGTATATGGTGTGAGGAAATGTTCTAATCTCATTCTTTTACATGTAGCTGTCCAGTTTTCCCAGCATCACTTATTGAAGGGACTGTTTTTCTCCATTGTATATTCTTGTCTCTTTTGTTGTAGATTAATTGGTCATAGGTACATGGGTTTATTTTGGGGCTGTCTGTTCTGTTCCATTGATGTATGTGTCTGTTTTTGTGCCATTATGAGGCTGTTTTGATTACCATAGCTAATATAATATTGTAAATCAATTATACTTCAATTTTAAAAAAAGGAAGAAGGGGGCAGAATTGGTTAGGGAAAGCCTTCAGACTGCAATGCAAATCTAATATCTGAAAGTCTGAGGAAAGGAGATAGAATTGGGCAGGGACTACCTCACTGTGATTCATATTTAACATATTCTCAGCTAAACCAGTGTTTCAGAGCAAAGATGGCCTATAAGAGGAGTCTTGCATTTGGCTGGTCTAGTTTCACACTATATGTACATCATTGGCTGGGGACTCCCTGGGAAGGGTGTGGCCTCAAATACTGCAGCAGATACTGAGGTCCTGCAGTTGGAAACTCTCAGCTAACTATACCTCAAGCAGCTGGATGTCAGGTTATTTTTTGAAAGGACATCTGAGCAGCACACCTTCATGTCTGCTCCAAGCCTTTAGGCCATTTTATGATTTTGATTTTTAGTCTAAGAGAAATGGGTGTCTATGTAGAGGAATGCATGGTTTTGACTTAATTTTGAACAGAATCACTACGGCTGTGTCAAGAATAGACTGTAATGGGCAAGGGTAGAAGCAGGGAGGAGGTTAATGCAGTAATTCATGAGTTAATGCCCTGGACCAGGGCAGTGGCGGTAGAGGTGATATGAAATGGTGATATTCTGGTTGCACAGTGTCACATAGCTGCTCACTGATGTGCTGGCTTCTTCAATACTTACCCTTGCTCTTCTATTCTACTCCTCATCCCCAATCATTTTGTTGCTTCAGATATTCTAGTGTTGAAGCTAAGGGACAGACAATATGTAGGGTCAGAAAATTTTTACTTGGCTACTGGAGTAGTAATGGTAGTAGTAATCTAGTATGTAATAGTAGTAATTAGTAAGTAATAAGTAGTAATCTAGTAGTAGTAGTAGTAATCTAGTATGGAAGGCTCTGTGGTGACAGTTATCAATGCTTATATTCTATATTTACAGATTAAAAATTCTTGTTCTTGTTGTTCTTCTAAGATACAACTATTAGGTTCCTCTGACTATACTTTTCTAGTGGGGTCAAAAATCTCTGCTGTCTGGCTACTTATATTTTCCCCTCTGCTCTTATTTTCCTACAATCCACTCCATAACAGACTCACCCGAAGGAGGTTTCTTTGGATGGAGACCTTTCGATATAACTCTGAGGGGTTTACATATGTCTCACAGAAAACATGACTACTTGTCACCACAAACAACACAGTACAGCTTTCTCCCATTGGGGTTATCTCTCTTCCTCTTCCTTTTTTTATTCTTTTCATCAGTGAGTCATGTGCCAGGCTCTGAATTTTCAACATTTCGAAAGATACAGTCCAAACTCTTCAGATGGTTCTTTCAGAGGATTCTTCACTTAAGGGGGTAAAGTGCAAAACTGGCCCCAGTTCTCTACTGTCCCTGTATTCACACTTCTTGCAACATGATTTTACAGCTCCTTTCATCAGAGGGTTGAGTCTACTTCTCCACCCTTAAATATGGATTTAATCTGGGCTGGTAAAAGCACTGGGCTGGTTGGGTCAGTCCCAGTGCTAGTACTCAAAAGACCTTGCATATTTCTACTCTCCCACTTGGGACCCCTATCACCCCTGCCATATGAATAAGTATGGGCTAAACTGCTGGAAGATGAGAGGCCACGTGGAATCCAGATGAACTATCTCAACTCAAGTTTCACTAGGTCAGCCCTCTCTCACCTGATCAGACAGCTAAATGAAGAAGCATAAGTCCAGCCATAAGTCAGGAGACTGCCCAGTGGAATGCCACCCCAGTAGCTGAGCCACATAATTACAAGCTAAATCAATGGTTGTTATTTTAAGCCACTAAATTTTGTGGTGACTAGTTATGTGGCAAAAAAGTAATTGGTATGCTTGGATTCAGTTAAGGAAAGTAACCCCACCATACTATGAAGTTAAAAAAAAAACAGACACTTCACTCTAAAATTACTCTTCTTTCTAAAGAAATATTCACTTTCCTAATCAATATTCAAGTCTTTCTTTATTTACCTTCAAGATCAGCGATAACCTAAATGTCATTAACCTGATTTTTAATGGTTATCACTTAAATTCTCTAAGGGTGGCGTGATGTTTCCTTCTAGAATGTTCAGACATTAAATAAATATTCTCGGCATTGGAGATTCAGCCAAAAGTGAAAATAAAGAGGAAAGTCTTATTTCAGCAACTTTTAAAAAGGATCATGTACACTTCAGCCTTCAAGAGGTGGGATACATTAGTGGTGACATGTATGGACTTCAAAGTCGTAGTTAGAAACTGAAACCCCACTTATTTGATACCTGGACAAGTTAGTTAACTTCTTTGATGCTCAGTTTCCACATGGTAAACTTGGAATAAAATAGTATCTATGTCATATGTTGTATGGATCAAATGAGAATATCTAAAACACTTAAAATCATATTTGGATTAGCATATGCACTCAATGAAAAGTAGATATCATTAGTATCGTGTATCACTTAGCACAGTGAAGGGTATGACAAGGGTACAATGAAAATATATTGAAAGATCCAGATGTCTGGAATGATCATGCAAATCCATGTAGCTATGTAATTCTGTGTGTCTACATACCTACTATGCTATTTTAATTTGCATTCATGAGTAATTTGGTGCATCTATGACTGGTATATGGCTTAATAATCATTTAATATAAAAGATAAAATAACAAATGCAGCCAAGTTTAAAAGAAATTATTTATGTCACTTGAAATATGATTCCATCAGCTGTACCAATCTTGAGGCTCTGAGTCCTAGTTTTAAATTCTGCAAATGACTGACTGAAAGCCTCCACCAGTAATTAAAATTTTTCCGTTATATCTTTTTTTCATTTACCAAAGTGATTATATATAAAAAATCAACTTTGTAGTCATAAGCTTTAATATATTAAAATATGGTAAATGATGATTAGCATCCTCATCCCTATTTATACTTGTGAGCATGTGTTTTTGTTATGAATTATATTAATTGAATATATTAGGCTTCCTACAGGTTGATGTAATATTGATGCTGTTCTACATCACAGTTTATAGTTAATGATGCCTGCCCTCCAAAGTGATAGAAGTAATTATTTTGATGGTTACTCAAGCCAGTGTCAGTAATGATAGAGGGTGAGTTGATGACTAGAGATACAGTTATGAATAATTGAATATTACTGGTGAATATCTCAGTGGTTTTAAAACATTTCTATCAGCTATCTCATAAAATGATCCCTGCAACTACTGAATTAACAACTCAAATTTAAAAATCATATAAAAGCTCTCTCATTAAAATAACTTGTGATTAGCCAAGTGTTTACCCATCCATTGTCAAAAGCTGATAAGTTGCAAAAGAAATCATTTTTCAGTTACAACTCTGTCACCTGCATGTCTTTATCACAGTTAGAAAAGCATGACAAGAATGGCAGACGTTCTTTTTTCACAAAGCTTTTTTCCAGTGTGAACGCTGAATGCCTCTGGTCATTATTTTCCCTACAAGAATGCATTAACAAGATTTTGAGTCTTATTACTGTAGATGTGTGACAGAACCAGTGTTATCCTTGGCAGCATCTTATCATCAATTAGTCTCAGAGCTGGGTAAATGCTTCAGCAAAACGTAAAAGGCACAACTGTTCAAACAAAACTTGCAAAGCTGTTAAGTGTTTCTACGTATTTCTGCAAGACCTTTTTTGGTTTAAATTTTGTTGAGATACAGGTTAAAACTCTTGTTATTTTGGCACTCTTTTAGATTCCTGTTCAGAGGAACTGTCTCTGTGTGCTAAGGCTTTGATATACTGTGAAAATTTATGCCATCATGGTAGCACATTAGAAAACACGTGGACTGTTGTCTCACCAAACTGACGAACTGCTTCTATAGCACTTCATATTGGTTCTCTTCCAGGCCCCAGTGGCAGAACTTAATCCATCAATACAGAGTTCATTCCATTGGCAAAAGACTCTCACCAATAGGATTGGGTTTTTTGTTTGTTTATTTAACTTACCAAGAATATGTCACTCTCTAATTTCCACTTACTGAAAATATCATCTGCCTCCTGAAACTACACCCAGAAGAAATTACATTTTGATGTCCTTCAGATATTTGAAGACACCATCACGTTTCTTTGAATCTTTTCTTTTTCAGGTTCTATTTTACTTTTTTTTTTTTATTCCTTAGTGTAGTGTGTATAACTTTAGTGGGCAAAAATGTAATATCCTTTATTCTTCTTTAACTGCACTAAATTTCTGTCACATACTCCCCTTCTACCAAGAGGCAGAGACTTTATCTCAACCAATTCAGCATTCCCACCAGTTTCTCTACGTTCTAAGTGTCACAAGTATTGTAAGACCCCACACTGACGCCCAATAATACATTTTATTTCTGTAGAGCATTTGGTTCATGAATGTCAATGCTATATCCTCTTCATCTCAACTGCACATGGCCTTCAAGTCCCCTGGATTTTCTGAGGCACATTCACTCTGGTGGAAGAAAGTATATTTCATCTTCCATGAATCCTTCTCATAAAACATGTCCTCTATAATTCTGTCCCAAGCCCATTTGCTTAGACTCTCAAGTATATATCTTTTATCCTTGAACTGTACAAGCAAGAGGAAAATTTTGGATTCTTGCTACTTTCCTGGACATAACCCCTAAAGGAGGGATGGAGGTCCCTATGTCTGGATTCCCCAAACTTCTTCAATAGGTGCAACACGTCTTCTCTTTATGTCCATCTCCTCCTCTCAGCCGTAGTTTTTTAACGTAGGGTAAGTGCAATATCTTGATATTTTATTGCTGCTTACAAATCTATATTCTCTTGTATCTAAAGAATTATGTTTTCAGATTATCTGCTATATTAACACTCTCTTGCTTTAATAGAAATATCTAAGTGTAGTCTACTTTGATGAATGACTAGAACCTCCAAAGCAAACACCAGGAATTAATTTCAAGCTTAATCAACTTATTACATCTACTTCTGAGCCTATAACTACATAAAGTAACATTATACCTGTTATTTTCTCCAGGTAATTATTTTATAACATTTCCGACAATGGAACTGCTCTGTTAGTTTTCCCTGTTCCCTCAATTTTCCCCGAGTCAGTTTCCTTTAAATTTTAGTTTGAACTTCTCTTTATGAGTACATGTCAAGTAGTACTTTTAATTCTCCGGAGCACCTCTTAGATTCTTGCCAAGAGTCTGTCCATCATTGCTCTATAATATATCTTGGTTTAGAAACCAAAATCCTGTCTTTTCATGTTATCAATATAACCATCTGTTTCCCTCTAATGCTTTCTTCACTTTTAATGCCATGACTTTCAGTTTTATTCCCCCAATTTTTAGTATGATACACAGAATATCTACATTCATTCAAATGAATCAGTTCAAATCAAAGCATTCATTCATTCATTCGTTTTTATATTCTTGTGTCTGTTACGTTGGAGAGGCTTGATAACCACTAAGATAAGACCTCTGAAACAAATAATTGAACATATAATTCTATTGACTGAGTGCTTTGATTAAATATATGAAGACTGAGGTGGTGAGTGGTATCAAGGGAAAGAATCTTGAAGGAGTTCGTAGCTTAGCAAAATTTGGGAACAGATAAAAATCTGTAGGCAACCATCAGGTAAGAATTACTGCAGTGAAACGTTCAAGGTAGGGGGAGCAAGATGAGTAAATGCACAGTTGCTTCTAGAAAAAAATAAGTTCGTCTTTGTTAACAAAGAGAAGATTTTAAAGTGAAAGTTATAAAAACTGGGGACTAGATCATAAATGTATTTGTAGGATGTTCTGTGGTATTTGTATTTATTGTGAAGATTAGAGAGTGTTTTGAGGGATTTTTTTTTTTTTTTTCGGTACACGGGCGTCTCACTGTTGTGGCCTCTCCCGTCGCGGAGCACAGGCTCCTGACGCGCAGGTTCAGCGGCCATGGCTCACGGGCCCAGCCGCTTCGCGGCATGTGGGATATTCCCGGACCGGGGCACGAACCCATATCCCCTGCATCGGCAGGCGGACTCTCAACCACTGCGCCACCAGGGAAGCCCAAGGGATTATTAATAATGGGATATTGAGTGTCCATTATGTGTTATCTTACATACTTTGCACAGGTGTGATACGAAGGAAACGATGTTCAGCAAGGTTAGGAAACTTGTTTCAAAACCAGATACTTCTTCCATTATGTCTCTTTGGCAATGTCTAAATAAAATAGCAAGAAGAGGAATGGAAAGGTGGGCACTGTTTCAAGAAATATAAAGTCAGTAAAATGACAGGGTACTGTGGCTGAGTAACTGAAGTTAAGAGAGTAAGAATAATAAATAATGGTGACAAGTGACTGATTCTAGTGACGGAGTAGGTGGGCATACTCTTGATTAGGCAGGGAATTCAGGAGTATTCCTGATGGAGAAGATAAATTATGTTTCAGACATTTGAGTTTGAAATCCCTGAGAGCTATCTGAACAGAGATGTAAATTAAGAGGCTGGCTATATGGTTTGTTGTCCAGGAATTTAAATCTAGGGTAAAAATACAGATTTAGAAGAATAGGCCCTAACTGATGATATGACAGTTAAAAGAATTCATAAAAGTTTTTAATGTGAGAACAGGAGAGAGAGAGAGAAGTACAGACCCCAAGAAAAACTAGAATGTAAAGGACGGGTCCAAAAATGTAAGCCTGGAAAGAGACCAGGAAGAAGCAACACGAGAGAGAGAGGACTAAAAACAAGTGATATTCTTGTTAGGGAAACACAGAGGTGAACAGATACTGCTGAGTGATTAGGGCAAAAAAGGACTAAAATGTGTCACTGCATTGTACAATGAAGAGGCAAGTTGTTATTGTGATGACAGCAGGTTCTGTGGAGTGGTTGGGGACAGAAGGAAAATTTCAATACCTTGAGAAATGACCACCAGGAAAACCTCTTCTATTATAGTCTCTGGGGATGAAGACCCTGGACTTGTGTAATGTCCCAGCTCAGGTTTGAGAGGTGAGTGATGTCTGAGAAAATGACAAGAATGAGTGTATATCACTCAGAGGAAACCTGGTTGTATTGAAGAGAAGGGAATTGAATGTTTGCTTTGCATTTAAGTATGGGAGAGACTTGAGGACTTTTCTAGCCCAAGAAAGAGGAGTCAGCAGGGGGCGAATGGTTGTATACAAATGTGAATGAGGAAATATTTGATTGAGTGAGGTTGCTGAGGAAAAGTGATGTGGGATCAAGAAACTAAGAATTAGAAAGGCTGACAGGCCTTGCTTGGCTTACTTCCACATTTTAGATACATTCACCCTGTAGGAATGAACCGTCCAATATTGTAGCCATTGGTCCCTTGTGGCTCCTGCGCACCTGAAAAGTGACTAGTCCCAATTGAGATGTACTGTGATTATAAAATACACACTAGACTTCAAAGATGTAGTATATAAAAAAGAATTTAAAATATCTGTTTAATAATTTTCATATTGAATACATATTGAAGTGAGATTATTTTAGATAGTGTTAAATAAAATGTATTATTGAAATACATTTTACCTGTTTCTTTTTAATGTGCTGTTAGAAAATTTTAAATTGCATATGTGGCTCGCAATAAATTTCTTTTGGACAGTGCTGCTCTAGGAAGACCCTGCACCTCCAGTTAGCACCTATGACTATCCTTTTACACAAAGCATGGACCCAGCAAGCAAGCAAAACATATATTACTCCAAAGACTAGGCCCAGAATTCCTCTTGTCAATCCTTGTTTTTGTCTTGTGAGTACTTCCTCAGAAGGTCAGTCTTAACATACAAAGGTCAGGATAGAGGCCTCTTGTGTAATTTAAATCTTCTGTAGCATGTAGTTCCTTCTCTTTGTCACATGTCATATTCTCTTACTGGTTCTAGTTTTCTTTTGCTCCTGAGCAATTATTTCTGTTGCTGTCAGTATGACCTCCTTCATTTTTGTCCTTCCTCGGGGTCCTCATCTTTACTAATAATTTGCTCAAGCTCTTTCCTTTCCTCTCTAGTAAAGAGATGGGTCTTTTTTGGAGCAAAGATAATTTGTCCCAGGCTCAAGTAGGAAGAGAAATGCATTCGACTTTATAAGTGATTAGATTAGAATTTTTAAAGGTCTTAGGTCCCAGGTTGGTCCACCTTCCTTGGCCTGTCACCATGAAAATGTCCTCTGTAAACTGTTAGGATAAGTGTCCCTTTTGCTATGCCTGTTAGTCCTTGAGCCTGTGATCAAGATACTCCTGGCAATTCTTATTTGTTGTCTGTCGACATACTGTTCTCTTGCACCCTGCTGCCCCCATGCATAGGCCCTAACACCCCTCGCAGACTTGCTGAGTGTTAGGAATTGCCAATCATTTCTACCAGCTGGGCATCATTCTCCTCCAGAAAACATAAATACAGACTGTTGACCCAAATATTCTAAATTTCTCCCTTATCACTCCTTGTCCCTTGCTGGGCCTGTTAACTGAGGTCTGGTATTGAAAAATGCTGGATTTTATCTTGTCTGCTGAAAAGCCAATGAAAGTTAGGAAGATTACAAGGATATCTATATCTTTACTTCCATCACCACAGCACTCTATGTTGTAACAGTCCTGAGACTCAGTCTCAATGCTAATTCAGAGACTTTACACATATACTCAATATCCTTTCCAGGCTCTATAAAGAAGTTAAAAATTAGGTGTAAGTTTTGGCAAAGGTAGTTTTAAACTTGTGAGAAATAGTTCACTTATTTTAATGAAATTTTAATTAGAAACCCTCCCTAGTTCCTCTATCACTCAATGCACCTGTTAACAATTCTCAGCCATCAAAGACAAATGATGTGTTTATTATCACTAACTGGAAGACAATATGTAGATTTAGTTAAGTTTCCGCACCAAAAATTATTCTGTTGCTCCCTCTGTTTTCCTCCAGAGTTCTCCTTTATTAAAAGATATTTCATTGCCAATATCCAGCTTCTATAGTTTTCTGGCATGTTCTGAAATAGAGGGGCATTTGTCTAAATGATTCTTTGCTTGTCTTATAGAATAGAAAGAAAACTTGAGGAAAACAACATTCTCCTTTCAGCTAGTTTTTAATTAGAAAGCCTTTTAGGATAGCAATTTTTCTCCTAACTAAAATTTACTGTTGTGCAATTACACAGATTTCAGTTCCAGATTGTTTATGCTCTTCACTCATTTAAAAATTGATAAAAATCTATAGTGGAAATATAAAAGTTAATAATTTTCAAGAAAATCTGATTTTTACTGGTAAATGCAATAATACGTATAAATTAGAAAATCCCAGAGTTTAGCAATAATTTTTCTTTTTTAATTCATTTTTAATTGACACATAAAATTGTGTTACTTTAAGGTGTAGATCTGACCCGTTGCCATCTGAGTACCACTGTGGCTGTAGCTAACACCTCTATCATGTCACGTATTATTATTTCTTTGCTGTGGTGAGAACATTTAAGATCTAGTCTCTTAGCAACTTCAAATTATATAATACAGTATTGGTGACTGTAATCACTATGCTGTGCATTAGATCTCCAGAAATTATTCATCTTCTAATTGCAAGTTTGTTTTTGTTTATCCACATGTTCAACAAATTACACTCCACCTTTCTGGAGAGATCTGGTTGTTCAGCTGTGAATGATTTCAGTTTTCAGGCACTCTTTCTGCCTGTCATATTTTCATAGAAAACCAATATATATGTTCCATAAACTGGGAATGCTCTATAATGCATTACCTATTGGCTTCCAACTGCAAGAATGAAAAAAGTGAAAATAGATTCCTTTAAACATTTTATTTTATATTAGAGTATAGTTGATTAACAATGTTGTGATAGTTTCAGGTGTAGAGAGCAAAGTTATTCAGTTATACGTATACATGTATCTATTCTTTTTCAAATTCTTTTCCCATTTAGGTTGTTACAGAATATTCAGCAGAGTTCCCTGTGATATATAGTAGTCCTTGTTGGTTATCCATTTTAAATATAGTAGTGTGTACATTGTCAATCCCAAACTCCCTAACTCTCCCTTCCCCCCACTCTTCCTCCCCCCATCCCCATAACCATAAGTTCGTTCTCTAAGTCTGTTTCTGTTTTGTAAATAAAATAGATTAATGCTATTAAGAATGCATCAACAAATTATTCTTCAATAGCTGCCTTTCAAGTGGAAATTGCCTCAGATGACTTTCTTACAAAAAGGCCATTGCCCCTCTCTTCTGTAGCAAGCTGTGGTCAGAGTTATCACTAATTACATCCTACTGCTAACACTGGCACATAGATTCCTGAGGGCTGCTGTGCTGCATTGTGCAAAAAACATCCTTTGTCATTCCTGATCAACAACTATAAAGAAAAATTTAAGCAAGATTTTTATACTGTTATGGTCAGTGAAGACATGGGTAGGACAAGGAGAAATTCTGTAGTGCCCATTGTTATTAAGTGATGATTATGCCTGCGGCTGTTCTGGGAATCATAATATTGCGGTCACCTCCCACTGAGAAAAGAGGGGATTCAGCTCAGTTGCCACAGAAAGTACAAAGGGATGATAAGGCTTTCAGAAGAAAATTAATTGTTACCGAATGATTTATTTCCAGCCAAAATTAACTGCTGCACATGACTCCAGAAATACCAAAAAAAAAAAAAAAAAAAAATTCAGACATCAACAAGGCTATCTGGTTTATATAACAAAGGAAATCTGCTGGAAACATCCATAATTTCTTGGCCCATAGACAATTCTCTAAGCCTCCCTTTGCCACCTAAGGCCAAGAGTAGCATATTTTCCCATTCCTTGTTTCTGAGGGGTTGGATGTTAAGAGGAGGATAACTGTAAGTTTATTTATTTTTCAGAATTTCAGCCAAAGCCAAGAACAATGAAATAGGTTCCAATTATTCCAGACCTCATGGCAAGGTGCTTAAATAGCAAAGTGGGCCAAGCTAGGAGCGTGTGAAATGAGTTCTCTCAGTATTGACTCATCAACCACCTCAAGGCTAAGCCAGCAGAAGACAAGAGATTTATTAGAACATTCAAGAGGGTAAGAAGAATTTCTTTGGAGAGAAGTGTGCTATATATTCTAAGCCCTTCCACATGGGGTGAGAGGAAGAGAGTGCTTCCCCAGCACTGCAAAAGCTTAACAGGTGTAGCAGATGCAGTGAACATCCTGCTCAGAGCCCCTTAACTGGGCTTATATGCTCAGCCCCTGACTGAGGATGCTTGCAGCCAATGGTAACTGGTGCAAAATGTGTGCACCCTTGTTTACATTGGGACCAATTCTGTTCTTTCTCCAGAGACCCTCATGCGATCAGCTGTAGGGAGACTTCAGCTAAAACCATGTCTTTTCTTACACTATCCTGCTTCTCTCACTCCCTTTCTTCTGAAAGACTGCCTCAATAAATTAAATGTTCTTATATCCCCACCTCAAGCTTTGCTTTAATGAAGCTGACCTAAGAAAACAGATATCTGCAGCTTGTGGGACATAGGGTCTGGTACTGCTTCAGACCTAGAAAAGTCTAAATATGTGGGACTGTGGCCCATAGCCAGATGCACCACCTTGGACAGCAGGGAAGTGAGTCATAAGCAGACCCTATAAAAGCAAACCAGCTCCAAGCTGTCTTGCATAGAACCTTGCCCGACCAGGCCTTTTTTCAAGGAGTGAAGCAACATCTCAGGTGTCCAAAAGCATTAAAGGACTAGATACACATAGTCTCACATTGTCACTGAAGATAGTTATCCCTAAGGGACCCATAACAAGATCCTTTATGAGAAACAAATGGGATTTAAAAAGTTACACCCAGAGGGCAGTACTGTGAGGTTATAATTCAGGCACTAATGTTTATTTTATGACTATTGTTTCTCCATTTTCTGCCTGCTCCAATACTGGTGGGCGTACATCAGCAGCTACTGAGGGGAAGGAGGTAGAGTGAAGAAATAGGGGAGAAATGCTCCATGATCCTCCTCCTTCACTGCAGACTTCTAGACCCAAGGCAGGTCTAAGCTGAGTAAATAAAGACATTTTATATTGGACGAGAGTGTGAAGATTTGGTATTTAGATTATACTAGATATTTTACTACTTGAGAGTTAGTGGGAAAGCCATGGAAACCTTGAAATTCATACAAAAGTCAAAGGGAAACAGACCCACTTAGAATAAAGTTACCTTCTGCTTGTACCTGACAGATTCCAGCTTGTTCATGAAACCCGTGGCTTACCTCTCTATATATTCCAAATATCAATAAAGCCTCTCTGCTTCTTGCTATCTAGTGAATTACCTTGAACCCATTTATCCTGCTACCTGGGTATATCAAAGTCTTTCCCAAGATTTCCTTAGATTCCCAGGAAGATGTCTGTTCTCATGGTCACATTTGTCTCTGGCAAACTCTGTTTAGCTTACATCAGCATTTCCTTTCCAAGTATCTTCAACAAAGTAACTCAATGTCCAAAAGGTCTAATGGAAATTTCTATATATTGCCCAGGATATGAGCTCTTTCCTTTGATGAAGAGCTTAATTCCCATCTACTAACTTTCCTAGCATTTCTGGAAGCTAAAGTATGGGCAGTTATGAAGTATAGGCTTTCCCAGTCAATTGTGTATGAGCCAGTGGCACAAAGAAGCAGAGGCAGAGGAGAACTCATTTATTTTACGAGTGGTGGTAGTAACAGCCAGCTATAGGCCCAGCAGTGTCCAGTGTCCTCAACCAGAGGTGACAGCCACATGCATGAAGCATCCTTCGGTGGTCTGCGGAAGCAGCAATCGACAGGCCAGATTCTGTGCTGTGGTTTGGCTGTGATTCTGTGTTTGATTTCTATTCCTTTCTGCCTGTTTTCTGAGCCAGTTTCTTCAGACTTCCCAGAAATTCTGTAAACTACCACCAAATGTTTCAAGAATATCTCTTTCTACCTAAATTACCCATAGTCAATTTTGCTTGCTTTAATACAAATCTTAATTAAAAACACAAGAATTGAAATATAAGTTAATAATGTGTTAGGGTCATGGAGAGGATCACATTGAAGAATGAAAGGCTTTTTACAACCTTGTTTTGTTCTCTCTGGGTTATTTATTTTTCCCTCCTCCTATCCATTTACTCTCCCCCTTCCCCTCTTCTTCAAGAGACTCAAATACCATATCTTCCTTTTATTAGGAAGAATTCAACTCATTTCAGATCCTTGCTCAATCCTAAAAGGTGCTCACCTTTATAAAGGGAGTTCCAGTCAACTGGACCCATACACTTTCAAGGCAGACGAGGTTATAAAAATTGTAAATAAATGAACAAATAAGGGTTTGTTTATTTGAGAAGTATGATATATATATATATATATCTCATATATCTCACATTTGTCTACACTTCAGATAATTATTTCAAACCTAAGTTGTATTTATTACCATTATTTACCATCTATATTAGAAGACTAGGTCTAATGTGTTTCAAAATTATATAGTGATTATCATGGTATATTTAGATTTATTTCAGCCAGTGTTCAGACAAACCAATTTAATTACTTAAATTTGGGAGAGTAATTTGAAAATCTATAAACAAGTATACTTTACATGATCTTTACATGATACATTGAGGCACTTATAGCCTAAGGATTACTATGAAAAATAAATGAACTGTCTGGTAAAAGTAACTAACATTCATTGGAAGCTTACTGTGTACAACATGCTTTTCTAACTGCTCAACATGTATTAATTCAGAGGATCTTTTTTCTAACAGGATGTATTTACTTGGTACATTTTAAAACAATGGTTATACTGGTCATATGTATTAGAAACTATAAAAAAATCAAGAAAATGTACATCATACATTTGTATATGTATTTTTTACACATAAGTAAAAAAGCTTATTATAAAAAAATCAATACAAAGGGATGTTTAATATACAGATAAAGAAAGAATTATGCTTCAGGTAGTTTAATTTGTTAATGTGAGCAAATAGCTTGGGGATTCAGAAAATAGCTTTGGGATCCTGTAAAGTAAGCAGTGTTATTACTCCCATTTTATAGATGAGAAAACTAAGGCACTACATCAAGCTCCTATGTCTGGAAAGTTGCAGAGCCAGATTTCAAACCCAGGGAGTCTGGCTCAGGAGTTCAGGCTTAGCCCTGGGGCAGTGGTGCCTTAAAGTGAATGATATTAGTACCATACAGGAAATAGAGTAAATACATGAAAACGGTCAGTTTTTCTTATTCTTTTTTCTCCTTTAGGACAAAATTTTACAATATCAAATATACCATTTGTCATAAATTATGCAACCTTAAAGTACCACCAACTTTCCCAACCCTAGAATATAATGATAAAAGCAATGTGACACCAGTACAAATGTTAGATGTGTTTCAAATGTTTGTAACCTCCAAGATTCTAAGCTTTAACTATTGGCCTTACCTCCTTAAACCAATACTATAGACAGTAGGTTCCATTTCTCTATCATTCACTGCATTTTAGCTTAGAATTATATAGCCTCTTCTTCCACGGTTACACTGGAACGCTCATGATATTTTAGCCATTTTGAGCGGGTTCTTTTCTCCCTCAACCTCGAAATATCATTTTCACCCTTGTAGCTTCCTTCTAGATTCACTCCCTTCCCTTTGCTTTCATATAACCATATGCTTCCAAATCATCTTGCTCATTCAGTACTCCTCTCCTTTGTCTTATGTGCTTGCTTTTTGTACTCTTTTCATTCCCTGAACATCCTTAAAAGCTTGACCATTGGACCCATACAGTTCTTGGTCTACACTAGCCCCTTCTGCCAGCTCAAGTCCATGGTCTCCTCTATCACTCTCACACTATTTCCTCACCATAAACATCTTCAGCCCTTATTGTAATCCAGTTATGTTTACAGTAAAAATTGCCCAAGGACACACAGCTAGAAAGGCACAGACTGGAGAATTGAACTCATTCCTATCTTCCTTCTCAGTCTATGGTCTTAACCTGTATATCTTATTAATTTATGATTTGACTTACAGGACATCTCCACTGGGATAATCTGCAGTCACTTTAAATTTAACAAATTTGTCCTTTCTTGATATTTTTCTTATCTATTTTAATAAAATTCCCTTCTCTTCTTTGCCTTTTCCCTTAATTGCAAAATATATTTTTATACTCTCCATATTTTCTCCTGTGACAATCCTTTTAATTTGTCACTGTCCCCACTTGCTAGCTCAAGCCTAAGGTAAAAAACATGGTTATTTACTTATCCTTGCACCTGTATTTATTCACAGTACTATTAAGTGCTCTTTTTTAAAGAAATTAAATTTTAATTATTTTTTATTGAGATATAATTGACAGCTAACATTGTGTCGGTTTAAGGTACACAGTGTATTGGTTTGATACATTTATATATTGCAGTGTTAGCCAACACCTCTACCAGTTCACATAATTATCATTTCTTTTTTGTGGTGAGACCAATTAACATCCAGTCTCTTAGCAACTTTGAAGTTTATAATACAGTACTCTTGACTATAACCACTATTCCCTGGTATACAGTTGAACCTGGAACGATACAGGTTTGAATTGTGAGGGTCCGCTTATACACATTTTTTTCAGTAAATATGTTTACAGTCAATGGTTGGTTAAATCTGTAGATGTGGAATCTGCTGAAAAGGAGGGCTGACTCTGGGACTAGAGTACAGTAGATTTTGGTATCTGCAGCTGGTTCTGGAACCAATCCCCCTTGGATACTGAGGGATGATGACTGTATATATACAATGGAATATTATTCAGCTATGAGAAAGGAGGAAATCCTGCCATTTTTGAAAACATGGATGACCTTGAGGGCATTATGCTAACTAAGTGAGATAAGTCAAAGAAAGACAGATACTGTATGATATCACTTATATGTAGAATCTAAAAAAGCTGAACTCATAAAAACAGAGAGTAGAATGGTGGTTACCAGGAGCTGGGAAGTGCGGAGATGTTGTTTAAGGGTACAAACTTGCAACTATGTTTGCAAAGTTCTGGAGTACTTGGTTCTTCAAACACAACTCTCTTGATGTCACACTTGTTTCTCAAGAATTTATTTATTAGTTTTATACCCAATTTCATAGCTATATATTTAAAGTCTTTCCTTAATTAAGTCTGTTTTACAGGTATCCTCTGCTTTTTGAAAGTTTGCTTTACACTACTTCACTTTTACAAAAGACTACATTAGTACCTGTTTTTGCTAATTGAAAGAAATCTGAAGAGGATTTTCGGTTTTATGAAAAAAGCCAGAAAGTGAAAATAGTGTTCAGCATTTCTTTAGCAGCTGTCAGTTATAGAAGCAGCACACACCCCAAGCAGTGAGAGTGGTACTTCCAAGCTTCTTCCCCAGGAACGACTCTCAGCATCTCAGCATCAAGCTGCCATAGCTTTGAACTGTATCTGTGAGCATCTGTGATTTATTTCAGTTTATTTTGTGCATCTGTTAGCAAGATGTGTCCTAAGGTAATTACTTCTTCACTTTATGCCATTTCAGCTTACGAATGGTTTCATAGGATCTCTCTACTTTTGGAAAGTGTGGGAAATCTGTATTTAACCAAAGTTCTTGGGATAACTCCAACATGGATCCTCCACAAAATTAAGCCAATTTTTTTCATCCTTTTCACATCCAAGCTCACTTCTGTTTCTTTGACTTGTCTGAAGTCTAAACTTTATCCATGTTTATTTTAATAAAATGATCTTTTCCTCTTCTGATATCCTACATATCTGATTAAAAACTGATTTGTGTTACTCTCTTTTTTCTTCCACGGAAATATAAATACAGATTGAAAGTGAGGCAAGAGTTGGAAGAAACTTAGAAACTGCATGACCTTAGGGATCATGTAGTTATTCTGCTTAATTTTATAGATAAGGAAATGTGGTTAAGAGAGGTTCTTTTAAATCCTGGATCCTCAACAGTACATGATGCTCTCTCTTTGGTATTTATTACAGAGGATTTGGTCTCAGAAGATGCTTAGTAAGATGTGTTGCATTTATTTTTATTTAGAAATGGGAAGAATGTCCTGGTAAAATTTAATTTTCACTGGGACTACTTAGGCAAACTCATTTCAAACCAGCCTCTGGGAACTTTAAAACAACAGAGTAATGACTCATTAATCTACCTTCCAGATCTTGCTAACATAAAATTTATGACTTTGGCAAATAGCTTTCAATACCAGTGATACCATCTGTTACTCTTTCTGGTTGAATCTTTCAACATTGTATGTCCCCAGAAGGGAATATGAACCCAAGTAATATACCAATCAGAACATAAGCTAGGGTCTGAATGAAAAAAGGGAAAAGAGTTTATTAAATGAAAATCATTATGAATATCTATAATAAATATTATAGGTTCATTTTAGCAAATTAAGTTGCAAAGCCTTGGTAGTATATAACATATCTTCACTGTTCACATACTCCAGTGTTTGATTTCTAAATCACTTTTTCTGAAACGCACACTCCTAAAATAAATACTATTCAGGACCAACACTAGGTAAAGGCAGACCTAATTTCCATTTGCTTGTGCTCATATAAAAGATAAGCTTCTCTGCTGATAAAGTTTTATTCATAATTTCAGAATTATTATATCTCTTACGTCTTCCACGATGCTCATTAGGTAAACCTGGTATATTTTCTACATGCCTTGTTATATTACTCATTTATGTCATAGATAGTTTCAAATATGTCTGAAATATAAATTTCTTGAGATCAGGAACTATGACTTATTCAACTTCCTTATACATTAGCAGGTAGTCAATAATTATGACTTTTTTCTTCATTGAATTTGTGGCAAATCAGTGGCCACACATACAATATAATACATATAATCTTTACTGTACCACGGAATGTAAGACTTTCCTGTATTCTTTACGTTCTGTTCTCTCTTCTGCATTCTCTGTTTATTTTTACACCAATATTGTCCTTTGTCAATTACTGATGTTTTAACGTCCATCTTGAAGTCTAGTAATATATGTCCTCTGACTTGCTCTTCAGGACTGTCTTGCCTAATTTAGGTTTTTGCACTTCCGTATACATTTTGGAATCAAGATATGAATTTTTATAGAATGGGCTGCTGTGATTTTGTTTTGATTGTATTGTCTTGACAGTGAGAATGTAGTGATCAATGTTAGAACAACAGACATCTTAAGAATATTGAGTCTTCCAATCCATAAACAAGGTGCAACTCTTCCTTAATTGTCTCCTTTTATGTCACTCCACAGTGTCTTATACTTATCTGTAGGGAAGTCTTTCACAGATATTTTTTTAAAGATTTATGTCTTGACCCTTGATTTTTTTTGATGCTCTTATAAATAGTTTTTTTTTAATTTTAGTTTTCTGATCCTCTCTTTTTAGAATATAGTAATACCATTGAGTTTTGCATCTATTGACCATCCTAACATCTTATTAATTCAAATATTTTGTAGTTTTCTATGTATGTAATCATGTCATCTGAGAATAAAGACTGTCTTACTTTTTCCTTTCCAATATTTATACCTTTTTAAAATTACATTATTGCACGAACTAGGACTTCCAGTACAATGTTATAGAAATGACAACAATGACATCCTTCTTTTGTGCCTGATCTCAAGGAAGTCTTTGAAATTTTATCATTAAATATGGTGTTAGCTGTAGGTTTTGTATTTCTAGTTCTTCATGAACATTTATCAAATACTTGTTCTATATCTATTGAGATAATCAAATAGGTTTTTCTTCTTCCTTTCATCAATGTGGTAAATTACTTTGTTGATTTTCAAGTGTTAATTTAACCTTATGTTCCTGAGATAAACTTGAGATTCAATATGATAGTATTTGTTTATAATTTTTGCACCTATGCTTATGAGACACATTGGTCTGTAATCATTTCTCATATCTGTCTTAGGGTTTGGTATCACCTTCAGAGGTTGCCACTTTCTCTGTTCTCTGAAAGACTGCAAAATATTGTTTTGCAGTATTTTGCAGTATTAAGCAAAATATCTTGCTTAAATGTTTATAAGCATTCATTAGTAATAAAATCTCAATTGATGTATTCTGTTTTTAAAAAGGGTTTTTTTTTAATTATCACGGATTCAGTTTCTTTAAAAGGTACATGATTATCCAGATTACCAACTTTTTCCTGTGTTAGTTTTAATAAATTTTTAAAGGATCTAAAACATTTTATCCCAGGTATCAAAATTATTGGTATAACTTTAAAAATAATATTCTATTATTAACTTTTTAATATTTATGACATCTGAATTAATATCCCAATTTTTCCTTCCTGATTTAATGATGTGCTTTTTCTATTTATTTTGATCAGTGTTTCTACAAGTTCATCACTTTCAAAAATTAAGCTTTTGCCTTTTTGTTTGCTTTTTTTTTATACATTTATAAACTGTTTCATTGATTTCCGGTCAAAGCTTTATTGTTTCTTTCATCTGCTTTCATTGAGCTTAAATTGCTTTTGTTTTTTTAGCTTCCTGTGATGGAAACTTTCATCACTCTTTTAACAACATTTTTATTTCCTAACATATGCTGAAATGCGTGCTTATTTCCTTCTGACACAGACACTCTATATCCACTAACAGAGTTCCATTATTCTTTCTCTGGACATCTTAAATCCATTCTTTTAGTCATAGCTCTGAATAATATTGGACAAGACACTTCACCCTTCCTAGGATGAGAAAGAGTGAAGTGAAGGAGTTAGGGAAAAAATGAAAAAGATAGGAAAGATAGTTGGACTAGAACATTTCTAAAATTCATTCTGGTACTAAAATTTTGACTCTTTAAATAGCCTGAATGACTTTACTCCATGCTTTCCAATCATCTTTATATAAAAAATAAGCAGTCACTGTATGCTCAGTGTAAACAAATGGCTTTTTACATCTGGAAAGGCCAGGTGAACTGCTAAAGGGCTAGACGAGAACGACCAGGATGCTCTGGGAGGTATAATCACTGGTCCCTTTGGATGGGTCTTATCCCATAGGGGGCAAAATGTATGTATGCCTAAGGTATTAACCTGAAACTTTCTTATGTTAAATCTTATGTAGTCTGGGAAGAACATGTCTGACTCATATATTTTTCTTTTCACATAAATTCAAGGTTAAAAATTTAAATGTCTATAGGGAATGTGTATGTAAATGAATGAAAGAGCCAGGTATAATAATTCTGATATTTCAATATTATTATTTTTCATTTTTAATATTGCAGCTGAAACTTAGCATTGATGTAGATGAGACAGTGAGAAGTAGGACCTCAGGGAAAGTGGAGAGCATGTAACTTCCTGTTGAAAAAGGTTGGCAGCTGCTCTGCTTGCGCGGATGGTTGCCATGCAGGAAGATGGGCTTAGGGTAGCAAGACATTCCAATTTCTCAAGAAACTAAGAGCTTAATATGATATTAACATATTGTTTTATTTCTGGAACATTTCAATAACTGTCCATTAAAATCTATGTTCTTTGATATGCACACTTGTCAGGTTAATAATTTCTTTTGGGGATCATAGATGAGAAAGAATTAAAATAGTCTTTTTTTATTAGTTCATTAATTAATTCAGCAAATAGGTACTGAATATTGATTAAATGTCAGACAACCATGCTGGGTACTGGGAATAAAACAGCTAACGAAACCAGACTGGGTTCCTGCTCTCCTGGCACTTTTAGTTGAGTAAAAGGTATGGGCAGTAATAAAATAATCATGTAAGAAATGTAACAGTACCATTGTAAGAAGTACTGTGACAGGGCACTTAAGACAGGGAAGAGCTTCAACTCAATTCCTTAGCCTTTAATATAGAGAAGAAATGATAAAACACATCTTTTATGCCACCCAGCTTCGAGGGAAAAAGAGAATAAATAATTTACCTCCTTTTTAAGAGGTTTTAAAGAAGAATCCTCTTTATATGGAGTTTTACATGACTCCCTTCAGGGATCATGAGAACCAATGGATATGTAGATTAAATTGGGGTTATCCAGAGGAAGGTTTTTCAGACAGCAACTATTGTTCTTTTCTTTTCTTCTCCATAATAGTGCCCTTAACATTCTCTGCTTGCTTAGGAAACTTTACTCCCTGACTCTTTTATGCTCCAATTCTTCATAAGAATTTTCTGGGTCTGCCTCAGGAGAAAATGGAAGACTTTATAAAACATTCAGAGATCATGTGAGTAAATCAAATACACACAGGATCTAGATTTTAGCACTGAATGACTAACCTATCAGGAGAACCTCCCAATGACTCTTCCCTTAGGTGAAACCCAGGTACCTACTGTGTAGGGATTCCTTTTCATTTATGATTCTGATCCAATTAACCAGGAATATTTATGTTGGAATACCTAATATCTTGTATTGGCTCTTAATATGTATCAGATATTATTCTAAATATCTCATAAGCATTAGTTGATTTAATCCTCAAAAGACTTTGAAAATAGATGCTACTATTATTTCCATTGTACAGATTAACAGACTAAGCGTGAGACAAATTTAGCAATTTAGCAAGATCAGATAGCTACTAAGTGCTCAGCCTGGCTTTGAATTCAGGCTTTTGACTCCTAATACTATCACTATTACTTTACTGCTCAGTATTACTTATCCTATCTTTTTATGTTTTTCCTGAAATCAGGTTTGATCCCTACCTATTTTTGATCCTGTTCTCTGCTACCTAGAATACCACAGTAACTGGCTGATGTTTTACCAAGTAGTTTGAGGCCTCAGAGACCTAATTTTTATTTGGCAATGATCTAGGCAAAGAAGAAGGATTAGAGTTACATTAAAAAATTAGTGTTGCTCAGGGAGCTCTAAGATGTGTTCAGAATTTTAAAAGGACATGGGAAAAATAGGCTCCTTACCTTGAATAATAGAATTGCCTAGAACTGCAGTAACAGGATCACACAAAATACTTATGTCCCATAGGTTGGAGCTCTGGAGAAATTATAACAGCAATAATAACCATTTCAGTTGTGTTGGGGCAAAAAGAAAGAAAAGGAAGTCAATGGAATAGTATCAATAGATAGTAGAAAGGAAATTCAACAACTTTAAACTTTTTGGTTTTTTCTCTTTAGTCAAAAAGAATGAACTTCAGACTCTTAGAAGGAAAAGTAACCCGAGGTAGAAAAGGGATCTGAAAAGTAGTTGGTTGCTCTAAGGGGATTCATGTCTCCTCGTCACCCACATAAATTATACAGGAGAAATGAGATTTAAAATGGGACGTTTAAACATGCTAAAAGAAGAGAGATTAGTTGTTTTGTCCCCCATGGCTCCTGAGAGTTGCTTCTTGTACTGTATTGATTCATCCTCCAGTCCTGCTCTCCTAGGTTTTTTGATCCAGTTGAGGTAAGTGTATAAATTCTTTAGATGTCTTAACAGACATTTGTGAGTGCAACCTTCAGGTGAATTTTTATACCTCTTTCTCAGTTTCAGTGGATAACATGAACCAGCTTAGCCCCTATGGCAGAATAAGACAAGCTTGAGTTTAGCAGTCAGAGGATCCAGCTCATTTATTCTCCAGTAGAATGCACTACAAAAGTACCTTATTTACAGGTCTATGGTGATAAATAAATGAGCTAATATATGTAAAAAGTGTTTTGACCTTATTTACCTTCATCATTAAGAGAGTCTTTTACCATTTATTAACTTTAACCAAAATATTCCGGGAACCCAAATGAAATGCATAGGGAAACTCATATTTCATTTTTTTTAAATAAATTTATTTTATTTATTTATTTTGGCTGTGTTGGGTCTTCGTCGCTGTGTGTGGGCTTTCTCTAGTTGCGGCAAGTGGGGGCTACTCTTCGTTGCGGTGTGCAGGTTTCTCATTGCAGTGGCTTCTCTTGTTGCAGAGCACGGGCTCTAGGCACACGGGCTTCAGTAGTTGTTGCACGTGGGCTCAGTAGTTGTGGTTCGCGGGCTTAGTTGCTCTGCGGCATGTGGGATCTTCCCGGACCAGGGCTCAAACCCATGTCCCCTGCACTGGCAGGCAGATTCTTAACCACTGCGCCACCAGGGAAGCCCCCATATTTCATTTTAAATGAAGACTTCTAATGCCAATTTTTAGATTACATATACCAAGTATACCAAAAAGCACTTTGCTTTGGACAAAAACACCCAGGGCATTGGACTTAAATTAAAATATACTTTAAACTGCAGCTCTGCCATTTAGTGTGTAACCTTAGGCAACTGAGGAACAAAGATAACAACAATACCAACACCATAGGAATAGTCAAAGAATCAAATATAATAATCCTATAAAATACTTGGCACAGTGGCTGGCCATAAATGTGGTTGGTTCAGTAAATGTAAGATATTATTATTGTTTATTATTGTTTGTAAAAGCTGTAGTCCCTTGGCTTGGGTAATATAATCCTTTGTAACAAAAGTCTCACTTTTGCTGAGATATGTTTGATAAGCCTCTTGCATGGTAGACATAAGCCTCAGGGCATGTAAGGAATTGTGCTCAGGCTCCAGAGGATAAGAGCTCTTTAGCAAAATACAGTAATTTGTAATGTAAAAGAAGGAAAAGGGAAAAAGAGACAGAGATGGAGGAGGGGGCAAGCAAGTTGGTAGAATGTTAAATATTGCACAATGTGACTTACCCCTTTTTATCTCCAAATCATCAGTCAACTCTCCATTGTTTTCTGTTTTTTTTTTAAATTTTTTTATTTTTTGCGGTACGCGGGCCTCTCGCTGTTGTGGCCTCTCCCGTTGTAGAGCACAGGCTCCCGACGCGCAGGCTCAGTGGCCATGGCTCACGGGCCCAGCCGCTCCGCGGCATGTGGGATCTTCCTGCACCGGGGCACGAACCCGTGTCCCCTGCATCGGCAGGTGGACTCTCAACCACTGCGCCACCAGGGAAGTCCTCCATTGTTTACTGATGCTTTGTTTTTGTGGATGTATGTGTGTGAGTGTGTGTGTGTGCGCCCCAGAGAATATGAGGCTAAAAATAGTTGAGAAGTGTACAGCTGCCATCTGTGTGTTATATCCTCAGTGTTGATTCATGTTTCTTTTGATAGGAATGGTAGAATTCTCGTGTTGGGGGAGGAAATTGGTAATGAGAGGCTTGGCTACAAATTCTAGCTCATAATTGTTAAATAACCTTGGCCTTCCAGTTTAATTATCTTCAGGATTTTCATGTGTAAAACACCAGTAATTATAGTTAACAGATGCTCACAAAACCTATTGGGATTGCCCATCAAAATATCAGTGGTTATATAACAATGTAACAGACATGCCATAGCTAAAAACAACCAAGGCATGAGAGGAATTGGATAAACTTCCTGGCATTTCATGCAGGATCTTTAAAAGTGATAACCAAAGATTTTTAAGTCTTTCTCTCATGAAGAAGGCTATCATGGCTTTTCTGTACTCACTGTTCAAATATATAAAACAAAGCAAAGACAAGTTTCACCTTATTTTCTACTTTTTGTATATGTTTTTCTTTCTTTTCACATCCGCTCTCTTACCTGCCAATCTTCTCTGCCTCCACTTTACCTCTTTCTTCCTAGCAAATTACTTTGGCTTCTGTCCATATTAAATAAATTCATCAGTAATAAATTTGCTTTGCTCCTCTGGCATACATTGATTGAAAATCTGGTAGGTCAAAGGCCTGTGGGGGACACAAAAATGACTCAGACTTTGACTCGGTTTTTGAAGTAGACCTGTTGCTTTTGTCTGACAGCCCTTTCCTTGAGGGAGTCACCTTTCAGAATACAGAGTTGGCATATGACCATGGCTAGAGCCAAGGATACGCATATGAGCCAAGCAAGGTCAGACAGAGGGTCTTTTTCAGTGATTCACATGGAAAGAAAAATAAAGAAGCATTTTCTACTGTGGTTGTTAAACTAAGATAATATGAACCTAGAGCTACCAACAGCCATCTTTCTGCCAAGTCGACTTCATGCAAAATGAATTCAAATGGAGAATTGCATTGTTAAAGTGCCCTCTCCTAGGATTCCCAGGAATATTGGACAATAAATTCCCTTTTAGCTTAAGCTAGTTTGAATTGGCTTTTTGTCACTGGCAATCCAAAGTGTCCTAATGAATATAGCCTTCAAGAGTTGATAGTCTAATAAGAGAATACAGCTGGAGTGGCAAATTGTCCTGAGGTGACCACATTGAACAGTGCAAGTATTTCTACTTGTGACTGAAAACAACAGTAGTTTTGCAATGATATATTACCTATTACCCTAGCCCTGTTTCACCTTGATTCCTAGGTCCCAGAGTTTCAAAGGAACCTCCAGTTTTAGTAGTGGTGTTATGGATATGTGTGTGAGGTAAGAAGAATGAAGTTGAAGCCCTCTTTTCAACATCTCACCCATAATGTCTGTGAGGCTTCCTAAACCACTATAAATAAGCATGCGATCTAGGTGAAAAAAATCATAGAATTAACTAAAACCATATGATAAGTATACAAATGGAATTCCAACCCCTCAACCTTTCTTTCTAACTGGATTGCCACCCCAAAACTCTGCCTATTTATTTTTGGAGGTACCACTAGCTGCATTAACTAGGAGCTAGGTTTGTACTAAAATCCTAACACCTGTTAAAACCTGTCTTTGGACGTATGATAGCAAATTGTGAAAAAGCTACTTTTTATATCTACCATTGTTGATGAAAAGTTAATCAGTTGATCTAAGAAAGAAATGGAAAATTTTATTCAAGCCATATTGAAGATTGTAACCTGGGAACAGCATCTCAGAAAGCTCCAAGAACTGTTCTGCCCATTAGAAGTCAAAGCACAGTTATATAATTTTTTGAGACAGAGGTCTGTACATGAAATGATATATTATTAATAGTTTACATAATCTAGATCTGCAAGTACAAAGTGGTGGGTCATCCTGACCCTTTACAAGGTCAAGAAGGAATGTTACCTTTTAAGGACTTGTCTCATTGGTGCTAGGAGAATGTCGCTCTTTATGGTTGAGTAGGTACTTCTGCTGATGGAGGAGGTTTGGTCAATGCATAATGCAGATGCACAATGCACAGTAGAGGGGAGAGAGGAAGCCAAGGAGCAGAGAAGTTTTTTTGTGTTTAAATTTACCTCGTTTTGCCATAAAATATTAATTTCATTTCACACCATCTTTAGCTTCCTTCTTTCAAAAATGCCTTTTTAAACTATAAGTGGCAAATAGTACCCTTTCAGATTCTATTTTAGAGTGTTGGTAATAACAAAGGTCAAATAATAAAGTTTTGTTTTTTTTTTTTTTTTGTCAAACCCAAGTTCCTGTGCCCGATGCACAGTTTAGGCAAACAAACTGAAATATTAGAGTTTGGAGCAGAGAAAGGTTTATTGCAGGGCCGCACAAGGAGAATGGGTGGCTCAAGCTTGAAAACCTGAACTCTCAGACAGTTTTCAGGGAAAGATTTTTATTGGCAAAATTTAGGGTGAGGGCTACACCCTAAATTTTCTTTCTTCTGATTGGTTGGTGGTGAGGGAACAGGGTGGTGTTCTAGGAATCTTGTCTTCAGACTGAAGTTACCATCCTCCACCAGGGTGGTGGCCCTAGTTCCTGCAGAAGAACTCAAAGATATATTGTTATGTATATTCCTTGAGGAGAAACCAGGACCCTGTCCCACCTGTGCACTATTGTTTCTTTTTTTTTTTTTTTTTTGCGATACACGGGCCTCTCACTGTTGTGGCCTCTCACTGTTGTGGCCTCTCCCGTTGCGGAGCACAGGCTCCAGACGCGCAGGCTCAGCGGCCATGGCTCACAGGCCCAGCTGCTCCGCGACATGTGGGATCTTCCCGGACCGGGGCACGAACCCGTGTCCCCTGCATCGGCAGGCGGACTCTCAACCACTGTGCCACCAGGAAAGCCCCACTATTGTTTCTTGACTGCTTTTCCTTTGTTTCTGCATTCTCTCACTTCCCTAATTAGTAACTGTTTGAATCTGCCCTTTGGAACTCAGAGAAAGTCTAGGAGGCTGAAGCCTTTTACAAACTAGAAAACAGGAACTTGGAAAGGATTTGTATGGGGGGTGCACAGTGTCCTGCTCAATTTCAGTTTGATGAGTGCAAAGTACTAAACACACCTTATTGATAAAAACTGACAAATTATAATATTCTTCTTTCTTAAGAGTTGAGCTTTCAACCTGTTATATATCATCCCACACAGCATTGTGATGGTTAGGAATGAACTCTTCAGATAGTAAAACAAACTACAAAGTCTCTGTAATTAAAACAGTATGTACTTATATAGGACTAGACAGACTGATGGATGAAATAGGACAGAAAGAACACAAATTAACCCAACTGCATTCAGAAAACTAGAATATCAGAAAGATGGAGTATCAGATCACTAGGGAAAAGGTGGGTTTTGGGGATTGATATATACACACTACTATATATAAAATAGATAACTAATAAGGACCTACTATATAGCACAGGGAACTCTATTCAATACTCTGTAATGACCTATATGGGAAAAGAATCTAAAAAAGAGTGGATATATGTGCATGTATAATTGCTTCACTTTGCTGTACACCTGAAACTAACATAACATTGTAAATCAACTGTACTATAATAAAAATTACTAAAAAAAAATGGTGGGTTTTTAAATAAATTATGTTGGGAAAAGTATAGCGCCATTTGGAAAAGATTAAATTAAATCAGCTATACCTCTATTAAACGAAAAAAAGCAGAGTTCAAAGATACCTAAATGTAAAAAAATATATATAGAAGAGAATGTAAACACTGTAAAAAAAAAAAAAAGACTGATCTATGTAAAAATCTGAAGTTGGTTACCTACAGAGAATGAGGGGGCAGAGTGGAAAGAAAGGCAAGAAAATGTCACCATCCAGTGCTCATTTACCATTCCCAAAACTCTAGGGCCCTTAAGAACTATGCTCAATTTACTTTGCCTGTGCTCTCTAAATGAAACAAATGGAACAACAAAGCCTGAATGACAGCACATCTGTTTACAACATGGTTTACTAAATAGTTTAAGACCAATATTGAGACCTACTGCTCAGAAAAAAAGATTCCTTTCAAAATGTTACTGCTCATTGACAATGCATATGGTCACCCAAGTGCTCTGATGGATATGTACAATGAGATTAATGTTCTTTTCATGCCAGCTAACACAACATCATTCTGCAGCCCATGGATCAAGGAGTCATTTTGACTTTCAAGTCTTACTATTTAAGAAATACATTTCATAAGGCTATAGTTGCCACTGTAGACAGTGATTCCTCTGATGGACCTGGGAAAATTCAACTGAAAAGCTTCTGGAAAGGATTCACCATTCTAGATGCCATTAAGACCATTCACAATTCACAGGAAGAGGTCAAAATATCAACACTAATAAGAGTTTGGGAGAAGCTGATCCCTACCCTCATAGATGGCTTTGAGGGATTCAGGATTTCAGTGGAGGAAGTAACTGCAGATGTGGTGGAAATAGCAAGAGAATTAGAAGTGGAGCCTGAGATGTGACTGAGTTACTGTAATCTGATGATCAACTTCAATGGATGAGGAGTTGCTTCTTATGGAAGAGCAAATAATGTGGTTTCTTGAGATGGAAAGATGAAGATGAAGATTGGTGGAGATGCTATGAAGATTGTTAAAATGAAAACAAAGGATTTAGAATATTACATAAACTTAGTTGATAAAGCAGTAGCAGGGTATGAGAGAATTGACTCCAATTTTGAAAAAAGTTCTACTATGGGTAAAATGCTATCAAATAGCATTGTGTGCTATAGAGGAATCTTTTATGAAAGGAAGAGTCAGTCAGTGCAGCAAACTTCACAATTGTCTATTTTAGAAATCACCACAGCCACCCCAACCTTCAGCAACCATCACCCTGATCAGTCAGCAGCCATCAACATCAAGGCAATACCTTCCACCAGCAAAAGATTACGACTTGCTGAAGGCTCAGATGATGGTTAGCATCTTTTAGCAGTAAAGTATTTCTCAATTATGGTATTTTTTAAAGACATAATGCTGTTGCACACTTAATAGGCTACAGTGTAGTGTAAACATAACTTTTATAGGCACTGGAAAACCAAAAGTTTGTGTGACTCACTTTAATCCTACATTCACTTTATTGTGATGGTCTTGGAACAGAACCTGCAATAACTCTGATGTGTCTGTATATACTCCCAGTCTTGTAGTCCGGAAACAAGAGCAAACAAAACTTGGACTCTTTTGAGTGGACTTGTTTTGTTGTAGTGGTATGGTGAAGCAATTCTGAAATTATTTTAGTTGTATTAAAGGATTAAACAAATGTGCAAATGTTGAAGTCATTGGGAGCCACTATTCTTGGTATAGAAGAGAGGAGATAAAAAGGTGGAATAAAAAAAAGCAAGGAGAAAAACTGTATAGATAGATTGGAGCAGAAGATATCAGTATGAACTAATAATAGCATGCCTTCAGTAACTGGTGTTATTTATCATTATCATCATCAATTTCAGTTGCCCTGGTGACCTTTTCTCTTTCTGGATTGGGCTGCCGCTCTAGATAAGGAACTGCACTGGGATTCCTTCAGGCTCTCTGGAAGCTGTGGTGGCCAGTGGGGCTCAGTCTAACATTGACATGCATCTACATCAATTATTGCTTTTAATGAGTATTAATGCTCATCACTGTTCTGGATTCAGTCATTAAATTACTTTCAGTAGATATTGGTAAGTATATTGAGGTGAGAAGAAACCAGATTTGGAGTTACCAAACTTTCAGATCTTGTGCAACAACTTTAGTCCTCTGAGTATCAGTTTCTTCATGTGTAAAATTTGCTACTACTAATAATAGCTAACATGGATATAGAAATTGCTTTGGAATGCTATAGCATGGCATGTGATAATACATTTTGATAATAACTCTCTCAGAATTGTTGAGAGGACAGGAAGGAAAGAAACATATACTGAGTGCTTACTAGGAGCCAGGCATTTTCTAGGTTATTTAGCTATACATTCACAATTAATCTTTACAACACAGTTAAAAATGCATTGTATGTCCCCACTTTACAGATAAGAAAACTGAGAATAAAATAGACTAAATACATATCCTAAAATTCCAAAGCTCTTGTTTCAAGTGTTAGGATACTAAAGCCTTCTGTTGTCTACCACTCTCTACTGAGAATTAAATGAAGGAAGGGATGTAAAAGTATAATCTGTAAAGATTTACATGAACATATTATTGTAATTAAGGGAGAGAAAACAAACACACATAAAACAATTAGAAAACAATGTATTCTTAAACCAAATGATACTAATATGGTAGCAAGTGCAGTTGGAGTTGGGGGGTGGGGAGAATCAAAGTATTGATTGGCAGGGGATGGACTGTAGAAGGCTCCATGGGAAGGATGGGACTTGAGTAGGCCTTGAACAGAGAGCATTTTGATAAGCGGTAATAAGTAGAGAGGACATTCTAGGCAGGGAGAATGGCATAATTTAAAGGCACACAGGAAGGGGCATGTGCTGCAATGTCCAGGGCATCTGCAAAAAACACAAGTAGACAGGACAAATAGGCCTGGTACCAGATAGAATAAAATTATTTTTTATACTATTCCATAAAACCAGATTTTTGATAATCTTTCTTTGTAACTTAGAATCATGATGCACCTGAGTGACCACTAAGATTTTGCTGACCTCTCTGTACTGGAAGTACTTTCTCTAATGGCTACTGGTGTACTTGCTCCTGCAAGCTTTATAGAGATAAATGTATGCAGCCACAGTGAAGGTCAGTGGGAATTCTGCTTTCTAAAAAGCTGTAGAATCTAGCCTTTGACAAAGCATTCTTTATCAGTGAGATGAAGAAAAGGATAGAAAAAGCTGTCTGATGATGGATTTTGCTCTGCTCTGCTATGATGATGGATATCATTTTTAAAGTTATTTAACCAATGTAAAAAATAAAGCTCCCAACTTTTTAAGAAATGTCCAAAGAGTTGTGTTTACTATTCATATATTATGCCCCACCCTTATCATATTCTGCCCTTATCTAATGTGTTTCTCTCTTTAGATAAAACTTTCAGTGATTGGAAGGCTTTTTCAGCTCTCTGAACGTATATGGATTTCTCCAGTTTGGGATTTTAGTTTGCCATACTTCTTAATTCTTGTATGTAGTAGCTCAGCTGACAACAAAGGATAATGTAATATATATTCCATAGATTCCCCCACCCCCACTGCCACTTTAGGCAAGAAATTTCCAACACAGTAGTAAAACTATGTTCCCCAAAATCTGGAAAACAAATAGTACATTGACCAGGTATAAATACCACATTACATTAAAAAAAAAATACCATTTTAGTGAGGAATTAAGAAGGACATAAAAGTATAATTATAAGGGTTGAGAATTTCCTAACACTGATGAAAGACACTAAGCCATAGATTTTCAAAAGTACTTAGAACTCCAAATAAAGAGTGAGAGAATTTATGGCTAGTAGACCCGCCTTATAGGAAATTCTAAAGGAAATCCTCAGACTTCAAGGAAACAATTCCAGATGGGAACTCAGTTCCAGAGGAAGAAATAAAGAACAGCAGAAGTGGTAAATATTTGTGCTAACATAAAAAATTCTATAAAATATTTTGCATTATTTTTCTCCTAACTTTAAAAAAAAACAAGATTGTATAAAGCAATAATTATAAAATTCTATTGTTGGATTTATAATATACATATAAATGTAACATATATAACTAATAGCACAAGGGAAGGGGAGAAAATTTCTAAATTTTACTAAATATAATTAGTATTAATTTGAAGTAGACTGTGATCAGTTAAGATTCATATTGCAATCCCTATTATGAACACTTAGAAAATAAATCACAAAATATAGTTTTTTAAAAAGTGAATTTAAATATTACACTAAAGAATATCTATTTAACACAAAAGAATGGTGTAAAGGAGGAAAGAGGAAGAAAAAAGACTACAGTCATATGGAACACATATATAGTAAAATATAAAGTCAACTATATCAATAATTATATTAAATATGAATGCTCTCAATATCCCAGCAAAACTACAGAGATTGTCAAGATGGATATTAAAAAAAAAAATCCAACACTATGGTATATACCAGATACACATCCTAGATTCAAAGAGATAAATAGATTGAAAGTAAAAGAATGCAAAAAGAAAAGAAAGTCATGTAAACAGTAACCAAAAGAGAGATCAGTGGCTCTTTGAATATCTGACAAAACAGGCTTTAAGATGAAATATTTCTAGATGGTTAAAAAAGAAACCACAAGGGAGATTGGAACATAATTTGAACTCAATAAAAATGAAAACATAACATATCAAAATTTATGGGATATATCTAGAACATCGACTAGAGAGAAATTTATATATTTAAACACATATAAGGAAAGAAGAAAAGACTCAAATCAAACATAAGCTTCCACTTTAAGAAATTAGAAAAAGAGAAAAAATCCAAAGCATGCAGGAGGAAGGAAAGAGTAATGATTAGAGAAGAAATAAATGAAAGGGAAAACAGAAAACCATAGAAAATCAGTGAAACTAAGAGTTCTTTGGAAAGATTAATAAAACTGACAAACCTTTAATCATACTGACAAAGAAGAAAAGAAAGAAGCCAAAAATTACCAAATTAAAAATGAAAGAGAGAACATTACTACCATCCGTATTGAAATGGTCACACAATTTTAAGTCAACATACTAGACATCTCAGATAAAGTGGAAAAATTCCTAGAAAGATGCAAATTGTCAAAATTCATTCAAGAAAAATGGAAAATATGAATAGACTTAAACAAGTAAAAGAATTGAAATTCCAATTTTTCCCATAAAGAAAGCCTAGGCCCAGTTGACATCAAATGGTGAATTCTAGAAAATATTTGAAGAAATAACACCATTTCTTTACAAACTCTTTCAGAAAATATAGGAGGAAGGAACATTTCTTCCTCCAGCAATGCACTAGTAACAAATTCAAATATAGTATGAGAAAAAAACAATGCAAAACTATAAACCAATACCAATATGCCTTATGAACATAGATGTAAATACCCTTAACAAAATATTAGTAAATCAAATCTAGTAACATATTAGAAGAATGAAGCTCTGGGATTTATCCCAGGAATGCAAGATTGCTTTAATATGTAAAAATTAGTGAAATAGACCATGTTAATAGATTAAAGAGCAAAAGTCACATGATTCTTTTAAAAAAATACAAAATGGGTGTTGACACATTCTAACACCCATTCATAATAAAAACTCTGATCAAACTAGGAATACTGGAGAACTTCTTCAACTTCACAAAACATCTAAGAAAAACAAAAACCAAACTGAACCAAGCCAAACAAAAAAGCCACAGCTGCATCACACTTAATAGTGAAAAGATAACTTCCTTCCCTATAAATAGAGAGCAAGGCAAGAATATCTTATCTAGCTACATGTATAATTTACTGTACAATGCAATAGGCAAAAAGTATGTATCTAGGTGTGGGTTTTTCACTCAGAGGAGATATCCCCCTGTTAGATTTCATATCTTATGAGGGACTTGGGTTTGTGTAAATTAAAAACACAATGAGATGATATTTCACATACACTGAATTGGCAACAATGAAAAAGTTGCAATGGCAATTACAAGTGCTGTTGTGAAACTGTGTGCTAACGGTATTGTACATTGGGACAATCAACTTAGGAACCAGTTTTTCATTGTCTAGTAAAATTGAAGACATAAATTTTCTACGATACCAGCAATTACAACTCCTACATATATACCCTAAATAAACTCTTGCATATGTGTACCAAGATATATAAGCAGAATACTTATAGAATCGTTACTTGTAGCAGCTAAATACTGAAAAAAATCCAAATATCCATTAACCCTAAAATGAATAAATAAACTGTGGTATGGTTACACTTCAATGAAAATAAGATAAAAACAAAACTAGAGCACAAGGGCTTCCCTGGTGGCGCAGTAGTTGAGAGTCCGCCTTCCGATGCAGGGGACATGGGTTCGTACCCCGGTCCGGGAAGATCCCACATGCTGCGGAACGGCTGGGCCCGTGAGCCATGGCCGCTGAGCCTGTGCGTCCGGAGCCTGTGCTCCGCAATGGGAGAGGCCACAACAGTGAGAGGCCCGTGTACTGCAAAAAAAAAAAAAAAAACTAGAGCACAAGTATAAATGTCACAAATATTAGTATGAGTCAAAAAATTAAAAGAATATGCACAGTGTATAGTCCATTTACAGGTTTAAAAATGAGTCATATTACTTTGGGACAAATATATAGATGGTAAATTATTTAACAGTTAAGGACTCAATTATCACAAAATTGTGGATAGTAGTTGCCTAATGATGTCAGCATTTGGGTAATTTATTTGCAGAGATCATAGAATGGAGGTTGAACACCTCAATTTTTTTTTCTTGGAGTTAAAACGAAAAAGTCATAGTGATTTAGGCATCATAATATAAATTATATATTGGCCCTCAAAAGCACATGCTTATTTAGGAAGATCTGTGGAATGTGTGAGCAACAAAATGAGGGAGAAGACGAGAAGATATAAATCTCCTTCCAGATTAAAGAGAGTCTGTTTGGTAATGTTAATGGAGAAGAGAAGAAAGAGCAAATGATGAAGGGTAGTAACTTGTATCTGTGTTTCATTTCAGAATTTACAGTGAGTTTTAATTATATCATACATAGGAACTCTGGATGGAGACATGGTTTATATCATGCCCATTTTACAGATGAGAATGTGGAAGTTCATGGAGTGTAAGCATCTAGAACAAGATGGCTCAGTTACATATCTGAGTTTATAAAAGAAGATCAAGGCAGTGAATAACCAAGAGGCATAAGACAAATTCTCTGGTGTGAGGAACTTCTTTTCATTCACTTACACAGAGAGCAATATACATAATCCAGTGCTAAATGTTATATTCAGATTAAATACTGAAAGAACGTTCAGAGATGAGAACAATTCTTCATCACCTTCCCTGCTTTTGTCCCTGGTATAGATCTAGATCTGTGTGATGAAATTGCTCAACATGAGGCTGATATTGCACTAATAACTTTCATCTTGGAATATAATTAAACAAGGGATAGTCATATTAAAGAAGTCAATCTTAATTCTTCAAGGCTGTCTGCTTTTTTTACTATTTTCACTACCAAAAATTACCGTGGATTTGGGTATGATTAAATTTCAGGATGTGTTATTCTTCTGACATCTTTTTCATAATAATGTCCAGTAATAAAACTGAGCTCTATTACATTTGCTGAAAATTAATAACATCTGCACATAACCCAATTATGTTTTGCTTCTTTTTTAATTGTTTTAATTAATTATAATGATTATTTTTTTAAATACAAGAAAATCAATTCAAGTCATTTTATTATAAATTAAGGTATTGATTACTCTCTGTAGAGTGAATATTTTCTAAGGTATAAAGAGTATTCTTAAGCATGCATCAAACTTTACACCTCCTGGGAATGTACAGTACACTGATTTCCCTTGTTTAAAAAAAAGGTAATTTATTTCACCCATTGTGTTTAGACAGATTACTTTAGTTAACTGTGGCAAGATCATTAAGCATAGTTAATTTTAATGTAAATCAGGTTATTTATAAAATAATCCTAGGAGAACCATTATATATATACATATATATATATATATACACATATATATACATATACATATATACCTGTACTTTTTTTATTATTATTTTTTTTCAGTACGCGGGCCTCTCCTGTTAGGGAGCACAGGCTCCGGACGCACAGGCTCAGTGGCCATGGCTCATGGGCCCAGCCACTCCATGGCATGTGGGATCTTCCCTGAGCGGGGTACGAACCCGTGTCCCCTGCATCGGCAGGCGGACTCTCAACCACTGCACCACCAGGGAAGCCCTATACCTGTTCTTTTAGATGGATTTTTGTTAAGGCTAGTAATTTTTAAAATTGCTGTGATTCGGATTTCAGCTCAATAAATATTTCTCAAGAACATTCCATGTGCCAAGTTAGTATCTAGGAGCAGAGCCTGAGACAGGGATTCTTGTTCAAGTGTTCGTAGGGGAAGGAAATGAAATATGAAAATAGAACAGAGGAGGAAAGTGAAGCCTGGAAGTAGTTTCAGTTTGACCCAGCTTTGGTCTGATCCCAGGGAAGCTCTAGAGCACAACTTGTTCTGTAGACTCTGTCCTATCTTGAAACAAGCAAGGGGGTACACCCTTTGTACCCCTGTGTCAGTCAGTCCTGGACTGGGGACAACCCTATGTGGGTGTGGAGAACTCCTTTTGTCTGAGGTTCTTTGTTGGAAAAGAAATGGGGGGAGCTGTGAGTCAGCTTTCAGTGGGTTGGGGACTAGATACACTGGTTTGTGAAAGGTATTCTGGTGTGGCACCAACAACATCCACTATGTATTATAATGTAAGAAAGAGATTCTGCCCTCTAGATATTTACAATCTTAACAAACACTGCCACACTCTTATATTGCAAAGATATCACTCCAAGAATGTCTGCCAATATATTCAAGGAAGTCTCCGAAGAATTGGAGACTTAATGGAGATCATGGTTAGACTTATCTGTTTGAACTGAAAGCATCATGCAGAAAGCAGAGAAAATGAATTCAAAACTGAGTCAACAGTCTTATTTAAAGAGTGATCACAATTTTTGATTCGGAGTCAGAAAGCATATCTCCCAAATCTTCTTGCTGATGTACTAACACAATAGAAGTATTCCCCAGTCTCTACCCTTGGACTGGTAACTCCACACAATGGCAGTTTGTGCTTAAAGAAGTCTCCTTGCCGTGTCATAATTGGTTTGTAGGTTATTGGAAGCACCGCTAAAGTGTTTTAGGCATAGCATTGATTTGATTTTATAAGCACTGAACCTTATTAGGATTCTTTAAATCAGCCTCCTAGAGACTGACTTAATTTGGTTTTCTTTGATATTATTTTTAATGATCCTACATATGTTTGATCTTTTTTTAGCAGCAAAACCACATTTAATTGTTTTAGATGATATGCAATTAGTTGATGAATTTTCTATCAGTTTAAACTTCAATACACTTACAAAGTAATCCTGATCACAGCAGGTTATCATAATACAATCTGGATCTGTTAATAATGAAAACTGGCACAGCTGGAATCCCAGAACAACAGGAGATTGAGGCACACACCCAAAGACCAAACTTAATTACAAAAGAGAATGAGCCCCTCGAGTAGAGGTCATCATTGTTTAGGTTGTCTTAGGTGCAAAGCATTTTGGCTCTCGGGTAACAGGTGATATATAAGCTTGACATTCTTAGGATGGGGTGGCCACCGGGGGAAACTGACTTTGTTAGTGCAGCTCCAGAGAGAAAATCCAGGCAGACTGAGTGAACACCACAGCCAAGAAGGTGCCGTCATTGCCATTGTGATTTGTGAAAGCGTTAGTTGCCAAAATATCTAACCTGACAGACTCCTACTTATTGATTTGTCAGGTGGTAGGATATTGGTCTCTTCTGGAGACCTGGGATGACTGGGACGACTGGATGAGAATAATATAAGGGGCAACAGTAGATTTAAGTTCTGTTCTAAATTTATTTGGTAACATTTGATTGAAAACATTTGTTTAAATTGTAATCCCATCAGATAAGTGTCACACCTCAATTTTTAAAGTGATGTTCTCTTCTTTCAAGTGAAAAATATTTCCTTCTTTCGAGCATATTATGATTAGACTGCAAAGTTTATCATCAGCTTCCAACATGATACCTGGTGGTCACAGATTATTTGTTGAATGGGTGAATAAATAAATGAGTGACTAGTAGAATGATGACTTTTGTTTGGGGAGGTATGGAAGAACGAGAAACTTCCAAGCTTATTCCAGAAGATAAAATAATATTCTTGGCTTAGGAGAAATTCTGTTACTTATTTCTGGGTTACAGTGCTCTGATTGTCTTCTGAACAACCATACCCTCCTGTGGCTCAGCTTCCAAATATAAAGTAATTCTTGCCTTCTTATGTCTTTTGTTAAGGCATTTCCCTATCATTTTTTTGAGAAATACAGAAAAGTGGCCTAAGAGGCCTATAAAGGGTTGGATTGTCAATTTGTTTTGGATAAAAATTGTTTTTAAGACACTTGAGTTCAATCTAAGTTAAAAACAACCCTCAGAAGGGTTACCTCTCTGGGCTATTTTATTTATTTTTTCCTATTAATGTACTCCATCTTAATCTTAACATAATTGCTTCCACTGAGTTACAAGTAAATGTAAGATGATCTGCCTTTGAATATCTATGAGAAAACCATTTTGTTTCTATATTTCATAAAACCATGGCTAAAGAGTTACTCTTTGCTCTCATTCAATGTCCTCCAAACAGCAGTTCTCATGATCAATTTCCATAACATCTTATTCCAGAAGAAATGATGTTGGCATACATGAATATCTAAAATCTTTGCTGTTGGCTGTCTTGCTTCATTTAAAAACAATCATTTAGTTTTATCTACAAATACATTTTATTTTTTAAATGCGTTTTAATCTATATGTACCTCAAATTATTTTATGAATAGGCAAGAGATCCATAATAATGCCTTTCGTGAAAACTTGCATTATTATGAATAAAGAGGTAGTTGAGTTATGGTATGAAAAGAGCATATTGTATGGAATAGCATGACCTGAGCTGTCTTCCTAGCTGTGTGATTTTGAAAAAGTTACTATGTGTCTTGGCTGCTGTTTTTCTTTGAAAAAATGGGGATATGAGTCCTAACATCCAGTAACGCACTGGAGCTGATTGGCTGGCAAGGGCTGATTGTTAAGTATTCATGAACTTTACAAACCACTTTTTTTTTTTTTTACAAACCACTTTAAAAATATATATATATTTATTTATTTTGGGTGCGGTGGGTCTTTGGTGCTGCTCGCAGGCTTTCTCTAGTTGCGGAGAGCGGGGGCTACTCTTCTTTGTGGTGCACGGGCTTCTCATTGCGGTGGCTTCTCTTGTGGCAGAGCACGGGCTCTAGGTGCATGGGCTTTAGTGGTTGTGGCGGACCAGGGCTCGAACCCATGTCTCCTGCATTGGCAGGCGGATTCTTAACCACTGCACCACCAGGAAACCCCTACAAACCACTTTTAAATCATTGGTAGGTTGAAATTGGCCATAGTGAGAGTATTTATGCCACAGAAACTGTCATGCATTATGAATCAGGGCTTTTTTTTTTTTTTTAAGAGCCAGATTATTAGCAACAACACTGATTGTTATTATAAAGAACAAATGATATAATGTATGTAAAAGTGTTTTGTAATCCTCAAAAATCTGTGCTTAGAAATCAGTGTAGTAGAGCCAAAGTGATTTATCATTGAATTGTATTACATATATATCTTAATTATTTCTCAATCCATAATTAAAAATATTCATTTTTATAAAAGATTATGAAGTCTTATGAAAAACAATTTAAAATTAAAAAAACACATTTATCTCTGAAGAAATATTAGTGGCAAGGTAAGTAATAGATTTTTCTTTCTTGGCAATATGAAACAATTCAAACAAATCCACATGGGCTATAAAAGGAAAATGAATTCAGGTGAGCAGAGAAGAAAGCAAAAAGTAGTAACTTCTAAGCAGAAAGGGAGTTGATCAGGAAACCAGTTATTGGAAAAACAATTCCATTTACAAAAACTTTAAAGTCTTGTAAGGACGTTTTTCCAGTTTTATTGAGTTATAGTTAACAAATATTGTATATACTTAAGATGTACAAGTTAATGTTTGATATACATTGTGAAATAATAATCTCAATCAAGCTAATTAACATGTTTCCTCACATAGTTACCATTTTCTTGTGTGTATGTATGTGTGTGTATGGTGAGAACACTTAAGGTCTACCCTTTTAGCAAATTTCAAGTACACAGTACAGTATTGTTAACTATAGTCACATTGTTGTGCATTAGATATACAGAACTTATTCATCTTGAGTAATTGAAACTTTGTACCCTTCAACTAATATCTCCCCATTTTTCCCCTTGCCCAAGCCCCTGGCTGCCACCATTTTTCTTTTTGCTTTTATGAGTTTGACTATTTTAAATACCACATATAAGTGAGATCACTCAGTATTTGTCTGTGTTTGGCTTATTTTCCTTAGCATAATATCCTTCAGGTTCATCTGTGCTATCAAATGGCAGGATGTCTTTCTTTTTAGGTAGGGAGTTTCATCAAATGGTAGAAATTTTTAAGGCTGAATTATATATATAAAATATTATATATATTCCAACATGTATATTATATACAAACATATAATATTTAACACATTTTCTTTGTCCATTCATCCATAGACAGACATTTATATTTCTATACACAAACAATGAAGTATTTGAAAAGGAAATGAAGATAATATTCCCATTCAGAATAGCAACAAAAATAGTAAAATACTTAGAATAAAGTTAACCAAAGAGGTGAAAGACTTGAACACTGAAAAGTGTAAAACATTGATGAAGAAAATTAAAGACACAGAAAAATGGAAAGACATCCTGGATTGGAAGAATTAATCCATCCTGGATTGGTTCATGGATTGGAAGAATTAATCTTGTTCAAATCCCCATACTACCCCAAGTGAGCTATAGATTCAGTGCAATCTCCATCAAAAAGCCAATGGCATTCTTTACAGAAATAGAATAAACAATTCTGAAATTCATTGAGTCACAAAAGACCCTGAATAACCAAAGCAATCTTTAGCTAGAAGAACGAGGCTGGAGGCATCACATTTCTTGATTTCAAAATTGTGTAAAACCTTTAAATAAGAAAAATATATTTCTCATATTATTAGATTTCCTATGCATGTAAATATAATGTCTAGCTCTTCTCTCTCAAAGATATTCTCCCTGAAATGTCTGCACTTCAGAGAGACAACAGTAACCAGAAGTCTCCTTCTCTAGGTCTCATGCTCTTCAGCATCTCTACCAGAGACATATTTTTTATCACTCTGCTCCATCTTGTTCTTCAGTTGTTTCCATGCTGGCTTTCAACCTTTTTGTTCCTTCTCACACTTCCTTCTCTTTCTCTCCCTACCCCACAACCCCCATTCTCTCGAGGTAGGTGAGCTCTAATCCAATGACTGGTGTCCTTATAAGAGAAAAGAGAGAGAGATTTGAGACATGAGACACAGGGGAGAAGGCCATGTGAAGATGAAAGCAGAGATTAGAATTATGCCACCACAAGGCATGGAAGCCTGGAGGCCCAGAAGCTGGAAGAGGCAAGCAAGAATTCTCCCCTACTGCCTTCAAAGAGAAGGAGAACCCCTGTTTTCTTGTGGTCTTTTTTACTTTGCCCATCATTCATTTATCATTCTAGGATACTGAAAAACTTACTTCCTCTTCCCTTGAAGCATTCCCAACTTCAAGTCTTTATTCAAGTATTCTTTCTGCAAGGAATGCCATGCATCCTCCTACATGAAAGGCTTGGAATGTCCGAACACAATTCACCCTTCATGATTCAACCCAAATATTATGTCTGTAATGATGTTATATTAGTTTCCTAGGGCTATAACAAATTACTACAAGGTTTGGAAGCTTAAAATAACAGAAGTTGGCATCCTCAGAATTTTGGAGGCAAGAATCCAAAATTAAGGCATTGGCAGGACCATACTCTCTCTGAAGGCTCTGGGGAGAATCCTTGCTTGTGTCTTCCTGCTTCTGGGGGCTCTGGGCTCCCTTGGTTTGTGGCAGCATAATTCTGATCTCTGCCTTCATCTTCACATGGCCTTCTCCTCTGTGGCTCTTTGTCTCAAATTTCTCTTTCTTTTCTCTTGTAAGTTAACCAGTCATTGAATTAGGGCCAACCCCTACTCCCAAATTATCATAAGTTCACAATCACAGGTACTGGGGGTTAGGACTTGGACATATATTTTTCAGGGACACAATTCAATCCACAATAGGAGTTTTCCTTCATTCCTTAGCCAAAATTTTTCTTTCTATCAACTGAGTTCTCCTATGGCTTCATCTTTATGTCACTTAATGGTGGTTGTCATGTTCTGTCCTATATTGACAGGACATGTTTTGTACTGTTATTTGCATACCAGTGTGATCTTCCAAATAGACTATACATTCCTTAAAGATTGTATTTGGTTCATCTGTATCCAGATGAAATCTTAAACCAAGCCTTGTATGAAGGGAGGTTTGATAAATATTGGTTGAAAGAATGCTTGTGACCAAGCACGTTGAATTATCATTTGTATTTATTCCTTTAGCCCCACAGTAGCTACAGTTCCAAATCTTTTCAAAACAATCCTGTGACCAGGATAATGCAAAGTAAATATATTGTAGATGAATCAGCTGTATTATTGAGAATTATTTGCAACCAAGCAGTATTCACCTCAAGGAAGAACATTCTAACTTAAAGAATTTCCCAGTGTTTATTTTTTATTATGTCAAAGTAAACTTCTCTAATAAACACAAGTCTGTTTAAAAAATCCACAGTAGCAAAGATCTAAATTTCATGTAAATTTTTACATCACATGTCAAAGGCTTGCAGAAAGACTCACTTCTGTAGAAGACAACTGTCATCAAAAGTAACAAGTCTGACCAAAATGTTCATTGCAGCTGTATTTACAATAGCCCGGAGATGGAAAGAACCTAAGCATCATCAGATGAATGGATAAAGAAGATGTGGCACATATATACAATAGAATATTACTCAGCCATAAAAAGAAACGAAATTGAGCTATTTGTAATGAGGTGGATAGACCTAGAGTCTGTCATACAGAGTGAAGTAAGTCAGAAAGAGACAAATACCGTATGCTAACACATGTATATGGAATTTAAGAAAAAAAAAAAGTCATGAAGAACCTAGGGGTAAGACAGGAATAAAGACACAGACCTACTAGAGAATGGACTTGAGGATATGGGGAGGGGGAAGGGTAAGCTGTGACAAAGCGAGAGAGAGGCATGGACATATATACACTACCAAATGTAAGGCAGATAGCAAGTGGGAAGCAGCCGCATAGCACAGGGAGATCAGCTCGGTGCTTTGTGACTGCCTGGAGGGGTGGGATAGGGAGGGTGGGAGGGAGGGAGACACAAGAGGGAAGAGATATGGGAACATATGTATATGTATAACTGATTCACTTTGTTATAGAGCAGAAACTAACACACCATTGTAAAGCAATTATACTCTAATAAAGATTAAAAAAAAGTAACAAGTCTCTCATATAAATTTGTGGAGGTGGAATTTAATACATTGTAACTTTGAGCTGGAAGTTAGACATGAACAAGAAGTCAGAGTAACCAAGTATTCAAGTAAGAAACACCTTCCCATCTCTAATAACAACATGCTGTGCAATTTCCATAATCTTTAAAAAAACTTTCCCCCTTAGGATTTGCTGATACGTAATCAAATGTAATTTTCTCCCTTCTTAAGAGTTTATTGTTTGATATTGCTTAGTCAAATTCAATAAATGACATTTATCATTTTGCAAATATTCGGTTTATTCACATATTGTAGGATTTACATTTATGTTGGATCAGATTGTTTGATTGGAATTTCAAATCTGTAAAGCTTCAATTTCATCTAGCTGCAATTATGTAAAAATCATGAGTCAATTTCCAAATCAGTCTATATTTATGCTTTTACTACATCTAGTAAGGGTTGGGTTTTTGGAGCAGCTTCTGGCAAATGTTCTTGCCAGAACTGGATATAAAGATTGTATGAGAAAGACATTCTGCACTCTTGCTTTATGGTTAGAAAGCTTTCAGAACATTGTTTCATATTTTAGGGAAAGAAAGTCAAATGTTATAAGCTTCTGTAAGTCATAGCCAGACCAAAGTAAAGTTGTGACAGCATGTATCAACTTGGAAAAAGGCAAATTAATGGTGAAGGAAAATGTCATTAGTCACTCTGTATGTGAGAGTAGAAATTTACCGCTTGGGAGATTGTCATGTAATTGTCAATGTGACAAAATACCTCTGGCATATTTGCACAAACTTCCCTTAGGGACATTGTGCATTTAAAGGTATAAAGATAATGCTGCTGATAATCCCCTCCACGTGAGACCTGGCATCCTATGCTCATGTCTCTCTCTGTGAAAAGAAAAAGTCAGGGAGACTTACCCATGGTGGAAGATTCTAGGGTCAGTGAAGGACTGTGATTTGCAGTATATGTCCTCCTGAACCTCACCTGACAGCTGTTTCTCAGTTTACTTTCTATATGCCTCAACCTCACAAGCAATTGTCAGTTCTTCAGGATTTAGAAACATCTTTTATGCTTTTTATGTTTCCTACACTGTTGAAGATAGGAGGCAGTGTGGCTTGACAGATACTTGGAGTAATCTGATCATTCAACAGTTATTTCCGGAACACTTAGAGGGGCCACGTTCTAAAGAAGCAATGGTGAGTAAGGCTATAGGACAGTAGGTTTCATTGCCAGATAAGTGAAGCTTATCTGAGATGATAGCAAATAAAGCAACAATAATAAAGCTAGTTAAATGTTCTGATAGGGAAGTAGAGTGTACCAGGAAAGCTCATGGCATAGGCACACAACATAGAGGGGGAAAGGCTGGTCAAAAATCTCCCAGATGAAGCATGTATTAATCTTTGAGTCATAGGGGGAGAAGAAGGAAGAGATTAAAATCACATGTGCAAAGACTCAGATACAAGTGAGAGCCTATCTTCCTTCAAATACGTGGGGGAAATGTCCATTCCATTAAAACATAGCCAAATTAATTCCATTTTACTGTTGATAGATCAACAAGAGAAGGTCAACAGTCTAATAAACGGCATCACTAAATCAACACTTATTTTTTCACTTCAAACTTAACTGTGCATGAATGCAGTTAGGACTTTTCTTTGTCAGGTAAAATATCTCAGCTGCAAAGCTCTTTGCCTCCACTGGTGTGAATCACAGCACTCTGTCCCAGTAGCTTCACTGCTCCTTCTTTTAACTGCCTATGAATTAAAATACACATATATCAGGAAAGGTCTAGACAGGAATAAAGAAACCACTCTAAGAATTCCAACCATAGGGAAGTGAATACAAGGCATTGGCTGCAAAGATGTTTGAAGGGCTGAAATTTTAAAAGAGAAAAGCAAGGTGGCTGCAGGAGAAAAATGGTGACAGTGTGAAATCCAAAGCTGATGCTAATTGTGAGCTGGAGTCCAGGAGCCTGAAGCTTCCCTGTTGGATCCACCATCCTGGACAGTTCTGCATCTGCTGGGTAGGTGCTGCTTCTACCAGGGCTCAAATTACTGAAAAAGTACTACTTCTGTCCAGGTTGCTGAACCTAAAATCATCCTACCTATGCTGCAGACATCATAATTCCCATCAACTGCCATCAAGTGCCATACTATTGGAACTAGAAGGAGAAATCCTTACTTTCAATCTTTTCATCTCTCACAGGTGTTCCTATTGTCAGACCATAGCTCTACTCGGAAATCAGCTAACGATGGATCATGGGAAATGTAGTTTGCAGATTCCCCCTCCAGCAGTGCAGAGAAGAGTAGGGAAGAGTGGGCATGGGGACTAAGAGCTAAATGACCTCTCCAACTTAAGCTCAGGATTGGAGCTGGCCTCGACATGAAATCAACTAAAAGCCAAGATAGAAATATTGCCCTGTCAATTTTTTATGAGGATTTAGCTGGGTGAAAGTTATACTAGAATCTCACGGAGGTTTACATTCAATCAAACAGTGAACAAATGTGGCTTTTAATAAATAAAGTGTGGGGAAAGGCCATAAGGTATTACTCTGGTGTATCTAGTTGGTATTCAAAGCAGAGAAGGAGAGCATCTGTCTCTACCTAGATTTTCAGTTAGTTGGTACTATCTCTGCAACCTCAACATTTTTCAAGGAAAGTTGTGAATTTGTAGATTATCCAGTTTTTTCTTGCTGTAGGTTTGGAGTAATGCTCTTTCACACTGTCTATCTACATCCTAAGCAGAGGCTAGAAACCCACTGCAATCTTGATTCTCTCATTTCTGTGGTTGAAGATATTTGCAGCTTTTCCCTTCCTTATTTTATCTGTTTCTTCACAGATAGTCTTCCTAGTTCAGTGATCCACACATTCTATTTCAATTTAGTTTTACTGGTATTTCCCCCTCTTGTAATATAATAGATGCTTCCTTTGATCAGTTCTGCTCATTCAGCTTAAAGTCTTTCATAAATTCTTAAAGAGATTTTTCTTGTAGGAATTTATTGTAATGAGGAACTACTTGTTTTATGCAGCAAATAAGGAAGCATTCACCCTGCTTATTATAATTGGCACAAAATAGTGCCAATTATAGGAAAGCATACTAAAAATGGTGATTAAGAAGCTAACTTTTTCCATGCTGAGTTTTGGTATGATGGTTATTTAAGACTTTATATCTAAAAACTGAGGCAGGATACATTTTAAAGTTGATGTCATTTCTTTGTGATGTATGATTTTGAATATCTTTTTAATTCTAAAATTTCTATTTATTTTCTTACACAGAAAGAAAACAGGATAAGTCTCAGCAATGTACATGTTCAACACTTTCTTAAAATGGAAACATCATGAGTTCAGTTCCATAACTGTTCTTAGTAACCTGTTTTGTGATCTTTTCTTTACTTATTTCATATATATAATTATATGCATGTATAGTTATATAGTTCAGACATTATTATTATATCTTATACTTAAAAGGGTGTCTGTTATCTTATAATCTCAAAAATAAATGCATTCTTTGCCTGCTCTTCTTAAAAATTCTACATACCTTTATGCTATATCTTCGTATACTAATATGATATACTTAATACACCTTCATTTTTAGGTGCTTTATTTTTACTTGCTATATACTTTATTTTTAAGTATTGCATACTATAGACTTTTCATGACATTCTGAGTGGTCTAAAATATTACCATTCCAATTTCATAGGATACATTATCCTCCACTCTAAAATTGTTGTTTTGCTAAAAGCTAGTTTCCAATTTCATAGGTGACCCTACACAATAGCTGAGATCCAAAAGGAGAGGACAGTTGGGAGTACTGGGGGTCATGTATTTTCCCTGGCTTCAGAGTATCTAAGGACCAAATATGATTTAGCTTTGTAGTGATGGGAAGTCGTATAGCAGAGTAAAGCCCACAGACTTTGGAGTCAGGCAGACATAAATTTGAATTCTGGCTCTACCACTTGTTAATGCTAACTATATGACTTCAGACATTTCAATTAACATTTTAAGCCTTAGTTTCCTTACCTGAAAGAAAGGAACTAATAATGGCAACTAACTGCTAAGGATTATTGTAATGATTAAATACATTTTTTTTAAAATTTAATTTCACACACACTCTCTCTCTCTCAAAGGTCTTAGCCAAGACCCTATACAGAGTAAGACCCACTGTATAGGAAGTATAAGTGTGGTGTTGATAGCTTGGAGGCAAGAGGAAGTCATGGAGGGAAATGAAGTATCATTTACTGAGGATTTAGTATCAGACAGGCACAATGCTAAGAACTTCCTATGCATGACTTTATCTTATCCCTACAGTAACACTAGAATGTAGGTATTATTATTTTCACTTTGTAGAATGAAGGGAAGGATGAATTAATGAGAACTTGAGGCATACAATATTCACATCTCTTTCCCAAGTTTAGACAGCCCAAATGACATACCAGAATTTAAACTAAGGACTTGAAATATGTGATTTCTTCTACATTATTCTCTATCTTTTCTGCATCAGTCCCAGAGAGGAAAAAACAAACCTATATGTCTTTAAAACAGATGGAATTTAATATAGGGCATTGGATACAGGTCATGGAAAAGCTGGAGTGCCAAGCAGGGCATTGAGAAAACACAGAGACAAGTCAGGAAGGGGTTACCATTTCTAGAATAGAGATCTAAGCAAAGAAGCAATGTTACTAATAAATTCTGGGGACCGAGGTCACCTGGTGAGAATTGGAACTATGATGGAGCTGTTTAAGGGAACAGGAGCCAGGGAAGCATCCCAGCAGCTGAGAAGACACCACCATAAGCAAAGAGAGGACAGGAGAGACATACCCTGGCTTCTCCTTTCCTCCCACTAACTCTCTGATCTTCTGTTTCCTGCCATTGTCTAAAACTAGTCAAGCCACCTAACAGAAAAATAAGGAAGATACAGGCTGCAGGGATCAATAATGCTGTGATACAGAGCAGAGCAAAAGCATGTAAAATGGACCTGGAAACAAACTGCCAAGGATAGGCACTGCAGATTCCTCTATACTCCCTTCCAAAGTGTCCCCACTCTCTCTAGCCTATTTTGAGTGTGCATGTGTCAAAGACTCTCATCTTTTTTTCCACTTGGTCAATTTTCAGTTATATATTTTTACACAACTGTTAATTTTCTCTGTTTTTCATGTCATTTATGTAAATCTCTTGAGGACTGGGATCCTATTAGTTCAGTCTGACAGATACCCAACCTGTCCGCCTCTTGAGAGAGGTGCCTCTAGACGCTGAATGATAATGAGTGTGGGTTTTGAATTGTGGCAGATGAATGCATCTTTCATGTACCATCTGCTTCTTGAAGTGAGTTGCAGACAAATTGTTTACATTGGCTCCATGTTTAGCTGCTACCAAATTAGCAGCCATGAAGTTTTTTGTTCCTAAAATGCCTGAGTAGGACTTATTTGATTTCTTTACTAGGCAAGTTTGTGTTGATTTTTGTATTTATGAACTTACAACTTTTATTTATCTTGGTCGTCTTTTGACATGTTGTTGTTTGTTTGATTTATCTTTGGCTGGCTCTCCTGGCTAGAAAGTAAGTTCCATGAGGACAGAAACTTATGCATTTTGCAAAGCCACCTGGCTCAGAGTAAGCACTCAGTTAATGTTTGTGATGCAATAAATGCACGATCTGTCTAACCAATGCTTCATCTATTGTTGTATTTTTAGGATTAGAAGTTTTCTTCTTTTATGTTTTGAAATGCATCACAATATCTTGACAGTTAACGTTATTAGACTTGTCTTAGATGTCACAGTACCTTTTGTTACTATAGCAACCATTTTCCCTATTATGATTGTGTAGATCTTAGAAGAAACTTAGGTAAAATTTATCTTTGTTTGCATTTTTCCTAACATTTATTTAATATATTGAATACAGTATTTAACCATTTTCAGGATTTTCATCTGGTTGTAAGTTTATACAGCACAGTATTCAAGAGAAATCTAAGACTGCTTTCCCAAATTCAAATAATTCAAACCATCTCTTATTAAAAAGATCTCATGGAATTGTGGTTATTTTACATAGCCCCAAATTGATTTTCATAAGAACGTTGAAATATATTCTGGTATTCATTGCTTAAATTATTTATGTCTGCCCCACCAAATTCCCACTAGTTTTTACAATGGCTGTGTAATAGTGGTGCAACTTAGGATGAGCTGATTATCTTCTTAAGAGTCTCATTATAAACATCACATAAACATTTTTGGTGTCTCCTTAAATAGTAAAGTCTGTGATTTTAGTAACTATACTACAGTATGTTGAGATAGAGGAAGAGAGGGAATGCTGTTCCCACCGGGCCAGGACAGATATTTGCTCAACATCCCTGATTTTGAGTTTGGACAAGACCCACAAACTAATGCAACACAGTAAGATATAGAACCCAGATTCTGGAACTAGGCTGCCTGGGTTTGAATCTCTGCTACTTACTAGCTTAGAATATTGGGTAAGATACTTAATCTCACAATAACTCAATTTTCTCTTCTTTAAAATGTAATGATAATAGCATCTACTTCAAAGGGTTGTTATGGGGATTAAATAAGTTAATAACATATGTAAAAGTGTTTGGAACAATTCTTGGTACTTGGTAAGTGCATATAAATGTTAGCTGTTATTTACACGATTATAAAAGTAATCACATGTCTTCAAGGCTTAGAACAGCTCAGTATATATACCATCCAAACTCCTTACCATGGACTGTGTGGTCTTACATCACCTGTCCCTTGCCTGCTTCTCAACTCATCTCATGCTTGTCTTCCTTACCTTATTCTAACCAGTAACTCTGATTGTCTGCAAGTTGCCAGGCATGCCAAGCTATCTCCCATTTCAAAGTCTCTGTGTCTGTCAATTTACCCACCTGGAAGCTTCTTCACATGAATGGCTCCTTCTCATCTCTGGGTCTCAGCTGAAAAATACCTTCTTCCCAGAAAGTCTTTCCCTATATATCCTATGTAATTATTACCCCCATCCTGCTATGTTTTATTTTCTATCACAGAAGTTTTTTTTTTTTTCTTCCAAGTCCATATAGTAATTTGCCGTTTTTAAAAATTGTGTTTTTCTCAGTGGAATATAAGTTCCTGAAGGTCATGGAACCTCTGTGTATTGTAAATTATTTTCAGTGTCTAGCATAGTGCCTGGCATACAAGATAAACTCAATAACTATTGGTACAACACATAAATGATAAATTAATAAATGAGTGAATATAATGGATTGCATGTTTTCTGTTTCAAGCTTCGAGGAGATAAAACCTTAGAATAGTGACAAATAATGATTATGGCAAAAGCAATGTGGCTAGACTCTCTGCATTATTAGATATATGTAGATGAACATTGAGCTTTCTGAGTATCTATTAATTGTTTTAGCACTGTTTGAGGTCATATGAAGACCTGAAAAAATAGGAGAGCCCATGAAGACTTTGAGATCTAGTATGAAAGTGTATAGTTAAGAGCTGAGCTGTGACGTATAGACTCCCTAAGGAAAAAGAAGATTCCGAAGTTAAGAAACTAACTAAAGAAACTTAGTCATGGCTCACAAATGCATCTTCCATTATATTGGGACATGGTTCTGCCTGTAAGTTCCACGTCTAAACTGAAAACTCCACGAGGGCAGGGAGCAGGTTTGCCTCGGCCCTTTCTCCCCAGCAGCTGTCTCAGGCACATTTGTACGTAGTCCCTGGTTTTTCAATGAAGGAGAAAAATGTTTTACATCTACCATATTTATCTTTGAGAAAAGAACCCAAATTCTAAGTTTACTAAGTAGGAACAAAATATGTGGTTATTTAAAAATATATGGTTAAAGAGGTTCTTAGAAATTATTGCCATGGCAAAATGCATCATTTCATTTAAAGCTGCAAAATTCTATGAAATGGATATTCTTAATATTCCATTTTACAAATGAAACACTGGGGCTTAGATACCCACTGAGCTATTAAATGATAGAGCTGCTGCTGAAATACAGATTGGCCTCATTCTAGAACCACAAATCTCAAGCCCTCACTGTAGTAGTCTATCTTCTCCTATATGTTGTAAGGTGGTGGATACAGACTTTGTGTGGAACACAGAGCCATAGTGCAAACTTTATTCAAATAATGGTGACTGACTACTAGCTGCAGTTTGGAATTGTCAATATATTTATTAGGGCAATGGTACAGGTGTCAGAGAAAATTACAGCTAAATAGCACATGATTCTGTGAAAACAAGACATTTTGAGTTTTAGCCTTATACATATGAATTGTTTCCTGGAACAAGTGAATAAATACATAATCGAAAATTATTTCCTGAGAGGGAGCAAAATAGGTAGGTAATTATAGAGTCTACAATACCCATGTTAAGGTTGAAGGTGTGTTTCTGTATTTTGAAGCCCTAGTTTTACTCACTCTAGTTGTCTCTGAAATGTATGTTTCTCTTTCATTTGAAAATTGCCAATGTTGCTCTTTCTCCCAAGTCCCAATAGAAAAGTTAAAATGGTTTATTTATTTATTTATTTTTGGCTGTGTTCAGTCTTCGTAGCTGCGTGCGGGCTTTCTCTAGTTGCGGTGAGTGGGGGCTACTCTTCATTGTGGTGCACGGGCTTCTCATTGCAGTGGCTTCTCTTGTTGCAGAGCATGGGCTCTAGGTGCGTGGGCTTCATTAGTTGTGGCATGCGGGCTCAGTAGTTGTGGCACACGGGCTTAGTTGCTCTGCGGCATGTGGAATCTTCCCGGACCAGGGCTTGAACCCATGTCTCCTGCATTGGCAGTGGATTCTTAACCACTGCGCCACCAGGGAAGTCCCAAAAGTGGTTTATTTAAATAAAATGAAGCACATATGGATTTTACCACTGCATACCAGATTTTAAGAATTGGAATTTGTCCTTAAGGCGTTTGAAATAGGGCAAACAAACTTTAATGATTAAATATAGTCATTAAATATTATGATTAAAATAACTGATGTTTCTGTTAAAAAATTAAGGGAATGACAGTACAATATATCAACCAAGGAATATTTGGAGAGGTAACTCTTGTACAAGCCAGGTGAAGGGCTGAAATTAAGCATCTTTCAATACCCTAATTAAGACATTCCTGTCTTACAAAGATTTTGTTTGTTCCATGTGTCACTTAGAATTACCATAGTGCCCTCCCTTGAGCTACTGTCATTTAAGCATGTTTTTTGATAGACAGGTACAGACTGATGCTAATAAAATTCCTCTAATATGAAGCCTCCCTCCATAACTACCCAGACACTACAGGACATAGAGTAAATCACTCAGGATGGATTTCCAATCCTTCCAAATCAGGCTACAGCCTTTCCTCTATATATGTCCCATTACTCCCTTTCACAATGTTCTTGTCCAAATAAGATTGCCTTCCATCCCTCTACTTTTAAGAAGGATGTTACAGTAACTGGTAAACCTCTGGTCTCTTTATCTCTTTTTCTCTTTATCCCTTTCAATTTTTGTCTCTTTATCAGTTCTTGCCTGTAGGAGTAACATCAACAGTCATGCAATGCTTAGAATTACTAGTTAAGAGCAGGGACTCTGCATTGATATTCTAATGTGGGTTTTCCCACTTATTAGGGCACAGCTTTGGGCATATTACTTAACCTTGTGGTAGACTATAAATCTCTCTACTTCTAAAAGTGTGACTTTGTCATGTTTTTCTTGTAGATGGAGTATATTTCTCTGCCTTATTGTCAAAATTGACCATAAGGTTTGCTTTGCCAGTAGCATGAGAGTTCAAGCAGAAGCTTTAAGAGTAATTGAGTGGTTCAAGTCCCTCTTTCTCTCTCTTTTTTTCTCTCTCTGAGCTTCAGCCTTTTATTAGAAGGAAAAAACACATGGAGTAGAGCTTCAGCAGCAATTGTAAATAAAAAATGGTTTGTTTTTTTGTTATTGAAAGCCATCCAATCCAAGAATTATTTGTTACTACAGCAAAGCTAACCAATTCAAATTTTATTTGTAAAATGTCAAGACAACAGAAGTGCCTACCTCTTAAGTTTTGTGAAGGTTAAATTTGTAAGATTTCACATATCATTTCAGGTTAGTGCTTGGCATATAGCAATCTCCTAACTAAAGATATCAATCAGTGTTAATATCATTTTAAGGAAAAAAACCTTTTTTCTCCATAATCAGATACTAAGTATTTTGAGAACAAAGGTGATGACTTAATGTAGATGAGGAAATGGAGGAAAAAAGAGACTACACATTTTTGGTATACTTACTTTATTCTTCGGCAGGATATCTACATGTTTTTAATCATTTCAACCCACAAAAACACTGAGTGGTAAATACTGTTATAACCCTTAGCAAATGATAAAATTGAGCCTCAGAAACTTAAGAAAGTTTCCCTAAGTGATATAGCTATATAAATGTGGGACCCAAGGTTTGGACCTGGTTCCTAAATTCATATTTTCCCATCATACAAAACCTTCCATGCAGTAGCTTGTACACGGTGAATTCTTATAAGATTATTCCTCAAGCTAATAAAAGGGCTCCACTAACACAACTTCCAGAGCATCTCATACCTCATCTGTGTTATAATGCTACAGCTTTAGTTAGGTAAGTCCTTGTAGGAGGCTTTGATAGCCTGGGGAGGCTGAAGGTGATAAATGAGAACTGGGTTCATATCAAAATAAATATACTCTGCTCTGTAATCATATTTTATATTGTATAATCCCAAAGATGGATAAGGAGGACTGGCCCAAGTGAGCTGGTCATCAACATATTCAGATTAAACTGTGCACGTAAATACTGCCACCTTATATATGTAGATATGGACACAGAAGGACCACTGAGCAACCAGCAGTTCTGAGATCACCCTTAACTCACAAATATGTGTGTCCACTGGTATGTGGCCCTTTTGGGGGTACCTGAATGCTTATACTCAGTTTGACAGTGGAAAATATCTACCACGTATCATGATTGTGCTGACTTCCTTCCATAACATTTAAGTAACTAAGCCTTGTTACATTTATCGAGCTGGAATCTATGTCTAGTCTCATTGTGAGTCTGAACTTAACACTCACATTGGTCAATACGGTGGTTGTGAAACGCTCAATGAATAAGTACTGGCTGATTAATACTAAAGTTTGAAATAATCCTGCCAAAGAATAAGAAATCTTTAATTATCAGTATTCCTGTCTATTTTATTTTAAAATGAAGATTTATTTGCAACTTTAGTCATCGTATTTCCTACAACATAAAGGATGGATATAAAATCACATATCTATTCTCTTATATAACTATTGAAATAGTCATAGAAGAACCTCTTTGCATATTCCTAATTCCAAATACATTTAAATACTTCATACTTATACTTTAAAGAAGAAACTACTTGTCTTGTTTAAAATGGATTTTTTTTGTATTTCAAATCTCAAACCTAGCATGCCTGAAAGAGCTAATTTTCCAGGAGAAAATAATATAGGATAGGAGGTCAAATAGGATATGATAGAGAAGTGATGAATAAGATTTCTATCAATACCTTTGAAGGAGTAAATGAAGCAATTTATTGATGGAATAAAATGATATAGAAGAAAATGTCTCCTATGGGCATTGCTTATGAAATGTCAGGTATCACCAAATTAATTTGTGCTTTACAGTAACAATGTCCAAAAACAGGCTCTAGATCTTAAGAATAATGACCCTTGTTCAGATGCCATTCTATTGAATTTCTCTGGCAAATCACCTTAAAGCAGTGAAGCTTCTTCACCCTTTGCCCAGTTATGAACAATAAAAGAAGAATGATATATTCTCTTTCACAACTGTTCTTTGCAATACTGAAAGGGAATTCTAAAAGCATTCTTCAAGATTTTTAAGGCATTCCTGTGCTCAGTTTTTGGAGTGAGAAGCTATCCCCTCTTCACAGAGAATACAGTGTGACTTAGTTGTAGATGACCTATTTCCCAGATGTGAAATAGAGATTCTCTTTTCCAGCTGTGATTATCTGCTAGCCTGGGGACATCAACTTTGGGCTGACTGCTTTCTCCATGTTGTTTGCTTCTCTTCTCTCTTCATCTCATTTCTCTTGCCCTTAACTGGAGAGTAATAGCAGACAAAAGACTTGACCATTAACCCGCATGCCTGACTCATTAAATTCCTTGCCTGGTGGGCCACAATTAACTCGGCTACAATATGCTGAATTGTAACACTTTTGAGAGCTATAAAAGTACTTTTTTCCGCAAAGGTCTTTATTCTTCCGTTAATGATACTTTAAAAGGTTTTGCATTCAGTCTGAAGTTCCTGATACTACTGACCTTACTTCAGGGGATATTGTGGGGTGTGTGTATGTGTGTGTGTGTGTGGGCACGTGAGCATGTGCATTTGCATGTGTATGCAGGTGCATACATTTATGGGTAAAATTTTTGGAGCACGAAATATTTCACTATCTTTGTATAATAAGAGACTATCTTGAGGAAAAACTGTTACTTTAAGAAAATTTATTTAGACATAGTTTAACATTTAAAAATGTTTCAAGATATTTCTCTAGTAAAAGTTTAAAAAGAGGATACACTGATTTTTAAAAACTGTTTGGGTAAACTATGTACTCCCTGTAATTAGAGTGTTGGACATTAAGTAACATATCAGAATGCTTGCAATTCCTAAAATGTGCATCCTTTATTCAAGTTATGTGGTCAATTAATATGAGTGTCTGCTCTAAAAGACGATATGCATTGTATCTGCAAATAGTGTAGATATATTGTCTATTTGTGTATAAATGTAAGATGAATACATCTGTCTGTCTATGTATCTATCATCTATAGTCTTTTATTTTGTCTGCATGAGAGAGCTTTCCACCCTTCCTGTGAACTACACAGTTATTTTTAGACACAGAACCATGAACTCTTACATTGAAGGCCAACGTATAAATCACAGATCCACTTGTAGCTGTTCTAGTTGAAGCAGGGAATGGAAAATTTATTGGAAATCTTCACCCTGATGTCACAGAAGCAGCTTCATCTTAACATATTCATGACATAAGTCATCGTCTCACCCTCCTCCCTCATAAACATCTCCTACTTGATCAATGGCATTACCCTCATCCCTACTCCCTAAGCTGAGAACCTCAGGATCATTTTCCCTTCCCCCATCTCCTCCTGACAAAACACATCAGTCACCCAGTCTTGGTATTTTAATTTCCTCAAAAACTCTAAAATCATTCTTCTCTTCTCCATGCTAAATAAAGGTGTCTTAGTTTAGTCTCTGTGTTAGTATACTAGATAAGCTTTGGTAAAACGAGACCCCCCCCAAATGCAAGGCAGCCTGGTAGTCTAGGGTGGATAGGTGACTCTGCTTCCTGAGGTCATTCAAGGACCTGATTCCTTTTCTATTGTTGCATTTTCACCATCCATATGATCAGAGATGGCTTATCCATGATTTCCAATTTCCAGCCTGTAGAACGAGAGAAGTGGTGGAGAGACTTGGATGTTTGCACATCACTTCTGTTTACATGTTTGGGGCAGAATTTGGTCACCTACATCCAACGACATACAAGGGTATGATGGTACATGCAAACCCTAGATGCGAGGCCATGTGCCACAGGCACTTACTCATTCAAAAGTTGTATTGAGCACTATCTTGTGTCAGACCCTGTTCTAGATGTTGTGGATTCAACAGTAAACAAAATAGAGTCTTGTCTCTCATGTTACTTACACTCTGGTGGGAGGAGGTCAATAATACACAAACAAGCAAATAAATTTATTTACTAGGTTGAGTATTTTAAGTGCTACAAAGAAACATAAAGTAAGGTAAGGAAACAGAGAATAACAAGGTGCCTTATTAGATAAGATGGCCAGAAAAGACCTATCTGATAAGGTATCATTTGATGAGAGACCTGAAGAAATTGAGAGGAGTTAATGTGGATGCCAGTCCGAAAGAGGAGCCATGAGTGCAGAGGACTTGAGATGGGGTGACCTTGGCACATTCAAGGAAGAAATTTGGTGTGGCTGGAGAGAAGGAGGGGGAGAGTGCTAGGAAATAAACTTGAAGAGTTGGTTGGGGTTAGATTGTATAAAGCCCTACAAGCCATGATGAAGACATTGGGTTTAGTCTGAGTAGAAACAGAAAGACATTAAAGAGTTTTGAGCAGAGGCATGACAGGTTATAACTTTGGCCTATGAAACTGTGCCTATGCCAGGATGACAATCCTGAAACTGGAAACTGTTGAAGGCAGAATGTCTGTGGAAGCTGCCATTAAGGACTTACTGTGTGCTGTGCCTCATGCTAATGAAATATACTACACGGATTTTCCCCATTTGATCTTTACAACATATATTTTTGGGCATCAATTCCAGGTCACTTTGGGATACTACTTTGCTTCCATGAGCTACAATTTCTTCATCTAAAGAATGAGAATCATCCCTTGGTAGGGTCAGTGCAAGGACTGAATGATGCTTCACATAAGAAGCATAAAGAACAATGCTTCGCCCATAGTAGACAATAAGGACCAGATCCCTTCTTTCTGAGAACTCACTATTAGGTCATTTTCAGCCAGCAAGAAAATTTTAAGAGAGAAGTCTGTAGAACAACTGAATGCAAGTGAGGAACAAGAAAAGGGAAGAGAAATGAGAAAGGAAAAAGAGTTACTTGTGCTACTAGCCACTCAAAAATATTTTATGATAATGAGTAGGATTAATTAATACAAATAAAGAATGAATAGAAACGCACATGTAAAATTGGAGCTATACTTTCCCTTTCATAGTTTTAACTGCATATTCCTTGATTTTTATTTTCTATTAGGAGCCTCAATCCAGTGGTCAAAGTGTAATATCTCACTAAGCAAAGTGTCAATGGTATTTATCTACGATTTTCCTTTTATAAGGCTAAAGCCAATAACTATGGATATATTCAACTTACAAAAGTTAATGAATTTGAAAATATCTTTTTAAAGCAGATTCCAATTGAATCTTTTGGAAAAGGTGAAAATTCTGTTATAATAAAAAATAATTTCATTCAATAGGTCCTTTTTCTGCATATATTGTTCATGACATAGATTTGTTATAATCATTTTAGGATTTCTTTTGTGTGTATGCAGACACTAAGATCCATTCCTTTTCTTCAATTGACAGCTGAAGGCTTGGGCCTCTCCTATGTTTTCAATGATTAATTCTAGTATAGAGGGCTAGAGCATTTTCATACTCAAGCGCTACACTGGACTCAACTCACAGCTCTGCCAATTTACTACTTGCATGACATTAAGCAAGTTACTTAAGCCCCTAACTTGTTCATCTACAAATTGAGGATAATAATTGTACCTACCTCTAAGGATTTATATGAGTATTTAATGAATTCAAACAACGTCTGACACATGATAAGCTCTCAGTAAATGTTAGTTATCACTGTAAGTAAGAAATACATTTGTATTTTCTCAAACCACCTGATAGGAAAACAAGATTCAATTTGAATTGAGTGTCAAGTTATTTTTTTCACTGTTAATATACATATTATGTTATTCTTCTACATTTTCTATATATGGTTATTCAGGAGAGGCTCAAATATTCCACTAACTCCTCATATGTGATCATTTCTGTATGTCTTCCCACTCCTTCCCCTCACCCCCATGGGAGGAACTTTGATAGAGTGGGATAGGAGGAGGCTATTCCTAGGGAAACTCACTCAAGATGATCTTCAGTTAATGATGAAACTCCAGGCTCCCTGGCAGTTGGGAATCTTTGAGTGCCCCTCTTTGATCTCTGGAGATAGTAGGTGATGTGTATTCAGGTCTTGGTTGCAAGTGACAGAGCCCACCTAAATATTGCTTAAGCAAAAAGGGATTTATTGTATAATGTAAGTGAAAACTCCAGTGGTCTGTTTTACTTCTGGCATGGCTCTTCCAGATAATCAAATGATGTCAGAAATATGTACCCTTTAAATTTCAGCTCTGATTTTCTTTCCTGTGCCTTTTCTTCTAAGGTAGATTCTCCCTCAGGTAGTGGTGGGTGCTCTTGGCCTATACCTTGACGGCGAAGGTCTATTTCCCAAAGGTTCTGGCAAAAGTGCCAGATTGTGAATGTGTCTTCTTTGCTTGGTTTAATTTAAATCAGCTATCTATCCATGAACCATTTATTGGGGGCTGCAGGATAGAGTATTCTGATTAGTCAGCCCGGGTTGGTGGCAAGCAAACACAGCAGATGTAGAGGATACCAATAATGTTCTGCTTCCCTTCTTCAGGACTGACATGTATACACTACTCTGTATAAAATACATAACTAATGAGAAGCTACTGTACAGCACAGGGAACTCTACTCAATGCTCTGTGGTGACCTAAATGGGAAGGATATACATAAAAGAGGGGATATATGTATACATATAGCTGATTCACTTTGCTGTACAGCAGAAACTAATACAACATTGTAAAGCAACTCTACTCCAATAAAAATTAATTTTAAAAAAGATGCCTATCATCTTAAAACAAATGCCCACCCTTAAAAACTCTCTCCCAAGAGAAGTCCTAGGGGCAAGGGCTGGCAGAAAGCTCTACCATGTAAGATATTGAAATCATTGCTAGTCAGCTGATAACTGATAAGCCAAGTTTGGTATAATAAAGTTCATTCATATGGGTCAATAATGTGGTAGCCAACTGTACAGGAATCTGTGATCCTTTTCTTTTTGGTGCTCATAAAACAATTCAAGGCTAGAGACATAAAAGCATAAGCAGTAGAATCAAGTATCCTGACTAGAGTGTTGAAATTGACCACAAATATATAAGGACATTCTGCATATATAAAATTATACTTCAGACACAATAATTTTCATAATACCTTGAGCATATAGATTCACACCTGGGTTCTGTGGGCAAAGTGCAAAGAGGAAAACTATCTCTCACCCTGATGAAGTATAGGCAAAAGTCCGTAGATCTGGTAAATATCCCATGTATTGGCAAGCTCAGGACTCCCTCAGGGGAAGGCTGATTGAGAAAATGACATGTTTACTCACTTGCTATTCTTATATGTCACCACAGCCTATCTTGAGACAGTAGGGGATGAGACTGATTCCAGTGTAAACACTGTTGTTAAATACAGTAATCCTGCTCAATGGGAGGGGATGTATTTTCTGAAGCAGTAGGCACAGAGCTGTGATATGAATGTTTAGGTTTGACTTCCCAGTGATTTCCTGTGTGAAATAAATAACCTGATAAAGGGATTCAGTAGGATGAAATATAGAAAGTCAATGCTGTGTGACAAGTTTGTTAACTTTATCTTTACATTGCTTGGCTCCTATTTTCCATCCTACAATCTCCAGGTTAGGGTCAAAGCAGTATCTCCTAGGGCAGTGCACCTGCATCACGTGTCTTTCACCTCACCACCACCCTCCCCTGCCTGAATACTTCACTCCTCAGTTACTTCAGGGGTTAAACAGGAATTAGATTAGCTATGAGAAAGGACTAACTAAATGGTGGCAAAGTAAATAGATGGTGGAAAGAAAAAAAGATAAAAATGCACATTTTTCTTCATTATCTACAATGGTTCTAAACAAGAATCAAATTTTGTTAAACATAATTGGAAAGCTCATTTAGTTTTATATATACTACATTGTCAAGATGATACATTTTTCTTCTTTTTCATCAGATTACAATTTTCCCTCAATATCTGGGAGGGCAGGGATTGGTTCCAGGACCCCTGTGAATACTCAAGTGCCTCACAGCCAGCCACCTGTATGCATAGGTTCTGCATCCGAGGCTATGGAGGGCCCACTGTACCTATAATTGAAATCAGTTTATTCAGAAGTATACTTCCTTTTTACAGATACCTAGGGATAAAAGGTCACATGTAGAAAAGTTTCATTAAATGCATTTGCAATATCTTCAAGAAAGTACTGATTAAAACCAAAAGAAACTGATCAAAGAGGATAAAACCCACAAATTTTCCAAAAATCTATATTATAATCTGTTGAAAATATATAAACCCATCCCTGGTTTCTTCTCCTGATATATAAAGATTTGGTCTTAGCAGCCTACATGGTTGTCTTTTAGTTCCATTCACTTTTCCTTCTCAGGGACGACTGGGTTCATGGCTACTTATTTACTCCATCCACATTGAAAAAAACCTCGCATGTCAGTCTTGGCACTGAGCATTGAGAAAATTAAGTGCACTTTTCTTGCTATATTTATTGTAAGAATGACTATCCTGAAACCCTACATCAGAGAACATGTTTTTGTTCATATAGCTTTGACTTTGTCACAGTCTTGGGCATGTATATGTCACCAAAGAAGTACCTGAAGGGTTCTAGGATAGCTAGGAGTCATCTGTAGTCTGAAAAGTTCCTGCTAGATTCAGGAATTCAGGGTTTGGAAAGTTATGAAGAATCAGCTTATCTGACCTGAACCCAAGATTTCAGTTTGTTGGAGTGTGTTTGCCTGGGAGCCAGGCACATTTCACGAGTAAAAATCCTGCTACTTTTCCTGTTATTCCTACCTTCAGCTTAAAGAAGTCCAAAGGTAATCTAGAAGCATATATGAGATGACCAAATGATAAGACTCATGCATTTAAAAAATTCACCCATCCATATTTTTAAAATATTCCCTATAGACATAAAATTTAAAGTTCATTCATTCTTTCAAGAAAGTTTTAAGGAGCACCCACCTAGTCCCTATGTGCTGTGAGTTCAGTGCTAAGCAGAACTGCATGGCCTGTATGCTGACAGAACTACACCGAAGTAAGACTGTTTAAGGGAGCTTCCAAAGAATGCACAAACTTTGATTTCAAAATACCACCAAAAAGTGAAAATCAACACAAGGTAATATGGATTAGAGTCACAACTTAAACACCATGACCAGAATTCTTATAGGAAGGGGGTGGGGCAGGTCAAGGAAGTCAGCCCATGGATGGTGAAGGTTTAGTAGCATTCAGATATACTAGGTGAGGTGAACTGTTTGGCACAAGAGAACATTTGGTTGTGGCATATGTTATATGTCAGGGATTAGTGCAAAACCGGGCAAACTAGTGGCTAAAAACACCAGCTTTGGTGTATAGCAGTAAGTGTTAACTATCAGTAGCAATAGAAATCAGATGAGAAAAGGGACACAGCTGAACAATTTCCATAACCAGATTAGAAAGCATAACGGACCAAAATAAATTTATAATTTATTCTACAGTTCTGTTGTGTCCAAAGTACAGTGAGAGATGATTCATCTCATTTTTAGGATGAGATTATTGAACTTTCTCTATATAAAGATAAGAAAAATTCAGATTTTTCTAATATTTAATACAAGTTGATAATAGTACATTGTATATAAACTATAAATAAATGAACAAACTGGGTGCAGTGGACTGAATGTTTATTATCTCCCCTCTCCTCCCCACAAATTCATATGTTGAAATCCTAACCACAAAGGTGACAGTATTAAGAGGTAAGTCCTTTGGGAAGTGATTAGTGCCCTGATTTTAAAAGAGTCCCCAGAGAGACCTCTCACCCCTTCTACCATGTGAAGACACAGTGAAAAGAATGCCATCTATGATTTATGTCAGAATGTTCCACCTATGTTCTCTTCTAGTTTTATAGTTTCAGGTCTTACATTTAGGTCTTTAAATCATGAATATTTTTTTTGGATCTGTCTCCTAAGGCAAAAGAAATAAAAACAAAAATAAGCAAATGGGACCTAATTAAACTTAAAAGCTTTTGCATAGCAAAGGAAACCTTTCACAAAATGAAGACGACCTACAGAATAGGAGAAAATATTTCCTTGGTATGACCAACAATGTGCTAATGTCCAAAATATATAAATAGCTCACACAACTCAATATTAAAAACCAAGCAACCTAAACAAAAATTGGACAGAAGACCTGAATAGACATTTTCCCAAAGAAGACATACAGTTGTCTAACAGACACATGAAAAGATGATCAACATTGATAATTATTAGAGAAATACAAGTCAAAACAACAGTGATATATCACCTCACACCTGCCAGAATGGCCATCATCAAAAAGCCTACAAATAACAAATGTTGGGGACGATGTGGAGAAAAGGGAACCCTTGTACATTGTTGGTGGGAATGTAAGCTGATGCAGCCACTATGGAGAATAGTATGGAGGTTCCTTAAAAAACTAAAAATAGAACTACCACATGATCCCACAATCCCACTCCTGGGTATATATTAAAAAAAACAAAACAAAACACTAATTTGAAAAGATACGTGCACCCCAATGTTCATAGCAGCATTATTTATAATAGCCAAGGTATGGAAGCAACCCAAGTGTCCATCAACAGATGAATGGATAAAGAAAATGTGGTATATATACATATATATATATGTATAATGAGGTATTACTCAACCATAAAAGATAATGAAATTCTTCCATTTGCAGCAATGTGGATGGACCTAGAGAATATTATGCTTAGTGAAATACGTCAGAGAATGACAAATACTGTATCATATCACTTATACGTGGAACCTAAAAAATAATATATATGAATGTATATGCAAACAGAAACAGAGTTACAGTTATAGAAAACAAACTATTGGTTACCAAAGGGGAGAGGGAAGGGAGAAGGGGCAAATGAGGGGTATAAGATTAAGAGATTCAAAGTACTATGTATAAAATAAATAAGCAAAAAAAATATATTGCACAGGGAATTATAGCCATCATCTTGTAATAACTTTTAATGGAATGCAATCTGTAAAAATGCTGAATCACTATGCTGTATACCTGAAACCAATATAATATTGTAAACCAACTAACTATACTTCAATTAAATAAATGTCACCTATGAACCAGAAAGCAGGCTCTCACCAGACACTGAAGCTGCCGGTACCTTAGTCTTAGACTTCCTGGCCTCCAGAACTGTGAGAAATAAATAACTTTCTCTTCTTTATAAACTACCCTATCTATGGTATTTTATTATAGGAGCAAAAATAGACTAAGACCCTGCAGGTCTTAACTGATTAGGTGTGCAATTAAAAAAATGGAAACTATTGCCATAATTAATAGCATAGAAGAGTAGGGATAGGATTAAAATCTTGTTCTGTATTTCCATAAATTGAACCTAGGTAGTAATTTTGGCATTATATATTCTACTAGATTAGTCTTTTTAAAAAATTATATGCTGCACATGGCTAGAAACAATTTTAACCAGTATACAAAGATTAATTACACCTGTAGTATGATATTAGCATTGTTTCACATTTTCAGTAATGTAAGTTCACAAACTTACACGATTTCCCCACTTCTTCCAAGCAAGTGAATGAGAATTATCCAGAGCACTGATATAAATTCACATTTTGAGACATAAATTCAATTTTGAGACACTATTCCAGTAATCAAGGAAAGTAGAAGACAGATCCATAGATGAGTTCATGTCTTCATTCATCTACCATCAATGGTGCTTATATTTCCCCAAATACAACTTATTTCTATTTTTTAAGACATTTAAAAAGAGAATACAATATATAAAATAAAGCCCGTATACACTCTCCAGAATTAACTCTTGCTAATATTCAGTTATATTTTATTTGTCTTTTTTAAAAGAATTAAAGCATTAAACATAAAGTCTCTCTGTCTCTCATCCCAGTCATCCACTATCATGGATTTTCTCTCCACCTTATTTTTATAGGAAAATATATAAACACAAGCAATATTGTTTTGTGTAGTTTTTAAAAATCTACATATAATTGTTTTATAGTATACATATTCTGCAACTTGCTTTGTTCATTCAACATTGTTTTGATGTCCAAAACAATGGACTATGTTTTGACATAGACAGTTAAATAGATCTGGATCAGAAGTGTAGTGTATGAAAATACGTTTATTTTGTCTCTCTGTTGATGGAATTTAGATTGTTTACAACTTTCACTGTTAAAAATAATTCTGCAGTAAACCACCTTCTATATAACTGCAGGTAAGATTTCTCCAAGGTGTTTATAAGTACAATTTCTGTGTTGAGGGTATAGATACTAGTTCTTTCCAAACTGCCTTCTACAGTGGTTGAGCCCATTTATACTCCCAGCAGCATTTATGGGAATTACAATTTCCCTGCAGTTTTACCAAAACTTGCTGTCACAATTTTTTTACACCAATATTATCTATAAAATGATTCTCATATTTACTTGCATTTTAATTGCTAATGAAGTTGAATGTCTTCTCAAATATTTATTAGCCATTCAGTTTTCTATTTTTCATTTTTGTGAACTGTCTGCTCCTTTAGCCATCTTTTATTGAGACATTTTTTTTTTTGCAATTTAGATCTTCTCTCTGCCTTAGTAAAACAATTTAATATATACATTATATGATTCTATATATTTAATAATATATGGTATATAATATATACACCAAGTAACACATGTGTATACCTATATATATAAACACAAAAGTATGTATACACATGTGTATATACATGAGTATATAAACACACAAACTCTTTCAGTATGACTCAACTTTTCTCTTGGGTTAACTTAAAACACCCATACACTGTTCTCCTTTGTTCTTTTGCCGGGGCTTAGTAAAGATAGTAAAGTTAGTTTTCACATATCGTTCACTCTGCATCTCGTGAATTAGTCTGTTGGGGTGAGCTGTCGAATGAATACTTCCCATGGCTGATTTTGTATTAGAACAAGTGTCCTGAGCCTTCCTTATGACATGTTCACCTTGAGAGTACATCTCTTTTATGTGAACATTCCCTCAGGCATGACAGATATGCTCCGGAGCTCCCTAAAGACAGCTTGGTTGAATGTCATATACTTTTGCCCTAAACCTTCTCTGTTCCTATATATATCAGGAGCACACATTGCTAAGTTTCCTTTGACCTAGGCAGAACTTAACCTAAAATTAGGCCTAAATATAAATTTACCATTTGTCATGTTACATGAAACTTCATAATGGAGCCTCCTTTACATAGAAGGGTAAATTTTCCCTTCAGTGGTATGTGTTGGCACTCGGAAAATGGACAGACAACAATTAATTCAAATCAGAAAATTTCAAATTCATGTAACTCTTGTGGAAGGGATTCATTCTCCAAAATTAGCTGTATGTATCTTAAAAGTCACATTTTACTTTGCAGATTTTGAAAGACAACTCCAATAGCCAAAGTATCATCTTTCAATATAATAAGAACATGCTTGTAGCAAATTGAATTCTAACACACATAAGGAGTCCCAGAAACTAAAATAATTTAAATTTATGGTGGATTGTTAAAAGATTGTTAGGTGCTTAGGAGATATTCTCCCATGTGGTGACCAATACAGTTGGCATAAATAGAATAAGGTGACCCTATTGAGATTTTAATGAATATGGAATTAAAAATTCAGTTCCCACAGGTGTGGATTCTTTTTTTCTAAGTAGCACAGCTGAAATTTTAGATATGGTCTCCAAATAGGAGGCAGTGCCTATTAATTCATCCAAATATTTTTCTGTGCATGTCATAGCCAGGCTGAGGTAGGGGTTTAGAAAATTAGCTTACCTTTTAGGGATAGAGCCAAAAGTTAGGTAGGAATGGCCTGTGGACTTGTGAATTACACTCTTTTTTTCTCTTTTAAAAAGGAGTGATTTAGATACTGACTTGCATTCTTGGCTTATATTTTGAAAAGGTTGGCATAAAATTTCTTTTGTGACTCCATCCCAAAACATAGGTAGGTGGTTCTCAATGTTTGGTGTATCTGAGAATCATCTTAAGTAATGTTTTAAAATGAGGATCATATTTTTTAAAAAAATTAATTGTTTTTTCCTTTTAAATAGAATGTATTTTTTAGAGCAGTTTTAGGTTAAAAGCAAAATTGATCAGAAAGTACAGCGTTCCATATACCCTCTGCCCCCACAAAAACAAAGCACAGCCTCTCTCACTATGAACATCCTGCAAAAGAATTGTAACATTTCTTACTATTGATGGACCTACTATCATCATTAGAGCAGTAATGATACTATATTGATATATCATTATCTCCCCAAATCCATAGTTTACATTAGGGTACATTCGTCGTACATCCTATGGGTTTTTACGAATGTATACTGACATGCATCCTCCATTGTGGCATCAGTCAAAATACTTTCATTGCACCCCCATCCCCAATCCTCTGTGCTTCACCTATTCATCCCTTCCTCCCTTGAAACACCTGGTAATCACTGATCTGTTTACTCTCTGCATTGTTTTGCCTTTTCCCGAATATGTCATATATTTGAAATCATACAGTGTGAAACATTTTCTGACTGGCTTCTTTCACTTAGTAATATACATCTGATTCATCCATGTCTTTTCATGGCTTAATAACTCATTTCTTTTAGTCCTGAATAATATTGATTGTCTGGATACACTACAGTTTATCCATTCACCTGCTGAAGGACAACTTGCTTGCTTCCAAGTTTTGACAATTATGAACAAAGCTGCTATAGACATCTGTGTGTAGGTTTTTCTGTAGACACAAGTTTTCAACTCATTTGGGTAAATACCAAGGAGTACAATTGCTGGATTGAATAGTAAGAGAATGTTTAGTTTTGTAAGAAACTGTTTTCCAAGGGGACTGTACCATTTTGCATTTCTACCAACAATGAATGAGAGTTCCTATTGCTCCACATCCTCACCAGCATTTGGTGGTGTCCGTGTTCTGGATTTTTTGCCGCTCTATTGGATGTGTAGTGGTATCTCATTGTTTTAATTTGCGTTTTCTGTATGACATGCAGTGTGAAACATCTTTTCATATGCTTATTTGCTATCTGTATATCTTCTTTGACGAGTTGTCTTTTAAGGTCTTTGGCCCATCTTTAAATCAAGTTGTTTGTTTTCTCATTCTTGAGTTTTAGGAGTTCTTCATCAGATGTATCTCTTGGAAATATTTTCTCCCAGTTTGTGGCTTATCTTCTTAATCTCTTGACAGTGTCTTTCAAAGAGCAGAAGTTTTCAATTTTAATGAAGTTCAGTTTATCTATTATTTCTTTCATGCATCCCACCTTTGGTGCTGTATCTAAAAAGTCATTGCCATACCCAACATCATCTAGGTTTTATCCTATGTTATTTTATCTTCTAGGAGTTTTATAGTTTTGTGTTTACATTTAGTTCTGTGTTCCACTTTGAGTTAATTTTTGTAAATTGTGTAAGGTCTGGGTCTAGAGTCACATTCTTTTTTTGTGGTACGCGGGCCTCTCACTGTTGTGGCCTCTCCCGTTGCAGAGCACAGGCTCCGGACGCGCAGGCTCAGCGGCCATGGCTCACGGGCCCAGTTGCTCCGTGGCATGTGGGATCTTCCCGGACCGCCCCCTGCATCGGCAGGCAGACTCTCAACCACTGCGCCACCAGGGAATCCCCAGAGTCACATTTTTTGCCTGTCAATTTTCAGTTGTTCCAGTACTATTTGTTAAAAGGGTCCATTGTATTGCCTTTGCTCCTCTGTCAAATATCAGTTCCCATACTTATGTTGGTCTATTTCTGGGCTCTCTATTCTGTTCCATTGATCTATTTGTCTATTCTTTTGCCAGTACCACATTGTCTTGATAACTATAGCTTTATAAAGTCTTGAAATCATGTAGGATCAGTCTTCCTTTTCCTTTTTAACTTTAATATTACATTGGCTATCCTGGCATTTTTGCCTCTCCATATAAATTATATAAACTTTAGAATAAGTGTGTTGATATCCACAAAATAACTTGATAACATTTTGATTGGTATTGTGTTGAATCTATGGATCAATTTAGGTAGAACTGACATCTTGACTATATTGAATCTTACTATCTGTGAACACAGAGTAGCTCTCAATTTATTTAGGTATTCTTTGATTTCTTTTATCAGAGTCTTGTAGTTTTCTTCATATAAATCTTGAAAATGTTTTGTTAGATTTATACAAAAACATTTCATTCTTCGGGGGTGCTAATGTAAATGGTTTGTTGTTTTTCATTTCCAATTCCATATGTTCATTGCTGGTATATAGGAAAGTGATCAACTTTTATATATTACCCTTGTATCCTAAAACCTTGCTATAATCACTTATTAGTTCCAGGAGTTTTTGTGTCTAATCTTTCAAATTTCTACATACACAATCCTGTCATCTTCAAACAATGGCAGTTTTATTTCTTCCTTCCCAAGCACTATACCTTTTATTTCCTTTTCTTGCCTTACTGCATTAGCTAGGAGTTTCAGAAACAATGTTGAAAAGGAGTGGTGAAAGGGGACATTCTTGCTTTATTCCTGAACTTAGCAAGGGAGCTTTGAGTTTCTCACCATTAAGTGTGACATTAGGTGTAAGTTTTTCATAGATATTCTTTATCCAGTTGAGGAAGTTCCCCTCTATTCCTAGTTTACTGAGAGTTTTTATTATGAATGAGTGTTGGAATTTGTTAGATGCTTTTTCTACATTTATTGATATGATTATATGATTTTTCTTATTTAGCCTGTTGATGTGGTAGAGTAGATTAACTGATTGATTTTTGAATGTTGAACTGCCTTGCATATCTGGGATACATCCCACTTGTTCATGGTGTATAATTCTTTTACACATTGTTGGATTCGATTTGCTATATTCATGATAGATACTGGTTTGTAGTTTTTCTTGTAATATGTTTCTCTGGTTTGGGAATTAGGGTAATACTGGCCTCATAAAATGAGTTAAGAAGTATTCCCTCTGCTTCTATATTCTGAAAAGGTTCTAGAAAATTGATATAACTTCTTCCTTAAATGTTTGGTAGAATTCACCAGTGAAACCATCTGGGCCTGACAATAATTATTTTAAAAGATTATTAATTTAATTTCTTTAATAGATATATGCCTGTTTAAATCATCTGTTTCTTCTTGTGTTTTGACAGATTATCTTTCAAGAAACTGGTCCATTTCATCTAAGTTATCAAATTTGTGGGGATAGATTGGTTTATAGTATTCTTTTATTATCCTTTTAATTTCCATGGAATCTGTAGTGATGCCCCCTCTTTCATTTCCGATACTCGTAATCTGTGTCCTCTCTTGTTTTTTTTTCTTAGCCTGGCTAGAGTCTTACTGATTTTATTCATCTGTCCAAAGAACCAAATTTTGGTTTCATGGATTTTCTGTTTTCAATTTCAATAATTTCTGTTCTCATGTTTATTATTTCTTTTCTTCTGCTTACTTTGGATTTGCTCTTCTTTTTCTACTTTCCTAAGATTGGAGTTTAGATTATTGATTTTAGATTTTTATTCTTTTCTAACATATGCATACAATTCTACAAATTCCCTTTTAAGCATTGCTGTCACTGCATACCACAAATTTTGGTAAGTTGTATTTTCATTTTCATTTAGTTCAAATATTTTTTCATTCCTCTTAAGATTTATTACTTGACCCATGTGTTATTTATAAGTGTGCTCTTTAATCTACAAGTATTTTGGAATTTTTCCAGCTAAATTTCTGTTATTTATTTCTAGAGTAATTCTAATATTGTCTAAAAGCATACATTAGTTTAATTCTTTTGTGGTCTGAAAGACTATATTTTATGGTTTCTATTCTTTTAAATTTGTTAAGGTGTTTTTTGGCCTAGAATGTGGTCTATCTATGTTCAGGATCATATTTTGAAAAGTGCTACTAGATAGTTTTCTTCATAACAATTTATGTACTGTAATAGCATAACAACTCTGAAACAACACCTTCATTTCCCAATGAGATAATATTTTTTTCACATTTATTATTTCTCTTTCCACCACTGTGTGATAAAGTGTACCTATTGCTGAGATATCCCCCCAAGATACAAATAGATATTTTAATATTAAATTTTCTTTTGCACCTCCACCTGCATTAAATTTCCAACAGAACTATGAATGGCATTGGAAAATCATATATGCACCTGAGGCACATCTTATGTACTACCCTTTATTAGGGAGTTAATCTCAGAGAGCGTGAGTGGGGGGGCGGGTTAAGTAGAATGAGGAAGGGGAGAGGGAAAAGCCAATCTAAGGATACATCATCAAGTTGATTGCTCCTTTGTTTCAAGTAGGAGAGTTGGTGCAATCAGATTAATCTGGGTAAAACTGGTGGTAGTACAGCTATCTGCCAGGGTAGGGGCTGTGGGAGCTGGATCCCTTGAGCTCAGGGGTTTGGGAGTACAGTGTGTTACACCAATTGGAAATCCACATCAACTTCAGCATCAGTGTGATAAAGCTCCAGGATGAGAGCATTATCAAGTTGGCATTGTCTAGCATGACAGCTGAGTCCTGGATTAGATATTCAACCTTTATAGCAAATATTTACTACCTTTTACTCCATTTATTATTTTCCATTTTATATAACCAGGGCACAGCTATTATAAATTTTAAATGTTTTTTCTTTACTTCTTATAGGAAAACTTTAAAAATACAAAACATACAACAGAATAATAAGCTCTTATGTAACTATCACCAAGTTTCAACATCGACCAACACATGACCAATATTGTTTACAGAATTATTATATTCTTTTCTTATGTGTGAAGAGTTAGAATTAGAATGTGACCAGAGGCATAATGATCTTGATCAAGTTGGGGTAGGACTGGAGGTCTAGCAAACCCATCAATTTAGGTGAATTCCAGGGTTTGGGATATCACCAACATACTTACTATAATAGCTACTATATACTTGTTGCTTTATTTTGTTTATTTAATCAGTCATCACATTCAACCTGAGCAGAAGAATCTGTCTCTAAAAGTTGCCTTTGAAGATATGCCTCAGTTTAACTTTTTAGTATATTCACTGAGTTAAGTATATAAAGGTGACTAGATAGCTTTTGAAAAGAATCCAGTTTATAAATCTAACTTACTTGTGACTCACAAGTAAATAACACTCAGTGTCTTGATGAATTAGTGTTATGCAACCCTAGCACTATTTTATTGAAGAGAATAAAAACCTAATTCTAGATCAGGCAATTTATTGTCCAGGATGCTCTGAATTTAATATCTGTGTTTCAGACCTGACCTGTGCAGGCTAGTTGCTGAATAATTAAGAAGAATGATATTCACCAATCCAGACTCCAGGATGACTGCTTTCAGTAACCATCTGCTAATGAAACCCCTGAGAATTCCCACAGAGCTGAGAAAACAAATGTTATACAATTATGCCAGGCATTTCTCACTTCCTTTATAGTAATACACCATCCAATTAACAACCTGGTGGGCCTAGGGTTTCATAAAATTTTGAATAGAACCTTTAGGCTTTCTCAAATCATATGCTGGAATTAAATATAAAAGGAAACAAGATCATTAGATGAAAACCTTATCTATAAATATTTCATTTCTTATCTTGGAATTGGACACTGAGTTTTAGTTCATGGCACTGGATCACAGAGTCATGAAGGACCTTGAAAGGTCATCTAGTCCAGACCTCTGCCTCTGAGAAGGACTGTGTCCAGGACATGCTGGCAAATAGCTGGGTCCCATTTTCCTAAAACCAATAGGAAGGAACAGGTGTACCCTTTTTTTTGGTCAAAAGACACAGAATATTATAGCATCCAAAAGTCTCACTATTCACAGCAGACTTCAAATCTCAGAGAAAGTCTTTGATCCTCCCTCTTTCCCACTGGAGGTCTCCAATACTTCTTCCTTAGGGTCTCCTATCATGTGCTTCGGGAAGAAAGAAACTTCAAGATAAAAGTTCAGCCAAAAACAGCACATGGTGTACTCTAGGGCATTGCTAGGTAGTACAACTTGACAGATAACATATTCCTAGCATTTTTTTCTCTTGAGACCCTTTTATATTATATGGCATCTCACCAGAGAGTACAGATAATTAACTATTTACGACTTTAAAAAGGGTCTATTTCCTTGATTAAAACATATTTTGCCTCATAGATAGACTCTCAGAGTACATAAGGGCAGTATTCCCCACCAGGTCACTACCACATGCATTGTCAATTTTGCAATGAAGAGATTGATACAAAAAGAAATGTCCTCTCCTATTAATATCTCTGCATTTCCTAGGACATGGGCTTGTACACAGTACACTCTCAGCTAATGTTCAGGTAAATAAAGGATGGAGGAAGAAATGAATGTACAAAAGATGAACAAACCAATCTCTAATAACTTGCAAGTTTGAGAACTGAACTGACTGCTTGATAATTCGTTTTTCCGTTTTGTTGCTGCTTTATCCTCCATCTGATTTTTTAATCCTACTGTAGGTGATTTGTCATTTTATCTTCTGAATTTTTCTAAAAGTATCTCATACAACTCTTTGCTAATCTTATGTCTGCACAACTGCAAAAATATGAGTCTGGGTGAGTCTCTGTTCTGTTCTCCCTGACTGGCAAAGCCTTTTTTCCTTACTTTCTGGCCTTGTAATCTGGGAAATATTAACAAGGAGGACATTTCTTTCAGTATCAGTCTCTTCATTGTGAAATTGAGGATGAATTTGGTGAATTGATGGAAAGTGCTTGAAATACTCTCAGAGAAATTTATTTGGAAGTCATTCAGCACTTTCCTCATCATTGAAAAGCAATCAGGAAAAGTACAAGCTAAGGAATTAATGAGCTAGAAGTGAATATAATCAGTGATCTTATTAAACAATGTGTAGAAGAAAGAAATGCAAAAATCAGCATATAATGCACAAGAATTTTAGATCTATTATATTCAACCCTGGGAAAAGGAGGAAATTTCTAAAGTTATTAGGATTTGTCTGAGTATTACAGTATTTCAACTCAAAGTACTATATAAGCATGGCAAAAACCAATAAAAGACAGTTTTTAATAAAGTTATATCTTCCTGAACAAACTCAGCATCATTTTGGAATTAAATTCTGTCAGCTCACACAGTATCATGTTATTTTTCAACTTCTACAGAACAATTTCAGAGTTGAATAAAGGTGTTAATTATCTTTGTTGGAACATCATGTCCTAACTTGTTAATATTCCTAAAAGGCTATCCCTGAAACAAAGTATTGGTTCTCTGTAGGAATGCTTCCTGCTAAAGACATAAGAGTGGCTATAGCAGAAAACCTGTTTAGTACACGTCTTCCTTGTTTTATAAAATAGATGCCTTCATAGAACAAAACTGTAAATCAAATTTTATAAATCAAGTATGTTTAGGTAATAGAGGAGCTCCACTCTGTTTATCTAGATAGATGTCTGTCTGTCTATCAGTTTATCTATCTATCTACCTACCTACGTAGGACTCTTACCATGAATAACTCAAGAAAATATAAGCATTTGCTGTTAAATATATATTTTGAATTTCCTTAAGCAATGAAATCTACGATGTTTCTGCAAGTATTCTGAAAAGAATTATCTATCCCTTCTGTATAACAGCAGAAGGTAGAGGCCTTTGGCAGCAAGTGTCAGCAAGCTGCTGATATAAACTAAGAAAGCCTAACTTACGGATAGATTTCCTCTCCAAAAATTTCTGGAAGGCAACAGAAAAAAATGACAGGTTGCCTGGAGCCATCTTATTGAAGCAGTTACTACAAATCAACTAATTCAACCCCAAAGTGAAAAATAAATGGAATGTGATAGGATTTTGTTATAGCACAAAATCTGTATTTGTTGCTAGAAAATAAAAGAGTGTGAACGTGTTAATTTCATTTCTTAAAATGAGGGGAAATCAATATAGCATTTAAGAAATACATTCTGGAGGTGAAAATGCATAGAATATGCTTGGCTCACCACTTAATATTATTTTTCCTTAGACAACCATTCTGTTCCTTGTTTATGTCCAATTCACGGCAATCTGTGGAGCTGGGTACCGTCCAAAGAAAACTCCTTAGAGGAGAGATCAGGGTCATACTTAGCAGATGGATGCTTTATTTTCCCCTCAGCATTCAGGAATGTAGCTCACATCTGATCGTGTTGTGAGGCTGTCATCAAAGGGACCTGAAACTGACCTCTTCTATTTGAAGAGATTGAGGACATGAGAGCAGGGAGCAGATGATTTCCCTTATGCTGTCACCTCTGTGAACTGGTTCCCTAATGATGGGTGTATTTAAAACAATTCTGCAAATGATACCCAAGGGCTTGACCTCTGAGCAGATTTAGGCAGCTGCTAGGAGCAGGCAAGTTTTGAGAACGCACAATTTTCTTTTTCACTGGGAAGCCCTTTTTCCACTCCGAATGATTTCTTTTCCAACATTCAGATCTTTGCCTCTGTCTCAATAGCATTCTCCTGATATCTTAGTGATTTCTCAGGACTTAGCCATACCCATATGCCCAGCTTTTCTTCTTTCAAGTGTGTACTGCCTTTAAAAATTTATCTTGAGAAATTGAAAATACAGAGAACAATGCCAAAAAACAAAACATCTTATATTCTCTTCTATGCTAACTTAGCAACTGTTAACATTTTGTCATATTTGCTCTCAGTCTTTTTTGTTTATTTCTCTAAGAAATATATCAAATAAGAGAATTAATGTGGCAAGATAAAATTTTTGTTTTATTATTTGCTTTTCCTTTGGCACTGTCACAACCATCATAAACAGATCCTATTAATATGAATAAATACTTGTGTGCACAGAGATTTTCCATTCAAGTTCCCTTTCCAAACATATTTAACAAGAGGAGATAACATCTCTCCAGCACAGTTCACCTGACAGTCTTACAATGTGTTCGTAATCTCTGATCCCAGACAGATGCCCTAAAAGTTCATCACTGGAAAATGACACTTCAGTTAACATTTCTTTCTCAGGATTAAAATGGGAAATGACAAACGTGCTTGGCCATTTAGCCTAAAACTGAGAAAAATCTTAAAAAAATTATGATCTTGTGAAAGAAAAAATCAAAACCAGTCATTTTCTAGATCTTAAAGTACATAAATATTGTGCATTTCTTATATTTTCTTTTGTCACCTACAACATCCAAAAAGTCATGGCAAGACTTGGGGAATAGAACTTTAAGTATTCAGGCCAACTTTATGGCCAGAGACATATTTTGAAATTTTGGTAATGCATAAAACTTTGGTTATATGGGCCCCAACTCATCCTAATGTCTGACTTTTCCAGACCATTTGGGGTAAGAATTAAATGTCAACGCTTCATAAAGGCTGAATGCAGAGAACATGAAATGTATTTGATTTCCTTCAAGACCATAAGAATAAATACCAAAATCTGTAGCTGAAGACCGTAGTGTATCTCATTTAATATTATGTGGAATTTTATTTCAGCTGAAGAAATAACTTGTACTTTTTTATTAGAAAAATATTGTGAAAAATTTCAAGTGCTTTAAAATGTGCTTTGGCTACTTTACAAGTTAGGTATGAAAACTTTACTGAGCTCCTCATAGAAAGTACAGAGATTCAGTGTATGGGGTATAGGAGGAAGATTCTAATGAGGCAGGGTGGAGTGGGTGCCAGGATTAAATTACACATGAATTATATAAAGGAATAGTGTATCTCTGAAGGATGAGAATCTGAATTCTCGCTCATGGAAATCACTGAGTGTTCACCCTCACCTCCGCTGGGTCTTTTCACAAAGCTTACCTTCACAGAGGTCCTGTATGTTAATTCCAATTTAGAATTGTGATTTCTGTCCCTCCCCAGTATGACCTATTTCCCTTCCTTCTTTGCTTTATAATTATTCATATTATTTATCAGCATCTGCCAGATTATATATTTTACTTATTTGTTTATTTTATGTCCCATCTTACTAGAATATAAGCTACCTGAAGACAAAGAGTTTTGTCTATTATGCTCACCACTATGTAGCCTGTATCTAGGAAAATACCTGACACATAGTAGGTTCTCAATAAATATTTGTTGAATGAATGTCTGAAAGAATATATAAAAATGGACAAATTCAGCTATTTATTTTATGAAGATACTAATTTTGTTATACATGATTTCTTTTGCTTAAAGACACTAAAATACAACTCATTTTATGAGGCTAGCACAACCTTGACAATAAACCTGACATGATCAGTATTAAAAAGGAAAATGGAAAAAATATAGGTTACGTATTCCATGAAAAGGGTGCAAAATGTCAAATGAAATATTAACGCACCAACCTCAGTAATGAGTTTTTTAAAAAAATTTCCGCCATTATCAAGGTGAATTTATCCAAAGAAGGCTGGATGCTTAGTAGATGAAGATAGAAAAATCATATGTCCAGCTGGATAGTTTCAGAAGTTTGATACAAATCAACATGCATTCATGATTAAAAACACATAGCAGTGTGGGAAGAGAAATAAATTCTTTTAACCAGATAAAGAGTGTCTACAAAACATACAGCAAACATCATATTTAACAGTGAAATGTGGAAGCATCATATTTGAGATCAGAAACAAGGAAATCTGATAACATAAATTCCTCCCAACATTGACTAGGGTTCCTATCAACTACAGTAAGAGGGGAAAAGAAAAGAAAATTTAAAAACCAAGATTAAAAATAAATTACTATTCATAGATTTTGTTCATAGAAAGTGCCCAAGGGAATCTATAGGAATGTTAGAATTAATAAGAGAGTTCAGCAGGGTAACTGGATAAAAAATACCAAACATATTGTATTCTCTATAACAACAGTAGAAAGTTAGAAAATGAAATCTTAAAATATACCAACTATAGTATTATAAAAATATGAAGTATCTTGGAAAAATCATGTTCACAGTTTCAGACACTCAACATGAAGTTAATTTTTCATAAATTCATCTGTAGATTCAATGCAATTCCAAACATGTCCCTATATTTCTTTCACTATTTATTTATTTATTTGAAGTATAGTTTACTTGCAATAATATGTTAGTTTCAGGTTACTGCATAGTGTTCAATATTTTTATACATTATGAAATGATCACCACAAGTCTAGTCACCATCTGTCACCTACAAAGTTTTTACAATATTATTGACTATATTCCCTATGATATATGTTATCTCCCTATGACTTTTTTTTTTGAGCAGATAAAAAATTATTTTGAAATTGACATCTAGGAAAATTTATTCATTTTGGTGTGCAGTTACATGAGTTTTGGCAAATGCCTAGAGTCAAGTGAAGACCATCATAATGAAGATTCAGAACAGTTCTTATTTATTTTATAACTCGAAATTTCTACCTCTTAATCCTCTTCACCTTTCTCACCCATCCCCTCACTCTCCTCGAGTGAACCACCAGTTTGTTCTCTATCCATCATTCTGCTTCTGTTTTATTGTGTGTGTTCATTTGTTTTGTATTTTAGGTTTCACATATAAGTGAAATTGTATGGTATTTGTCTTTCTCTGTCTGACTTATTTCACTTAGCCTAATACCCTCTAGGTCCATCCATGTTGTCTCAAATGGTACGATTTCATTCTCTTTTCTGACTAATATTCCACTGTGTGTGTGTGTATATATATATATATATATATATATATATACACATCACATTTATATAGATTCATCTATCGATGGATACTTAGGCTACTTCATTATCCTGGTTATTGTAGACAATGCTACAATGAACATTGGGGTGCATACATATTTTTGAATTAGTGTTTTTGTTTTCTTCTGATAAATACACAGAAGTGGAATTATTGGATCATAAGGTAGTTCTATTTTTATTTTTTTTAAGAAACTTCCATGCTGTTTTCCACAGTGGCTTTATCAACTTGTATTCCCACCAATAGGGCATGAGGGTGCCCCTTTCTCCACATGCTTGCCAACACTTGTTATTTCTTGTCTTTTTCATATTGCCAGGTGTGAGGTGGCATCTTATTGTGGTTTTGATTTGTATTTCCCTGATGATTAGTGATTTTGGGCATCTTTTCATGTGCCCGTAGGCCATCCGTATGACTTCTTTTGAAAAGTGTTTATTCAAGTTTTCTGCCCATTCTTTAATCAGATTGTTTTTTGATATTGAGTTGTAGGAGTTCCTTGTATATTTTGGTTATTAACTCCTTCTCAGTCATATAATTTGCAAATATCTTCTCCCATTTAGCAGATGGCCTTTTTGTTTTGTTGATGATTTCCTTTGCTGTGCAGAAGTGTTTAAGTTTGATGTAGTCCCGTTTGTTTATTTTTGCTTTTGCTTCCCTTGCCTAAGGTAGTAGGTCCAAAAAGAAAATATTGCTAAGACCAATGTCCAAGAAAGTACTGCCTATGTTTTCTTCTAGGAGTTTTGCGGTTTCAGGTCTTACATCTAAGTCTTTAATCCATTTTGAGTTTATTTTTGTATATGGTGTAAGAAAGTGGTCTAGTTTCATTCTTTTCCATGTAGCTGTCCACTTTTTCCAACACCATTTATTGAAGAGACTGTCTTTTCACCATTGTTTATTATTGCCTCCTTTGTCAGAGATTAATTGAACATACAAGCATGGGTTTATTATTCCTACATTTTTTGTTGGACTGACAAAGGACTATTATTTAGAATGTGTATATAGGCATATGTGTATTTAGTTTATATTTATGTTTGTGTTTGCTGTTACTGAATATTTGTGTCTCTCCCAAATTCATGTATTGAATCCTAGTCCGCAATGAGATGGTATTTGGAGGTGGGGCCTTTAGAAGGTGATTAGGTCCTGAGGGTGGAGCCCTCATGAATGAGATTAGTACCCTTATAAAAGAGTCTCCAGCCATTTCCTTGCACCTTCCACCATATGAAGACACAGGGAGAAGATGGTTTATGAACCAGGAAGCAAGTGTCCACCAGACACCACTACTGCCATCACCTTGATCTTGAACTCTTTTAGTCTCTAGAATTTTGAGAAATAAATTTCTCTATGGTATTTTATTACAGCAGTCCAAATGGGATAAGCCAATGTTTAAATTTAGTTTTATATTTATATTTATTTTCAAAAAATAATAAGATAAAGTTAAGCAACCTAAGAGGAAAAAGGCAGAAGATAGAACAGAACGTTATAAAAGAGAATATACAGTTGGCCGATACATATATTAAAAAATTTATTTAACAGCAATTACAGAAATAAAAATTAAAATACAATGAGAAATACAAAGTTCATATTGGCAAAAAATAAAATTTTTGACAATACTGAGTGTTGGTGTGCACGCTGAATGAAGGAAACTCTTACACTCTGCATCGGGAGAGTAAATTAGTACAAATACTTTTAAAATCAATTTGACATTGTCTAGCAATATTGTTCCAGAAATTCAATTCCATGATGTTTTCTGTAGGATGTATGTTGCAAAAATGGTCACAGGAAAAAATTCTGAAAACAACCCAAATGTTCACCAAATACGTGTTTTACAGATATAATATATTCCTACCATGTAATATTATACACTAGTGAAAATAAAAAGCCACAGTTACTCACATTAACATACATGAATTTCACAAACATGATATGAAGTAAAAACAGTAAATCACAGAAGAATGTGTATTATATTAATGAATATTTATTGAATAAATGGGTAGAGAAAGAAGAAACATTTACTGTTTAGGGATTTATACACAGATGGTAAAATTAAAGTATAATGAAAACAAAGGTATAATTGTCACAAAATTCAGAATAGAGGTCTTTCTGAGGGAGTGAGATTAAAAGCTAGGTATAGGGAGGTGATTAGGTTAGGTGACTGAGGAGGGATCAAGAACAGGGCTTTCAAGGTACTACTGCATCTTAATATTGGAATGTTTAAATGAATGTTCCTTTGTGTTTCATACAGTCCTCTGTATAGATGACACATACAGTCAAAAGTTATAGAAGGAAAACAATGTCAGATCTAAATTAAGAGATTTGTCTAAGGTCTTAAGGACAGAAAGTGCTAGAACCTTGATTGGACCACTTCTGTCTGAATCTATAGCAAGGCCTCAGCTGCTAAACCTCCACCCTAGCCTCAGAAAATAGTAAAGTGCTTTACATCTTGCCTACCCTGTCTCAGCTCCTCAGCTGGCACCCTTGGCCGTTCCTGCGTTTGTCTAAGAGTGACATTAGACTTTATGTTAAAATGGGAATAAGGAGGACAACTTGAGCTTGTTATGCTCCCTTTCTTATTTCTTCAAATCTATTCAACATACTTACTTGAATATCTGTATTTCTGATAATTCTAACATCTGCGGAATTTGAGATCTGATCTTGTGATTTCTGTTTGTGATTATTCTTATTCATCGTTTTCTCATGAATTATCTTTTGGAAGGGAGGTGAAATTTGCTCTTTGGTACTAACATTTTTGATAATAACACATTTTTGTGGCCTGAATTGAAAGCCCATTTTTCTGAAAAGATTTCTTCTTTCAGATTCCTAAAAATATGCTTAAGTGTAGAGAAACAATGATCTTTCCCTATGACACCAAGTTTAATAATAAATAACTATCTCAATTCTACTTAATAAATATTACATTTAAATATACATTGATTTAACAAATAGAAAATGGCTTGTTATACACCAGTAAATAAATAAATGTAACTGAAAGCTTTAGGTCACTTTTATTTTTTTTTTGAATTTTATTTTATTATTTTTTTAATACAACAGGTTCTTATTAGTTATCTGTTTTATACATATTAGTGTATATATGTCAATTCCAATCTCCCAATTCATCCCATACCCATCCCTCCCGCTTACCCCGCTTGGTGTCCATATGTTTGTCCTCTATATCTGTGTCTCTATTTCTGCCTTGCAAACCAGTTCATCTGTACCATTTTTCTAGATTCCACATATATGCATTAATGCGTTCTGGCGTACTTCACTCTGTATGACAGTCTCTACAAATGACCCAATTTTGTTCCTTTTTATGGCTGAGTAATATTCCATTGTATATAAGTACCACATCTTCTTTATCCATTCATCTGTCACTGTGCATTTAGGTTGCTTCCATGACCTGGCTATTGTAAATAGTGCTGCAGTGAACATTGAGGTACATGTGTCTTTTTGAATTATGGTTTTCTCAGGGTATATGCCGAGTAGTGTGATTGCTGGGTCATATGGTAATTCTATTTTTAGTTTTTTTAAGGAACCTCCATACTGTTCTCCATAGTGGCTGTATCAGTTTAGCTCACTTTTAAAAAGCCCATTCACTAAAAAATGTTTAGAGCATTCTGTATAAATGGTGTTAATAAAATATATGCAGGCTTATTCTACCCTCATTCCCTGAGAAGCCATTATTCAATTTTATTGCAATATGTCATAACAAAATCAGAAACTGAAATTTAAGCATTTCTATGCATTTGTGAAATATTCTGATGCTACCTAACATTTTTTACAGTCTTGTAAATATTACTCTTTGAAATAATTGTGATAAGATTGATTTAATTAAAGACTGCCCTAACATTTCATTTAGAAATCTTTTGTATGTTATATATATATATATATATATATATATATATATATATATATATAATGTTTGTGTATATATCCAAATGATATATAGGTAGATTTTATTTATTGTGAAAAACGTAATTCTGAACTTAATTCAATTAGATGTACATATTTCAGAGAATATAAGACCCTTAAAAGCATAGAACAGTATTACTGCAATAGAACCTATGTGTAAAGTCACCTGGCCTAGAACATGAACCCTGTATTATTATCTTAGGTCTGATTTCTTTTTAATTTTTCTGGGTTAAAAGACTATCGCAGAGGAGAATTATAAAATCAGAGAATGTTAAACTTAGATGGAACCTCAAAATAATCTAATTCAACTCCTTAGCTTTAAAATTTAAAAAAAACAGATGAAGCAAAATTATCTTTCTTAGGCCACTAAGTAGCCAGTAACAGAGCATCATAAAGCCTGGGTCTTTCTAATTAGTCACCAAAGCTTTTTCCATTACAAGATTCAGATTTGGCATTTATTGAACCTTCTACTCTCAAAGCACTGTGCTTTGAAATATAATCCCCATTTGTCTTTTTTTGCCTTAAGAGAACGCTGTGACTAGTAATCTAATGTATTATTGAAGTGTATGTGTATGTGTATGCACTTGAGGTAGAAGAGAGGCACTGAGTGGAAGAACCAAATAGCCTTGCATTTCTCAACCTCAGTAGTATTCAATAGCGTTAGCCAATTAGTCCTTCTTACATACTTTCTTCTCATTCGCATGAGATGACATTCTCCTGGTTTTCTTCCCATCTCCTTGGTCACTCCATCTCAAGTTCATTTGTTGAGTCCCTTCCTTTATTTGATCTCTAAATGTTGGTGTGATCTAGGGCTGAATAATAGATTTTCTCTTGGTTGTCCTCTATCCAATCTTCTTAGACAGTTCTATCCAGTTCCATGACTTCAAATACAATCTAATACTAAGAATGCTCAAGTTAATTTCTCCAGCCTTGACCTTTTCCCTAAATTTATGACTATAAGGTACAATCACATACTAGATATGTGTTTGGATGTAACAGGCATTCAGAAATAATGCATCTAAGTTATAATTATTGATTTTCTCCACAAATCTTTTCTCTGAGATTTCCCCATCTTATAAATGATCAGGAGCATTCACCTACCTATTCAAGCAAAGTCTAGGAGCCAGCCTTGATTTCTGTTTCCTTCTTCCACCACATTTAGTCCAACAGAAACTCCTGTAGATCTTCTGTCCAAAACTTACTGAAGAAGCTCCAAAGCCTGGAAGAGTACCTAGCACACAGTAGGTGCTTGACAAATATTTGTTAAATTTGTTTAACTTGAATATTTTCTGGTTTTACATTTATATTATGAAATTTAAAAACTTAATTTTATGAAAGCCAACTCTTTCCCTGGGAAACAATATCCAAATTACAGAATTTTATATCTTTAAAATTTATGCAAGAGGAAATAAAGAAATAAATTGATGCCTTTTTAAACTAAGGATATTTTTTAAACTAAGGAAAAGGTCAATTTAGAGTGTAATTATAGCGGAAGACTAACATTTTGACAGCATTGTAAGAGGTCAGGCAAATTTGTGTCATTGTTTATAATGAAATATATGACAAAACTGTTAAGTCAAATTTTCATTTGAAGTATTCCAGATAGATACAACCAATATATTCTACAGAGTAACAGAAATGTTCCCTAGATTGGAAGTGAATAAAATTTAAGGTACATTTTAATTTAACTTTTATATCGACAATAAATAACAAGAGGTAAAACGTTATCCAAGATAATTGATAACTTGCTTTAAAAAGACAGACAAAAATAAATGTAGAGATGAATACCATTATTGCCTCATATTGCTTTCATTTTTATGCCTTTTTTCTAAAATAATTTTTACTATAGACTTTATATCATATATGCCTTACAAAGAGTTTTCTATTCCTACTCTCTTTTATAAGACAACTGTATTCTAGTTATTGGAAGATGCCCCTCTAGGACTTAATATGTCTCACGATTTTTCTCCTTTGCCATTTATATTTTCAGAAAGTTAAAGAATAAGCTACCTACTTTATTTCTAGTTATTCTCTTAGTTTTCATGCATCTTATCTTTAATGGTAAAATTGTTGTTTGCATTAAATGGTATGTTAAAAATGTAAAGCTTCAAAATTTGGAGGGAGTTTTCATTCCTAAAAATGAAAAAAGAAGTTACTTTAAGGATGAAAACTTAGAGTACAATAAAATGTATACTGTTCTGTTTTTTTTTTGCGGTACGTGGGCCTCTCACTGTTGTGGCCTCTCCCGTTGCGGAGCACAGGCTCCGGACGTGCAGGCTCAGCGGCCATGGCTCACGGGCCTAGCTGCTCCGCGGCATGTGGGATCCTCCCAGACCAGGGCACAAACCCGCGTCCCCTGCATCAGCAGGCGGACTCTCAACCACTGCGCCACCAGAGAAGCCCTGTATGCTGTTTTTTGATCAAATTCCTCTTTGTACTAAATCAGTTAATCTCTCTGCTCTCTTTTACTCCCTCTTTTTCTTATTTTCTCTCTCTCTCTCTCTATCATCATGTGGTGTACATACACATCTAAGCTTGAAAATTATTTGGCCTCTAAAAGTCTGTTTTCTCACGTATAAAATGGATGACATGTAATGTACATAGTATAGTGTCATTTAGACGATTAAATGAGATAATCTATAGAAGGCACTTAAAAATTTTGCTCTGCCCACCATAGGTACATAATATACTTGGATTTGTTGCCAACCTCTGCTATTATTACTACTATTGTTCCTTTTACTACAACAACTACCACTTATAACACATTATTATTATGATTATATTTATTATATATTATATTTATTGTATATTTATTATTATTGTTATTATTTTGTAAGCTAGTATATGCAGGCATTGTGTTAAATTCATGCTTTAGCAAAAGACTAGATGACTAATAAATGTTCATAATATATTTAGTGAAAAAGTATTTGCAGTGTTCTGTAATTCCCCAAGCTATAAAAAAAAATGTCAAATTATACAAGTGCATAGAAGAAGACTAAGAATTGCACTGAAAATTTAGCTAAGATTACCTCTACATGGAAAGATAAGTATTAGTTTCTTTTTCTTCTTTGGACATTTCTGTATTTCCAAAATTTTCTATCCTTACCAAACTAGATTTAAGAATCAATCCCACACAACTAATATAATGCTATAGATCACCTATACTTCAATAAAAAAGATTCAGTCCCACACATATTTGATACTCATTTTATGTGAGACACTTTGTGTCACGCAGTGATGAAGACCCAGTCCCTGACTTCAAAAAGGCCTCTGTGAGCAGGAGAAGGTCTAGTTAATACAAGGTGGCTTTAATAATGACCTCCCTTGAATTCCCTCATCCTCGTATAGAGAAAATTGTACATTCACATTTCAGGTCTGTGTCTCCTTCTTTTAGAAAATAGTCTGCCCTGGGTTTGGAGCCATGCTTTCTTTCCTTGTGGTTCCATCACAAGCTCCGCTTAGTCGAGCCTCTTCATGAGACTCTTTCTCCCTGGCTCCCCCATAACATCATCAGTTGACTTTTACTCCCTTGTCTGGCAGTACTTCCTGGTAGCAAGCTGCTGCCTTTCCCTTGCTCAGTAGTTGACTCTCTGCAAATATTCCTCAATTGTCTCAGGACCCTGATTATAGTCTCTCCTTATTCTCCATTTCAGGCTATAAACCTTTCCTACCCAGCCTGTCAGCACTGTGGATAATCAAGCATCCTCTGTTGTGTGCATCCATAAAATCATTCCTTTGCTCTCTTCCTTACTCATCAAGACAGTTTCAAAGAAGAAGCTGTGGTGGGGCCTTGGGATCACAGTTTATCTCTGTTGCATGCAATGGAGTGGATGAAACATATTTTGATGCATAATATCCCAATTTCAGTTTATACACAGGAACCAAAGCTGCAAAAAACATAAATTTGATTCAGTCTACTGAAGGATCCTTATATATTAAAACCCAAATGTGATGTTTCACTTCTACAGTATTTATTTAAGAGAAGGTGTACGTGGATTATACTGGCTCATAAAACTAATCTATACGAAGCCGAAAGTGTATTGACTAGGTAATTACCATTTACAATAAAAGATGGAATAGCAAATGCTATCTTGGAAACACACACAAAAAAACCCCACTAATGTCATAAGTCAAGCAATATCCTTAAATTGATAAATTACCTACTCACAAGTAGAAACAAAAATATGTGCAGCTAAGCACTGAAATGTAGCTATAAAACATAGAGAGTTTTGCTTTGGATAATAAGACAACCAGCATTAAATTATTAGGAGAAATATTTTAAATATAAGTTACCACGTGAAGTGATCAAATACATTTCTGAAGACTTTTTAGGATTTATCACCAGCTTTGGGAATACTAGGAGGTCCTGCTACCAATTACTTATTTTCAGAAACTTTTCTCTTATTCCAAAGTTCATTCTAAACTTTTTGGTCTGAAAATCACCTATGTAAGTACAAATAGAGAAGATGATAAAAACAAAATTTGAGAAGCTTCGCATTTTGTCATCCATCGTGTTATATCATCTGTGCTAAGCAATGGCTATAGCCCTTCTTTTTTTATTTCTCCATACATAAGGAAAAAAATACCATTCTTTTGCCTTTACCTTTTTTCACAAGCCTCGGGTTATTCTAGGATTTCTATTTCTAGAAACTATTCTGAGACATCTGTGCCTCTCCTATATTCATCCTACATCATGTGCCTTTTTCTCCATCTACTTTTTCTGCTTACTCCTATTAAATGTGGGCCTGCTAGAGCTGTCTTATTGATGATTTTTAAGATGTCACATCCACCCTTTTCCCTTCATTGGCATTATTTGCTAACATCTAATCAGATTTATGTTTTAGAAATCTTTTGATCTTACGTTTTCAAATTCTAGGCTGTGGATACATGCTTACTTTTGATTTTGGAAAGCATTCTTCTTAAAGTTTAGTGGACACATTTAATTTGCCTTTTCCTCTACCAGCTACCATGTGCCCTGGAATAATATGGCCAACATTTTTTATCACTCTTTTTGGTTAATGTTTTTCATGGTGCTTTAATCTTCTACTAATATGGTCTAAGGAAGATAAGGTCATATCTGGGTTTTAAAAAGCAAAAATAGAGAACAAAACAAAAAGCAAGTAAGCAACTCCCACTCCTCCACCCCACCAAAAGAATTACATTTCTTTATAGAACATTGCTGTTGCCTCTCTACAGAAGTGTTGTATACTGAGCATATACTTTTCTTTTTCTTCCTTTCTACCTCCTTTCTATAGGTTTTTTTTGTTTTTTAAATTTCTTAACCATCTAGTTCTTTTTCAAATAAGAAAGAAAAGTAAAAGGAGGTATTTATCAGATGTAAGCTTATTCCCTTTACAGTTTAAGAAATTTAACATTTAAAAGAATAGACAAATTTAATAAAAAGTATTTATAATGGTTAATGAGCTTAGAATGATTGAGTTATAGATTCAATTCCCCTCTGTTACAAAGACAAATGGCAAGAATCACCTATTTACATTCTGATTGATCAACAATATATTTTCTTAAAAAGTATAATACAACTTAATGGAATTGAAAATTACTAAATAAGAGGTGTCATTAAACAATGGCATTGTTATGCTTTCCTTTAATTATCTATATGCCTAACTATAGTGAAGTCAATTTATATTCAATCCAACATTAATAAAAACAGGCTGCCTAACACCAACATAAGTATTCAATATTTTGTTACTCCAACTTTTATTCCTTTACATATGACTGACCTAAAGCTCAGTGACATCTAATTATAGATATGAAATTTAGTTGAATAGCACTTAGTTTTTTATGAAAGTTTTATATCCAACAATATCTTAGAAATACAAAGGAGGTAACATACCTCTGCTAGTGCTAAATTTTCTATCAGGGATGGGCTTAAAGCCTGGGAAATTAAGCTCCAAAGTAACTATTAACTGCACAGTCAGAGGCTGTCACATAGGCAGGGTGCTTTTGGAGAAAATAGGCCAAACTTTCAGTGGCAGAACAACATTGTGTTGACTCCTAGGGAAGTAAATTTCAGTTCTTGCCAATCAGCCCTATGCTCAGTATTATGTATGTATGTCTGTGTGAAGAGGGGGTTGAAGGGGTAAGATCCCCAAAAGGGATGAGGCTAATCCCTTCCCTTTGGATCTAGTATTGGCTTAATGGCTGTTCAGAACCATATGACCCATAATCAAAGATTTCACTGTGCAATTTAAAGCAAATAAAATAGAACTGCCATCTTTATTTTGCTTTCATAAATCAAGTTTTGAAAAAAGTAATGAAACAAAGACTATTATATAGTAGGAAACAAATCCTTCCCAAGTGGTACATAATGATTAATTTATATCATTTTTAAGATGAATAATAGAACAACCAATGCCCTATAGCCAGAGACCACCATGATCAACTATAGTCAAAGAAAGTTAATTTATTGCTTTGTTGACATGAGAGTGAAAGCACACCATGGAAAACTATGGAGTGCCTCAATAAGAATATATTAGAAAGGACTTATAAGACTTGGGCTTGGGTTAGGTGATTTTGAGGTGGGTTTAAGGAAGAGAGGATTTGCACTGCGTTGGATGCTGTCAGGAAATTGAGGTAATTCCATGGTTGGCTATCATAATAATTCTTATTTAGAAAGTGAGAAGTTGAAGCAAGGGTAAATCTGTAATTAGTAAAAGAGCAGCAGTTACTCATCAACCAGAATAGGGGGATAGTTGGTCATTTTTGTAGTTTGGACAATGGTCTTTTTAGTCTTGTTCTATTAGAGTCATTGGATGGCCTCATCTGATGATGTCCTGTGAAATTTTTATGATCAATAGAAGAACATTGTGCTAGTTCAGAGCCCTGGCTCGTCTCCTAGCGATACCAAGGCCTATCTGGTCATGCCAGGCCAGCTCCCAGCTGACAGGGGCTGCTTTCCCCTTTCTTTGAACATATTAGAGGACTTAAACATCTTTCAAATAAATAATAAAATAATGAAACTACAGTCTGTTTACCAATAAGCATGGTGTTACCATTTTGCAAAGCATGATGATGTACATTGGATCAGAAGAAGAAGGAAAAGGAGGAAGAGGAGGGGTGGGAGGCGACGGAGGAAGAGGGGAAGTACAAGAAAAAGGACAAGAATGGCGTTCTAAGGAACATAAGGGAGAGTTGGTAAGGAGACTTCTGAGATGACTCCCAATGATCCCTGATATTCACATTTTTTGCAGTCCCTTCCTTTTGTGGGTACTGGACCTCCTTCCTTGCTTCTAATAGATAAAACATAACAAAAGTGATATGATGTCACTGTCAATATTAGGCTATTTAAGGCTGATTTCTGTCTTGTTTGCTCTTTCTCTCTCTGTCTCTCTCTCTTGTTTTACTTGTGTGCTTGCTCTGATGAAGCAAGCTACCATTTGTAAGCTTCTATATGGAGAGTACCATATGGCAATCAACTGAGGGAGGCCTCCTGCTAACAGCAAGGAACTGAAGCCTTCAGTTCATCAACCCATGAGGAACTGAATGAACAAGCACATGAGTGAGCCTGGGAGCCCATGTCTCCTAGTCAAGCTGTAAGATAATTACAGCTCCTGGCTGACACCTTGATTCCAACTTGATATAGGTCCTTAAGATGTAGGAGCCAGCTACGCTGCACCTGGGTTCCTGATCCACAGAAACTGTGCAATAAGAAATGTTGGTTATTTTAAACCATTAAGATTTGGGATAATTTGTGACACAGCAACAGATAACTAATGCAGGACGTCAGGGTGGGATAAGGGGGAGATGAGCGAGGAATCTAAAACACAGATTTTAAGGAGGCACTTGCTCTCCAGGCTGTGCAAATTCCTCACGCATCCTGGTCCAGCCCTGCAGGAGATATAACATTTAAAAATGAGGCATGAAAGTGAGACTGCAGGAAAAAGGACAGGAACTTTGACTATGAATCTGTTAAACCACTAGATACTACACCTATTTTGTGATAGTTCAATTCCACTGATATTCAATGCCAAAATTACAATAAGTACTCTAGGAACTCAGCTAAGAGTGATAACTAGTCAGATAAAACAGGAAATATGAGATTTTGCACAACACTGTACACACCTATTTTTAGGGAAATTTAGAAAATCATGTTCTTAGTTATGGTAGGAGGCAGAAGGCAGAAGAAAGAGAACTCTATTGCCTAAATGTTATGAAATATTTGCTATAGGAGAGTTTCTTGATAATATCTTATATATACTAATTTTATGAACTAATCTCCCTAAACACCCCAGCAGGAAGTAGACAGAGAAAGGATAAAAGTGCCAACATAAAATATAAATGCACTGTAAGGCACAGCAGGAAGAACGTGAATGAATGAGTCATTTAAGCAGAACCTGTGTGTGCCAAAAGCCAAGTTGTGGAAGCAACAGTTTTTAAGGACTTCAAGAAAAAATTAAGTTATGTTGAAATGTCAGATCAGGAAATAATGGTGAGGTAAAAGAAAAGTGAAAAGATTAAAATATTTTATGATACTTTAATAGAAATTAATTTGATTTTAAGGACTTTGAAACACAAAACCTAATTATGGCTTTTGTAGTATATTGATAAAATATATGCTGGTATTGACCAGGCTTAATAGCTCATTATCAGAATTCAAATCACAGACATTTCAAGAAACCTTAGGCCAGCTCTTCTTCAGTCTCAGTGTGCATCTGAATCACTTGGAGATCTTACTAAAAAGTAGGTGCTGATTTAGTAGGTCTGGGGCAGGTCTGTTACTCTGCATTTCAACAATTTCCCAGAAAATATCTTTCTAACAGGCTTCCAGGGTACCACTTTTTAAGGTGAGTTACAAGGTCTTAAACCTTGAATTTTAAGGTCCTAGAACAATGGTCTTTGAAGTGTGGTCCCTGGTCAAGCAATATGAACATCGCCTGGGAAATTATTAGGAATGCAAATTCTTGAGCCCCACTCCAGATTATGGAATCATGAACTCAAGATGGTGCCCAGAAATTTCCTATCTATCAAAAGCTTCCAGGTGAATCTGAGACATTGGAAAGTTTTGAGTACCACTGTCTTAGAATACAGTGTTTCTGAACCAAGGGTACAAATCAGAAACTCCTGTGGAATTTCTTTAATTCCAAAGAGAATGTACTTGCCCAGTCCCCAGTTCTGGAGGGTCTGATTAAGTTGGTTAGAGAAGGAACCTAGAAAAAAAATTTTTAAATGCTCCTTGGTTGGGTGGGGATAATAATGAAAAAAATGAGGAACGTTATATTAGAGCAATTACAGAGAAGTTCAATGATTTATCCAAAGATTGAGAACCAGGTATAAAAGACTACCCCAATTTTCATACAAGTTCTTTTCCTGGCACTTCAGGATGATATCAAGAGGACTGAAAATAATCCAAGATGGTCTTTTTCTCATGGGATGGATGTGATCCCAGAGTGCTGTTGTCCTTTCCTCTTGGGATAAAGAAACAGTCACCCATTCTGAATTGCTGTCTGGGACACAGCCTGCTCGGAGGCCTGCATCAGTCACTTAATTACATTCTCTTTCAGGAGTTTCACATTGCTATTACAGCATAGAACTTAAAGAATTGCTTGAAGCAGAGCTATGATAGCCACCCAGGCAAAGCTTTGAAAGCATAGTGAATATTATATATATATATATATATATATATATATATATATATATATACACTAAGACCACAAGTGCATACTTTTTAAAATGTTGTTTCCTTACTTTTTAAAAGGGGTTTTAAAAATAGGTTATTTTTAGAATTGGTGGTTTATTTCCTTCTAATTTCTGTTTTATAACTTTTCCAGTTTAAAACATATTTTGTTCAGCCTACATATTTTTATTACTATATAATAAAGATTTGTACCTAAAACAAAATCCTTTTAGAAAGTTCTTATTGTTAGAAGAGACAGCATATTGACAAATGTTTATCCTTGCACATATCTTATACATATGTTCTTAGAGAATTCACATATCAAAAGTATTTAATAGTACCCAGCACTCTTCTGGAATCCAATTCCAATGAGTGTCTCTGTGCTCTTTAGGGAGATGTTAAGAGGATTTTAGGGGACGGCCAGGTCCCTTAGATTCATGCACAGTGGTTCTGAATTGGAGTGATGCTGCTCTGCTAACTGGCTTTAAAAATAGATGGAGATATTTTGGATTTTACACTGAGTAGTGGCATTTAGTGGATGGGGGCAGGAACGCTAACCATGCTGCAGTGAGAGAGATAGTGTGGCAAATTTGACTCAAAATGGCACTCCTTTGACAAACACTTAAGGAAGGAAGCATGGGTTCTATCTTGCAATCTCAGGGAATGGGGTGGAGAGAAAGTGCACTCTGGGCATATGGACCTCATTGTGAAGTGACAGGGGTCGTTCTATCCAGGGAATAGCAGCAGATGGAGGCAGCTAAGAGCACGCCAGGCCCAGGCTTTGAAAATACTCTTTGAAAGATCTGTTTGTTAAAAAATACACTCCTTTTAGAATGCTCAGCAAGAAAGAGCAACATGTACTCTTGAAATGATATTGAAAAGCTTCTCTAACTGGAGACAGAGAACAGAAGCCTGATGTTAAGCAAAGAAGCAAGGGAAGGAAAGCGTTTACCAAAACGAAGCGAAACCCTGACACAGGCAGTTCAGTGACATGATCTGTGGTTTGGGAGGGTATGGAGAAGAAAGATAGCTGCAATAAATGTAGTATGCTATGCTTCCCTCTGGGGTAAATTTCATGCTTTCTAGAAAAATAGTTCCCAATCAGAGGGAAGCATGATAACTACACTGGGTAGCTTTTTCCAAAATAAACATAACTTTGTCCCAACCCCAGATTTATATACAGGAGTCCCAGGTATTGAGCCTACACGTGTGTTGTGTGTCTTGTTCTTTCATAAAAGTTTCTCAATAAATCTGAAAACCATCCTTGGCTAAAAAACACCATCCTAGAGGAATTGACGAACAGCATATCTTTTTTTTTTTTTTTTTTTTTTTTTTTACTTAGAACTCTTAACATGAGAAGCATGTTGACAAATTTTTAAGTGTACAATATGGTATTTTAAACTATAGGCACAGTGTTGTACAGCAGATCTCCAGAAGTTACTCAGGCCTGCACAAAATATTAGTTTTTCTGCTCAGATTGTGATGCTATAGGATGGTGAATTCCTGACCATACTTCTCAGAAAGAGCCTGGAATACAGCTATGCTGTCACATGGGGGGAGTGTTCAATAAAAGTTTTGAATGAAATAATAAATGAATATAATCTTTCTGCTGTTTTGTTCATTGAGGAGCAAGGAAAAAAAGGCTTTTCCCCTGCAATTTTATGAAAGGTTTCTGGGAGTCCAGGAAAAAAATCTTTAATGTTATATGATTCAACAGAGAAACTTGGCCCTTAAATTCCTAACTGGAGGAAGTTCTGAGAAGGAGAGAAATAAAAAGAGATTTGCAGCAGGAGAATTTGATAAATCCTAAGCAGCAACAACAACAAAATAAGTGTAAGCATTTTTTCCCTTCATTCATCCATGCCCAGTTTAAGGAGAATTGTGAGGTGTTATTTATGAGTTAAGCAGACTCTCAGCCTTGGTCTTTAAAATGAAACGTCACATGTTTACAGCATCTTTTCGGTTCCACAAACAAATGTGCTCAGTGCTCAGTGACACATGTCAGAGCATCTATCCCATCTAACTGGTGCTTCACATATTTTAAAATTTGCGAAGCTATGCTTATTTTTTAGTGTGATATTAAAAATATTCATTGGAAATGAGTCAGGGACCCTAGAGAGGTTAATTACACAATAATTACCTTGTCATGTGCTTCCTTCTTTCCAGGGTAGACTATTTCCACTTCTAAATTAAATTTGCAAATTACTAAACATTTGAAAGACGTAGTACCTGAAATAATTTGCATCTGCTTTGAATGACTACAGCATAGATTTTATATTCAACAAATGGAGCCTTGAAGTCTCTGATATACAGCCCTAAATGTTCACTTATTATATTTCCACACACATATTTCTAGTTAGTATTTCTAATATTTGGTCATAATAATTTTACATGTGAAGAATAGGTTTGATATGTAAAAAATATACATGAACTATTTTAGGCCTAGAGAGTTTGCATGATAGATAAAGAGAAAGAGAGAGAAGAGAGAGAGAGATTCATACATAGATTCATAGATACATGGATTCACGGGTAGATGAATGGATTGGTGGACAAATAGACAGGAAAATTACTGAATCACCTCTGTATGGGACATACAATACTAACTCCTCTTCACTTAGAACCAGTAACAAGAAATATTCCAACCATCTTACTCCCTCCTTAATGTGTGTCTCCTGCGGGGAGTAGCTTTTGCTAATATTATCAATGAGGAATGTGAAGTGTCATTGTCATGGGTGATCCTCTGCTTTGTTCTTTCTTGTAAGCCCCATGTATAGACTTTCCTTGTGTCTTTTTCTGGGCCGGGGGCAGGGGTGATTGGGGGCATGCCCATATCCAGCAACTGCTCAAAAAGGGATGAATAATTTCAAGTAAAGTGGCAGGAGTAGAGAGGCCATTTTCCACCTCAGGATGAATCTGCTATGTAATTCAGTTTTACTGGCAGTATAGCTGGTAGTTTGGACCTTACCTTTTTCTAATGTCTATTTTTAATTGCTTTAAAATTTGAGAAAGAGGAAGACGATTAATTTCCCTGCACCATCTGTCATTAAAACAAGTTTCTTACAAACAGATATGCTCCTCTTTCAAATTAGGAATCAATAAATGTTTGTTACAGCCAAGTTCAGCTGTGTTGGTCTGTCATTTCAATATCTCAAGTAGAAATACAATTTAATGAGCAATATGTGTTACATGGTCTCTTGAGCTCTTCCCATTACCCATTGTTTCAATGCCTTTTCTTAATACCTTCCTTGATTCAGCCCTTAACTTCCTTATTAGCTGGCTATAGAGTTATTGACGGGACTTTAGACAAGCAAATGTGAGCTTGAAAATTATATAATTTTCTGTTTGAAGAGTCTTTTGAAATTTTTAGACAAATATGAAGGCAGCCCTTGAATTTCTTGTGTACTTCCTGTGTATTGTCATTATGGGCCACATAGGAGGATTTATTAAAATTTTCATGTAAATACTCCATCTATCCACTCCTTTTCTATTTCTTGTGAGCCAAATTTTAGCCAACAACAAAGGAAGGATTGTAGTGTAATAGAGGAAGCATGGACTTGTGCCAATAGATGTGTATAAAAGCTCAACTATGCTATTTACTAGCTCTTTAGATTTGGGTGTGAATTAATCTATCTGCCCTCAGTTTCCTCATATGTAAAATTAGTATAATAATATATAACAGTCAAGGTTGTCACACAAATTAAACAGAATTTCTCTCCTCTGTTTATTAATGTTTCTCTATGTCTAAATCTATTTATCACATCCTTAATATTTCACACCTTATATATTAAATAATTCTTAGAGTGGCTCTTTTGTTTACAATAATTATCTTTTCTCTCAGGAAGGCTTCATACCACAACAGTTGACCCTGAAATATCATGTCTATATTTCATGTCTCTGGACCATTGGCTGTCACTTATGCAGGGCAGACATCTAAGCCAATTATTTCTTTTTCCTGGGAATTTGAAACTGACAGTCACCGGAGTGAGTCATTTTGATGTCAGGACCCTAGAAATAACATGAGCTCCCTGGAGCCACTTAAGTACATGCCCTCCCTGCAGCCTGGGCATGGACTATTCATGAGCATCTGGGATGCAGTATGGCAGAGTGGATAAGAGCAAGGGGCCAAAAGTCAGGCTGTCTGGGTTTGAATTCTAGATCTGTCACTTACTAAGTTGTGATCTTGGGAAGATTATGTAACTTTTCAGTACAGCTGTTTATTGATCTATGAAAGGCATATAATAGCTGTAAATACCTTACAGAGCCCATGGGAGAGTGAAATAAGGTAATTATATAAAGAGCTTAGAATGGTGCCTGGAACATAGTGGATGCCCTACAAGTGGTAGCTATTATTAGGATTCTGGGAGATATTCCAGTTCCTTCCAATGAACAGCCTACATTCTTTTATCTTTATTCTTAAGTAAACCATCATAGTTTTCAATGTTGCTTATAACCAAATGAACCTCAACTAAAAGCCTGGGAGGAACTGTCTTTGGTATTTTGTTTGAACAAGTTCAATTTATGCCCCTTAGATATGTTTATAGCTAAAATGAAAATACCTTGCAGGTAAGGGAGGAAATTCAGTTCATAACGAAATTCAGCTGGCTAAATATTGATAGCTTTGTTCTCATTCCTCATCAAATGATGAGTTCAGTTTTTAAGCTGAAGGACAGTTTTCGATGAATGAACAAGTATTTTGCAATATTTAAAATATAAGCATATATTTTACAAATAAATCCATTTGTCTTTAATAACAACTAATATGAACATCAGTTATTGAGTGTTTACCATGTGCCAGGCCATTTTTTATGTGCTGAGGATATGGTAGAGAGGAAAAATATCTCTTCCCTCATTTGGCTTGCATTTGAGAGCGAGAAAGCGTAAAGAAACAGACATTACTTATTTAATATAATATCAGGTAGTGATAAGTGTCAGGTGATGCAGAAGAGTAAGGCAGGGTAGAAAGGAAGGCCCAAGTGCATCAAGGGGAATCAGAAAGGCTTCTTCTAAGATGTGTCATTTGAATAGCTAAACCCTATGGAGGTAGGTATCCATAAGCCTCATTTTATAGATGGCGAATTTGACTTTTTTTTTTTTTGTCACAGGTCATACAGCTAGAAAGTGGAGGGATCAGGCCCTGAGCGCAGGCGGTCTGGCCTGAGTTAACCCTATTAAAAACTACTCTAGAGATATCGGATATATGTATATGTATAGCTGATTCACTTTGTTATAAAGCAGAAACTAACACACCATTGTAAAGCAATTATACTCCAATAAAGATGTTAAAAAAAAACACAAACTACTCTGTATCTTCTGGTGCGAAAAGAAAAAGATCACATTAATTTTTTTTTTTTCTTTGCTGTATAGTTTGTGCATCACCTACTTTTCCTGTTCTTCTGCCCTCTCCTCTCATTTGAGATCTGGTACATGTTTTGTATGTACACTTATCCTAAAACAAAATACCATTATTCAGTTGAGCTTGCTAGCTTAGCTGGCAATTAATTTTACCATGAAGTCTACTTTCTGTTCTTTTTTCTTTTAATACATTATAAATAACTGAACAGCACATCTAAAGGGTAGCTAAAAAAACCACCAAAGAATTTTGCACACTTACTGAGTCCACATGATGCATCTTTTAACTTCAGAAGTTTTTAATGTATAATATATTAAACAAGTCAACGTTCAAAATAGTCACCAATTGTATAGTCCTCTGTTTAACTCAACAGGGAATAGCTCTGGCTTTTCCAAACTTACACTTCAGAACAAAAAGGGAAATATATTAATTCATCAGAGTTAGTTGGTTATTTTTAATACGTATCAATTCACTGTCAATTCACTGGAAATGCGTATTAAATTACTTTCTATGAAATGCATCCTTCTGTAAAATACAGCATTGTGAATTGTTATAATTGGGGGTTAAGAAGAGGGGGAATTGAGCTGAAGGAATATATTGTTTGCTGAAATGCTTTTGAGTTATAAAGGGCAGTTGGTTCTTCCTGTTAGTACATTGCTTTTGCTTTCTTATGTTACTATAGGTAGAAATGGACAATTACCAAGAGCTCCCCATGGAAGCACTCCACCTGGCTAGAATTTCATCCATCATCACATTAGACGTCTTATATCTTTTTATTCTAGGGCCCTTCACTTTGATTTTAAGGTATAGCTATTTAATATGATATTAATAAGAAGAAGAAATAATAAGAATAACCTTCCCTAATTCAGCTTCTATCACAAGTTAAGTGATTAATCTTTACAATGCTCTACAGGTAGGTATGTATTATTAGCCATAGATGAAGAAATTGAGACAGACAGTTTAAATAATTTGCCCAAGCCCACACTCCTGGTACAAATGTGTTCAGATTGGAAGGAGGGCTTCTTGCATGTCAAAGTTCATGCTCTTTCTTCTGGTTGCATGTGTAGTTACAAATGCTTAGTGTTTCCTCAGCTAACATTTGCATGTTGCAGTAGTTAAGAATTGAATCTGTGAAATCAGTCAAAGCTGAGTTCAGCTAGTGGCTCTTAAATCAGTCACTTAGCTTCTATAAATCTGTTTCTCTATTTGTAAAACAAGGACAATAATAGAATACCTGTAAAACATAGTAAGTTCCCAATGCATTTCTGTAAGCCTTATGATTATCATTATTATTCTAAAAATTATTATGATCACATGTCATTCTGGTGGAGGAACATGCCAGACTATTATGAATATCATTGGACTGATGGGGTGTTTTGTAGTACATAGATCAATCATAAAATGATTGATAGGGGGGATAGCTTACCTATCCCCTATGATAGGGTCAAGCACAAAGCAGAATTTGAAAATTTGTGACCCTTAAGTTATAGCTGTGTTGTTTTATTTGCCCTTCACTGAGTTCTTAGAAAATTGTATTTGAATTTGTTTGTGCTGTCCCATTATCACTCTTATTTTGACTACCTGGTTCCTATCTTAGAGTTGCCATTTATTTTAAACAGATTTAGTTATTTATAGAAATTTAAATTATATTAGTAAATTCATTCCACATCATTCAAGAATTGTTCTGAAGGGGCATACTCTATGCCAAACTCTAAGGTGAGAATATTAAAATGAGTAAGTCACTTTCCTTTTCTCTTTAAGTAGTGCTTTTCATATTCTAATGGGCATTTTAATCACATGAAGAATTTTATTAAAATTCAGATTTTAACTCAGTTGGCAAGGGCGGGATGTGAGAGTCTGCATTTCTGACAGGCTTCCAGCTACTGCTGCTGGTCTGTGTCCATACTTGGAGTAGCAAGATCTTAGGAGCTCACAGCTGTGCCTGTAATCAGAGATGAGTACTGAGAATATCTATGAGCAGTGTACAATATTACACAAAGGAGAGAATGATTGATACTGGGTGGAATGGAGATAATTAGGAAGATGTTGTTGAAAAAGTTTAAGCAGAATTTGGTCTTGAATATCAAGTCACATTTTACCAGTATAACCATATAACTTCCAAATGTTAATGCCCAGTTAGATTTTTGATACATTTGTGACAATGTCTCTATTACTTCTGAGTAATGCTTGGTTTGGGATGAGTTAGCGCTATGTATCTTTGTCCTTATAGGTGTCCCTGGCCTACCTGTGTCTGCCATCCTCCAGTATACATACCATTCCCAAGTAGGGAACTACTTTCTAAAATTTTACCTTAAAAATCTCACCTCACTGATCAGCCTCAGTAGTTTTGAGTAACTTTGAGAGCTTTCAAATAATTTTGATGTATTTTCAATCTTCCATAGCATTTCATCTGACTCTTGACTTTAAAGTCCAAAGATAAATGTAGAACCAGAATTCTTAGAGAAATCTGGGTGTGACATATGGCATGACAGGGGCAATACATAATGCCCAGAGCTGGTCAAAGATGAAATGGGCTGGAGGTATCAAGGACATAATCATAATTGTCTGATTTCTGAGGATGTTGCTGAGAGATTAAAACATCAGAGGGAAGATACAAAGGGACCAGCAGCATCACGTGGGGGATTGTCAGGAAGCAGGGACTCAGGTCTTACCCCAAAACTACTGACTCAGAATCAGCCTATTGACAAGATCCACAGGTGGTACACATGCATTTTAAAGTCTAAGAAGCACAAAGCTACTATACTCCTAACACTGAGAGATTCTGTAATTCTGCATCAAGTTTTGAAGACCTTTAAACTACTATTTTCCAAAGGGATGAGTAGGTTTATATCTGCACTGTCAAGATGGTAATGAGCCATATGGATCAGAAATTGACTCTGATTCTAAACTGGGCCCAAATCCTCACTAAACCAAAATATCCTGAAGAGATTAGGTTATCTGGATAGGTTAAAGTTTCTTAGACTTTAGCACACATAAGAATACCCTGGAAGATTTGTTAACATGCTCTACCTCCAAATGGTAAGCTCTACTTTCAAAGTTTCTAATGTAGTAGGTCTGGTATGGGGCCTGAGAATTTGCATTTCTAACAAGTTTCCAGATAATGCTGATGCTATTGGTCCAAGGTCCATCCTTAGAGAACCCCTGCCATAGATTAAACGTTGGCTATTCTGTTCATTCTAACCTATGCCAAACAAATCTTGTGCTAAATGAAAGCAATGTATTTTTAGCTTATAAGATGAAGAGAATCTTCTAGTGTTAATCTGTGACTGACTCAGGTTCCTTAAGAACATTGAAGAGGAGAGCAGCTACTTCACATCTACAGTGGATAATTGTAGACAAAGACCATTAGGATTGTATTAGTGTGGGCCAAATGAGACAGTGAGTTTTGTATAGGTTCATTAATTATCAGCCCTTGAAGCATTGGTTTTCTTCCTAGAACTGAACGAGGAAACAAAGAAAGATTCATATGTGAAAAAGAAAGCTTTTAAACAATGTCTTGACTTGGTACGATTAGGCTAAAAGCAAACTGTACAAAAACACTATACCCTAGTTGGGAAATTTGGTTCTCACGGGGGACATGGGTTTTTGAAGCTACTTTATATGTTTACTAGGGTGATCAAATAAATAAATAAACTGTAGAAAATTAAAGTATGATTTCTATCAGAGAAAGAAGTCACAAATAATAAAGGAAGGAAGACTAGGATGATGCTAGATTGGTATGGGAGATGCCAGTATAAACTCTTATATATATGAGTTTGTGTACATACTTATTATACCTCTTAGCTCTGTTTACCTGAGAGAGTCTAGAAGTAGTGACAATCCAGAAGCAATGAGCACCCCTAGCGATCAGATCTTGGTTTCTAGAAACCATTATCTGATCAACAGAATCTGGTCTCCTTGGGGAAATGGTTGCTTCCAGGGCTGGGGGAGAAAAAATACAAGATAAACCTGCAACATATTGTAGTGCCAGAATATAAAGATGCACTAAAAAAAAAGCAGTGTATCAAAGGGGCACAGGAGCCAACTGAAACAGATGACACAGTTTGACCAAATAATAAGAATAGATATTAACCAAAACAAAATAATTATCTTTGAGCCTATATGATTAAATACATGCCTCTCATTCTAAATAAAAGCATACGTACATGCATATATACATACATACATAGTCGGGTAGAAGGGACAATTCTTTCTTACAGAGGAATAATTCTAATTACTAAATGTAGGAAGACTGAGAAAAATAGAAAATTATCATTAGAACACCACAGTATTAATTGCTGCAAACAAGAGCCACCAATGAAAGCTCAAGTTAGTGGGTAAAGTTAAGTTGAATGGTCTCAAAGCACTGCCCCAAAATAAATATTTATTAATTTCAAAGGGAAATATAGTAACTTTATTTATAGTGGGGAAATTTGGCAGACTCCACCTTGACCAAGAAAGCAAGGTTAAAATTACTGGTAATAAGAGATACTGAGATCATGTGCTCTTTGAAATGATGCACTGAGAAGGAAACATTACACCTGTGGCATTCTTCCCAATTATGCATGACCTCTGCCTAATCATGAGAAACATATCAGACAAATTCATATTGAGGGACAGGATGCAAAATAACTGACCTGTACTTTTCAAATTCAAGGTCACTATATAATGAAAAACTGAGGAACCATCATAATTTAGGGGAGGTTAAGGAGACATGACAAATAAATGCAATGTGGGTTCCTAGATTAGATTCTGGGACAGAAGACATTAGCAAAAATATTTGGTGAAATCTTAATAAAGTCTTCAGCTTATCTAATAATATTGTACTAATATTATCTTAGTTTTGATAATTGAAATTTGTCATGTAAGATGTTAACATTAGAAGAAGCTGAGGGAAAGGCATATAGGAACTGTTAATACCCTACTGAAAGTCTAAAATTAACTCAAAATAAAACGTTAAAAACAATAAAAAATACAGAATAAGTGATAGTAGCCCCCACATTCTAATTCCATTGCTAGAGGTAACCACAATTTTCAGTTAGGCTGTGTCCTTATAGGCATTGTAATGACTCTTATGATAATAAAGGGGGAATAAAATAGTGATAAATTGTTTCTGATTTCAAGCATCTTACAATTAGTTTAAAAAAACATACCTATAAGAAGTTACTAGAGAGTAATTACCAGGCAAAATTTCAAACTTGTACACTGACAAGAACAGATTTAATATAAACTAAATGTTTTACAAGCCCTGGTCATCATGTTTTCAGTCTGTTACCTGGTGGCTGGTAATGGTCAAAGGGAGTCACCACTAGACTCCCACTCCTTGTAGCAATTTTCTGCTTAGCTCTCATTTCAGCATCATCCTTAGCTTCTAGCTCCTGCTCCCTCCTTCTCCAAGTAGAATTGAATTACTTGAACTAATTTACATGAAATCCTTCCGGGATGAATGATGAAATGCTTATTAGGAATATTATATGTACAGAAATTTCATTATATAAATTACTTTAATTAAAATAGAGAAACCTCATGACTAATGTTCAAAACCCATTAACTAATTGAGAGAGACAAATGAATTCCCATGGCTTTCTACATACCTTCCTTAATGCTTCTAGCAGTCAGTAATTTTGTTTATGAGTTTGATTTATTTTGAAAAAAATGACCTTTTTTTTCAGTCTTAGACAGAGTCCAATTTTGACTACCTTTTTCAGTGTCTCCTACTTTAAACATTCAGATTTTGAAAACCTACCATCTGTTAACAAATAATGTTCTCTCCATGAAGGCAGTGATTATGTTTATTGCAATTTCACAGGACGAGAAACCAAGAAAAATACAAGAATAGAAACTGGAGAAGAATAAATTCCAAAGGAGAAGAAGCTATGTGAAATGAACAAGCATAAAACTGTATTTGCTGCCATGGGATTAAAGGTAAAACAATGTGAAGCAAAAATATGGTTAGTTAAGGCTGTAAGAGTGAAGAAAAGAAAGAGAATGTTAAAAAAGTGATCTCACTGCCTTATTTTAAATGGGAATTACTGATGCACTGCATTCAATATGATGTTGAATATAAAACTTTTGAAATTCTTGAAATATTCTGGGCAAGATTCGACTGATCCTGTGGTATTATAGACATAAAGATGATCACTGAAAAACATAAGCAAAGAATCACAACACAATATAGACGAAAAGAAATTCTATAGATGAATTCTGGATTATATAGGTGAGCTCTTCAACTATATACAGTCTGTTAAGCAAAGCTTAGATATTATAGTAATAATGATAATGCTAACTTGTACTGGTATCAGGGTTTGTATTGAGTGTTTTAAATGCATTGTCCTCTCTTATTCCTGACAACATCTCTATTATATTGATGAGAAACTCCAAACTTCAGTGTTGCGTTTATCACCATAAAGTCTCCTCAGCTGTATCTACTTCAAAAAATAGGCCTGCCTTGGCCTTCCCAGCATCCAGTGTGTTTCTTTTTCTAAATGTGTCCAAATTCAACTGGGTCCTTGAAAACTGGCAAAATTTTACATTGATCATTCAGCAACAATAGATGTTTCTGTGTCTATTATGTGCAAAGAACTGTTCTAGGCCCTAGGTATAGAGTAGTAAGTAAGCAAATAAAAGAACTCTGCTAGTGTGGGGCTTACATTTTAGTGTAGGGAACATAAAATATATAAGTATGTTTACAAGATAAAGTCCAAAAGTAGTCATTAACATGAAGAATATAAAATAAGGTGAAATAAAATAAGGTGAAAGCAAGTGTTTGAGAAAGAGTGCCTTTAGAAACAGTGCTCAGGGTAGATCTCTTTGAAGAGATAACTTCAGAATTGGTTCATGAAGATGGGAAGGAGTCAGTAAGACAAAGATCATAGCATGAGTGTTCCAATTAGATGGAGTGGGACATGCAAAGATGTTGCATTGTGAATGAGCCTGGTGTGTCTGAAAAAGACAGAAGGCCAGTGGGGCTGGAGGGTTGTCACAGGTAGGGAAAATATCATAAGATTAGTTGGAAAAGTAGGCAAGGGCCTTGAGGATATAGTAGAAATTTGGATTTTATTGTAAGAACAATGAAAAGTCATTAGAAAATCTTAATGGAGGAATGATGTAATTTGATTTTCATTTCAAAAAGGTCACTTTGTCTAAGGATTAGGAATGGATTAAAGGACCAGAGCGTAAGCAGGAGGAGTGGGGACTATTGAGATAATCAATCTGAGAGATGACACAGTTTGGAAAAAAGATAGTTTTAGTAGCGATGGAAAGACATGGATGGATTTGCTATATATTTTGGAGACAGTGCCAATAACACTTATTAATGGATTGAATGTGGGAGTGAGGAAAAAGAAGAAATAAAAGTTGATTCTCAGAGGTTTGTCTTCAGCACCAGGGCAGAATGTAAACATTTGCTGAGATGAGGAAAACTGAGAATTAAAGGAGAGTTTGTGAATCAAGTCCTAAGAAAAATGACCCAGTGCTATTCTACTTCCTCTCCCTCACCACCCATCCTTTGATCCCAACTCTTTTAGTCAATGCTAACGTACGTGTCTCACTTAAGAGACCTAGCCCAGCAAGCATAAACTCCCTCATTTCCATTCGCCTCCACAATATGGTCCATCTTTAGTCTCACAATAAGGAATAACCGTCCTCCCCCTGAAGCTAACTGTTCCATGTGTGCCATTGACCTCAGCATTACCAAATGTCTTTATGAATTTTTTTCCTTAAATATATTATTTCTCAAGATTTTTATTCTTCTTCTTTAATAGATTATTCCCTGTTACATTTAAAAGTTTACAACTATACACTAGAAAAAAAATCTCTGAATTCTCCTCTTTGGCTCTCATCCTCTTTATTAACTTTTTAAAATATGGGCTTACGGTCCTCTATCTTGCCTCCACTTGAGAGTTTGTTGTTATTTTTCTGAGTTGCAGAGGACTGGCTGTTAGTTCTCAGCAGTCATCATTGGTCCCTGCAAGGCCCAGGAGCCTCTCTGATTTATTGGTTTGCTTGTTCAGTATTCCTGTTTTTCCCATTCCCCATTCCCATCCCTTCTTCTCATAGGCAGTCATTCCAATGTGCTTGACAAATGCAATTTTTAACGTTTTCAGTAAGTGTTCTTATAAAATATGTAATAATGTTTTATGTGCAATGAATATATTAAAATTTGCATAATTATATTATGCTTTAGTTCTCATTTTATTTGTTTTTTAACATGCACTATGTTTTAATGTATCCATCTTGCTATATGTACATATCATTCAATTTTTTCTAATTGCATAGCATTAGGTAGACACACAGATTGGCTTCTACTCCACCTTACCACAAACATGTGAGGATACTGTATATCCTCACATGTGTCCCTTTACGAGCCCATATGAGAACTGTTTTGAGCTATATACCCAAGGGGGGAAATGCTGGGTCATATATACATGCATACTTAATTTGAATGAGCGACCCCAGTTGCCTCTCCAGAATAACCTCTAGTCCACACATCTAGAAGCAGTGTGTGGGATCCTATGTAGCCACATCTCCACTAATACTTTGTCATTATCCCTCTTTCTAATTTTTTGCCATAGTGGTGGATGATATTTTTGTTTAATTTTCATTTATCTGATTACTTACTTACTTGGTTTCCTGTCTTTTACTTATTGATATGCAGAAATCCTTGTATATTCCAATATTATTTCCTTATATTTTGGGGGATAAATTCTGCTTAATCATGGTGTTTTTCATACCATTGGATTTTGTTACTTAATACTATTTTTACTATTTATTATTTTAATTTTACTAAAATTAATATTTGCATCTAGGTTCAAAAACAAATGAGACTATATTTCTCCTGTCTTTGAACAACTTATGAAGTTTTAGAATTAAGATTAATTGCCCTTAAACATGCATGGGTTTCTATAGATTTAATGCAATCCCTACAAAATCCCAATAGCATTTTCTTCGTGGAAATAGAAAAATTCATCTTAACATTTACATAAAATCTTAAGGAACCCTAAATAGCCAAAATCTTCACAACTTGAAAAAGAAGAACAAAGTTAGAGGTCTCACATTTTATGATTTCAAAAATTATTACAAAGCTACAGGTAATCTTTCCCTTTTAAGGTCAAATGATATTCCATTTTTTGTATATACCACATTTCCTTTAATCCATTCTTCTGTTGATGGACATTTGGGTTCCTTCCATTTTTTTGTCTATTGTGAATAATACTTTGATAAACATAGGTGCATCAGTATCTATTCAAGACCCTGTTTTCAGTTCTTTTGGGTATATGCCCAGAAGTGGAATTGCCTGGTCACATTGTAATTTTACTTTTAATTTTTGAGGAACTGTCATATTGTTTTCCATAGTGGCTGTATTATTTTACTCCAATTAACTTCTTAAAATATATTTTTCAGATCAAATATTTCCTCCTACTTCTTTGATTTTCTCTTATATCTATTTTATATTTTTGCCTCTATTGATAGGGCTTACTCTAAACCATTGATTCGAGAATTCTAGTAGTTACGACTCATGTGGCACATGTTGTTGTTTTTTCTTTTATAGTAATTGTACTCTTCAAGTATATAGGTATTGGGATCTGTAAGCTTGTTTTCTCTTAGGTGTTTCAGGCTCTCTGTCTGATAATATGTATTGGATAAAGGCTGAAAGCCAGGTCGATTACCTCTTGGTAATTCTAAGGAAGAGGGAGAGGAAGAGGTGAGCCCTGGGTGAAAAGCCAGGCCCCACAGAAACTCTGCTGACTACTGTTGCCATTCCACTGGATGAAATCTCTGGTCAGGATTTCATCGTGAGATTCTTAGGAATAATATTTGCAGGCTGCTTGTCTTTGAAGGTTTCGAAGAGCTACTCATCTGTCTACTCACACTCGTCTCCTCAACACCTCACCTCTGACACCTGTGCCTGGGGCCATTACAAGTCAGAGTGCGTGGAGGCAGGAGTGGAACTTTAAAACTTTCCTGCAATCTCTGCTATCAGTTTTGCCTCCATCCTTCTTCACCTGTGATGACAGGGAAGTAGCCCTATGATTGTCTAGACCTAGACCTGTTCTCAGAAGAAGAAGGTGTGTGAGAGAAATATTCTGAGTGCTATGGTAGTATTTTGTCTTACACCAGTGAATTTTATCCTATACCACCCTGCGTCACTTAAGCCTCTTAGTCAATTTCCTGAATGGATCTTTATTCTTCATTTATCTCAAAACCAATAACTAAATGATAGATTGAGTCCACTTGGATGTTCTAATTACCTCTCTATTCGATTAACCAAGAAGGGCTGTGGGTGGCTGAAGTAGGTGAAGGAGAGCGATGCAGTTATGGAGACATCAAGCAGTACACTGTAACATGGTAGAAGGACTCAGAAGAGCTGTGGTGAGATTGCCAACTGGTAAATTTGACATTGGAGGAAACATAGATAATTAGTGGAGTTTCTCTGTCTGGTGAGTAACCACATGGGTTGGGATAGAAACAAATCATGTACACAACTGCAGTCAAAAATCAAATTGGGCTTCTTATACTAGAAGCAAGTAGTCTAAATGTTAATGATTTTTATCCCTGGGTGGTGGAACTATGTGTATTTCCTTCCCTCACTTCCTTCTAATATTATGAATTTTCAAAATGCTTACAGTGAGCTTCTGTCAAATGTATAATATAATAAAACACATTTTAAGTTGAATACTTGTAGCTTCCCCACAGTCCTCTTTATTAAGTGAACCAAGAAAAAATTCTTCTTTTTCTGCCAAAACAATTACAAGAAATGATTGACTATGTAAAGAAGAGGATAAAATTAGCATTTAGGAAAGTATGAGAAAGTGTGTTACTTTTTGCCAAACAGGAATAATTAAAAGTAAAGAAACTAGCCTTGAAGAAAGTGTACAGAAATGGTTTCAGCCCTCATCAGTTTGAAATGGTACATAGTTGATTTAACTGACAGATTCACTGGATAAATTAACTCTGAGTACTTTTAGACATATCTAAATAGGAAAAAAGCTTGCATAATCTTTATATATAGAAAATAAGCCATTTTTAGTGGATTTTCAAATTATCTGGTGCTTGATAAACTCATCTAAAAGTATAAGCCCTTTTTTAATATTTAAAATAAAGTACTTATTTCCAGTGTTGATGAAGGACCTATCTGACTATAAAAAGAATTCATAAAATATAAATTGTTTTAGTACAATTACAAGGGACTAAGACAATTACTCATAATTTTAATATAATAATAGTTCTTCTACCTTTTCTAAATGGTAGAGATTGCTTATTTAAAAGAAATCATATTTAGAAATAGCTATTTTTAAAAGTAATTTAATAATCCTATGGCATTTTAATTCTTTTTATAGGTGTTAGTATTATTTCATCATTCTTTCTTGTATCTGCAGTTCTGAGTGTGTTATTGTGTATGTGGTAGAAACAGTGAGTATCAGCTGTTTTAGTTGATGATTGTTAAGATTAATCAGAAGAAAAGAACATGTAAAATCTTTATCATTTTTTCATTTGGATGTTCTGTGCTGCTGTCCTTACCATTCTCAATCCCTGAACTGCCACAGTGCTGCTAGGGAATTTTAACATCATATCCTTCCTTCACTGGCCTTTTACATTTTCCAGCCAACAGATAGAAAACCAGGTAAGTTTTTAGCCCAGTTCCTCCACAGTACTCATGGTAGGAAAATTTTTCATAGATCTGGTGTTAAGAGTAACCATCATGGGCTTCCCTGGTGGCGCAGTGGTTGAGAGTCCGCCTGCCGATGCAGGGGACGTGGGTTCGTGTCCCGGTCCGGGAAGATCCCACATGCCGCAGAGCAGCTGGGCCCGTGAGCCATGGCCGCTGAGCCTGCGCGCCCGGAGCCTGTGCTCCGCAACGGGAGAGGCCACAGCAGTGACAGGCCTGCATACTGAAAAAAAAAAAAAAAAAAAAGAGTAACCATCATTTTTCACACTCCTGGGCTCCTGATTAATAAAGCAATTCTCCATGCACTCATTCAAACAGCTCTTTGAATGTAAGCTCTTCAAAATTGAATTAAATATATCAGTATCAAATGAGACTCTCCAGTGAAGATGGAGTAATAGGTACCAGATGTATACTCTTACCTGAAACAACTAAAAGAACAGACAAAATTGATAGAGATAAAAGGGTACTCTAGACTGTAGGCATCAGGGAATGATCCCTAAGTGATGAGAAATAAATGAAGTAAGCCCTACAATTGCCCTGGTTTACTGCATGCAGAATGTTTTCAGACTCCAGGACAGGCAGCAGGAACCGAAGCATAGTCTGGCAGTTTCCCTCACTTGATGAGATGACCCTGGGGTCTTGAGAAACCAAGGAAGCTACATTAAGAAGGGCAAAATACTAAAGTGGAGATAGCTTTGGGGAAAGAGAATTCTGAAGACCTGGATTAAGCATTCTTAAGTACTGATAAGTGAATATGTGTGAATAAACTACTGAAGTTCCAGGCAAGAGCCAACTAAAAAGATTATAGGAAATAGTTTCTGAAGTTCACACAAGGCTGGGATATTGCCTCTTCCTAACAGAAAGAGTAAAAAAAAAAAAACCCTCATTATTCAGGGGACATCAGTGTGAATAATAAGGATCTTGCCTCTGCAGTGGGAAATGTTAACTCTAGACTAACAGAGCTTGAAAGCAAGACTCAAAAGGACCACTGGTTTCAGGTAACAAGTCTGTCACAAATAAAGTTCAAGAATATTTATGGGGATATGAAAATATTTAGTACCCCAAAGATAAAATTACTCATATCAACAACCAGTCTAAAATCTCCAGACATACAAAGAGGCAGGAAAATGCAACCCATATTGAGGAAAAAAAAAAATCAATCTAGTGAAATTGATCCAGAAGTTACACAGAAGATAAAATTAGTAGGCAAAAACATTAGAATAGTTATTGTGGCTATATTTCATATGTTTAAGAAGTTAGAGGAAAACTGATCATGTAAAATAGAGAAATGAAAAAGTTTGAAACACCAAATCAAACATCTAGATATAGAAACTAAAATGTCTGAGATGAAAAAAACACTGTGAGATTAATGGGAAATTGGACATCATGGGGTGGGGGGAAGTTAAAGACTATCCAAAATGAAACAAAATGATTAAGGAGATTGGAAAAGAAAATTCAGAGTATCAGTGAAATGTGGAAGAACTTCAAGCAGCCAAATCCATGTATAAGCAGAGCCCCCAAAGAACAAAGAGAAAAGGTGAAAGACCAAAACAATATTTGGAGAGATGATGGACAAACTTTTTCCAAATTTGGTGAGAAGTGTAAACTCACAGATCCAAAAAGCACAACAAATTCCAAGCAAAAGAAATAAGAAGAAAACTACACCAAGTCATATCATAATCCAACTACTTAAAACTAGTGAGAAGCCAAAGAGAAAGTCTTTAAAGTAGCCTGAGAGAAAAGATACATTTCCTAGAGAGGAACAAAAGTAAGGATGATGGCAGATTTCACATAGAAAGCAATATAAGGTAGAAGCTAGTGGAACAACAATTTTTAAATACTGAAAGTTCAAAAAACATCATACTAGAATGCTTTACGTAGTGAAATATCTTTCAAAATTTAAGGCAAAGTAAAGAATTTTCTGATATACCAAGACTGAAACAATTAATGGCTATGAGACATATACACTACGAAATGTTACAGGAAGTTCTTTAGCCAGAAGGAAAATAACATCAGGTGGAAACAAAAATCTACACAAATGAATAAAGTGTACCAGAAATGCTAAATAAATAAAGATAAATAATTTTTATTATTTAAATCTGTTTAAAAATAGTAAACTGTATATAGTAAAAACAAAATGTGTTTTGGAGTTTATAACATATATAGAAGCATAACAACAATATCACAAATACTAGGAGGGGGGAAATGGAAGTAAACTATTTTAAGGTCCTTACACTATTTAAAGTATATCACTTGAGGATAAATTGTGGTAAGTTAAAGATGTGTACTATAAACGCTAAACACAGCAAATAGTAATTGCTGATAAGCAAATGAAAGAGATAAAATGGGAAATATTAAATACTCAAATATTTTTAAAGCAGATAAATAGGGAAAAGATTAAAAAAACAAAGGAGAGATGGGCAAATAGAAAACAAAGATCATGATGGTAGATTTAAACCTAACCATATTATTATATTCAGTATGTATAGTCTAAACACTTCAATCAAGAGGAAGAGATTTTCACATTAAATACAAAATCAAAACCTAAGTGTGTCCTGCCTAAAAAAAACTAATTTAAAAATAAATAGATTTAAATTAAAGAAATGGGAAAACTTTTACCCTCTTAATATTAGTCAAAAGAAAGCTGGAATTGCTATATTATTATCAAAGCAGGTTTCAGAGCCAAGAATATTACCATATAAAAGAGGATTTAGTAATAAAGTTTTCAAGTCTTTCAAGAAGACAACACAAAAAGTATTATCAAGAAAATAAAAAGTTTATTAGTTAGATTTCTTCAAAATTATGAATGTCTGTGTTCTGAAAGTCATTGCTAGGTGAGTAGAAACATAAGCCATAGACTGTGAGAAAATATTGGAAAATCACACTGTAAAAGATCTGAGATTTTAATCAATCTGAGAGCTAATAAATTAACCTGCCACAGTATGAACTTCATATTCTTATTGGTTCCTCTTCCTTCCCTAAGTCCCATGAGTTGATGCAGAGAAGTCTAGTGATTCTACACAGGTAGTGAGTTTGCATGACAACTGAACTCTGAACTTAGAAAAATCCCAGTCTTCCACAGTGGCTGCTACCAATGTGCTCAACCTTTTCCCAAAGGAAATATTACTTTTACAGTACGATCCTGGAAAACCAACACTATGTTCTCTGCCCAGAAAAGAATGGATATTTGCTTACATGGATATTTGCTCTATAAACAAATTTGTTAATGCTGTTGCTCAGAAGATGTGCAAAAATAAGAGAGAACCAGGGAGAATTGTTTCCCAATATCAGATTCTAGTATCTACAGTATATAAGAATTCTTAAAACTCAACAGTAAGAAAACAACCCAATTTAAAAATTGGCAAAATGTTGGAATGGACATTTTATCAAAAGAGGTATATGAATGGCAAATAAGCACATGAAAAGATTCTCAGCACTACTAGACATTAGGGAAATGTAAATTAAAGTCACAATGAGATACCACTAACACCTATATGAATGGCAAAAAATTGGGCTTCCCTGGTGGCACAGTGGTTGAGAGTCCGCCTGCCAATGCAGGGTACACGGGTTCGTGCCCCGGTCTGGGAAGATCCCACATGCCGCGGAGCGGCTGGGCCCGTGAGCCATGGCTGCTGAGCCTGCGCGTCTGGAGCCTGTGCTCTGCAATGGGAGAGGCCACAACAGTGAGAGGCCCGCATACTGAAAAAAAAAAAAAAAAAAGTCAAAAAATTAAATAGTCTGGCCATATTAAGTGACAGTGAGGATGTAGGAGGAATGGATCTTTCATACACTAAGTGTGTAAGATGGTACACCTACTTTGGAAAACAGTTTGGCACTCTTAAAAAGTTAAAAATAACACTTGTCATATGATCTAGCTATTCTACTCCAAGGTATACCGAAAGTAATCAATGCATATGTCTGTACAAAGACTGTACACAAATGTTCATGGAAGCTTTATTTGTAGTAGCCCGAAACTGCAAACAACCCAAATGTCTTTTGTTTATTCAATGAATAAACCAACAAACTGTATGGTGGCATGCTACTCAGCAATAAAAATAAATGAATTATGGATACATGCAAAAACTCAGAAGAATTTCAAAATAATTGTGCCTGCTGAAACAAGCCAGACAAAAAGTATACACGCTGTATGATGACATTCATAGAAAACTGATGCTAATCCAGAGTGACAGAAAGCAGATCAGTGGTTGCCTTGGAATGATGGAGGCCAGGGAGGGATGGGAAGAAGGATGGACTAGAATTGGCTTTTTCCAGTGCCTCTCCTTTGTTTCCCTGGACTCATTCTTCCTCTGTGCAGACTTGCTACTTTGTTGATATTGAGTTAGATGTTGCAGGTTTAAACCTGACATCCTCACAAGAAAATAACTGGAAGAAAAGGAGCTATCTCTTCCTAAGTAACAGCCTTAAAAGAAAAGGAATTTATTCCCCAAATCCCAGCAAACTCCCTGTGGTAGAATGTTTGGAAACATTGCCACAATTTCTCTACTGTCTGTAGATCCATGGCCCTTACAATGTGACTTTGAGTTGCTTCCATCAAAAGATGGATTCTGCTTTCCCACCCATTAAATCCAGGCTTGCCTTGTGTCTTGCTTTGGCCAACAGAGCTCAGTGGAAGTAACAGCTTAGACCTCAAGAGGCCTTTTATGTCCCTACTTTCTCTCTTGGAAACCTATCCAGATTCAACATGAACAACCTGAGCTTTTCTGCTAGATGATGAGGGACACATGGAGCAGAAATGAATCTTTGCAGCTGAGTCCATTCTAGGCCAATCAGTGCCCAGCAACCAGGCAGCTCTTCAAAAAAACACATAACTGAGTCCAGGTGAAACTAGAAGAACCACCAAGTATAAACCAGCCCAAGTCACCAACTCACTGAATCATGAGCTAAATAAATGGTAACTGAAGCTACTAAGTTTTTGGAATGGTTTGTTATATAACAAAAGATAACTGATTCACATCCTTTCCCATCTCATAGACCTGAGTTGGAGTGGCTGTGAAAACAGAAAGGGCTAGGCAAGGAAGAGGATCAGGGATGGAAAAACAATGGTTTTGTTAGGAGAAAAAGGCGAAGGGATATTGGCAGGCAAACAACTGGGTGCATTATAGCAAGTCATGCTTTGCAAATTAAAATTGTACTCACTTCCAGCTCAAAGTAGCATTGCACACAGTGATGGATTTTAACTAAAGAGCAATTACTTACAGCTCTTTATGAAAGTAGAGAAAATTGAATTTTGGTGGTGGTATTTGTTAGATTTAGTTCTGACTCACTTATTGGGGAAAAAATCTGCTTTGGGCTATTTTGCAAAACCTAGCACTGGGGATTACAATTTACTTTGCTTATGAAGATTTTACTTTACATAATTACATGAAAATATTAGCCAGCAGTTGTGTGTTCTCAATAGCATTCCATAGGGCTTCCTCATACAGGGCATTTTTCAATTTCATTTTACATTAAAAGTCATTTAAAAGAGGGATGAAACTTGTATGCATATTCTTCCTGCCAGAATTATCAACAATTAGAGTGTGGGGGAGCCATAAAGAATAAAAGGATGAATGGATAGAGAAGATGTGGCACATGTATACAATGGAATATTACTCAGCCATAAAAAGAAACGAAACTGAGTTATTTGTAGTGAGGTGGATGGACCTAGAGTCTGTCATACAGAGTGAAGTAAGTCAGAAAGAGAAAAACAAATACCGTATGCTAACACATATATATGGAATCTAAAAAAAAAAAAAAAAAGGTTCTGAAAAACCTAAGGGCAGGACAGGAATAAAGATGCAGACCTACTAGAGAATGGACTTGAGGACACAGAGAGGGGGAAGGGTAAGCTGGGACAAAGTGAGAGAGTGACATGGACACATACACTACCAAATGTAAAACGGATAGCTAGTGGGAAGCAGCCGCATAGCACAGGGAGATCAGCTCAGTGCTTTGTGACCACCTAGAGGGATGGGATAGGGAGGGTGGGAGGGAGGGAGACGCAAGAGGGAAGAGATATGGGGATATATGTATATGTATAGCTGATTCACTTTGTTATAAAGCAGAAACTAACACACCATTGTAAAGCAATTATACTCCAATAAAGATGTTAAAAAAAAGAATAAAAGTAAAAGATTACTCTTCAATCTGTAGGAAACCTATAATTTAAGGTCTCATGTCATTTATTTGCTTTCAGAATATGTGATTATGATGAGTTGTGCTTCAAAGCAATTATAAAGCTTCCATTAGTAGCATTTTCATGTCTGATTATATGAATCTTGTCAACCTTCTGCCCTGGTACGTTGTTGCTGGAAAAATCTGGTGAGTGCTTATACACTGAACATTTTTTACATGGCTATGTGTCTGAAGATTCTCATACTTTCAACTTATGCCTGCAAGTAACTTGACAGCACAGTCTAAAGCAAGATTGATGCCTCTTTATAGCACAGAATAAAAGAAAGTTAAAGGTCCATATACTTTGTTATAGTATAAATCCAGGCCATGGGTAAGGATTATACATTCCTTGTGCCTGTTCTTCCCTCTGAGAGTTTTCTTTTCAGATACGGGAAAAACATCAGAAAAGTTTATTGTTTAAATTCTTACAGAAAAAAAATTATATTAAAAAATGGCTCAGGTACAGTTTTCTCCTGATAATCATCTATGTTTCTTGAAAATCACACACAGCTTTTATCACTTTAAAACATCCAGAGTTACAATAAGCTTCAATAATATAGTAGATATGGTGATTTGTGTCTATCCAATGTCTAGGATGGAACACCGTGGTGTTCCATCAGGACAGGGGCATTTGTGTCAGAAGATCAAGCAAGGAACTGGGGCTGCTCTACCAATGGCATGGTGAAAGTCGTACAGTAATGTAGAAATAGATGAGATAAACCCAAAGGAGCATACGCAAGAGCAGCCAGTGTTACACAGGGTTAATTCCAGACAGAAAGGTAAGAGCCAGAACATTACAAATACTTTGCAGAAAAACTGTTTGTTGTTTTGTGTGTTTTGGAAAGTAGAGTTGGGGGAAGACCAGAAGTTATAAAAAGCAGGAATTATTCAACCTTTAAAAGCTGGTTGGGTATGCCTGGTCAGCTTGAAAAGAAATATGGGACATCAACAGCAAAAATGATCTCAGGAACAAGTTCTTCCTTGCTTCATCTTAAAGGGGTTCATATTCCTTCTGTGAGGATAAGAATGAACACCCAAACAGGGAGGAATGGATACCTCTCGATAAAAGTAGATGAGAATGTGAACAAAACAGGTACTGAGTAAAAAAGCATAAGCGGTTTCCTGTTTTGGAAAAATTAAAGTCCACATTTGTTTCTAATATTTTCTACTTCTCCCTCATTTCTCTTCTGTTTTTGAACCTCCCTGACCAGTGGTATCTTTGAACTTTACCTTTGTGGGTGCCCAATTTAATGATGGACTTCCCACTATTCCTATATCCTCAAAATCATCAGAAGGTGCTTTAGAGACAGAGGTGATAAATTCTACTGGAAAATGTATATTTGGTACTGGTATAATGTACTAGTACAGCATAGACTACTGCACCTGTATAAAACCTCTGTGGCTTGTAATAGCCTTTTAATATTGCCATTTAGTCATTGGCAAATCAAAAGGAAAAGGAAAAGAATGGTATATGATGTCTTCACATCACACTGTATAGTCAGCCACCTATGCATAAAGTTTAATCGAATTCATCAAATGAAATTCATTTAGGCAAATTGCTTTTTATCATGTAGATCTGGGCTTATAAATAAATTCAAATGCCTTTGGGAGTCAGGCAAATAACATAAATGTGTGAGCTGACTGGGTATGATAATACATTAACTTCTTATAAATAGATGAATCTAATATAGGTATTATAGTTAGATATTATATATCTATATAATCTATCTATATCTATATTTATCTTTATCTTTCTATCTATCCACCTGTATACAGTAGGCCCTCCATATCTGCAGGTTCCCCATCCATGGATTCAACCAATTGCAGATCAAAAATATTCGAAAAATTCCAGAAAGTTCCAAAAAACAAAACTCGAATTTGCCACATGCCAGCAACTATTTACATAGCATTTACATTTTATTAGATAGTATATATAACCTAGAGATTATTTGAAGTATAAAGGAGGATTGAATAGGTTATATGCAAATATACACCATATTATATAAAGGACTTGAGTATTCTCGTATTTTGATATCCGAGAGGGTTCCTGAAATCAACCCCCTTTGAATATCAAGGGACGATTGTATGTATGTCTGGTGAGTGCTTATACACTGAACATTTTTTACATGGCTATGTATCTGAAGATTCTTTTACCATAGATACAATAAACATATAAGTATATCAATGATGAGTGAGATGTTACACATTTCTCATCTAGGAAAGGATTAAAAATAATCGAAAGCAAAGAATGAATCTGTAAATGCAGAGATAAATATAGAAAGCATTTTGGTATAGGAAGATCTCAGTATTCCTGAGAATACATCACCTAATATAGAATATGGATACAGGTAGTAGTTTACCAGGCATGAGGGTGAACTAGAGAGTGAAGCTCCTCTGAAACCCACTCAGATTTAATTTTTGTCAAAACTCTGCGTTGGTCAGATTTTGTCAATGAGCCTCCAGTCTGATAAATCAAACATTCTGATGATTTCTGGAATTTCTAGCACATTTTAATGACACACAGATGTAACCTGTTTCTCTTTCTTAATGGAAAAGCCAGGGGAAAATGAAATATAAAAATACAGATTAACTAAGCATCTGCCAAACTCTGTCCCTTGGAATTCTGATTAACATGATGTTTATGGGGATTACAAGTCAAAGGGAGCTTATATTTGAGAATGCCAGAGGCATACAACACACATGTACAAACAAATATATGATACAATGTGGGGTAGTGAAGTGTTCTGAAGAAAAACAAAGCACGGAAGGGGAATGCTGTATGCAAAGGTGGTGCTGAGGTAATATTTCTGATAGGAAGGCCAGGGATTTCATGAAGTGAGCTTCGAAGCAAAGACCTAAATAAGCAATGATTTAGGAGAAAGAGTATTCCAGAAAAGAAGAAATGGCTAAGGTGCTGAGCCTGAAGTGAGCTTGGTTTATTAGAGGAATAGCGAGAAGGCTAGTATGAGTAGAGCTGAGTGAGTGGAGGGACAGGTTGTAATACCAGGTCAGGGCTCGAGCAGGGTCAAATCACACAGGCCCTTGTAGGCCGGGTGAAGATTTAAACTTTATTCCAAGATTCTGTGAAGCCACTTTTGATCAGGGGATGATCTTATACTCAGGTTTTAGAAATACTGCTTTATGTATTTGAGACTCAAAACAGCCAGGTATTGAAGCACTGAAACCAGTCCCCCTGGATGACTGGCCACTGAAACCTCCAAGCTCAGAGCCTATTGTGCTCTGGTTGCTTCACCCTCGTCTTGGCAAATATTAGGGGCTTTTACCATAGATACAATAAACATATATCAATGACGAGTGAGATGTTACACATTTCTCATCTAGGAAAGGATTAAAAATAATCGAAAGCAAAGAATGAATCTGTAAATGCAGAGATAAATATAGAAAGCATTTTGGTATAGGAAGATCTCAGTATTCCTGAGAATCATACCATTCAGGCTGCTAGTTTCTTTCTTTTTTTTTTTTTTTACCAGTTTTATTGAAATATAATTGATACACAACACTGTATGAGAGTAAGGTGTATGACATAATGATATGACTTACATATACTGTGAAATGGTTACCACAATAAGTTTAGTTAACATTCATCATCTCACAGAGATACAAAAAAAAAAACAAAAAACAATTGTTTTCCTTTTAATGAGAACTGTGAGGATTTACTATTAACAACTTCCAGGTGTACCATATAGCAGTGTTGAGTCTAGTCATCATGTTGTGCATTACATCCCTGGCACTTGTTTATTTTGTAACTGGAAATTTGTACCTTTTGACTGCCTTCATCCAATTCCCCCTCCGCCACCTCACTCCTCTGGTAACCACAAATCTGATCTCTTTTTCTATGAGTTTGATCTTTTTGTTTTTGTTCTTTTAGATTTCACATATAACCAGTCATACAGTATTTGTCTTTCTCTGACTTATTTCATTTAGCATTATGCCCCCAAGGTTTATCCATGTTGTCATAAATGGCAGGATTTCCTTCTTTTTTAAGGCTGAGTAATATTCCACTGTCTATATATACACCACATTTTCTTTATCTATTCAACCATCGAAGGGCACTTAGGTGGTTTCCATGTCTTGCCTATTGTGAATAATCCTGCTAAGAACATGGGGGTGCACAAATTCCTTTGACGTAGAGTTTTTGTTTCCTTTGGATATATTTCCAAAAGTGGAATTGATGAGATCACATGATAGTTCTATTTTATTTTTTGAGGTTGACAGTTTCTAAGACCAGTTTTGGAATTGTCTGTCTACTTTAAACTTCTCAACTCAGTAAAGTCTAAGGAAGTGAAGAAGTCATTGTACTGGATCAACTTTCTCAGCTTCTTTACTATTGACATTTTGGCCAAACTATTTGACATTCTTTGCTGTAGTGTGCTGCCCTGTACATTTGTAGAATGTGTAAGAGCATTCCTGGCCTCTAGCTACTAAATGCCAGCAGAACACTTTCTCCTTGCCACCACCCCAACCCAGTCAAGACAATAAGAAGTGTCCCGAGACATTACCAATATCTTCTTGGAGGAAGGTTGGTACCAGGGAGAACCACTGTGTTAGATGATAGGAGTAGTCTATGCAGAGTCTCTCCTAACAACTTAAAAATGTGTGCAAATGTGAACAAGAGCAAGTGTAAATCAAACCTGTACTGGAGAGATTGCAGAAACTATAGCAGCACTGGAAACCCAAGCCTTCATATCAAGGACATACTCATTTCACTGAATCTTCACAGAAATTGTTTGAATTGCTTTTATCCTAAATCAGATGGGGATTATGGTTCAGAGATGACACACTCAAGCTCAGAGATGGCAAACCTGACATCACCCAACTAGTGACTAGAGGAGTGGGGACCAGACTCCAAAGCTGATGTCCTGCCAAGAAAACTAGGACAATTTCATGTATAGGATGATTCCTTTTTTATGATGTATCTTTTCATTTATTTAGATATTATTAAAAATTATCTGCATAGTAATTTGGAGCTTTTAATATAGCACTCTTGCACATTTTTATTACATTTATTATTGTATTATTAGGATATTGATAGTTTTCTTGCTATTGTAAATGACAAAAAAGTTGTCTTTTTTTTAACAACTTGATTGGAGTATAATTGCTTTACAATGGTGTGTAAGGTTCTGCTTTATAACAAAGTGAATCAGTTATACATAGACATATATACCCATATCTCCTCCATCTTGTGTCTCCCTCCCGCCCTCCCTATCCCACCCCTCTAGGTGGTCACAAAGCACCTAGCTGATCTCCCTGTGCTATGCAGCTGCTTCCTACTAGCTATCTATTTTATATTTGGTAGTGTATATAAGTCCATGCCACTCTCTCTTTGTCCCAGCTTACCCTTCCCCCTCCCCGTGCCCTAAAGTCCATTTGCTATGTCTGCATTTTTATTCCTGTCTTGCCCCTAGGTTCTTCAGAACCACTTTTTTTTTTTTATATTCCATACATATGTGTTAGGATATGGTACTTGTTTTTCTCTTTCTAACTTACTTCACTCTGTAGGACAGACTCTAGGTCCATCCACCTCACTACAGATAACTCAATTTCATTTATTTTTATGGCTGAGTAATATTCCATTGTATATATGTGCCACATCTTCTTTATCCATTTATCTGTCAATGGACACTTAGGTTGCTTCCATGTCCTGGCTATTGTAAATAGAACTGCGATGAACATTGAGATACATGACTCTTTTTGAATTATGGTTTTCTCAGGGTATATGCCCAGTAGTGGGATTGCTGGGTCGTATGGTAGTTCTACTTTTAGTTTTTTAAGGAACCTCCATACTGTCCTCCATAGTGGCTGAATCAATTTACATTCCCACCAACAGTGCAGGAGGGTTCCATTTTCTCCACACCTTCTCCAGCATTTATTGTCTGTAGATTTTTTGATGATGGCCATTCTGACTGGTGTGAGGTGATACCTCCACTGTAGTTTTGATTTGCATTTCTCTAATGATTAGTGATGTTGAACATCCTTTCATGTGTTCATTGGCTATCTGTATATCTTTTTGGAGAAATGTCTATTTAGGTCTTCTGCCCATTTTTGGATTGGGTTGTTTGTTTTTTTGATATTGAGCTGCATGAGCTGCTTGTAAATTTTGGAGATTAGTCCTTTGTCAGTTGCTTCATTTGCAAATATTTTCTCCCATTCTGAGGGTTGCCTTTTCATCTTGTTTATGGTTTCCTTTGCTGTGCAAAAGCTTTGAAGTTTCATTAGGTCCCATTTGTTTATTTTTGTCTTTATTTCCATTTCTCTAGGACGTGGGTCAAAAAGGACCTTGCTGTGATTTATGTCATAGAGTGTTCTGCCTATGTGTTCCTCTAACAGTTTATAGTGTCTGGCCTTACATTTAGGTCTTTAATCCATTTTGAGTTTATTTTTGTGTATGGTGTTAGGGAGTGTTCTAATTTCATTCTTTTACATTGTAGCTGTCCAGTTTTCCCAGCACCACTTATTGAAGAGGCTGTCTTTTCTCCATTGTATATTCTTGCCTCCTTTATCCAAGGTGACCATATGTGCATGAAAGGCATCTGGGCTTTCTATCCTGTTCCATTGATCTATATTTCTGTTTTGTGCCAGTACCATACTGTCTTGATTACTGTAGCTCTGTAGTATAGTCTGAAGTCTGGGAGCCTGATTCCTCCAGCTCCATTTTTCGTTCTGAAGATTGCTTTGGCTATTCAGGGTCTTTGTGTTTCCATACAAATTGTGAAATATTTTGTTCTAGTCCTGTGAAAAATGCCATTGGTAGTTTGATAGGGATTGCATTGAATCTGTAGATTGCTTTGGGTAGTGTAGTCATTTTCCCAATATTGATTCTTCCAATCGAATAACATGGTATACATCCCCATCTGTTTGTATCATCTCTAGTTTCTTTCATCAGTGTCTTATCGTTTTCTGCATACAGGTCTTTTGTCTCCTTAGGTCGGTTTCTCCCTAGGTATTTGATTCTTTTTGTTGCAATGGTAAATGGGAGTGTTTCCTTAATTTCTCTTTCAGATTTTTCATCATTAGTGTATAGGAATGCAAGAGATTTCTGTGCATTAGTTTTGTATCCTCCTACTTTACCAAATTCGTTGATTAGCTCTAGTAGTTTTCTGGTAGCATCTTTAGGATTCTCTGTGTATAGTATCAGGTCATCTGCAAACAGTGAGGGATTTACTTCTTCTTTTCCAATTTGGATTCCTTTTATTTCTTATTCTTCTCTGATTGCTGTGGCTAAAACTTCCAAAACTATGTAGAATAATAGTGTTGAGAGTGGAAAACTTTGTCTTGTTCTTGATCTTAGAGGAAATGGTTTCAGTTTTTCACCATTGAGAACAAAGTTGGCTGTGGGTTTGTCATATATGACCTTTATTATGTTGAGGTAAGTTCCCTCTATGCCTACTTTCTGGAGGGTTTTTATCATAAATTGGTGTTGAATTTTGCCAAAAGCTTTTTCTGCATCTATTGATATGATCATATGTATTTTTTCTCCTTCAATTTGTTAGTATGGTGTATCACATTGGTTTATTTGTGTATATTGAAGAATCCTTGCATTCCTGGGATAAACCCCACTTGATCATGGTGTATGATCCTTTTAATGTGCTGTTGGATTCCGTTTGCTAGTATTTTGTTGAGGATTCTTGCATCTATGTTATCAGTGATATTGGCCTGTCATTTTCTTTCTTGGTGACATCTTTGTCTGGTTTTGGTATCAGGGTGATGGTAGCCTCATAGAATGAGTTTGGGAGTGTTCCTCCCTCTGCTGTGTTTTGGAAGAGTTTGAGAAGGATAGGTGGTAACTCTTCTCTAAATGTTTGATAGAATTCACCTGTGAAGCCATCTGGTCCTGGGCTTTTGTTCGTTGGAAGATTTTTTATCACAGTCTCAATTTCAGTGCTTGTGATTGGTCTGTTTATATTTTCTATTTCTTCCTGGTTCAGTCTCAGAAGGTTGTGCTTTTCTAAGAATTTGTCCATTTCTTCCAGGTTGTCCGTTCTATTGGCATATAGTTGCTTTTAGTAATCTCTCATGATCCTTTGTATTTCTGCAGTGTCAGTTGTTACTTCTCCTTTTTCATTTCTAATTTTATTGATTTGAGTCTTCTCCCTTTTTTCTGGATGACTCTGGCTAATGGCTTATCAACTTTGTTTATCTTCTCAGAGAACCAGCTTTTAATTTTATTGATCTTTGCTATTGTTTCCTTCATTTCTTTTTCATCTATTTCTGATCTGATCTTCATGATTACTTTTGTTCTGCTAACTTTGGGGGTTTTTTGATCTTCTTTTTCTAATTGCTTTAGGTGTAAGCTTAGGTTTTTTATTTGAGATGTTTCTTGTTTCTTGATGTAGGATTGTATTGCTATAAACTTCCCTCTTAGAACTGCTTTTGCTGCATCCCATAGGTTTTGGGTCGTCGTGTTTTCACTGTCATTTGTTTCTAGGCATTTTTTTGATATCCTCTTTGATTTCTTCAGTTATCTCTTGGTTATTTAGTGGTGTATTGTTTAGCCTCCATGTGTTTGTATTTTTTACAGATTTTTTCCTGTAATTGATTTCTAGTCTCATAGCATTGTTTTTGAAAGGATACTTGATACGATTTTAATTTTCTTAAATTTACCAAGCCTTGATTTGTGACCCAAGATATGATCTCTCCTGGAGAATGTTCCATGAGCACTTGAGAAGAAAGTGTATTCTGTTGTTATTGGATGGAATATCCTATAAATATGTATTAAGTCCATGTTGTTTAATGTATCATTTAAAGTTTGTGTTTCCTTATTTATTTTCATTTTGGATGATGTGTCCATTGGTGAAAGTGGGGTGTTAATATCCCCTACTATGATTGTGTTATTGTCGATTTCCCCTTTTATGGCTGTTAGCATTTGCTTTATGTATTGAGGTGCTCCTATGTTGGGTTCATAAATGTTTACAATTGTTACATCTTCTTCTTGGGTTGATCTGTTGATCATTATGTAGTGCCCTTCTTTGTCTCTTGTAATAGTCTTTATTTTAAAGTCTATTTTCTCTTATATGAGAATTGCTACTCCAGCTTTCATTTCATTTCCATTTGCATGGAATATCTTTTTCCATCCTCCCCTCATTTTCAGTCTGTATGTGTCACTAGGTGTGAAGTGGGCCCTTTGTAGACAGCGTATATATGGGTCTCGTTTTTGTATCCATTCAATCAGTCTATGTCATTTGGTGGAGCATTTAATCCATTTATATTTAAGGTAACTATTGATATGTATGTTCCTATTACCATTTTCTTAATTATTTTGGGTTTGTTATTGTAGGTCTTCACCTTCTCTTGTGTTTCCTGCCTAGAGAATTTCCTTTAGCATTTGTTGTAAAGCTGGTTTGGTGGTGCTGAATTCTCTTAGCTTTTGCTTGCCTGTAAAATTTTTAATTTCTCAATCGAATCTGAATGAGATCCTTGCTGGGTATAGTAATCTTGGTTATAGATTTTTCCCTTTCATCACTTTAAATATGTCCTGCCACTCCCTTCTGGCTTGTAGAGTTTCTGCTGAAAGATCAGCTGTTAACCTTATGGGGATTCCCTTGTGTGTTATTTGTTGTTTTTCCCTTGCTGCTTTTAATATTTTTTCTTTGTGTTTAATTTTTGATAGTTTGATTAATATGTGTCTTGGCGTGTTTCTCCTTGGATTTATCCTGCATGGACTCTCTGCACTTCCTGGACTTGATTGACTATTTCCTTTCCCATATTAGAGAAGTTTACAACTATAATGTCTTGAAATATTTTCTCAGTCCCTTTCTTTTTCTCTTCTTCTGAGACCCCTATAATTTGAATGTTGTTGTGTTGAATGTTGTCCCAGAGGTTTCTAAGACTGTCCTCAATTCTTTTCATTCTTTTTTCTTTATTCTGCTCTGTGGTAGTTATTTCCACTATTTTATCTTCCAGGTCACTTATCCGTTCTTCTGCCTCAGTTATTCTGCTATTGATTCCTTCTAGAGAATTTTTAATTTCATTTATTGTGTTGTTCATCATTGTTTGTTTGCCCTTTAGTTCTTCTAGGTCCTTGTTAAACGTTTCTTGTATTTTCTCCATTCTATTTCCAAGACTTTGGATCATCTTTACTATCATTACTCTGAATTCCTTTTCAGGTAGACTGCCTATTTCTGCTTCTTTGTTTGGTCTGGTGGGTTTTTACCTTGCTCCTTCATCTGCTGTGTGTTTCTCTGTCTTCTCATTTTGCTTAACTTACTGTGTTTGGGGTCTCCTTTTCGCAGGCTGCAGGGTCGTAGTTCCTGTTGTTTTTGGTGTCTGCCCCCAGTGGCTGAGGTTGGTTCACTGGGTTGTGAAGGTTTCCTGGTGGAGGGGACTAGTGCCTGTGTTCTGGTGGATGAGGCTGGATCTTGTGTTTCTGATGGGCAGGACCTCATCTGGTGGTGTGTTTTGGGGTTTCTGTGACCTTATTATGATTTTAGGCAGCCTCTTTGCTAATGGGTGGGATTGTGTTCTTGTTTTGCTAGTTGTTTCTCATAGGGTGTCCAACACTGTAGCTTGCTGGTAATTGAGTGGAGGTGGTTCTTGGCGTTGAGATGGTGATCTCTGGGAGAGCTTTTGCTGTTTGATATTACGTGAAACCGGGAGGTCTCTGGTGGACCAGTTTCTGAACTTGGCTCTCCCATTTCAGAGGCACAGGCCTAATACTTGGCTGGAGCACCAAGACCCTAACAGCCACACAGCTCAGAAGAAAAGAGCGAAAAAAAGAAGAAAGAAAAATTAAATAAAGTTATTAAAATAAAAAAAAATTAAAAATGAAAAAAAAGTATTAAAAAAGGATAGGAAGAAGAGAGCAACCAATTCAAAAAACAAATCCACCCATTTTAACAAGTGCTGAAAACTATACTAAAAAAAGAAAACAAAAAAAAAAACGGACAGACAGAACCCTAGGACAAATGGTAAAAGCAAAGCTATACAGACAAAAATCACACAAAGAAACATACACATATACACTCAGAAAAACAGAAAAAGGAAAATATATATATATATGTAAAAAAAGGAAGAGAGCAACCAAATCAATAAACAAATCTATGAAGGAAAATAAACTTTAAATGCTAAAGTAAGATAAAGGTAAACCAGAAAAATATTAGATGCAGAACGTAAACCCCAAGTCTACAGTTGCTCCCGAAGTCCACCGCCTCAATTTTGGGATGATTCGTTGTGTATTCCGGTATTCCACAGATGCAGGGTACATCAAATTGATTGTAGAGATTTATTCCGCTGCTCCTGAGGCTGCTGGGAGAGATTTCCCTTTCTCTTCTTTGTTTGCACAGGTCCTGGGGTTCAGCTTTGGGTTCGGCCCTGCCTCTGCGTGTAGGTCACCTGAGAAAGTCTGTTCTTTGCTCAGACAGGACGGGGTTAAAGGAGCAGCTGATTCAGGGGGTTCTGGCTCACTCAGGCCGGGGGAGGGAGGAGCCTGCTGCGGCAGAGGCTGGCGTGACGTTGCACCAGCCTGAGGCACGCCGTGTGTTCTCCTGGGGAGGTTGTCCCTGGATCACGGGACCCTGGCAGTGGCAGGCTGCACAGGCTCCTGGGAGAGGAGGTGTGGATAGTGACCTGTGAGCGCACACAGGCTTCTTGGTGGTGGCAGCAGCAGCCTTAGCGTCTCATGCCCGTCTCCGGGGTCTGTGCTGATAGCCGCGGCTCGCACCCGTCTGTGGAGCTCGTTTAGGCAGTGCTCTGAATCCCCTGTCCTCGCGCACCAGGAAACAATTGTCTCTTGCCTCTTCGGCAGGTCCAGACTTATTCCCAGACTCCCTCCCGGCTAGCCGTGGCGCACTAGCCCCCTTCAGGCTGTGTTCACGCTGCCAACTCCAGTCCTCTCCCTGGGGTCCGACCTAAGCCCCAGACTCAACTCCCAGCCCCACCCGCCCCGGCGGGTGAGCAGACAAGCCTCTCGGCTGGTGAGTGCTGGTCGGCACCGATCCTCTGTGCGGGAATCTCTCCGCTTTGCCCTCCACAACCCTGTTGCTGTGCTCTCCTCTGCGGCTCCAAAGTTTCCCCCCTCCGCCACCCCCCATCTCCGACCGCGAAGGGACTTCCTAGTGTTTCCTAGTGGAAACGTTTTCTCCTTCACAGCTCCTTCCCAGAGGTGCATGTCCTGTCCGTATTCTTTTGTCTCTGTTTATTCTTTTCTCTTTTGCCCTACCCAGGTACGTGGGGAGTTTCTTGCCTTTTGGGAGGTCTGAGGTGTTCTGCCTGCGTTCAGTAGGTGTTCTGTAGGAGCTGTTCCACATGTAGATGTATTTCTGACGTATTTGTGGGGAGGAAGGTGATCTCCATGTGTTACTCCTCCGCCATCTTGATGGCTCCCCTTAGGATGATTCTTATACGGCATAATTTGGATTGTGGTTTGAAAAATTAGATAACCATTAGCAATCTCTTCCAAACTGAATTTCTTTTTTCCAAATTATTCTATTATTATGCACAATAATTGTTATATTAATAATTTTTTAATAACAACAAGTGGCATATATCAAGGATTCTCCTTGTGTAAGGTGCTGGAATAAGTGTTCCATGGATATGGCCTGATTTTTTTTTTTTTTTGCTACGCGGGCCTCTAACTGCTGTGGCCCCTCCCATTGTGGAGCACAGGCTCCGGATGCGCAGGCTCAGCGGCCATGGCTCATGGGCCCAGCCGCTCTGCGGCACGTGGGATCTTCCCGGACCGGGGCACGAACCCCTGTCCCCTGCATCGGCAGGTGGACTCTCAACCACTGCGCCACCAGGGAAGCCTAGGATATGGTCTGATTAAATCCCCATAATAACCTGATGAGCTAGATTTCATTATTATCCACATTTTACATATAAAAATAATAATTAGGGAGAGATATCATTTGTTTACTAAATGCCTGGCCCATTATTAAGTCCTTCACATGGATTTAATCCTCATAATACTTTTATGAGGTGGAAAGTATTCTTCTTCCATTTTGCAGATGAGGAAATTAACACTTAGAAAAATGAAGTAGCTACTTATAGTTTGGAAGTTATATGTAGCTGGCACTCACACCTATATTTTTCTGACACGAAATCTAGTATGACATCATAATCATTTGTTATGCTTTCCTGGTATTAGTGGTACATTTAAAAATTAGGATGATTGTGAGTGAACATAATTGCCTTTCCTCATAACAAAAAGATACCAGTAAACCTTTTCCAAGCAATTTTTTTTTCCTTGTTAACACTAAATCTCTGGTAGAAACACCTTTCTTAGAAATGTACTCTATCTTTACATGATCTCTCCTCTTTCCTCTCTACCTTCCTACCACCTCCCACCAGGGGCTTCAGAGTAGATAGTGGAGAAAGTGAGAGAGCACAGAATAAAAGGAAATGTCAACCAGTAAGAGTTAGACTTTAAGGTCCTGTCAGCAAGTACAAAAGGTGAAAAGCAGCATTTGCTCTGGCAAGTCAGAGGTGCTTATTTTTCCCATCACACTGTCTTCATCCCCTCTTCCAGGCTTCATCTCAGTGTCCCCATTAGAAACACCTGGGAGCAGCCGGTGTTTCAATATGTGGTGCTGGAACAGACTTCAACTTATTAAACCAAGATTGCTGCTTGATCCTTTTTGTCTCATTGACACATTTCAACTGTTGATAAAAATCATGCATTTGACTTGCCATTTGTTGTTCAGTTTCCCCTCTGTCATTCTTCACAGAGAGAGAAGAGTTATAGGTAACACAACAGTAAATATAAAAATGGATTTATCTTTTGCATTCTAGAGGTGTTCTGTTGAAATGAGCAGCTTAAAAATTTGCATTGTATAGCTAACAGCATATGCCCTCATGTTCTGGTATAAAAGATGGATAAATTAGTCAATGATAATCCATCATTAATAATTACTGAGACTGCATTTATTAAATCAGTTGTAAAATGAAATGACCACAGAAGGCAGACCTATGACTGAAATGGATAAAGTGAGACAATATAAGAGATAGTAGGGAGTGGTGGGGAGTGTGGTCTAAATCTGAGCATATGTGCTTTTCTCTGAATCTAGTGCTCATGACTCCACTCCAGCAGACTTTTGCTACACGAGAATTTGGGCTCAGTTTAGCCAGATGCTATGATTTATAAGAGGAGCTGGAAATCCATATTTTCAAGTGAAATCTTCCCAACTTTCAAATGTTGGCAAATTTCTTCCTTCTTTTCTTAAATACTCTTCAGGCTGCTCATATATTACCTCACTTATAGTAGATGGATATTGATTTCAGAATATGGAAAGCTTTGTGGTAATTTATATTCCACTCTATTTAGTGACGCTTTTATGGAAGTTTGCTACACCACAGCTTTTGACCTCACACTTGAGTGGGTACCAGTCGGGGAGCCTGTTGCAAATTCATAACCACAGAAATTCCAATTCAGTAGGACTGAGGTAGGACCCAGGAATTCTGCTATGGATGACACAGTGAACATACTTTGAACACTATCTTAGAAAGTGAGAGGAAGGAACCCATTTGATCAGCAGTTGGCAGTCTATGGTCCATCTGCCAAATCCAGCCTGCTACCTGTTTTTGTAAATAAAGATTTATTGGGATACAGCCACATCCATTTGTTCACGGATTGTCTGTGGCTGTATCATGTGACAAGGCCGAAGTAAATAGCTGAGATAGAGACTGTATGGCCCTCAAAGCCTAAAATGATTATCATCTGGTCCTTTACATAAAAGTTTGCTGATTTCTGCGTTAGACAAAATAGGTCCTATGTCTCTAAACCTCAATAAAAGCTTGACTCCTCAGTATTACTTGGGTTCATAAAAACAATGTAAAAAGAGCCATATTACTGATGGTGTTGATTTATAATTCAGTTTAGTCCAAACTATTTCTCCTAAGCAAAGACTATCTTGTTGCTATGACAACAGATACACAAAGCTATGTAGAGGAGAAGAAAAGAAAAAGGCAACAAAAATATATTAAATGTTAGACCAGAGAAAAGGACAGTGAAAGCCTTGTGATTTGGCTTTGACTTGCAAGGGTGTAAATACAAGCAAGTGCATGTTCTCTGCCATAGGTGAGACAGTCGCATGTGACCCTGAGGACCCCTACCTCTCCAGTGGGCCATCCCCTATTCCAGTCTCTGCAAACACCATCTGTGTGTATGGAAGAAACGAATTCACAAATAAATGAGTCATATGCCAGAGATTTTCAGTTGTCAATAGTGTAGATAATAGGTTTATGGAGGATTAAAAAAGAGATCAGTGTTGAATTTCAGTTGCCTTATACTAAATATATACCAATCTTATTATGAGTAGCTTTTCTATTTGTTACTTCATTAACAGCCCTGTAAGCCAGCTACTCTATTGTTCCCATCTTTGTAAATGACACAAACATTCACCCTTTTCCAAAGGCCAAAACTTCCAGAGTCAAACTTCATTTCCCCCTTTCTGTCTCAGATCACATCCATATAACCCCTTCACGCTAGCACTCTGGCCCAAGCCATTTTCATCTCTTGTCTGGCCTCCTGCCTACATGCTTGCCTGCACACAATAGTTTCCACCTGCAGCCAGAGTTCCATTTTAAATACATAGATCAGGTTAAGTCATGGCCAAGCTCAAAACCCCTTCATCAATATCATCCTATCACACTCAGTTAAAAATCCAAAATCCTTCCCATGGCCTACAAAGCCCCATAGATTTGGTCTCCGAGGATATCTCTGTCTTCATTTCCTACTGCTCAGCCCTTCTTTACTCCTCTCCATCCATCTTCTTGCTTTTCAGATGCGCAGACATGCTGAATACTTTCCTGCCTCAGGGCCTTTGGACTTGCTATTTCCCTTAAGCAGGAAATTTCTTTCTGTAGTCCTTTTCTTGCCTCTCTCTCCCTTCTTATTCATGTCCTCTCCAGGGGGACCTTCCCTGATCATCCTTCAATCTATACCCACTTTTCCTGCATTGTTTTTCTTTATGGCATTTATCATCATGTGAAACCCCATTATACAGTCACTTGTTTACAAATTGTCAGTGTATGCCACTCAGCTGTAACCTTCGTGAAGGTAGAGAACTTGTCTGTGTTTTTTCCTGTTTTATCCACAGCACCCAGAAAAGGCAGGATACAGTAGGTGCTATATTTTTACTAAATGAAAGGATTAATGGGTATAATGTCCAAGACTGAATTTTGACTGACTTTACTGTTTTTGTTTGTTTTTTTTTTTTGCAAGATTTTAAGATACCAAGATCTTATACCCTGGGCCTGAAAGAACTAATAACTTTATTTCATGCAGAGAAAGATATTCTGAGTTAGGCATCTAAAGTCTACAAGAAGATTAAATAGAATAGAAAATTCTCAACATTAAAAAAAAAAAAAAAAGAATTCCAGGCCAGATTATATAGGCTAATCCTAAAAAGAAAAGAAAAAAGTAAAGATGTGAAGTCTGAGTGGTCTGATCAGCAGAAAAGCCAGGAGGGACCACAGTCCTTGGGCCACTATAGGTCAATGGCCGCCCTGGGCCATGCACTTCAGTCTGCTCCTTCCTCAACAATTGCCTGCTCCGCCCTTTGCTAACCCTTGATAACTTTAGTTTCAGAGTTTATCCAAATGCAGCTGGTCATTTTCACAAACAGGTGAGAAGCATGAGGTAGAATGAGGTGAAGGAAGGTGACTGGATTGCTGTAAAAAGTCTCTTGCTACTCATCGAAACACACACACACAGGCCACAGGAGTCAGCTCAGACAATGACAGCACATATCAAACAAGGGTGATTTGGCATAAACATGGTCCAGAATGATCCAGAGGGCTTAAGAATCTCATGCAATGTCCCAAACTTTCCTTTTCCCCTCACATTCTAAAAGGTGTAGTAGTTGTAGATGACTGGGCACAAATTTCTTGAAGCAATCAAATTATCCAAAATGATCCTTAGAGACTGATTATTTGATAGTATTGATCATATTGGTATATCATGAAATTGAGATATACTATGGCAACTTCACATACCTTTAAGGAAGGTTTTTTTAGGGAGTTCTTTTCCTCAATTTTTTGCTTTATAAAATTTATAATTAATTTCTTAAAAATATATACACACATATTTATGTGTATACATAGTATATATACTTTTCATCTCAAAGTGACAGATAGTCTATCATATTATGCCTTTTCTGTAGTACTAAGTGATTATAAAAGTCATGAAATGATTTCAAAAACAAATGGAGTAGTCATAATAGTCTAATAATAAATTTGAAATTATAAACCAATTAGGTAAGAAAATATCTTTAAAACTGCAAATAGTTAAATAATTTTTATTTTTATACTTTCCTTTTTATTATTTATCTTATAATAAAATGATTACTGAAAAATCAGGAGAAAAATATGTACACACATGATCCTATTTACCCAACCAGTCATTATTAATAGTTCGGGATATATGCTTGTATATATATTTCTATTTATATCTGACATTTGTCAGGTCTTAGCATAAACAGGATGCATGAATCTACATGTGATTTTTTTTAGAGAGGTAAAGGTGAACATTATAAACTTACCTGCTTTTCTCATTTAGCTATATATTATGAACATCATTAAAAGTCAAAAATATGCTATTTAATTTTAGATATTTACAAAGGTTTTACAGGAATTTCTTTTAGCATTTATACAAGTAATCTTATCCTATTTTAATATTTAATATTTCCAGCATTTTAAAATAATTAATGGAACAGACAAAAGCAGTTGAAAACAAATTAGAAATTTAAAGATAGAAACCCCCCAAGTCCAAATTCTAAAAAGCAGGTAACCTTACTTTAAAAAAAGATTTCTAAAATGCCTATGGTGCATCATTCTCAACATGTTAGAAACAAACAACTCAAAATTTATAGACCTACACATTTAATTTTGACCACTATATGATTCTTAACGCAGTGTTATTTCAACGATAAGTATTAGCTGACTGTGTGGGACAGGGCTACGCAGGACCACAGCCTAAGGAAAGAAAGAGGCTGTCCTGCTTGGCCCTGCATTTCTGATACTTTTTTTTCTTTTTTTTTTTTGGCTCCTTGTGTCTGCCCTCAGTTACTTTAACTAGCTGGGAAAGGAGAGTTGTAAAGAACATTCCCAAATTGCTCTTACCCAAATTATTCAAAGCCTAAGAGACCCTGCCAGTCACAGGTCCCAGACAACTCCCAGAGAATGAGTTTTACTGCAGACATGGAGCTGTAAATACCTATTGGGTCTCAGCACATAGCAATCATCTTCTCTAAACCAAAAAGTACAACACATGTTCTAACCATGAGATGGGTGACTTGAAATCTGTGCTTTCTGGGAAAATCCAAGAAATTCAGTCAAAATCTAGGCATTTAATTTTTGGACTTAACTTCAGCTTGAGCATTTGATCACAGTGTGAGATTTGTATTTAAATTTGGGGTTTCTCCGTGCTGTTGGAATTTTATAGTTGGAGAATCTTCATGCAATTTATTATTCATCAGTGTAATTCTTCATCTAATTTATTATTCATTAATGTTTTTGTTTAATCTCCTTGCACATGGAAAATATGGTTTTGACAAGATTTGGGATGTGAGCAGATTTGAGTAATGCTATGTTCTGATCCATTCCATTCTGGTATCTCCCCATAGTGTCTGGGGGAAAAATCTATACGGCTCATAAGCAGTCCTAGGAGAATATCCATAGAATGGTGGTTGGAATTGAGGGAGTGACCTCAAGAAGGTAGGAATCTCCCCAAGGGACTAGGCATACTCCTACAAAAGCATAATCTGAAAGGTTAGTCCCAATGTGCTAAGAAAATAAAAAGTAGACAATGCTAGTGGGAAACTTCCATGAGGAGTGATTTTTATTAAATATTTCTACCTCTTGACTCCCTCATTCTTTCCCATGAAAGTAGAGTTCATTACCTGGTCATTAGGCTACAGCCACTAATCCATGTACTCAAATGTGTGGAGCTTGTCTTTCAAATTCCTTAATGGGGGATTTGATTTCTGCTGTTTTGCCTCTGTTTTAATCTGTAGGAGGAAACAATTTCTGTAAGTGAGACTGTTCTGCAGGCTTAATTTTCTCTCTGATGCCCTGTTCCAAGATCTAGCCTGAGTTGATAGGCAGGAACAATTCCATTTTAGGCTATTAACCTTAACCAATTCTTCTTACTGAGACTATGGTATTTGGGTTTTTTCTGAATTTTTCATCTCATTTCTCAATTGGTATAGAACGTAGGTAGGTAAAGGAGGTGCTATTTATTAGATTTTTCTTCTCAAAGACACTAAAATGAGTGCTACTATTAATCTCAATTTTATAGTTGAGGTAACTGAGGCATAGAAGACTATGCAGTGTGCCTAGGTATGGACGTGTGAAACTGTCTTTCATTTCTTAACAAGTATAATACAATATGCTACATCTCAGTTATTATAGAGAATAATTAATTAGCCACATAATAATTTATTTAATTCCATTTTACAAAGCAATTAGCTAAAAATATGAATTATTATTACTTGGATTTTTACTATTTAGGTTTGGAAATCCTCATCTTGACATATTTAAGAAACTCTTTTAAATAAAACTCCAGATAGTTACTCCTATCAGAATCTAAATGAAATTCATAAGGCCAGTCTTATTAACTATATTTTAGAAAATAAAAGTGTTAGGAAAACAATATATATTTGTATAGATTCAGTCTCACCCATAGAAATTGAGGTGTTAGTAGATGTTATTTGCTACAAATTCAGACAGCAGCTGCAAAAAGGTTAATTATCTAGGCACAATTTTTCATTCTTCAATTTGCTATTTAGGGTTCTGATTTATATTTGTACAAGGGACTGCAAAAGAAATATATTTACATTAGAGCTCTAATGTACCTTCTCTTTCGGCCCAATTTCTTTTAGTGGCCCTGGACACCAGGGGATGGGTCACTGCTGAGCGACAAGCCAGATAACCAGGGAGCATATATAGTTCATAAAAAAATCATAGGATGCTTTGCTATACTCTTTTGCAACCCACCTCTCAGTTGTCCAATATAACAACTCTCTTTTTCCCACCAATCACCCACCATTACCAAGAAATAACTTCTTTCTTTTCTCCTTTAGTAGCAAACACAAATTCCATATAGACATCTCTAATCCAAGATCCATAACTACAGAAAAGATCCTGACACAGTCTTGATCATTTTGACAGTGTTCTTCTGAAGAGAAGAGTGATCTCTGATCATCAATAGAATTGTTGGACCAGAGAAAAACATCACAAAAAACAATCTGTGAAGATCATTACCATAGAAACCAAAATGCATACTTCCTCCTTCAAATGTATGGTTTCTTTGCAAAATAATCCATTTCATTTTTGGGGGAATTACATTGTATGTGTTCATGCTGTTGAAAATCAGAATGATGAGCTATTAGATGTTCTTGTACCGTGGATCATTTTTCCCTTGACCTGAAAATATTGATTCTTAATTTCTCTGCCTGTGTTGTTTTCACTATGAATCTATCAAAATAAACATATTGACTATGTTAGCTAAAAATTTTAATGAAAACCTATTAGAATTGGCATATTTTCCTGCTGCATCTGCAGTATTAAGCTATTACAGAGAATAGGCAGAGTGAGGTGGATTTACAGGCCAGCTCATACCCTTTCACACAGCAGTGCTTCCTATTCCTCCTGCACATTTTCATACCAACAAATGCCTTCATTAATGTCTATGTTTATTGGGACTGAACAGTGAGTCACATGTTTAATAGAGACTTTCATAAGATTCATCTGGTTTTATTCTTCTAGGACATTGAATCAGCATTTCTAATATTTGCTTCACAAGCAAGAAGGTGAAAAAAGGGAGCAAGAAAAAAGAAAGAGAATAGTATAAAGAGATTGAATGGATTGGGGTAATTAGGAGGATGCAAAATTATAATAAGTAATACTTGCAAAATGAATATCAAGCAATATTAATAGAGGGATGGATGTCAAAATTCCCCAAACTGTGCACTGATGTTATGACTACTGATAAAACACTATGTTTCTGCTTTGCTTCTTCCTTCTGTCATCATTTGACATACTTTATTGAATTTTTACTTGGTACCGGGCACTGAACTTGGCTCTGAGAATAGAAGAGGAAATAAGACCTTATGGGTCTTATGTATAACTTAATTAATCATTTCACAATTACTACTACTAGAAAATTATTATCTTGAATAGGATCTCCAGCTACCCCAAGAAAGACCTCTACAAAACCTAGAATTATATAACAGTGTTATGGAAATGAACCACCTACACATATTCAGAATTGACTCCAAAAAATTTATCTATCTCACACTGGACACTGAGAGAGCTCTGAACTCCTGATCTATAACTATCTAAAATGGCGCTATAGTCCATTATCCTCTGTAGAGAAAGACAAGAAGTTTATTAACATTTTCCAAAAAATTGTTTTAATGATTACAACTCTTCCTTGGGTAGCAAGGAGAAGTGACATTTTAACTGTGGCAACTAGCACCCAAGCTTTTTTTTTTTTTTTTAAGTCAGGTGCTGTTTGATAAACATCAGGATAATCCACTGGAATACAATGTGAGACCCTAAAGGCTTGTGGATCAACTAGACCCAAAGCAATAAAAATAAAATTAAGCTTCTCTATATGAGAAAGAGATAGGAATTTTATATTTGTTTTTTGATATTGTTATTGTCTCCTGAAAGAAAAGTACAGATAGAAGAGAAGGAGGAACAGCAGCAAGACGATTAGATGCTTGCATATAGGTCAGTAAGCTCCAGTGGCAATAGGGCTAAAGTGACAAGAATTGAATGCCTGTTATACTATTTAAACTGTGAGACTCCAAAATAGTCTCTAAAATCGACTAAAAATGTTTTTTTGTGCATTTTTCTTTCTTTTTGTCATTTTGTTTTAGGAAAACACTGAAGAATGATTAATTTTACATCATAAATTCTCAGTGAGGAACAGGGAAAGCAGAAGCAGAAGTAGGAGTAGGAAGAGACAACCTTGAGAAGGTAAGTTCACTACACATCCACAGAAATCTTAGAAGGACTTTCAGTTCCCTCTAGGTTTGAATTAGGGTTGAAGTTAATCTCATGTAGACAGACCCTAGATTTCACCTACGATAGTTTCACAGAAAAATCAAGATGAGATACACCTAGAATTCAAGTGAGTTTCACATGGAACACAATAATTAATGACCACAGTAAAATGTGTTTGGTACTTTTTTTTTTCCTTAAAATACGTGTTACTTATTTTACTACTTGGTTTCTAGAAGGAGTTAGACAAAAGAAAATAATCATGAGGGAAAGAAGAGAGCAAACTTTGACTACTCATGAAGATGACCTCACCTTCTATTTTACAAATAGAAATGAATCACCTCAAATTCCTATTACAGACACAAACAACCTACCCTCATGCACTCCATTCTTGCCTCCCATATATATGAATCAGACTTCTTCCTCTTGTTGAAAATTAATCCTTTATGTTCTGGTTCCAAATAATTCCTCTCAAAGGAATTATTTAATTATTTCCCTATTTATTTTATCTCTGTCTTCTCCTTCTGGTGACTTTTCCCCATTGTATACAAAAATTCTCAAGTCTAATTGCCTAAGGGGGAAAAAATCCTCTTCATTTACTATGTCCCTTTTTTTTTTAACATCTTTATTGGAGTATAATTGCTTTACAATGGCGTGTTAGTTTCTGCTTTATAACAAAATGAATCAGTTATACATATACATATATCCCCATATCTCTTCCCTCTTGCATCTGTGTTTGGTACTTTGAAATTTAAAAAATCATTTTAAAATGTAACACCACCTGCATCAATTTTTCTCACCACAGGTGAGAACCTGAGGTCCAGAAAGATTAAGACATTTGTCAGAGGTCACGTGAGATGAAGTTGTTTATGAACACAGACTGTCTCACTCTCAATACTAAATGTTGTCTATTGTGCTGTTGTTTAGTATATTTTAAAACAATTTATTATGAATATAATTACAGGAAAAACTCATTTATATCTTAAGCATGAAAGAAATAATTAACATTTTTCCAAAATCAAAAGCGGAATTTTAATAAAAGTTTCCAGTGTGAAAACTAAGTGATTTGCATATATTCCTTTGACTTAAATACCTAAATTGTCAGTGTATTTGCATTTTTCCATCTAATTTTGCCAGCACATTCAATTCATCTACATATTCCTGTTAGTCTAGTTGCTGAGAATGGTTGGCTTTTTCTACCTATAATCAGAATTAACTTCAGCTTCAACACAATTCAAGAAAGGAAATTTTATAGAGCATAAAGGAGAAACATTTTCAGACTCAAATCTTGTCAACCCTTTTAAACAAATGAGTAGTTATTTTGATCTTCTTTTCAGGGTACCTGAGGATATCTAAAGCAGGGTTAATATTGAAGGTATCCTAATAACGCATTCATATGTTAACTCAGAGGTGAATAAAGAGGATTTTTCTATGAATGTACAAATATTTTAATCCAGGTATCAGACACTAAGGGGTTATACATTCTCTCTCAGTTCCCGTAATACATATCCCATGTGGGTGACTTTGGTATTAAATCTCTAAAATTTAGAAATTAAAAAGAATAGAAATCTGATTTCTTGAGGAGGCTTTCAACCTATGTAATTAACACTCCACAAATGCTCACAACAAGTAGTTAGGGATTCTGTATCATTGTACTTGAATTATGCTGTTTATCTAAAAGAAAATGAATATGAAATATACACCATTTTACCGTTAATTCATTGTCCCCATAATCCATGTGCATTTGCAGTTACTTTTACCTTCATCCTGAATATTATGACCAAGGTGGCCTTACTGTTCCCCTCAATTAACTAAACTTTAAACAGGCTTCTTCCTGACTTGAGGCCCCTAACCTCCCTTTTCCTAGAATACTTACTGAAGTAAACTTTTCATTGTAAATTCTTTCTCTGCCCCTTTAAGACGTAATTCTTTGCTCAGCCTCTTGCCAGTTTTACAACCCAGGAAGGACTTTCTCAGAGCTCTGGGAGACATCCCTTTCAAATGGAATTATCAAAGGAGATACAGCCCTATCTCCCAGTCTCTGTGGCAAGGTAGGAGCTTAATTTAGGCCAATTAGCAAACATCCATGGCCTAATCATATTGACCACCTACTCCCCCAACCTTCTCCAGTACTAATCTACTAGCTCACCTCAATGCTTAAAAATCACTCCTACTTTTTGTTCAGTGGAGTTCAGTCTGCCTCTCCTATTGCAGTGGTCCTGAATAAAGTCTTTCTTGTATCTTTAACTCTCTCTGGTACACTTTTTCTTTGATAATTGTCATCATTATTATTGCTACCTTTTTTGGATCACTTACCATGCACTATGCACTTAGCAAAAATACTTTGCTAAGTCCATTACTATAGAATGTTTTATTTAATTTTCACAATAACCTAGGGTTATTCCTGGTCCTATTTTATAGATGAGAGAATAAAAGCACAGAAGAGTTAAATAGCAATGCCCTCTCTATAAAGGGGCACTTAGTTTTCAGAGAGGAGGGGAATGGAAAAGGAGGGAAGGAAGAAGACAGAGTGAGAGTGAGAGAGAGAGAGAGAGAGAGAGAGAGAAAGCATGAACAGGCAAACACTATAATCCCTAGGAAAGTCTGGGGCCTGGGTCACATCACATTGCTTCAACCCACTGGTTGTCTCCACATAAAGTTTGTACAGAAATTTAAAAAATAATCATGAAGTAGAGAGGAGATCCCAAGTGTTGTACTGCAAACAGAAATAGCTTTATCATTATGCAAAGGAAAAATATTGTTATTTTAAAAGAAAAATGTCTTTATCTAGATATCAGTGATGGTGGAGCAGAGGGTAGAGCTTATCACTTGCTAATATTTTTTGTTTTACTCTTAAAGTTTTACTCCTTAGTACCAGGTAGCAAAACCATCACCTTCTCTCTGCTTTGTGCATTTTGAGTTACCATGTCCACCACCCACTGTGCATCATGTTCAGAGTCAAAGATAGTGCAGAGCAGGAATAAATCTCTTGAGCATGAAATGGTGTGTTTCCAATATTTGCTGCTCCATAAATGTGTAGCTTTGGAAGCTGATTATAGGAACAGTTTCTACTTTGTTTGCCCTTTGTTTAGGAATTAAAACTTCCTTTAAATTTAGCTCCTTCTATAAACAACATTAGACAGAGGGATGTAGTTAAGTTTTTTTACCTTCATTCAGAGCCATCCCAGAAAATAACTTGTTGAAGATTCCAAATACATCTTGCCCTTCCATTCTTCTGTCAGTAGTTTTTCATCTTAATTTTGCCCCAGATTTTCAAAAGGAGAGTCCAGGTTAGTTTAATTCCTTACCTATTTCTCAGAACAAATGAGGAAAGCTGATGGGGTCTTCTCTACCACTACATCCCACCAAGGGGGAACTGGGCTGCTTGTATGAACTGGAAGATGGAGCCACAATCTCAGACGTATTTGGGTTCCCCATTCCCATCACCATAATTACCAGAGCCAATTTACCAGGGCTTACTTGTCAGGACCATGTTCTCTCTTTATTTCATGGTACTGGTAGCTAGTTAGTTCTGTCCTGCTGCTCTTATTTTTAGATGTAATTCTTAGTATGACCTGGCTGTGTGATTATTAATTTCTTTTTCTGTGATTCACATTTTTCAAACTCTGTCTTCATTCTTTCTCCACTTTTCCATTAGTTCTATACCCTGAAACTGGATTAAATTATTAATTAAATTTAATTAAATTATTCATACTTTCCTGAGTAATGTCTAAGAACTGGTTTCTTCCCTGGAACTTTACCTTCTACCCTGTTTTGCCTTAAGTTACTATTGGCTGCTATAGGGAGTCTCCTGGAGACTTCTTATTCCCATGTAGTAGTAGTAGCAATAGCAGCAAGAGTAATAATAATGATAATAATAATAACAGCAAATTCTTATATAGCTCTTGCTCTGTTCCAAGTACTGTTCTAAGTGCTTTACGTATTAAACTGATTTAATCCTCACAACAAACTTATGATCCCTACTTTATCTGATGAGATAGCTAAGGCACAGAGATTGAGTAACCATCTGAGTTCATATACCTGGTAATGGAAGAGCCAAGTTTAAATTCAAGTCCATTGCTGTGGCAACTGAGTGCCTAACCAGCAAGAATCACTGCCTCTCTGTACTGGGACCCAAAGCTGGTACCTTCATTTCCACCTACACTGTTTAAATTAGGCACACACCCTTTATGGAGTTAATCTGAGTTAATCTGAGTTATAATGAAATTATAACACTACCTAACACCATACACAAAAATAAACTCAAAATGGATCAGAGACCTCAATGTAAGACTGGACACTATAAAACTCGTAGAGGAAAACATAGCAGAACACTCTTTGACATGAACCACAGCAAGATCTTTTTTGACCCACCTCCTAGAGTAATGAAAATAAAAACAAAAATAAACAAATGGGACCTAATGAAATTTAAAAGCTTTTGTGCAGCAAAGGAAACCATTAACAAGATGAAAAGACAACCCTTAGAATGGGAGAAAACATTTGCAAATGAAGCAACAGACAAAGGATTAATCTCCAAAATATACAAACATCTCATGTAGCTCAATATCAAAAAAACAAACAACCCAGTCAAAAATAGACAGAAGACCTAAATAGACCTCTGTCCAAGGAGGACATACAGATGGCCAAGGGGCACATGAAAGGATGCTCAACATCACTAATTATTAGAGAAATGCAAATCAAAACTACAATGAGGTATCACCTCACACCGGTCAGAATGGCCATCATCAAAAAATCTACAAACAGGGACTTCCCTGGTGGTGCAGTCGATAAGAATCTGCCTGCCATTGCAGGGGACATGGGTTTGATCCCTGGTCTGGGAAGATCCCACATGCCGTGGAGCAGTTAAGCACGTGTGCCACAACTAGTTAGTCTGCACTCTAGGGCCCGCGTGCCACAACTACTGAGCCCATGTGCTGCAACTACTAAAGCCCATGTGCCTAGAGCCCGAGCTCCACAACAAGAGAAGTCACTGCAAGAAGAAGCCCACGCACCACAACAAAGAGTGGCCCCTGCTTGACACAACTAGAGAAAGCCCTCTTGCAGCAATGAAGACCCAACGCAGCCGAATAAATAAATGAATAAATAAGTAAAATTAAATCTTAAAAAAAAGTAATCCTTATTCCTCTCTCCCATCCCTGGTAGCATTGCTGTCATTCATCTCACTTATATATATAAGCATAGCTATACATATGATATATACAGAAGCATACATAATTGAATAAATTAAGCTTTTAAAAAAGTCTACAAACAATAAATACTGGAGAGGGTGTGGAGAAAAGGGAACCCTCTTGCACTTTTGGCGGGAATGTAAACTGATACAGCCACTGTGGAGAACAGTATGGAAGTCCCTTAAAAAACTAAAAATAGAACTACCATATGACCCAGCAAGCCCACTACTGGGCGTATACCCTGAGAAAACCGTAACTCAAAAGGACACATGTACCCCAATGCTCATTGCAGCACCATTTACAATAGCCAGGACATGGAAACAACCTAAATGTCCAACGACAGATGAATGGATAAAGAAGATGTGGTACATATATACAGTGGAATATTACTCAGCCATAAAAAGGAATGAAATTGGATCATTTGTAGAGATGTGGATGGACGTAGAGTCTGTCATACAGAGTGAAGTAAGCCAGAAAGAGAAAAACAAGTATCGTATATTAATGCTTATATGTGGAATCTAGAAAAATGATAAATGATGAACGTATTTGCAGGGCAGGAATAGAGATGTAGACGTAGAGAACAGACATGTGGATATGGGGGCAAAGGGGAGGGTGGGATGAACTGGGAGAATAGGATTGACATATGTACACTGCCATGCATAAAATAGGTTAGATAGCTAGTGGGAACATGCTATAAAGCACAGGAAGCTCGGCTGGGTGCTCTGTGATGACCTAGATGGGTGGGATGGGGGAGGTGAGAGGGAGGTCCAAGAGGGAGGGGGTATAGTTATACATATAGCTGATTCACTTCATTGTACAGCAGAAACTAACACAACATTGTAAAGCAATTATACTCCAATGAAAAAAAAATGTTACACCCTCTTTATGGAGTTAATCTTCTAATTAAATTTAATTAATTTTTATGCTAAGAGTCCCTTAAACTTATTTTAAAATAATGGACCCACACACAAACATATACACACGTATCACACCATCTTGAGGATATGAATGTATGCTATTTTGTATGTAACTCATGAAATAATATAGGAAAAAAGTATCTTCTAGTTTTCTTCACCTTTTGTCTTCCCTCAAATAAGGTCTAGCTGAGATATTTTCTTGAGAGAGAGAGAAAGAGAGACAGAGACAGAGAGATAGAGCGGAGTCTTTTAGGCTTTATTGGAAGATTGGCATAGGAGTTTTCCCAGGACACATGAACTATATAAGTAGCACTGCTTTAATGATTGTCAGATGTTATGGACTGAATGTTTGCATCCTCTGAAAATTCATATGTTGAAGCCCTAGTCCCCAGTGTGATGGTATCTGCAAGTAGAACCTTGGGAAGTAATTAGGGTTTGGTGAATTCCTGACGATGGAGGACCCATGATGAAATTAATGCCCTTATAAAAAGAGGAAGAGACACAAGATCGCTCTGCATGCATGCACCCACCAAGGAAGGCCATGTGAGCACATAACCAGAAAGACGGCCCTCACCAAGAACCCAACTCTGCTAGGACTCTGATCTCAGACTTCAAGCCTCCAAAAATGTGAAAAATAAAATTTTGTTTAAGCCACCCAGTCTGATGTACTCTATTATAGCAGCCCAAACTAAAACATCACTTGAAGCCACTTCTCCTACCTTTCATAAGAGTAACTAATTATAAATGTTTAATTTGACCCCCAAAGTTATTTTCACATAATGCCAGGATTAGAGAGCTATCTTTTTTTTTTTTTTTTAACATCTTTATTGGGGTATAATTGCTTTACAATGGTGTGTTAGTTTCTGCTTTATAACAAAGTGAATCAGTTATACACATACATATGTTCCCATATCTCTTGCATCTCCTTCCCTCCCACCCTCCCTATCCCACCCCTCCAGGCGGTCACAAAGCACTGAGCCGATATCCCTGTGCCATGCGGCTGCTTCCCACTAGCTATCTACCTTACGTTTGTTAGTGTATATGTGTCCATGTCTAGAGAGCTATCTTAATTTTGATTGTTTCTCAGTGTCTTTTCAAAGCAATCTACATCATTTTGCTGCATGTATTAAAGTCCAGGTTGATTGGAAATTCTTGGCAATGGATTTGACATGTACCTGTAAGTCTTTCACATTGTGTATCTATAAAGGAAGATACTGGAACTGGTAGTTTCCTAAATAGGGCACTGTTTCTATATCAAGCTGTTAAAAAAGTTCAATTGAAAAAGACTATTAAAGATATTATTCTCTAGGTCTGAAAATAAGTACAGTTTTCTTCCACTAAGTTTTCTCAATATTTTATGTTTTAAATATGTCTTGTTTTTCTTTAGGATCCAAGCATTTCTCCACAATATTTTCAGCACCAATGAGTCCTTACTTCAAAACTCACCCAGGCTGTAGTAGTAGGAGAATGCAGGTGGGTGAAAAGCTGTGTCTGCATCCTGTACTAATCAGAAAGTTTTACTCTTATAAGACTCAGTCAATGTGGCTGAGAGATGAAGAGGAGGGATTGCCCTTTCCTCATCCCCACAAACCCCTATGCGTTGCAAATTGAATGTAACTTCATGGCCACATAGCCTATAGGTGTGAATTCATCTGATTAGATTTAAAACTAAACTATGATAATGAAAGAAAGACCATCAGAGGATGAGCTCATTTTTCTGATTTTGACCCCTTTTCTTTTCCTCTCTCACTGCACTGATAATCCAGATATTTAATTGGAACCCTGATTGACTAGGGAAGAAGAAAAGATTGGGAGTGTCTTTCCTTATTTTTAATTCAATAACTATTCTTACCTGTAGTTTGCAGAGTAAAGTGCTACATGCTGTGTTTATTTCTAACAGGAAAACTCAAAGCACATGATTCTACCAAGACTTATTTAAGCAAACAGTAAATTAAACAAAGTAGCCAAAGGTGGCACTAGGGATCAGAATGATACAGTGGATTTAGCCATAGATTTCAGACACCAAGGAGGAAATTTCTCAGACAAAAGATATCCCCATGAGTTGCTTGGTGAGTTGCCAAAGGTGGGTGTGGTAGTTGGCTGGCTGTTGAAACCAGAGCTTTGTGTTTCCCCTACCATAGTGTAAAATTGTCACTGGGGGGTGGATGCCCAGGCAGGGACAGTGTATTCTGGTCACACGTCCATCCAGATGTGGCCAAGTTTTAATCAATGGAAGGTGGAAAATGACACGCAGTCACTTCAAGGCCAAAGTGTTTAAGGAGTAAGCAGGCCTTCTCCACTCTCTTTTTCTTCTGCCAGCTGGAAGCAGATGACCCCATGGCTAGGAGATGAGCCACAAGATGGGAGGAACTTGGGTCTTTGATTTTCCATTTGGAGTGTTATGTGAGGAAGAAATAAAATCCCACCTTTAAAACACTGAAATTTGGGGGGAGTATTTATTATAGCCACTAGGGTGGCTAAATACACTTTGAGTATTGTCCACTGCCAGGACAACTCACACCCAAACATTCCACATTTGCTACAATGAGTTAGGAAAGAAAGCTGCTCTGCTCCTTTATACTGCCCATTGTCTTCTGTGCGTCTTCACAAGGGTGGGAAATATTAACCTGGTTAAGTGGCAAGATAAAATTTAGACTCTATTTTATAAGTTCATGGAACTAGTTTGCTAAAATGTCCTGTGCTCGTGTCTCCCTTCTTTTCCTTATCCTTTCTTCCATGTACTGGAGTCTAAGCTGAACTAGAGCCAAGGCCTCTTTAGAGCCTGATCACACTCTGTTCTAGACTAAGCTTTGTTGCTTTGTGTCTGTATACCATGTGGCTGATCGAAGAATGGTAAGATTCTGTGATTTAACACTTAGCTGAAGCCTCCAAATTGAATTGAGATTTCAGATCAAGCTTTACCAGAGTTCTACTACGGGAAATACTATAGGAGGCCCAGCTAGTGATAAGGAAGGGGTGGATTTGCTTCTCACTCTTTATGTATCTTGGATGTATTGGTCTCCTGGGAATTTTGTGATTTGGAGGGGAGATAGGCAACACAAGATTCAATTAAACTCTCCCTTAGTCTCTAGATATGAGTAGCTAATGATAAAAAAAAAGAACTAAACCACAACACAACCCTCATTATAAACCCTTGTATTAGGCTTCTTGCATTCACATCTTGGCTGCCTCTTTTTCTCTATTCAAAACATTGAATGTTATATAAATAAAATTTTATTAGTCCAGTGCATAAACCTAGATCTTGTACACAAACTTGGTGACCCAAAGGTCTTTTATAGCCCAAATCCCTGGTTTTACCATTTCTCATAGTTACACCCGTGGTTGGTGTGAACATAATCCATGACAATGTTACATGTAATGTCATTCTATATTCTTTTCCTCAAGATACCTCTTTGTGTGTGTGTGTGTGTTTGTGTGTGTGTGTTTGAACATGTTCTGTTTTATCCTTGGACTTGCAAGCACCCAGATATCCAACTTCAGACACTTGTTTGTATACTAATTTTAGATGGTTGTAATCTACATCTTTCATATTCAGGCCCCCTTTCTCCAGGACCAAGTCTATGTGCCCCCCTGACCATAGCCTAAGGAAATTACATTATTTTCATGATAGAAAAGTACTTCTACTATTACACCTCTTACCACAGCATACCTGATCCACTATTCTCTTCATAAGCAGGACTTGCCTATAACAATGCATGATGTTCCTCCAAATGAAATGTGTTCTTCAACTTTAGTTTCCACATTCATTTTTTAACCAATGACCAGTATCTGGAAGAACCATAGAGCACCTGGAAGAACCTCCAGAAACAATGAATCTTAAGGGAGAAATTCTGCATGAGGTATGTAGTCTGGCTTTGCCCTAGCACACAGAGACAGTTTGTCAAAGCCGGAAGACAGGGAACCCTTCCTGGGGATATTTGAGATTATGGAGTTTGTCAGTTATGTGGCCTACTGACTCCGGCCTCCACTTTTCTTTCAGATCCATTTCATGGTTCACAATTTCAGGCTATGCTCCTGAGAGCCTCATTTTCCATTTTGTACCATAGCAACCTGCCTCAGTTTTCAGGATAAAAGTATCAGCAGTTCCCCAGCCAGTGGCAGTGCCTGATATATAGAAAGGGGATGGCTGGGAGGTGTGGGTCATGAGAAATGTCTTTTGGCCTCAGACACATATATGTACTAGCCTTCCATCTAGATGCCTCAGGAAGATACTTGGGGAGAAGATTGTGAAGAGGAGGTGGTTTGATTCTATAAACATCCCTATGTCAGGGAGTACTCCTGTTCCATATTTTTGTGTCGGCCCAATCCACTGTATGTATTGGATCTCCAGGTCTAAAAACTACTGGGCTTCTTCGTATAGTTCCGTTTTCCCACCTGTTCTGCCCATGTATAGTGACCCATCTTTTACTGCTTATTTTAATTCTGAGGATCCCCTGAGGCTCCAAGCCCTGTATCAGTGAAGAAAAGACAGACAGTGCTCGTTGTATTATTTTCCTATTGTGGCTGTAACAAATTACAACAAACTTCGTGGCTCGAAACAACATGAATTTGTTACCTTACACCTCTGGATGTCAGAATCCCAAACTGCGTCTCGCTGGGCTAAAATTAAGGTGCTGGCAAGGCTGCATTGCTTCCTGGAGATTCTATGGCAGAACTCATTTCCTTACTTCTTTCGAAGAGGCCACCAGCCTTTCTTAGCTCTTGGATGCCTTCCCCCATCTTCAAAGCCAGCAATGTTGCATTTCTCTCTGTCTGTCTGTAGTCACAGCTCTCTCTGACTTTACACCTCCTTTTTCCACTTTTAAGGGTCCTTGTGATTACCCTGGGCCAACCTAGGTAATCCAGGATAATCTTATTTTAAAATCAGCTAATTAGCAACTTTAATTCCCCTTGTTCATGTCACCTAACATATTCATAGATTCTGGGAGTTAGGATGTGGCCATGTTTGGGGGGTTAGGGAAGTTATTCTGCCTGCACATCAGTCAAGGCAGACAACGCCGCAGCCTACTTCTGGCTCCGCCTATTACATACAGGCTGGTATACCAGCCATCAATTTTCACTACTTGCCTCTTGCAATAGCATTAGGTGACAGCATCTATGTAAGGCCTGTCATTTTTCTAGTTTCCACTTTCACTGTTCATTTGATCAACATCTTAATTTCCATCTGTTTTTCATAGACTATGTTTAGTCCCCCTAAAATTCTGTTGCCTGGGAGACACCCACAGGATTGGAAACATGCCAACAAACCTTGAGAGATGTTATACTTTACTTGGAAATGTGAAACCTATGTTTGGTGTCAGATAAAATAGGTTGGAGAAAAAAACACAAGTACCTAAGGAGGCTGCCCTTCAAAGAAGTAGTTAAGAGAAGTAAGATGTTTTTTTTCCATGTGGTAGTTAAGAGATTTATCTCAGTAACTAAATAGCACAACCCAAAACAGATACTTGCAAGCTATCATTTTTATTCTTTTTAACTAAGCAGAGTTATGACGGTTTTAAAGAAGGTATAGAATTGTGAATTAAACAATTTAATTATTATATTCAAAAGCAGCAGGTGTATGGTACAAATGAAACTATGGACTAACAAGAAATCACTGGTTGTCACTCCTGTAAAAACACAAAGGGAGAGCACTAAGCAATTACATAGTTTGGCGCTGCCCATCCAAGCACAGAAATTCTCGTTGATTGTCTCTAGCAATTAGCATTTGCCGTCTCACAAAACGATTATTTATATTCTTTCTTTTTAATGGAGTTTATTAATCACATCTGTCCACCACACAAGTAGCATTTATTAACTCTGGAAGTAAAACATGTAAAAGGTTGCATTTATTTTTCAATCAGAGAGGCAAATACTAATTGAAGAAATCTCTAAAAACCAGGTCTTAACATGTGGATCAGGTGATATTGGCAGCCCAGCAAGAGAGTAATGAAACAATCTGTGCAGAAAGCAGTTGGGTTTTCTCCTGAACCCCCCATCTGGATGTCTCTGTTAACAGCCTTCAAAATCATGCATTAAGAATCTCTGTGTGATAGATGGCTAATTTTTTTAAAAAAAATTACCATCTGCTGCTTGTAAGTCAATATCCTAGGTGCTAGAAGGATACACAGAGATAGATATGATATATGTCCTCATAAATATTGAAGATGAGAAAAGTCCTTGCAGCTAACACAGAATAAAGGTAAACTGAAGTATGACAAAGTGGTGCAAAAATGTTCCAAGTATAATTGTGTCAATCGAGAGTAAGAGGAATTAATTCCTGGAGGATAAGATGATCTTTCAGAACCATCTTGAGTTTAATTGATGTTTAGGTTTATGAAGGAGAAGAATTTTGGTTGGGCAGTGCAGGACATATGGAATTTTGATATGTTGAGATAGGAAAAGGAGGCAACACATTTCAAAAGGAAGAAAGAGTGAGCAGTGATGCAGCGATGAGAAGTCTTGATAGGCACATTCAGGGAATTGTGAATGAGAGCAGCAATCTCTACCTGCTCTTTCTTTGTCCATGCATGTCTTTGGCCACCATTCTTCACTTAATAGACATGCTGGCTGATCTTTTTAAAAATGCAGGTATGCCAGAGGGGAGGAATGTGAGGGGACAGATGGAATAGGTGAAAGGGATTAAGAGGTACAAACTTCCAGTTATAAAATAAATAAGTTGAGGGATATAATGTACAGCATAGAGAATATAGTCAATAATAGTGTAAAAACTTTGTACGGTGACAGATGGTAACTAGACTCATAGTGGTGATCATTTTGTAATGTTTGAAAATAGCAAATCACTATGTTGCACACCTGAAACTAATATATTTTAAGTCAACTATACTTCAATAAAAATAAAATTAAATTAAAATGCAAGTGTGATCCTCTCTTTCCCCACCTTAGAAAACGTCAGTGGTTTCCAGTTAATCTCAGTGAAGACCGTAAGTCTTAAAGTGCCCTCACACCTCACCTACATGATCAGTCCCCTGTGGAAACGTCCAGCCTCATCTCTTATTTCCACTTACATTAGGAGCAGTAGCAACCTGCTCTCAACCACTTCATGTATTGACTTCCTCTGGTACAGAACCCTCATGATCTCATAACTAATCTCTTCTTTTCAGCCACCTTGACATAGCTGTAATGACCCAACTTCTTCTTGGTCACTTTAGTCCTGACTTGCTAATCTTTGAGGATTCTCTTGAGCTCTAACTGTACAACATTAAGCACATTTTATATCCGCAAGTGGACTATGTCTGCTCCCGACTACCTTATGATCTTCTTACGTGCTTTTCCCTGTTGCTTGGAAAGACCTCTCTCCCTCTACCTCCAATGCTTCCATCTCTCTACCTTCCAGCTAATACCTACTCAAATTTAGAGCTAGGCCTAATCACCATTTCCTTAGGGCATGAGACAGGCCTGAGACCTGGGACCTTTGCTGCAGTGCTGCAAAATTTACACCTGGACATACCTCTCCTCAAGCTACAAAATACAAAGAAACTATATGGGACTAAAAATAACTGTGTGCATGCACAGTGTGGGTAAATTCAGACCAAAAGATACAAAAAGACAAAAAAAAAAAACCCAACTGCCATTTCTGAGGAGCCTGGAGCAAAAATTGGGTGTCAGGAGGAAAAGCAGGGTACTGCGCATGCCCCCTGCACTCAGCACCACAACGGGGTGGACAAAACACCTAAGCCGCCCCTCCAGCCCGACCCCTGGACCCGCCCCCACCCTCATCCCATATAAGGAGCCAGCTCGCCCCCTCGGGGAGTGAGCAAGGGAGCCCGTTACTCGTTCTCGCTCCCTCCTGCAGCCAGCGCAGGAGCCCCAATAAAGCCTTGCCTGAGTTTCTTGTCTGGCCTCGAGTCAATTTCTATTGATTAGGGAAGGCCAAGAACTCTGGTTGGTATCAGGCACACTTATTTGACAGAGAAGACTTAGTTAAGTACCTTTGTTATATGACCTTGGAATAGTTGTATGTCTCCTTTACTCTTATTGAAATTCCAACCAAAAACCAACTTTGGAAATTATCTACAGTATTTGTCTCTCCATCAAGATAATAAATCTATGTCTCAGGAGACCACATATGTCTTGTTAACACTGTCTTCCATGTACTAGCAAAGTGCCTGGCAACTGGTAAGTTCCAAGTAAATGCTGTTAAAAAACGAATGTCTGAACAAATGAGATATGATTAGGACAGGCTAGATCCAGATTGGAGAGGCTTTGAATTTGATGCCATGGATTTTATATAGAAAATAGGAGGGTGTCTACATTTGTAATAATAACTTTAGGCTGAAATAAAGGCTTAGATGTGAGAGGGTAGGGCTATGCAATAAATTATAATACTCTTTTCATCCAGGCAGCCCTAAATCAATTCAAAATAGACACAGAAATCTGGCAACTTCTTTTTTGTTTTCTGTGTATATATATATTCAAGTTCTCATTTTCCACTTCATCTCACTCTTGTCTGTTCTCTATAAAGTCTACATTTTTCCTAAAGAAACCTCTCTTCTTCCAGCTTAGTCAGACTGTCTTCCTTTATTTTACTGGCATTCTTTTATTGCTCCTGTTTTAATGGTAATGATGAAACGTATTTTCCCAAACACTCCAGCTTTTCCTTGAATCTCTGTGCAGAACTGATTCCTACAGACACATGCCTTTTAAATTGTCATCTTAACTTTAGCATTTGCAACATTTTAACTTTTATTTGGCTTTTTTTTTCTTTTTTTTTTTTTTTGTTTGTGGTACGCGGGCCTCTCACTTGTGGCCTCTCCCGTTGCAGAGCACAGGCTCCGGACACGCAGGCTCAGCAGCCATGGCCCACGGGCCCAGCCGCTCCGCGGCATGTGGGATCCTCCTGGACTGGGACACGAAGCCGTGTCCCCTGCATCGGCAGGCGGACTCCCAACCACTGCACCACCAGGGAAGCCCTTATTTGGCTTTTAAAAGAAATATATTGTGGTAAGAACAGTTAACATGAGACCTATCCACTTAACATATTTTTAATTATATAATACCGTATTGTTGTCTTTAGGCACAATGTTGTACATCAGATCTCTAGAACTTATTGAACTTGCATAACTGAAATTTTGTACCCGATGATTAGCAAACTCCTCATTTTCCCCTCCCACCAGCCCCTAGTAAACACAATCCTGTTTTTTACTTCTGTGAATTTGACTATGTGACTCACATAAGTGGAATCATGCACTATTTGTCCATATGTGGCTGGCTTATTTCACTTAGCATTATGTCCTGCAGGTTCATACAGGCTGTTGCATATTGCAGGATACCCTTCATTTTTAAGGCTGAATAATATTCCATTGCACGTGCATACCACGTTTTTTCTTTTTTTTTTTTTTTGTAAAGAATCTTTCAACTTTATAATTCTAAGATTCTATAAGCTTAGCATTTAAGCACTGAGAGACTTAGGGGTCCCAGATGTGTTAGAAACTTGAAATTACACATTATCAAATGTATACCATGTTTTAAAAGTCCATTTTCCATCAGTGGATATTTAGGTTGTTTCCACATTTTCGCTATTGTGAGTAGTGCTGCAATGAACATAGGGGTGTTAATATATCTTCGAAATTCTGATTTCATTGTTTTAAGGTAAATCACCTGAAGTGGGATTGCTCATATGGTAGTTCTGTTTTTAATTTTTTGAGGAACTCATACTGTTTTCAGTAGCAGCTGTGCCATTTTGCGTTCTTACCAAGTGTACAAGTGATCCAGTCTCTCCACATCCTCACCAACATTTGTTGTCTTTTGTTTTTAGTGATATTAGCCACAGCAACAAATGTGAGGTGTTATCTCTTTGTGATTTTTGATTTGCATTTCCCTGATGATTAGTGACCTTGAGCATCTTTTTATGTACCTGTTGCCTATTTGCATATCTTCTCTGGAGAAATGTCTAAGTCCTTGGCCCATTTTTTAATTGAGTTATTTTGAGGATTTTTTTATATTGAGTTATAAGAGTTCTTTACATATTTTGGATATTAACCCAATGAGTTTGCAAGTTTTTATTTCAATTCCATAGGTTGCCTTTTCACTTTATTGATTATACCCTTTGTCCTGTAGAAGTGTTTTAATTTAATGTAGCTCAGCTTATCTATTTTTCCTTTTATTTCTTGTGCTCTGTGTGCCATAACCACGAAATCATGGCCAAGACCAATATCATGAAAACTTTCTCCTACGTTTTCTTTTAAGAGTTTTACAGTTTCAGGTCTATGTTTATATCTTTAATCCATTTTGAACTGACTTTTGTGTATGATGTCCAATTACATTCTTTTGCATGCAGATATCCAATTTTTTCATTGTTGAAGAGACTATCCTTTCCCCACTTTATTCTTGGCACCCTTGTCAAAGATCAGTTGACCTTATATTCATGGATTAATTTCAGGGCTCTCTATTTTGTTTGAATAGCCTATGTTTGTCTTTATAAAAGTACAATACTGTTTACATTATTTTTTAAAGGATTTTTAATGAAATACATAGTTGATTTACAATAGGTTAATTTCTGCTGTACAGCAAAGTGATTCAGTTATACATATATATATATATATATATATATATACACATTCTTTTTTTATGATATTCTTTTCCATTATGGTTTATCACAGAATATTGAATTTAGTTCCCTGTGCTGTACAGTAGGACCTTGTTGTTCATCCATTCTACATATAATAATTTGCATCTACTAACCCCAAACTCCCACTCCATCCCTCTTCCACCCCTCTCCCGCTTGGTGACCACAAGTCTGTTCTCTATGTCTCTGAGTCTATTTCTGTTTCATAAAGGTTCATTTATGTCATATTTTATATTCTACATATAAGTGATATCATATGGTGTTTGTCTTTCTCTTTCTTACTTCACTTAGTATGATAATCTCTAGTTCCCTCCATGTTGCTGCAAATGGCATTATTTAGTTCTTTTTTACGTCTGAGTAGTATTCCATTGTATATGTGTACCACATCTTCTTTATGCATTCATCTGTCAATGGACATTTAAGTTGTTTCCATGTCTTGGCTATTGTGAATAGTGCTGCTGTGAATACAGGGTTGCATGTATCTTTTTGAATTATAGTTTCGTCCAGGAGTGGGATTGCTGGATCATATGGCAACTCTATTTTTAGTTTTTTGAGGAACCTCCATACTGTTTTCCATAGTGGCTGCACCAACTTACATTCCCACCAATAATGTAGGAGGGTTCCCTTTTCTCCACACCCTCTCCAGCACTTACTATTTGTAGACTTCTTGATGATGGCTACTCTGAGCAGTGTGAGGTGATACCTCATTGTAGTTTTGATTTGCATTTTTCTAATAATTAGTGATGTTGAGCATCTTTTCATGTGCCTGTTGGCCAGCTGGATGTCTTCTTTGGAGAAATGTTGATTTAGCTCTTCTGCCCATTTTTTGATTGGGTCGTTTGCTTTTTTGTTGTTGAGCTGTATGAACTGTTTGTATATTTTGGAAATTAAGCCCTGTTGATTGCGTCATTTGCAAGTATTTTCTCCCATTCCATAGGTTGTCTTTTCATTTTGCTTATGGTTTCCTTTGCTGTACAAAAGCTTGTAAGTTTGATTAGGTCCCATCTGTTTATTTTTGCTTTTATTTCTATTGCCTAGGGAGACTGACCTAGGAAAACATTTATGGGATTTATGTCAGAGAATGTTTTGCCTATGTTTTCTTCTAGTTTTATGGTGTCATGTCTCAGCTTTAAGTCTTTAAGCCATTTTGTGTTTATTTTTGTGTATGGTGTGAGGGTGTGTTCTAACTTCATTGATTTACATGCAGCCATCCAACTTTCCCAAAATCCCTTGCTGAAGAGACTGTCTTTTCCCCATTGTATATTCTTGCCTCTTTTGTCAAAGATTAATTGAGCGTAGGTGTGTGGGTTTATTTCTGGGTTCTCTATTCTGTTCCATTGATCCACATGTCTGTTTTTGTGCCAATACCACACTGTTTTGATTACTGTAGCTTTGTAGTATTGTCTGAAGTATTGGAGGGTTATGCCTCATGCTTTATTCTTTTTCCTCAGGATTGCTTTGGCAATTCTGGGTCTTTTATGGTTCCATATAAATTTTAAGATTATTTGTTCTAGTTCTGAGAGAAATGTCATGGGTATTTTGATAGGAATTGCATTAAATCTGCAGATTGCTTTGGGTAGTATGGCCATTTTAACAATATTTATTCTTCCAATGCAAGAGCATGGGCTATATTTCCGTTTCTTTGAATCATCTTCAGTTTCCTTTATTACTGTTTTATAATTCTCAGCATATAAGTCTTTCACCTCCTTTGTCAGGTTTATTCCTAAGTATTATTTTTTTTTGGTGCGATTGTAAAAGTGTTGTAGTTTTACATTCCCTCTCTGATATTTCATTGTTAGTGTAAAGAAATCCAACCAATTTCTGTATGCTAATCATGATCCTGCAACCTTCCTGGATTTGTTTATTAGTTCTAGTAGTTTTTGTGTGGAGTTTTTAGAGGTTTATATATATAATACTGTTTTAATTATGGTATCTGTAAATATATTGACATCAAGAAGGGTGAAGGGGCTTCCCTGGTGGCGCAGTTGTTGAGAGTCCGCCTGCCGATACAGGGGATGCAGGTTCGTGCCCTGGTCCGGGAAGATCCTACATGCTGCGGAGCAGCTGGGCCCGTGAGCCATGGCCACTGAGCCTGCGCATCTGGAGCCTGTGCTCCACAACGGGAGAGGCCACAACAGTGAGAGGCCCGTGTACCCCAAAAAAAAAAAAAAAAAAAAAAAAAGAAGGGTGATGAGCCAGTTTTTTGTTCTTTTTCAAGATTATTTTGAATATTTGGAGTCTTTAATGATTTTATATAAATTTGAGGATTTTTCTATTTCTGTAAAAAAGGACTTTTGAATTTTTATAGGAATGGCATGGAATCTGTAGGTCACTGTGGGTAGTATGGATATTTTAAAAATATTAAGTCTTCTAATACATGAACTCAGGTTATCTATTCATTAATTTGTATCTTCTTTACTGCATTGTAAGTGAAGTTCCTTTGTTAAGTTTACTCTTAGATATTTTATTCTTTTTGATGCTATTATACGAGGAATTATTTCCCCAATTTCTTTTTCAGATAGTTCATAAGTAAGAGATAGAAACACAGCTAATTTTTGCATGTTGACTTTGTATCCAGCAACTTTACTGAATTCATTTATCAATTCTAACAGTTTTTTGTTGGAATAAGGTTTTCTATATTTAACATCATGTCATCTATAAACAGGGACAATTTTATTTCTTCCTTTCTGATTTGGATGACTTCCATTTCATTTTCTTGCCAAATTGTTATGGCTAAGATTCCATTAATTTGTTGAATAGAAGTGGTGAGAGTGAACATTCTTGTCTTGCTCCTGGTCTTCATGGAAAAGATTTTATTTTTTTCCTGTTGAGTTTGATTTTAGTTGTGGACTTTTCACAGATGGATTTTATTATTTCCCTTTCTTCCTAGTTTGTTGAGAGTTTTTATCCTAAAAGGATATTGAATTTTATCAAATGCTTTTTCTGTATCAATTGAAATGATCATGTGTTTCTTATCCTTCATTCTGTTAATATGGTGTATCACACTAATTTATTTGCATATGTTGCATCATCCTTGCATCCTAATGATAAATTTCACTTGGCCATGGTGTATGACCCTTTTAATGTGCTGTTGAATTCCATTTGCTAGTATTTTGTCGAGGACTTTTGCGTCTATATTCTTCAGGGATATTGGCCTGTAGTTTTCATTTCTTGGCATGTCTTTTTCTGGCTTTTAATTACTTTTTAAAGTAATGCTGGCCTCATAAAATGTTATCTCCTTTGAATTTTTAAAGAGTTTGAGAAAGATTGGCCTTAATTCTTTAAATGTTTGGTGAAGAATTTACCAGTGAAGCCATCTGGTCCTGGGCTTTTCTTTGTTTGGGGATGTTTTTGATTACTAATTCAATCACCATATTAGTTATAGGTCTATTAAGACTTTCTGTTTATTCATGATTCAGTATTGGTAGGTTCAATGTTTCTAGGAATTTATTCACTTTTTCTAGGTTATTCCATTTTTGGCATGCAATTATTCATAGTTTCTTATGATACTTTTTATTTCTGTAGCATCAGTGTAACATCTCTTTTATTTTTGATTTTATTAATTTAAGTCTTCTTTTTTCTTAATTATTATAGCTAAAAGATGTTAATTTTGTTTATCTTTTCAAAAACTCAGTTTCATTGACTTTTTTCTATTTTCTACTTTATTTATTTTTGCTCCTTCCTTATTACTTCCTTCCTTCTTGTAACTGGGTTTGGTTTACCTTGCTTTTCTAGTTCTTTGAGACATAAAGTTAAGTTGTTTATATGAGGTCTTTCTTGTTTCTTAATATAGGCACTTATTGCTATTAACTTCCCTCTTAGTACTGCTTTTCCTGAAACTCATAAATTCTTGTATGTTATGTTTTCATTTGTCTCAAGATATTTTTTAACTTCTCATTTGACCACTTCATTGATCCACTGATTGTTCAATGTGTTGTTTAATTTCCACCTATAGGTGAATTTTCTAGTTTTCCTTATTCTATTGATTTCCAGTTTCATTCCATTGTGATTAGAGAAGATCCTTGGTATGATTTCGATGTTCTTAAATTTGTTAAAACCTGTTTTAGAACTAACATGTGATTTATCCCAGAGAATGTTTTTGTATGTGTGTGCTTGAGGAGAATGCATTTTTTACTACTATTTGGTTGAACGTTCTATATATGTCTGATAGATCCATCTATAATGTTGTTCAAGTCCACTGTTTCTTTATTGATTTTCTGTTCAGTTGTTCTATTTATTATTGAGATTGGGATATTAAAGTCTCCTACTATTATTGTATTATTACTTCTCCCTTCAGTTCTGTTAATATTTGCTGTATATATTTAGGTGCACTGATGGTGGGTTTGTCTATATTAATAATTAATGTTTCTTCCTGGTGAGTTGACCCTTTTATCATTATCTAATGTCCTTCTTTGTGTCTTGTGAAAGTTTCTGACTTAAAGTCTATTCTGTCTGCTATATGTATAGTCATCCCTACTCTCTTTTGGTTACCATTTGCATGGGATATATTTTTCTGTCTTCTTACTTTCAGCCTCTGTGTGTCCTCAAATCTAAACTGAGTCTCTTGTAGACAGCATGTAGTTGGATCTTGTTTTTGCTTTTATCTATTCAGCTATTCTCTGTCTTTTGATTAGGGAGTTTCATCCTTTTTTTATTTTAAGTCATTATTATAGGAAAGGACTTACTATAGACATTTCATTAATTGTTTTCTCTTTGGTTGTTCTTTTTTTCCTTTTTCCTCTCTTGCTGTCTTCCTTTATATTTTGTTTGTTTGCATTGATATGCTTTGATTCCTTTTAATTTTTCTTTTGTATAACAGCAATGCTATTTTCTTTGTAGTTACCATGGGTCTTATGTAAAATACCATAATTATAAGTCTGTTTTAAGCTGATAGCAACTTAATTTCTATTGCATAGAAGATCTCTACACTTTTACTCCCTTCCAACACTTTATGTTATTGATATCACATTTTACATCTCTATATATTGTGTACCCATTAATGTATTTTATAGTTATTTTAATACCTTTGAAAACTTTTATACTAGAATTAAAAGTGATTTACCCAGCACTATTACACTAATACATTATTCTATATTTATCAGTATACTTATCCTTACCAATGAATTCTATACTTTCTATGTTATTGTGTTGCTGTTTGGTGTCTTTCATTTCAAGTTGAAGAACTCCCTTTGGCATTTCTTGTAATGCAAGTCTGGTAGAGGTCATTCAGCTTTTGTTTGTCTGAGAAAGTCTTTATCTCTCTTTCATTTTTGAAGGACAGTTTTGTAAGGCATAGTATTTTTGGTTGGCAGTTTGGTTTTTTCCAGAATATTGAATATATCATTCCACTCCCTTCTGTGCTGGAAAGTTTCTGCAGAAAAAGCCACCGATAGTCTTATAGGGTTGCCTTGTACATGGCAAGACACTTTTTTCTTACTGCTTTCAAAATTCTCTGTCTTTGACATTTGACAGTTTGAGTATAATGTGCCTTGGTGTGAATTTCTTTGGATTCCACTTATTTGGAATCCTTTAAGCTTCCTGGATCTGATTTTCTTTTCTAGATTTGGAAAGTTTTCAGCCATTATTTCTTTGAATAATATTTATAGTCTCTTTCCCTCCCCTCTTTTTCTCGGATTCTCATAATGTATATCATCTACTTGATTTTGTCCCATAAATCTATTAAGCTATCATTGGTCTTTCTTCTTTATGTTCCTTAGACTGGATAATTTTAAATGTTCTATCTTCAAGTTTGATGATTCTCTCTTCTGTGTCTTCTAGTCTGCTATCAAACCCCTCTATTGAATTTTTAATTTCACTTGTTGTGTTATTCAGCTCTAGTATTTCTGTTTGGTTCTTTTCAAAATTTTCTATCAGTTTGTTGATATTGTTCACTGAGCATTTTTATCATGTTTTAATTCTCTGTCAGGTCAATTATATAACTCTATTTCACTAGAGTAGATTTCTGGAGTTATATGTATTTTATTCCTTGAGATCATGTTTCCTTGTTTCTTCATTTTCTTTGACCTGGGTTAGTATCTATACTTTAAAAAAAAACAAAACAAAGCAAAACAAAACCAAACCCTGTCACCTCTCCCAATCTTCCCAGATTGACCTTGTGCAGGAAAAATCTTTCATCTTCAACCTGACCTGAACTTTTGTGGGCCTCTCAAACTTTGGTACAAGTCCATACTGCCATCTTTATTCTTTGTTGCACCCAGGTGTCTGGATATGCCAGGCCCCAACAGCACTCTGAGACAGACAAGAGAGAAGCCAATCTTTTGAGTGGCTCCTGGAGAAGTTGAAACTCTGGCTGTGCAGTTCAATTTTTTCCCTCCTCAAGGAGAATTTGGGAGCTGAGATTTATTACCCACCCATTCTGTGTTAAGCCAAGGAAAGGAACTGAGGCATGTGCCCACCCTCTAGTTCAAACCATGGCTTTACTCTCTGTCGCCTCCAGGGGACTAGTATAAGTTGGGCCCTGTCAGATCTCTGAGCCAAATGAGATAGAAGCCAGTTTCTCTGGTAGCACCTGGAAATGTTGGAAAATTATATGTGTAGCCCAATGCATTTGCTCCTCAAAGGGAAGCAGGGAGCTGAGGTATATCACCACATACTCTGCCTTGAGCCAGAGAGAAGAGCAGTCATGAGTGAGTGCCTGCATGCTAGTTCTGACTTCTGTTTTGCTCTCATAACCTCTGAGGGACTAGCATAATATCAAGTCCCATCAGCTTTCCAAGAAGGAGAGAGAAAAGTCAGTCCCTCAGGTAGCACCCAGAGAAGGAGGGGTGTTAGATATGCAGTCCACCTCACTCGCTTCTCAGGAAGAATCTGGGAGCTGGAGGCCCCCTTCCAAGTATAGGGCACTGTTCTCAGGGTGGGGATCTTGGTGAGAGGTTGTTTCTGCTTTTCCTACTGGTTTTGATGTTGCTAGTTTTTCACTCACCCGTGGTACAGGAGCCTCTTAACTAGTTTCTTGATTTCTCACAAAAAGAGCTGATATATGTGTTGCTGTTGAATCCATGTCATGAGGGGAAGGAAAGTCCAGGACTTCCTGTTCACCATCTTGGTGTGTCACTCCCATGTAACATTTTTACTATATAATTTCTCTGCTTCATTTCAAGCAGATGATATATATTTTTTATTAATAAGGACACCCATTTTTTTCTAATTTATATATTAATACAAATTACCACCCTTATGTGGATACAAGCCTTAATTTTCAGTCCCTTAAATCTAAAAGCATAATAAGTTCTGAGTGTAATTAACAAATTTGAGGCCGTCTGGTTCAGTATTGCCCTTAGGACCTTATGGAGAAACTGCAGTTCCTTTCCTTGCCCCTGGAGGTAATTAAAAACAATATGAAAGAAGGGCAGAATTTAGAGCAGCTCATCCAGCATTGCTTATCTCTATCTGATAATAACAATTTAAGCCTCAGCCTCTAATGCACTTATAGATTTCAGGCACCTTTGCTGTTCCAGGCTCCAGTCTCCTGACCTGCATACCTGGCTGAAAAGACCAATAGAAACAATAACTGTGACTCTACCTTTTGCAAAGTGAGCTTTCCCTGGGACTAAAAGATTTTCTTTGCTAATAATCCTTGCTGCTACTATGCCTGTGGCACAGATGCCTAAAGAAGTCAAGGTCAAGGTACAGGGACTACACATCAAGAGCCGTGCTTCTCAGGCTTGTGGAGTCTTATGTCCATGGCCTGTACCTGCTGAGCCCCATATTGCATACAAACAAACAGTAGCTTGTGATTAACACTGTCAAAACTGCAGGGCTCCGCCAAGTTCAAAATTCCACAGAAATCATATTTAACAGAGTCTAATTCTTACGTCTTTGTCCAGGTTATACAAAAAGAAATCATCTCCACCAACATAAAATTCAGCCACCTGGGACAACAGAGCCCCTGAAAATTGCTAAATTTAAACCACTCAGTGCGAATCTTACTGAAGCTAATGCATAAAGCCACACTCACTGGTGATACCAGTTATTTGGCCCTCAAATTCTCCTTTGTATCATTTTTCTCAACGTTTCCAGCCAATGTCCCAAACCTTGGTCTTAGAGAACCTACTAAATAAAACCCATTTGTTCCGTGTCTGAGTTCTGAAGACACAAAAGTTTATCACATAAAGATAAAAATGTTAAATTATTGCTGATATTAGCTATATTGGGAAATGTGGCTTACATATTCCACCCTCCACTCCACCAAAAGAGATCCAAGATTTTCCCACATAGGTAGAGCCTGTTCCAATAAGGTTAACCCAGTTTGGAGAGAACAGACTAGACTGTACCTTGACACAGGGAATTGTGGTGTCTCTCTCTCTCTCTCTCTCTCTCTCTCTCTCTCTCTCTCTCTCTCACACACACACACACACACACACACACACACACACACACAAACACACAAGCAGGGAGGAGGGAGTGGAGCCATACAAGTAAAATGTTTTGCTTATTAGAAAAAGCACTGTTCCTCCTCTAGGGAGCAATTAACAAAACAAGGCTTGTTACATGAGGGATGGGAGAGCAGTGTTTTCATCTAATAATGGGGACACTGAGAATCACATCACACTCTGGCCCTTAAATAAAAAGTGTTAGCTATCTGATACACCAACTCTGATAGCACTGTTTAGGTTGAAGTAAAGATATTGGGTTATTGACTGTACGGTAGAGTGGAAGCAAATATCAAGGGAAGCTGAAACTAACCTTCAAACAATGTGGGGAACATGTCCCAACTTGACATGACAACTGTCTGGTTGATCTGCTACAGTTCTTTGGGGAAAGCCAGGCCCTATTGAGCAACTGATTCTAGAAAGATGGGAATGTAATGTAATGAGAATTCTTCAATAGCTAGAGGGTAGTGTCACTGGGCAACAGTCCCCTTAACTATGATTAGCAAAGCAGAGAGGGTTTTAGGTTAAATCAGGAGTTTAAAGCCAGATATCTCTTACTGTGAGGACTCTTAACCTCAAGTCATTGCTGCCTTTCTGAATCTGTCAACTAACAGTTATCCTAATGCTTTTAAATAGAAAAATTGCAACTGTATTACTTATAATTGAGATCTCACCCCTATTTTAATGTTCCCTTTCCCTTAGCCAACTACAGCGGTCCTTTCAGGAACCACTGGATAGTGAATAATTATACATTTAGTGTAAACTTTGCAGATCTTTAGATAAAGCCTATATATGCTCTCGTTTTACAAATCTTTTTTGTCTAATTCTAGTCCGTTCTTCCTACAGTTATTCTATTTATAAGTGGTATTACTAGAGGAAAGTTGTCTTTTACCATTGGAAATACCATTTCCCTGGTGCTTGGGTATACATATAGCAACATAATTGTGGGCTATGAGGTCATTTCTTGTATTAAAATAAGTATTTCTCACTTTAAATTCCAAAAAGAAGTGTCAACCATGTTGATGCCTTAATCACCTTTAAAGGCTTGAATAGGTAAGATCTTACATAATATAAAGGAAATATAAAGAGCAGTTTGTCAAAAGACAGAAACACTAGTGATGTGTGACAGACTCCCTTTTCCCTCCAAAAAGACGATTTGCAAAATTCCACAGTATTGGAAGGAATGTGGGTTCATAACTTTCCCCTCAACTCTGTATGTGAGAAGGCACCTGTTAAATGCAGTATCATCTTTGAGGATTCCCTTTCTTCAGTAACAAATACTTTTCCTGTTTTGTTTAGGTTAATCAGATAGAGGCTTCCAAAGAAAGAAATGTTACTGATAATCATAACCTCTTTCAACCTAACCTGTTGCAGAGGGAGGTTGAATGACTTACTAAGGATGTGAATTTTATTTAAGGAAAGATTGAAGAGTGAGGTCGGATGGTTAGCATAACTTAAGTTGTGCTTTAGGACTATTACTCTGACTCTCTTAATATAAATTAGGCTGATTTAGAAAGTAAGAGTTTGGAGAAAATTATGACTCTTGTTTTTGTTGACCTGGGACTCTCCCAACCCAATCCACTTTCTGGTGACAGGGCCCAGTGCCCTTGCCCCAGAGTAGTCACGTGGTAGGGTGGTAGGTAACCCAGGAGGGCCAGAGTTTCTCTACCTGGAATTGGCCCAGAAGACATCATAAATCTTGGGTCACATCAGGGAATTATGTGTGTCAGCAACAATCAATCCTAGTACTCAATCTTCCAGGTCCAGAGGTGAGCACATACCACAGGAAACCAATATGAGTCTTCTTCAATTTTTTTTCTAATAGACCTAGATCCTTGCTTTTTGGATCTTGGGTACTGATAGTATTTCAATCTAGTATAGTGAGACCATGTTCCCATGTTCCTCACCATGTTCAGGAGCTTGTTATTCAGTAGAGAAAATAAATATTCTGATGTGAAACAGAATAGAGAAAGATAAGAGAGAGAGAGAAAGAGAGAGAGCACGGACATGCACACAGGAGGCTTAATGGTGTTGAAATTTCTGCCCTTTGCAGATTCAGTTTTGTGCAATAAAAAATTTCTGCCACTACTTATTTGTTTTTAGGAAAAGTACAGAGCTGGAGATAATTAAAAAGCAATACAGTCTCAAGATCTATAAAATAAATCTTCTCAAGACCTAAAAGACAAATGCATATAATTCTGCTTGCCTGATAGGAATGAGTAGTGTTGAAATGATTCCTGTGTCCTAAAGATTTGGAGTTTTCCAAGAGTGAGGGATGTGGTTAACTAGATAATGGAACACTGTGTGAATCCAGGGCTGTGATCACACAATGCATGCAGGAAATAGAAACTTTGTATTTGTGGCAAGATGTTTATGGGGGCCAGAGGGACAACACCACAAAAGAAATTGCTTGTCGTATTTTACTTTGTTCTGAAAACAATGATGGATCACTGAAGACTTTCCCAAGCAGGAGAGGGATATGTTCTGATATGCCCTTAAGGTAAATGATTCTACCTCATAATATGGAGGATAAGCAGAAGGGGCTGATATGAAGGAAAGGAGGCCACTCACAGAGTGATTGAAATAATTGAGGTCATAAATAATACAGGCATGTACAAAGATTGTCAGTGAGGCTGGAGAAGAAAATACAGATTCAAAGACTATTAAGACTCAAAGATTTTACCTCTTATTCAGATCATGGTCATATATAGGTAGTGGAGGCAGGTTTGGGGACAAGAGGGAATGGGGGGACCGGGCGATATCTTTGGTTTTAGCATTTTTGAAATTCATTCTTATGGTACTTCTACATAGTTCTAGAAAAAGGGTGAAAATGTAGAACTTGTGTTTAGTGTGGATGTCAACATTAAATATACAGCTGAGAAACATCAGCAAAAAATATTTTTCAGCTATGTCTGATATTAAATACAAATTTCAAAACAGATTATTGAGTAGAAAGTACAGTAAAAAAATATTGTAATCTAACGCTCTAAAATTATCTAGATGATATTAGTGCTATAAAGATAGTTATTGAGAGGAGATTTTACAGAATCTGGAAGTCTAGAGCACTGATAGAATATTTTTATTTTCTATCCAAGGTGTGGACTGTGGACTTGAATTGTTTCAAAGAAAGAGCACTATAGTTACTAAATTTCTTTAAGTGGCAGTGAATGGATGGGTAGTCTAAGTTCTGGCATTATGGTAGCCTTAGAAATACAGTCAGTCCCAGCATGATCTGAGCTTCTCCAGTTTGACACAATCGCCTAGAGCTGTATGTTTCCCTGGGTTGGGCCTTGGACTCCAAAGCAATCTGTGTTGAGATTTTGTGCATCTGCTCCAGCTTTTTGTGTGGGCATATGTGGCATATGTATGTATGCTTGTGTGTGTGTGTGTGTGTACATGTGTGGATTGTGTGTTTATAGCATATGTATGCCTGTATGTACACATGTGGGCATGACTGTGATTGCTATCTTCCAAACTAAAATAGCCTGAAATGACAAAGAATCAATTGATCTAGTTCAATTTATTTGATGAATTAAATTGGTTAAGAACTAAAATTCTAAAATGCTGCTGTAAGGTAACTATAAAGACGTAATTCTGACGTAAACTATCTTTCGAAACTATGTTCAAGACTCAAAATAGTATGCTATTTTGCAGAGCAACTGAGTATAGCTTGTCTAACTTAAACTAAAATTATATGTTTCAAGTAGATATTTGATAAACCAAATACACCAGCTCAGTCCCCTAGAGAGACTCATGTAATTAGAATAAATGTTTGTCCCACTTGTTAATAATTTTCATGAAAATTGATTAAGGGTACTATTTTATTTTTACCACTTTTAACTGATTAACCAAAGCATACTTTAAATATGAGTTTATATCTTCTTGTTCTAGCTGGCTGCTCAAAATGCTGAGATTTTAATTTTCAGAAATTGCTGCCCCTTTTTTGGCCGTTATTATATAGAAAATAAACTGCTGCTGTTCAGAGTTCTAGTAGCTCACACAATTAGTAGTTTAATTTTAAACACACATTTTTCATATTTGCCAATATAAATGAGTATTTCCCTGTATTATTTTGTAGTAGAAGAGAAATTACAGTTCTTGAATACAAAATAATGTGTTTGTGTGCATGTGTGTGTGCTATGATAATATATCCTATGAAGTCTGTGTTCATTATTTCATAAATCAGGTGTCAAGGATAATTTCCAAAGATTTATGAGCACATGCCATGCATAAGTAAGAGCATTATGGTAATATAAAAAGCTACAGGATAAATATTTAAAATTCTATAAAGTGTGCTCATTCCTCAAGCCAATCTAATTAGTATTTCTGATGCAATGAATGAGGATCTACTAATATTCAGGCAGGGTTCAGAGAATCACATTACCTAAATCAGGTAAGTGATAGATTGAAGAGGCATACCTATAAATCTGGTATATCATTCCTGAATTTTCTTTCACAATTAACTTTATTTAATATTAATTAAATAATCAATAATTTATAATTCTTAATTATAATTAATTATAATTTAATTAATAATTTCCAGGATAATTATTAATTTTATTGGCCATAACATATAGAACATATGGTCTATTCCTCTGTTATTGTTATAAACATCACAGCATATACAAAAGAAGTTTTCAGGTAAATTAATTAACTGGTTAGCTAAAATATAAAGTGCGAAATATTCCTATGTTAGATACTTAGGATTTTGAGATCGTCTGGATATTAAGAATTTTTAAATCTACATATTTTAAAGATGTTATTTATATAATTGCAGTCATTACCAAGTGCTACATTGTTTTAGTATTCCTGTTGTAGATAAAGGATTAAATATTTAGAACATATCAAAGATAGGTTATTTCCTTTATCCTCTGCTTTTATTTCTGACAGTTTGTTTTCAGTGGTACCTGAATATGAGAGTGCAGTAGGCACATCAGGCCAAAATTGCTACACCCAAGGAAAAAAATCAAGGTAATGATATACCACATGCCTCATAAATAAGAGATTGAATTATGGATTTAATGAAAGATAGAAAATAGTTCCAGTCGACCTTGTAAATGTTTAAAAAATTAATGAAATAGAATTATAATTACATAAAATTATTCCACATTGTTAAGGATCAATTTCTAGCCAATTTCTTTGTTTGCCTAATTCTGTCTTTATATACTCCTTTACTTATCTCCTGCTGTGTAACAGCAACAACTATTATCTCACAGTTTCTATGGGTAAGAAATCCAGGTGTGGTTTAGGTGGGTGACTCTGGCCCAAGATCTGTCAAGTGGTCATAGTCAAGCTGTTGAGCAGAGCTGCAGCATCTCAAGACTCACTTCCATGACCACAAAGACATGGTTGGTGGGAGTCAAAAGATCCACTCCTAAGCTCACTCATGTGGCTGCTGGCAGGCCTCAGAGGACCATTTCCAATCTCCCTCCTGTGGCCTCTCTACAGGGATTCTTCGGCAGCTGGTTTCCTCTAGTGTAAACAATCCAAAAGAGAGAAAGGTCCAAGTTGAAAGCTTTCCATAACAGTCTTTTTATAACATAATCTTAGAAGTGATATCCCATTATTCCTGCCATACTGTATTCATGAGAAATGAATCAATAAGTACAGCTCACAAACAAGGGGAAAACAATTACACAAGGGAGTGATTAACAGGAGGCTAAGGTCATTAGAGGTTATATTAGAGGCTGCCTACCATAGCTGTTAGTCTTCTATAGGAAATTTCCCACCTAGTTAGGTTATTTGGAGCCATCACATTCACTATATAAACATGAATTTACCATAATATCCACAACGTATTCCTGTGTCAGAAGAGTACTCAATTACCCTTTGAACTCTCCTCCATGATACCTACCTGTCCCCTCTCGCATTCTCCTTACATATGTCCAACTTTCAGCATGCTCCTCAATCCCCTGATGGCTTTCCTGCCTTTTCCCTCAGCAGATGGCTGCACATTCTTATCTCTCTTTAGTTTAGAGAAACTAAAGTTCATTAAGCATTTAAGCATTAACATTCTCAACTTCCTACCATATCCGCAACACACACAAATTGATCAGAGCCTGTACTCCTCACTTCTTTCTTTCCGCATCTCAGAAGATTTTTATTCCTCTTCTTGTAATTTTGACTAGACCTTTTGGGGTTGATGGAAGCAGTTCAGCTCTGAGTTTCCCAAACCTCCCTAATGGGAAGAAACATTTAGGGTGCTTTCTTCCCTGAAAATTTAAATCCATCAGGTTGGGTTGGGGACTGGGAATTTGCATTTTGGCCTGGACAACAGATGATCTTATCTTCAGATAAGTTTGGAAAGCACTGTGTCATTTAAGTAAGACTATTTATTAAATACAGTACTCATCTTAGGGAGTACATTCACTAATTGCTATGGGGAATACAAACTTACATATTAGAAAGGACCTGACCCAAAATTAGTTTCTAAGGGATGAAATAGGGCATTCCTTAAATGAAAATAGCTAAGAAGATGACAAACAGAAAATGTACACATTTTAGTTACAAACAAGGTGTTAGAGTTGCTAAGTGAGTTTAAGTGATTGCAATTTGCTAGGCTTTCTTTGGGGAGATTTTCACAGGAAGTTGGCTAATACTGAGCAATACTTTAGTAACTTGAACATTCTTGTTTTTTTTTTTTTTTTTTTTTTTTAAGGGAGAAAATGGAAAACCATTGTGGTAGTAGGTTTTGTTAAATTTTAGAAATGGTAGAGGTCAAGGCATTAAGTGGGTTTACTTGGACTGGATGGAGAACATGAGTCTTAAGATGTCACTTAGGAAATATGCAATTGTTGGGGACCTCTGAAAACTTAAGCTGTTACTATAACCCATAGATTATTTGTAGAAAAACGTAGACTTTTGACCTAATGGTGCTTGAAGAAAACTAATGTGTTATTCAGTATCCATGTGTCTGCTTCCAGGCTGAGAATTGTATAACCATTATAATTTAAACCTCCCAAGCACACTGTCAGGGAAGTATTATTACACTCCGCAATAAATGGATAAATGAAGGCTCAGACATGACCAAATCACAGTGTAAGAAAGTGGTAGTAGATTTGGGAAGCCAATCCAGCCCTAAGCCAAGTTCATTTCATTTCCTATTACTATAGTATTATATAACCACAGTTTTGAATAGTGTTTCCAAGATGGTTGCCATCCAAGGTCATTCTTAAATTTACATTTGTGAGAGAGAGAGAGAAAGAGAGAGAGAGAGAGAGAGAGAGAGAAACCAAATCTCCAAGCACTCCAAATATTACATTGGAAAAAAATCCTGTAGTCTGTTTGAGTAATGATGGGAAGTCAAAATGCTAGTATTCTTCCCGTACAATTTGAAGAAACACTTACATTTGAAAATTCATGAAAAATAATTTTTAAATTATATAATAGCTTTACAGACTTCATTTAGCCACTATTATTTCTGCCCACATCCTTTTTTTAGAAAAGAATTAAATTGAATAAAAATGGAATCTATGAATGCTTTTAATCAATATTCAAAAAAATTCACTTTAAATTTCCTAAATGCAAATTGATAAAACATACCATAGAATTATCTCCAAATGTCAGGAGGGATATTTTAGAAAGGTACAAAGTGGTGTTTGATGTTAGTTACAGCTCAGTAATAACATGGTAAACTCTTAGTTTAGCATCTTTGAGCATCCTTTTGAGACAAAGCAATTACCTCTTATCATGGCTATCACAAGCAACTTCAAAGACCAGTCCTAGGACTCTTCTACTTATAAAACTCGAGGTGGAGAATCAGAATCTGAGCCTCTTTTTTCATGACCCACACCTCCTTGGGTCCAGCACTGGTTTTCCCTTTCCAGAAACCCCTGACTATGGCATCTCATATCAACAGTCCACCCCAACTTCTGGTACAGCTGCTGCTTTAGCAAGCCACAGTGACTATCCCACAACCTATGTCTTCAGCACTACCTCCCGAGGCATAATCCCCAGCAGGCACTCTTAGTAAATCTTTGACTCCTGCTCTAATAGCTGCTCTCAGACCCTCTCTGGCTGGCTCCGGAGACTCCAATCAACTGAGAGGACATTATATAGAAACACTTTAAAGGCTATAAAGTGCTCTAGACCTGTAAGAGATTCTTTGTAGTGTATTTTTTTTTCTCTTGAAAGGTTTTTATAGGTCCCATTAGAACTGTACCAGAAGGACTTAGGTGATGTTGAGACATCGAAAGGAAACCCACATTTTTCCAGATGTGAAAATAGCCATAGAAGAAAATATTTAGGCACAAATAATTACCTTGGCAAACATTACTATTTTAAGGAGCAATGATGTCACTCTTTTTCATTTTAATATAATCATTCAGATAAGAATAAAATGAAGAAAAATGTCTGCATCTGATACAGGGATAATAATGGGGCTAGAGTTTGATGAAATTAGGAAATAAAGGAGTAATTCCATTTCTAGGATGCATTTTTACTTTTCCTTTCATATGCATGTTCCATGTGAACACTGAACCCAGATGAATACTAATTAGTAATTAATATTCATCAACTTGTATAACGGTTCTCAACATAATGGTGATTAGCTTTGGATATTTATAGTATCATGAATTAGTTAGAGAAATGCATCATTTTCATTAGAATTACATTATGTTCCATAGGGGAATTTGTGTTCTGATACTGAGAAAATACAATAATGTTTTTAAACTCCACATTTCAAGGAAACTGAACATATTCGTTCATATACCTGACAAGTAGTCACGTCAGTAAAATTGAATGGATAAAGAAATATTTTCCAAAGAGCTATTTTTTTAGTCTTACCATCTTCCGTATTTTTTTTCAATCCATGGGAGAATTAATCTGTCACCAATTAACCTTGTACTAGGCCATGGAAATAGGCACCAACTCTCAAGATCCCATCTCCTCTTGGCTAATCAAAGATCCCATCTCCTCTTGGCTAATCAAGGATGTAGCCCTAGCAGTTGTCCTTTGCCTCTCCTGTAGCCTATTTTTTCTTTCTAGTAATATTCCTATCAACTAACAAACAAGCTGTTATCTTACTGTAAAAGCATTGTACCCTTCAGAATTTCCTGTTCCTATGTGCAGCTTAATTTTTCTCCATAAAACCTATCTTCTCCCTTGATGCCATTGTCCTATTTCACTTTGGCCTATCAGCAGCATTTGACCCAATTGATTGTTTCCTAAGTCTTAGCTTTCAGGACACCATACTCTACTAGTTTTTTCTTTTACTTCACAGACAGCTCCTTATTAGTCTTCTTTGTTGGTTAAATCTAATATTCCTGACATCTAAAGTGTAGAATTCCCAGGGCTCGCTCCTACAACAATTTCTCTTTTCTATTTCAGTTACATATTTGGTGATCTCATCCAGTCTCATGGTCCTAAATTCTACTAATATGGCAACAACTCCCAAATTTATGTCTACAGCACAAATCTTTTCCCTGAATTCTAGGCTAATAAATTTGACTGATGACTCTACATCCCCATTTAGAGATAAATATCTCCAACATAATATGTCTAAAATTAAATTCCTGATATTCTCCATGAAAGCAGCTCATCCCACAGTCTTCTCTGCTTCAGTTATTGGCAACTTCATATTTCAGTTACTAGGGCCAGACACATTAAATTGATCCTTCACTCTTATCTTCTCACACCGTACTTTCAATCACTGATCAATCCTGTTGACTCTACCTTCAGAACGCACTCAGCACTGACCATTTCTCACACCGTTTGTTGCTTCTACCCTGACCTAAGACACCTTCATTTTCACTTGAATTATAGCCTCCAAACTGTGCTTCTGCCTCTTTGGTCTGTTATCAACATAGAAGCCTGTTAAAATGTAAGCCAGATCATGAACTTCCCTGCTCAGAAACCTCCAATAGTTCCTCTTCTGACTCAGAGTAAGGACCCAAGAACTCAGTGCCCATACAATCAAGCTCCTGTTCACTCTGACATAATGTCTTATTTCCCTCTCACTCTGCACCAACCGGACTATGACATCATGACTATGTCTTGATCAATTAAGTATGATTCCACCTCTCCTTGCACTTGCTGTTCTCTCTGCCTGGCATGCTTTCCTCTGAGATATCCTTATGACCTGCTCCCTTACTATCTTCAGAAAACACCAAGATTTTAATGAGGGTTTTTGTGACTTCTCTATTTAAAATTATACCCCCTCAGAATTTCCTCGTCCTAAGTGCTGCTTTATTTTTCTTTATTATGACTATCACCATCTAACATATTATGTAATTTACTCATTGACTTTTTTTCTTTACTGTCTTACTGCACTTAAATGTAAGGTCTTTGACAGCAGGGATTTTGTCTGTCTGCTTCATTGCTATATCACCAGTTCTTGGCACAGAGTAAGTGCCTATATATTTATGTGTTCTATATATATATAGATGATCTCTCTATATATAAAACATATAAATGAATGAGTGAAACAAGCTTAAAACCTAGTTGTGGAAACAAGGTTAACACTTAAGGAAGAAAACACAAATGGCAGAAGACTGGATGGAATGATGACAATGAATTTCAGAAAAAAGGAGATTTAGTGATCTAGAAGACTTGGTGAGCATTTGGGGGGAAAATTGGGCATTTGGCTAATAAGCTCTGAGAACCTGAATCTTCTACTGTACATTGAAGCAAAGACACCCATCCCTTCCTCTCTCAGATCACTCCATCCACTTTTGTGCTCCTGCACACAAGCTATCTATTCTGCTTAAGTAGTCATTCCTCTATCTTTGCCAATGGCGGGGGGGGAAAGTTCATGCACCTTGTCCAGGATCAAATATTACCTCCTATTCACATTTACTAGATGATAAACTCTATGAAGATAGATAATGAATCTATTTTGCAAACCATTGTTTCCCCAGTACCTAGCACATAATAAGAATAGGATTATATAAATATTTGTTGAATGAATGAATGTATCTTATTTGATCTTCACATTCTCATTACATTGCCATCTTTGATTTCATAGTATATTTCTTTTGCTTTTCTGGCATTGTATTACAGTAGTGACTGTATTTGTCTGTATCCACAATAACTTTTAAACTTCTTGAGAGTCAGGCTATATCTATGCCATGTTTGTACTTTTCACCTTCCTTCCCTAGGAGTATGTCACTACACAGTACAGTCAGTAAGTATTTACATTGCAAAGTATATTCATTAGCTATTGCTGCCTTGACAAATAACTACAAAAATCTCTGAGGCACACAATAGCATTTATTTTGCTCATGCTCTTAAAGTTTAGCAGGGGTTCAGCTAATCCAGTCTGGGCTTGCCTGGGAGGTTCTCAATAACAGGTTCAGCTTGGAAATGTTCCACATGTCCCTCGTCTTCCTTGGATCAATGGGTTGGCTGGGCCATGTTCTCCTGGTAATGGCAGAAGGCAAGAGAGCAAGCTGAAACATGCAATGCCTCTTTTTATCTAGGCCTAATTAGAACATTGCCATTTCACCCATCTTCCATCTGTCAGCATAAGTTCCATATCTAATCCAGGAGTCAAGAGCTGTCAGTAGCAGGAAGAACTGCAGAGTCACATGACAAATGGTGAGGAAATGGCAAAGTGAGGAACTTGGGCCAATAATGCAATCAATCACATACATTGGCTTCAAATATACAGTAATAATACCAAAGCATTAAGCTTCACAGGGCTTCACAGCACTTTCATTCATTCCTCAAAAATTGTAAGTGCCTACCATGTGTCAGGCACTGGTCTATCTCCTGAGGATACCAAAATGAATAACAGACACAATAATATTGTGAAATAAAGAAGGAAGTAGTGACTCATTTTTAAAAAGAGTTAAGTGACGGTGTAATTCACAGGTGTAGTAAATAGGAAGGTCTGGAATTGAACGAAGGTTGGTCTTTCTTACAAATAAATTCTATACTACCAAATTTACCTTTAAGCTAGACAGGATTAGAATATCACTCAGGGTCCATAATTTAAATGCAGAGACAAGGACAGAGATGATGTAACTCTGTTGTATATTAATATCATTGGATAAAGAAGGGTACTTGCTCAGTTTACTAACTATTCCAGGCCAGACGCCTCGCCTTATATGTATAAGACATACTGCTTTTAGCTAAGACAATCTTCCGAAACCCATCTTCTCACTTTCAAAGAGCTCTTATACACATCCTTGGGGGTCAAGAAAACTTTAGACTCCAGAGGAAGAGTCTTTGAAAAGAGACATTACAAGGATATGAAAACACACCTTGAAACTTTATTAGTAAAATGAAACCCTGCATTTTTTCTTCTATTGTTACCCTGTGCGTTTTCACATTGCCTTCCCCCAATAAACTGTTCCTCACAGGAACATATTGATTTAATCGAATCTTACAGCTGTAGCTGAGAAGCACCCTGAATAACAATCAGGCTTTTATATGGAATATGACTTAATTTAGAGAATAACTGCTGATGCAAGATGGCAGATTCATTAAACTGCCTGGCTGATCAATGTACTACCATTTGGAAAAGCTAGAGTAGGAACTAAATAGTTTTTCACATTTCTTGTCAGACATCTTTTAAATATCTTGTTATATGTCATGACAGATGGATGAGAAACAGCTTTAGGTAATCAGAAGATCAAGCCAGCAATTTGAATCTACCAGGAGGGGAAAAAAAATCACCTACATTCAACAGGTGCTGTTCTGAGCCTCAGGCTTTTCAAGGAGGGCTCTGTATCAAATCAGAAATAAATGCGGTTCACGCCCTTTGTGGTAACACTGACAGAAGAATACAAATCCTTAATTATAAAGCAGGCACTTCCCCTGTTTTCTCAATTTTCAGTGAATAGGAAGCTCCATAAGTTCAAGTGGGAACATTGTTTTTCCTATAATCTGTGCTATCAAAGGTATTTATAAGGAATTCACAAAAGCAGAGTCTTTATCTAAGAATTTGCAGGCCTCCTGCTGCTTATTCTAGAAACAACCATGTTCCTAAGATATCGTGGCCATAAGCACCAGACCTCAGTTGCTTGCTTCTAAATTCTCAGGGAGTTGTCTTAATCAGCAGCAGTCTGCCCTGCTCTAACTAGCCCAATTAGGATTAAGAAACAAGGGAAAAATTTTCTTGCCTCAAAGAACAGTCATGCAAACTGCAGTCAGTTGGCAAGGCATCTGGAGTCCAGCCCACCAACAGGGAACCACAGTTATGGACCTGAGAATATTTAATTTTAGCTCATTTTCAGTGGGAGTTCTACAGCTATAGCTATGATTTTTTTAAATGCTCTAAGTTGATATAACAGTGATTATCCTCTAATAGCTTCCCTGCTTGATGAAGTCCTATCTTTCTGTGCAAAGATGTGTCTTTTGGAGTCTTATACAGAATTCTGCTCTTATTACTCTCCAAAGAAAATAATAAAGGTCAGAACGTGTCAAAAAATTTTTAAAGAATTTATCTTTATTTTTCCCTTCATAAATACCACTTCAAAACAAGGAGATTAAAAACACCATGAATGGGAAAGACCTTCAAAATGGCAGAGGACTAAGGAATGGAGATCACCTTCCTCCACACAGATACATCAGAAATACAACTACATGTAGAACAACTCCTACAGAACATCTACTGAACACTGGCAGAAGACCCCAGATGTACCAAAGCCGTGTGACTGACAGGGTACTGGTGCTCCAGCCGGGTGTCAGGGCTCTGCCTCTGAGGTGGGAGAGCCAAGTTCAGGACATTGGTCCACCAGAGACCTCCCAGCTCCACATAATATCAAACGGTGAAAGCTCTCCCAGAGATCTCCATCTCAACGCTAAGACCGAGCTCCAGTCAATGATCAGGAAGCTACAGTGCTGGACACCCTATGCCAAACAACTAGCAAGACAGGAACACAACCCCACCCATTAGCAGAGAGACTGCCTAAAATCATAATAAGGTCACAGACACCCCAAAACACACCACCAGATGCAGTCCTGCCCACCAGAAAGACAAGATCCAGCCTCATCCACCAGAACACGGGTACTAGTCTCCTCCACCAGGAAGACAACACAATCCACTGAACCAACCTTAGCCACTGGGGGCAGACACCAAAAACCACAGGAACTACGAACCTGCAGCCTGCAAAAAGGAGACCCCAAACACAGTAAGTTAAGCAAAAGGAGAAGACAGAGAAACACACAGCAGATGAAGGAGCAAGGTAAAAACCCACCAGACCAAACAAATGAAGAAGAAATAGGAAGTCTTCCTGAAAAAGAATTCAGAGTAATGATAGTAAAGATGATACAAAATATTGGAAATAGAATGGAGAAAATATAACAAATGTTTAAGAAGGGACTAGAAGAACTAAGGAGCAAACCAACAGTGATGAACAACACAATAAATGAAATTTAAAATTCTCTAGAAGGAATCAATAGCAGAATAACTGAGGCAGAAGACGAATAAATGACCTGGAAGATAAAATAGTGGAAATAACTACTGCAGAGCAGAATAAAGAAAAAAGAATGAAAATAATTGATGACAGTTGTAGAGACCTCTGGGACAAAAATAAACACACCAACTTTCGAATTAGAGGGGTCCCAGAAGAAGAAGGGAAAAACAAAGGGACTGAGAAAATATTTGAAGAGATTATAGTTGAAAACTTCCCTAATATGGGAAAGGAAATAGTCAGTCAAGTCCAGGAAGCACAGAGACTCCCATACAGGATAAATCCAAGGAGAAACACGGCAAAACACATATTAATCAAACTATCAAAAATTAAACAGAAAGAAAAAATATTAAAAGCAGCAAGGGAAAAACAACAAATAACATACAAGGGAATCCCCATATGGTTAACAGCTGATCTTTCAGTAGAAACTCTAGAAACCAGAAGGGAGTGGCAGGACATATTTAAAGTGATGAAAGGGAAAAAGCTACGACCAAGATTACTCTACCCAGCAAGGATCTCATTCAGATTCGATGGAGAAATTAAAACCTTTACAGGCAAGCAAAAACTAAGAGAATTCAGCACCACCAAACCAGCTTTACAACAAACGCCAAAGGAACTTCTGTCGGCGAAAAACACAAGAGAAGGAAAAGACCTACAATAACAAACCCAAAACAATTAAGAAAATGGTAATGGGAACATACATATCAATAATTACCTTAAATGTAAATGGATTAAATGCTCCAACCCAAAGACATAGGCTGGACGAATGAATACAAAAACAAGACTTGTATATATGCTGTCTACAAGAGACCCACTTCAGACCTAGGGACACATGCAGACTGAAAGTGAGGAAAGGATAGAAAAAGGTATTCTGTGCAAATGGAAATCAAAAGAAAGCTGAAGTAGCAATTTTTATATCAGACAAAATAGACTTTAAAATAAAGACTATTACAAGAGACAGAAAAGGATACAACATAATGATCAAGGGATCAATCCAAGAAGAAGTTTTAACAGTTGTAAATATTTATGCACCCAGCATAGGAGCACCTCAATACATAAGGCAAACGCTAACAGCCATAAAATGGGAAATCAACCGTAACACAATCATAGTAGGGGACTTTAACACCCCACTATCACCAATGGACAGATCATCCAAAATGAAAATAAATAAGGAAACACAAGCTTTAAATGACACATTAATCAAGCTGGACTTAATTAATATTTATAGGACATTCCTTCCAAAAACAACAGAATACACATTCTTCTCAAGTGCTTATGGAACATTCTCAAGGATAGATCATATCTTGGGTCACAAATCAAGCCTTGGTAAATTTAAGAATATTGAAATCGTATCAGGTATCTTTTCCGACCACAAGTCTATGAGACTAGATATCAATTACAGGAAAACAATCTGTAAAAATTTTCAAACACATGGAGGCTAAAAAATACACTACTTAATAACCAAGAGATTACTGAATAAATCAAAGAGGAAATCAAAAAATACCTAGAAACAAATGACAATGAAAACACAATGACCCAAATCCTATGGGATGCAGCAAAAGCAGTTCTAAGAGGGAAGTGTATAACAATACAATCTACCTCAAGAAACAAGAAACATCTCAAATAAACAACGTAACCTTACACCCAAAGCAATTAGAAGAACAAAACCCAAAGTTTGCAGAAGGAAAGAAATCATAAAGATCAGATCAGAAATAAATGCAAAAGAAATGAAGGAAACAATAACAAAGATAACAGTAACAAAGATCAATAAAACTATCCAAAGAGGATAAACAAAATTGATAAACCATTAGCCAGAGTCATCAAGAAAAAAAGGGAGAAAACTCATATCAATACAATTAGAAATGAAAAAGAAGTAACAACTGACATTGCAGAAATACAGAGGATCATGAGAGATTACTACAAGCAACTATATGCCAATAAAATGGACAACCTGGAAGAAATGGACAAATTCTTAGAAAAGCATAAACTTCTGAGACTAAACTCAGAAGAAATAGAAAATATAAACAGACCAATCACAAGCACTGACATTGAGACTGTGATTAAAAATCTTCCAACAAACAAAAGCCCAGGACCAGGACAATTCTATCAAACATTTAGAGAAGAGCTAACACCTATTCTTCTCAAACTCTTCCAAAATACAGCAGAGGGAGGAACACGCCCAAGCTTTTTCTATGAGGCCACCATCACCCTGATACCAAAACCAGACAAAGATGTCACAAAGGAAGAAAATTACAGGCCAATATCACTGATGAACATAGATGCAAAAATCCTCAACAAAATACTAGCAAACGGAATCCAACAGCACATTAAAAGGATCATACACCATGGTCAAGTGGGTTTTATCCCAGGAATGCAAGGATTCTTCAATATACACAAATCAATCAGTGTGATAAACCATACTAACAAATTGAAGGAGGTAATCCATATGATCATCTCAATAAATGCAGAAAAAGCTTTCGACAAAATTCAACAGCCATTTATGATAAAAACCCTCCAGAAAAGGAACTTACCTCAACAGAATAAAGGCATAGAGGGAACTTACCTCAACAGAATAAAGGCCATATATGACAAACCCACAGCCGACATTGTTCACAGTGGTGAAAAACTGAAACCATTTCCACTAAGATCACGAAAGAGACAAGGTTGCCCACTCTCACTACTATTTAACATAGTTTTGGAAATTTTAGCCACAGCAATCAGAGAAGAAAAAGAAATAAAAGGAATCCAAATTGGAAAAGAAGAAGTAAAGCTGTCACTGTTTACAGATGACATGATACTATACATAGAGAACCCTAAAGATGCTACCAGAAAACTACTAGAGCTAATCAATGAATTTGGTAAAGTAGCAGGATACAAAATTATTGCACAGAAATCTCTGGCATTCCTATACACGAATGATGAAAAATCTGAAAGTGAAATTAAGGAAACACTCCCATTTACCATTGTAACAAAAAGAATAAAATATCTAGGAATAAACGTACCTAAGGAGACAAAAGACCTGTATGCAGAAAATTATAAGACACTGATGAAAGAAATTAAAGATGATACAAATAGATGGAGAGATATACCATGTTCTTGGATTGGAAGAATCAACATTGTGAAAATGACTCTACTCCCCAAAGCAATCTATAGATTTAATGCAATCCCTATCAAACTACCACTGACATTTTTCACAGAACTAGAACAAAAAATTTCACAATTTGTGTGGAAACACAAAAGACCCCAAATAGCCAAAGCAATCTTGAGAATCAAAAATGGAGCTGGAGGAATTAGCCTCCCTGACTTTATACTACAAAGCTACAGTAATCAAGACAGTATGGTACTGGCACAAAAGCAGAGATATAGATTAATGGAACAGGATAGAAAGCCCAGAGATAAACCCACACACATATGGTCACCTTATCTTTGACAAAGGAGGCAAAAATATACAGTGGAGAAAAGACAGCCTCTTCAAGCTACTTTTATAAAGAATAATATTTTTCACTTGCTTTGACAACTAGTATAATTTGTCAAATTTCTGCCCTCTTTGAATTATTATGCATGGCTTTACGGCTTGTCTTTCTGTGCATAGCACACTTTGACATCGTTTCAACCTTTTTCTACTATTATCTTTCCACTATGATTTTTTTTTTACCATTATGTTATTGAAATTTCATGTTTTGATAAACATTTTCTTTTCTTTTTTTTTTATTTTTTATTTTTTTGTGGTATGCAGGCGTCTCACTGTTGTGGCCTCTCCCGTTGTGGAGCACAGGCCCCGGACGCACAGGCTCAGCGGCCATGGCTCACGGGCCCAGCCCCTCTGCAGCATGTGGGATCTTCCCAGACCAGGAAACGAACCCATGTCCCCTGCATTGGCAGGCGGACTCTCAAACACTGCGCCACCAGGGAAGCCCAACATTTTCATTTTTTAGTGAAGCAATTTTAATATAGAATGCTTCAGAATACTTGAAGTCTTATTTATGTAAAGTTGCCTATACCTAGGCAAACTTTAAAAGTCCAAGAACAGGCTTGAAGATGCAAGAGTGGTAATTTTGGTGGTCAAGAAAAAAAGTAAAAATACAGAATACATGAGTCTTCTTTGTCAGGATACTATTAAACTGTATTCTTTTGTGTTCCTTGCTGATCAAAGAAGCAGGATGCAAAGAGAAGTGAGATGGAAGAAGGCTGAAAACAAGCTATACCCAATCAGTTTGCCGAGACTTTATTCTGTCTCTTCAAAACTCACATATCTGGGTTTTCCTCACACTGAAGGTTTCCTATTACCTCCATTTTAGAAATAATTATGGTAAATATATTGTCGCCTAAAAGGATGTAGAAAGTCAAAACACTTGTTAAAAACTAATTGCAAATAGACCTACTCTTCTCAAGCATCAGAACTTTGGAAAGATCTTGTGACCATGACTAGGGCCTTGGTCATGATAGAATTGTTTTCTATTTTTTTTTTTTTTTTATTTTCGGTATGCGGGCCTCTCACTCTTGCGGCCTCTCCCGTTGTGGAGCACTGGCTCCGGATGCGCAGGCTCAGCGGCCATGGTTCACGGGCCCAGCAGCTCCACGGCATGTGGGATCTTCCCGGACCGGGGCACGAACCCACGTCCCCTGCATTGGCAGGCGGACTCTCAACCACTGCAACACCAGGGGAGCCTGATAGAATTGTTTTGAAATATAGGAAGGAAATATTTCACCTACTAAATAACTTCCACCTTTTCTTAGAGCTTTTGATTCAAAGCACATTGTAGGATCAGCTCAGATCTGATTTCTCTGTATGCTAAAGTCAGTTTAAGGCGTTATAAATGAAACTTAGATATCTTTTTTGTTCATGTATCATCATAAATTCACCATCATTTAATATTCATTGGTCACTGTACTGGTTATCTATTGCCACATGAATGCTACATGACACAGAACTCGGTGGCATATAAGAAGAGACGTTAATTAGCTTATGTGGTTGCAAGGTTTAGCTAAAGTGGCCCTGGCTCACCCATGCATCTGCATCAGCTGCAGGTCATCCAGGCAGCGCTGCTGTTACTGTCTGGGTTCATAGACTTACCTGGGAGTTGTCTAGCTGTTAGCTGATCTAGGATGGCCTTGACTGGGATGACTTCAGTGAGTCATGTACCTTTTATCCTTTAGCAGTCTTGCCCTGGCATGTTCTTATAACAATAGCAGAGGTGCAAAATTAGGCAAGCCCAATTCAAAGAGTATTTTTCAAACCTCTCCTTGGTCATGTTTGCTGACTTCCTACTAACAGAAGCAAGCCAATGGCCAAGGCTAGAATCAGAGCAGAAAGTCACCACAAAGTTATGTGGCAAAGAGTATCTATATAGAGAAAGGTGAAGAATTAGGGCTATTTTGTGAAGACTACAGCAGAGTTCTCTTCTAGATACTTTATAGGACTGGAGGATGATACAGTTCATGCTCTTATAGGATTCGTGGATCCAGTAACACATAATTAATATTCCCCAAAGGAGAAGAATTTCTTGACCTTATTAGTGCTATCAGAAATGAATATTGCCTATGCTCTTCCCCCTCTCCATCCATGCAGGAATTTGGAGGGGGGTGAGTTTCATTTGGCTGTTTTTTTATGACTTGAAGTATTAGCTGACAATATTCAATGACAAGTATAGAGTAATGTTCTCTTGCACTCAGGAATGTTGTAAGGAGATAAAAGTGAAAATGAAATGACAAAGGAAATGAGCCAGAAAATAAGACCTCTGGGCAATTAAAATTCAGCCCAAGCCAAACAAGTGAAATTCTTTTAGGTAGATTGTATAAATTCAGTTTATTATAGATTTAAAAGAAAACAATTTCGAGGTTGCTTATCACCATGAACAGCTGCTAGACCTCCAAATGGAATTTCCTAATGAGTATGGAAACAAAATCTGTTTCTTTCTTTCCCAGCTACTCTGCATTTGCCTGGCTGCTGACTAACACTGACCAGCTGCTGCTCTCAATTCTGCAGCCACCTGGTCTCATTGCTGACATTTGAGTTTGAAAGGAGTACATACTTCTTAAATATTAAATATTATAATATTAAATATTCCAGATATTATCCCATATTTTATACGGTACCTGGCTTCTGGATTGACCCTAATAGAAAATGTCAAAATCTCCCTGGTCTTTCTATTAGACAAAATGAGGTGCTTGGCGGGTCTCATGGAGGAGACTATGGTGGCCATCCCTTCCTTCTGTGTTTGTCAGTAATGTGGAGATTGAGAAACTGAAACCTACATTTCCAAGACTCTTTTGCAGTGAGGGTTCTTGATGTGATACAGTTTATCCAATTAGGCTGGAACATAGAAGGAAACAGAGCCATGATTTGGAATTGCTGCAGTGACTGCTTTAAAGTTTGCTCAGGAAGGCTCTGGGATTGTCTGTCGCTACTTTAGCTGGAGAGCAATTATAGAAGCCACTTTGAACCATCATCAGGTGTTGGGAGTTTCAGGTGAACAGTCATCAGGTGTTAGAAATAAAGATTTAACTTCTCAATCTTCATACCACTGACAAACACGGAAGAAGGAAGGGAGAATGGCTGCCAGAAGTCTCCACAGTAAGACCCTCCAAACACTTCACTGTGTCTCGTCAGGTGTGTGACTTGAGAGGCAGGGTGTGGTAAATATTGACTTCCTGATTTCTGGATGGATGCTAAGGCTGTGCATGTGTGGAACACGTTCCACAATTCCTGGCGGTGAGTTCCCACTTTCTCACTTCTTTGTTATAGTAAGGATAGTAGCTCTCTTGCTGGGATAGGTTTGTAGTGTTGTTGTGGGCCTCATTCCTAGAGGGCTGGCTTCTTAGTCTTCCAGTGATTTTGTAAGTATTTAATTCCCTTTATTTTTGGAAGCAATTAATTCCCTTTCTGTTATCTGCAACCGAATCATGACTGATATAATAATGCTGAAACCAGAGACATGAGTTAGTTATCTCCTTCCTTGGCTACCAAAAGTAAAATGTAAAATACAGACTCACAAAAATTTTTAAATAAATGAAATAACTAAAAATTTAAAAAATAAACTATAGACTCATGCTTTTACTCCATTAATTTTTATTGCTTTTCCTTTTGTTTACTTCTCTTCAAAATTATGAAATATTTCAAGATCATAGAAATAGTATGAAAAATAGTGTAATAGATCTCTAAGTATCCACTGCAAGACTGAGCAAACATTGATATTTGAATATATTTGCTTTAAATCTTGTTTTTTGACTAAAATATTACAGATGTTTCTAATCCCTCCCTAATCCCACTTCTTTTTATATATCTTCAGAGGTAATCAATGTCTTATAAAATACATATATATTCCATGCATGTTTTTATGCTTTTACTATACATGTATATGAGCTCATGCCACTATCCATTATCCTTTTATATTTTTATCCTTCATATAAATCATTTTATACTGTAGGAATCATATTTCCCAATTTGCCCTTTCAATCAGTATTATGTTCCTGATAATTTTCTATTTTTGACATATAGATCCAGTTAATTTATTTTAATTTATATATGATTTTCCATTGGCTGATTATATTATTTCCCTCCTGGGGTTGTTTCCAAGGATTGATTTTCTAATAACATCTCAAAATCAATATGCTAATGATTGAATTTGTAATTTCCCTTGACCTTTTACAGGGGCTCCTATAACTGATCTCCTTGTTTTTGTCAATGGCATTTACACCCCCAAATCCTTCCACCTCCAAAACTTTGGAATCATCTTGACATGTTACATTCATTATTGATTAATTCGTGGAACACTGGGTCCTTGTCAGTCTTTATGTCTGTGCTAAAATGTCATCTTCGAAGAGACCTTCTGAAAGTAGCCTCCCATCCCCTCACTCACTCTCCAACAGCCTCTTCCTTCCTTTCAGACCATTTATCACAATGCATAATCAATATTTACTTATGTTCTTGTTTATTTGTTGTCTATCTTCTCCAGTTGACTGTAAGCTCTCTAAAATTCGGGACTAGGTCTTTATATCCAGTACTATCATGAGATCATGGTAGGAGTTCAGTAGATATTTGATAATGAGTGAATGAATGAATGCATTGTGCATCCCATTGCATTCTAAATTCACCCAGTCATGTTCTGAAGAATTTTTTTTCCCAAAATATCAATAATATAAATCTAAGCAGAGGACATTTAGAAATAAATGCTTTACAGTAGCACATTGCCTGGTTATATGTTTATAATTGTAACCACTAGAAATGGTAAATATTTTATTCATATAAAGTGTTCCTTTTGTTTTTACCTTAAGATAAATAACACAAAATAAAATCACCTTGTCAAACATGTGGCCTATTAATTATATAGAAAAGTACAAAAATAATACAGGCACCTATGTGCTCACCATTAAGATTAAACAGACGTTAACGTTTTGCCGTATGTGCATCAAATCTGTCTTTTAAAATGGGAAACAAAATGGTAGAGACTCAGCTAAATTCTCCCTCTTATGTCTCCTTTCCTTGCCACCGATAGCCAATATCTCAAGCTTGTGTGTCTTCCCTGTGCATGTCATCTTGTATATAAAAACAGTATAGGGCTTCCCTGGTGGCGCAGTGGTTGAGAGTCCGCCTGCCGATGCAGGGGACACGGGTTCGTGCCCCAGTCCGGGAAAATCCCACATGCCGCGGAGCGGCTGGGCCCGTGAGCCATGGCCGCTGAGCCTGCGCGTCCGGAGCCTGTGCTCCACAACGGGAGAGGCCACAACAGTGAGAGGCTCGCGTACCACACACACACACAAAAAAACAAAAAACAGTATAGCTATTATTTTATATGTGCACCCTGGATCGCTTATTTAAGAAAAAAACACAATTACAAAACAAAGTTAGACATAAAAGTAAATATTTGTTTTGAATAAGAAATCACAGCACACTTAAAATTCAAAGAGCAGATAAATGTCACAAGCATTGCACAATCTGCAAAAATAACATATTTTGAAATGAATTGCTTGACCTACCTCTATAATATATACATTTCCTCTACATTTGTGACCATAGTCCTTGATTACCTCTTCCCATGACAATATTTTAAAATGTTAATTTCTACAGAGCAAAAAGAAAGAAAATTATTTTCCCTCTAGCATGGATGAACTAAATTAATTTTTTATTATAGATAGCTGGAGTGTAATAACTTAATACTTCACACATGTGCTTCCTTGTTATTGTGTTGATACAGGTTTATGTTCAACACATCCAGGGATTTAAGAGAAAGATACTCTTGCTAGTGGAGGTCACTTAGCAACTGCTGAAAGAAGGACTGACTCATCTCAAAAAGGTAATGCATGCCTGTCATCCCATTATCTTACTTCCTGCTTAGCTTCTTAAAAGAAATAAATGTAAGTAATGCACTAACCGAGTGTATATATCATCAGTAATTTCTCTCATATTGGATACCTTTCTACATCCTGAAACCAAGGCTTTTATGTTTAACCATAAATTAATATTCAGAATAAAACAGCCTCCCTAAAAAGAGGCCTATGCAAGTGAAAGTTGCCAAAACTTAAGGTTCATTTGTTAAATCTACTGTCATTTGTGTGTGTTTATACTTTACATGTGTGGCACTGTCTCTAGGGTAGCAAATTAGAATGAAATTCTGAGTTATAGGATGTGTCCACCTTAAGTAAATTGCTAACCAAAATAGTTCTAACATTTTACACTCTACTAGTGAGTCCCTGTTACATTTTCATCAACACCTGGTGTTCCCGTATTTATTAATTTTGACAGCTGGATGTGAGAGGAATTCTTACTGTTGTTTTCATTTGCATTTAACTTCTTATCAGTGATGTTGGTCATTTAATGTATTGATACTTATTGTCTATTTTGATTTCTTCAAATGTGAATTGTCTGTTTGTATCCTTGGATTATTTTTATTGGATTTGCTTCATTTTTATTTATTGATTTGAAGACATTCTTTGTATCTTCCAATTGCTAATTCTTTACCTGTTAAATGGATTATAAGTATCTTCTTGCAGTCTATGATATATAATATTAGTTTATTTCTGATCTCTTTTGTCATGCAGAGGTTTTCAGTTTAATGTAGCAAAATTTATTTATCTTTTATTTTATGAATTTTGCTTTTTGCTTCCTGAGTATGAAAATCTCCTTTCACAAAGATATATTCTCTTGTTTCTTTAAAAGTTTTAGAGTTTTATTTGTTATATTGAGTTCTTCGATGCTTCTGGAATTCGTTTGGGGGTATATATTTGGGGTATATGAAGTAAGAAATATTTTACTTGCTATAATTAGAGCTCCATTTGGTTGAAATGCCTTCCTTTTGCCACTGGATTGTAAAGTCAAGTAATTCATTTCATCAGAATTGAAATCCTGACTCCATCCTCACTAGCTGTATGATCTTAAGCAAGTTACTTAAACTGGGTCATTCCTCAGTTTACAAATATTGCACCATGTGGGGACACTGTGAAAATTAAATGAGTTAATAATTACAAAATTTTTAGGTGACATCTTGACATATATTAAACACCCAGTGACAGTATCTCAATAAATTGTATCCTTCTTCCTTTTCATGCTGAAGTTCAGTATAATTTGATAAAGGAATAAATAAGGAGGCCAAAATATTTATTATTAAAGATAAAGAGTACAGTTTAGAAGCAGACTTGGAGGCTTATTCGTAACCTTAGAGTTAGGCAGACTTTTACACTTAGTTATAGGCAAGGCTGGATTAGGTTAGGCTTCACATGTGGAAGGCCTGCATAGATATCATATTTTGCTAAGATATTCTTTGGAAATTTTGTATATATGTTCATTTCCTGACCTATCCTGCTCAAATATTGGTATTAAGATTATACTGTTTCTGTTTATTTTTGTTTTTTTTTCTTTTTTGACAATAATTTGCATGAAACTGGAATCATCTGTTTATTAGACGTTGGGTAACTTTCTTTTATAAAACTGCCTAGACCTAAATCCACACACCTACCCGCTATGAGTTTATTTCTATGTGTGGATTCTATTCTACTCTTCTTTCTCTTCAGTAATTATAAAACTGTTCAGTTGTTCTACTTCTTCTTGAGTGAGTTTTTGTAAATTATAATCTTCCAGAAATTTTTCATTTTATTGCAATAAAATCGTGCATAGTAGTCTCTTATGATATTTTCAGGTCTTTAGTATATCAGTGACTATGTTTACTTTCTTTATTCCTAGTAGCATAGGAACATGTGTGTGTGCATTTGTGTATTTTTATGTGTGTTTGTGTGGGTGCCTCTTTTTATTTTTTGTGGACAATCTCACTAGAATTTTGCCTAATTTATTAATCTTCTAAAAGCATCAATTTTGAATTTTGTTGATATTTCCCTTTTGCCTTTTTTATATTTTTACTGATATTTATGTCCTGCTTTTATTTTCTTATATTCTATTTTTCTGGTTTCTTTTGTTGAATGCTTATTTCTTATTTATCAGTATGTCTTTGCTACAATAAAAACTTAAAGATAAATATTTCTTTCCTATATGGTTTTAGCTGCATCTCATCAATTTAATATAATTTAATTTATGTTACATTTTCTATTCATCCCAGTATTTAGTTAAAAGAATGTTAAATTATCCAATTAAGGGATTTTTAGTTATCTTTTTATAATTCATTTTATTTTGTATGGTTATAAAATATCTGGTACTTTTTTGTAATTTTTTTCTGTATTATAGTACACACTCATTTTGGTGAAAATTCTATGAGTAGTTGAAATGAAAATGCATTTTCTGCCAGAGTTTTATATATCCAAATACATATTATTCCAAACCTTTCAATTTTATTATTAAAATTCCTTCATTCCTTCATTAAACAAATATTGAGTCAATCCTATGGGCCATTCATTTTTTTCTAAGCACTGAGAATGTAGCAGTTATAAAATAAGCAAACTCTCTCTTTATGGAGCTTATTTTCAATCAGGGGAAGAGAAACAGTATACAAATGAATAAGTAAATATATATGATATATAAGATGATAATAAAGGATATGGAGAAAAATAAAACAGAGTATTGGAATGGTGGGTGTTGGTTATTTTTTATGGGATGGTTTTCTCTTCAGGTAGGAGGAGGACAAGTGTATGGCCTTGGGCAGGGGGTTCTTTGGCCAGAGAGGAGTGAACAAAGATGAGAGTGGTTAAAGATGAGGTTAGAGAGTTAGTGGGTAACCAGATAAAATTTAGACATCAAATTGGTGAGGAGGAACTAATAAGACGACTCAGAAGGAGTAGGTAGGTGGGCAAATAGGAAGGAAGAGATTATTAACCTGCCAGCCAAGCAGAGTTGGAGCAAGAGTGAGGATATCCCATGTTCTTTATCTGGTTCTTTTACTAATAATCTGGGTAAACTTGGAACATTTAAGTTTTTCAATTCTGAAACTTCTTATGTTAGGGTCCTCCCAACTCTAAATTTCTGTAGCAAATAGGGATGTATTATTGTAAGTGTGGGATAGATCATTAATCCACTACAGAGGGATTGATTTATGGACAACTTTTAGGTCTCTCTACTGTGCTAAGAACTGGAGAAAGACAGTGGCCTGTCAGGTGGCACTACCAAGCAGGTAGGTGCTTTCAATTTGCCAACACCTACATTTGGATAAACCGAGTATTATATGGTTGTTTGTGGTGTCGTTTGTTTAAAGATCATTCAGAGTAGTAAATTCTTGGAGTTTTCTCGGGGAGTTTTGAGACTAGCAGTCTATTTTCACTACTGAATTCACAATGGTACAAGTCTGTAGTACAACTGGAAAATCTCAGTCCAATAGATGATATTAACTGCCAAAGGTTAAGAGGTTTTAGGTCCAATCTTGGGGATAAAACAGTTAATTTGGTTACCTAAACTAATTTGCCTGTGTAGAAAATGACTATGAAGGAAAGGTGCACTTTATTGTCATTTCAATTCAGAGTTAACAGAATGTAGTTTCAACTTAGATTTGTGATTAAACCTATACTGTTACACTTGTTATGCTAACAAGAATGAAAGAAAAACAGCAGTAACTTGCCCCACACTACTCTACCTCTCTCCTGATTTCTAATTTCAATTTAAGCTTTATCTGATCTTTACCTCTGAATAATGTGTGTGTGTGTGTATATATATATATATATATATATGTAAAACGTATATATACTGCTATTATTCATTTTTCAATTTTTGATACTATCCATTTTCCTTCTCTACTGCACTATTCCCGTCAGTCTACAAACACGCAGTAACACTCCAATCTTAAAGAAAAACAGTAGTTTATTTTGATCTTAATTTCTCCACCAGTAACAGCCAGATATCTTTACTTCCCTTTGTAGCAAACTCTATTTGGTGTTTCCAAACTTCGCCCCTCCCATTCTCTCTAAAATCAAGCTTTTGTTTTCAGCATTCCACCAATACTGGTCAAAGTTATCAATAGGTTTCATTGATAATTCCAATGCTCAACTTTCAGTCCTTATATTTCTTAATTTATAAGCAATTAACACATCACTTCCTCTTCTAAGTCACTTCTATTTGACTTAGACTCCAGCTTTTTATAGTCTCTTGTTTTCTCTCCTACTTTTCTGATCACTATTTCTTGGCCTTCTTTTTGATTCCTTCTTTTTTCATTGACCTTTCAACTTTCAGTTACCTCAGGTCTCAGTCTTCAGTGTATGTCTCTCTCTCTCTCTCTCTCTCTCTCTCTCTCTCTCTCTCTCTCTATATATATATATATAGAGAGAGAGAGAGAGAGAGAGAGAGAGAGTATATTTCTCTTTTTGGATAAATAGGTAGATAGCCTGAAATATCCAACTGCTTACTTTTACATCTCCACTTAGATGGCAAATGGACATCTCAAATTAAACATATCTAAAACTAAACAACTGATCTTTTTCTCCAAACCTGCTCTATTCTTGGCTTCAAATTAGTTGATGACAACTCCATCTTCCTTTTTAACTCAGCAACAGAAAAGAGTGAAGTGTTGATACATGCAACAATCTAGGTGGATCTCAAAGGCATTCTACTGAGTGAAAGAAGCCAGCCATACAAGGTTACAAACTGCATGATTCCATTATTTGACACTTTCAAAAAAATAAAATTATAGTTAGGGAAAACAGTCCAGTAGTTGCCAGAGACTGGGAGTCGGGAGATAGGGATAATGAGAGATATCGTGTTGGAGTATTTTCAGGGCGATGGAACTTAGGGTGGTTGTTTCATGGATCCATTCACATGTCAAAATTCATAGACTTAGAAGCCTACAAAACATTCTTTTATTATATGCTAATTTAAAAATACAATTTAAAAATCATTATGAGATGTACCTAAAACAGAACTAAGAAGAAAACTTATAGAACTAAATGATCATATTAAAAAGGAGAGGGGGGCTTCCCTGGTGGCGCAATGATTGAGAGTCCGCCTGCCGATGCAGGGGACACGGGTTCATGCCCCGGTCCGGGAAGATCCCACATGCCGCGGAGTGGCTGGGCCCATGGGCCATGGCCGCTGAGCCTGTGCTCCGCAACGGGAGAGGCCACAGCAGTGAGAGGTCCACGTACCACAAAAAAAAAAAAAAAAAAAAAGGAGAAAGACTTAAAAATCGATGATTTTAAATATTCACTTATGAAGTTAGGAAAAGATCAAATTAAAGATAAAATAAGTACAACATCTGATTTCCTGCTGTGAAAGATAAAGATTTAGCTCCCTTTCAATCCCCTACACATCTCTCCCAAATCCCCTTCATACAATCTGCCTCCTCCACACTTGAAATATAGTTACAGGTTTCCCCTGCTCTTCAAGAGTAGAGCATTCGTATGAAATTTGTCATAAGCCTAAATGGCATAAAGTAAAGAAGCAATTACCTTAGGCCACATCTTGCTAACGGATACACAAAATAATTCGAGATAAAGTACAGATGCTCACAGACACACGTTAAAGCTATGATAGTTTGATACCAAGATGCTGAGAATAGTACCTGGGGAAGGTGCTTGGTGGTATCACTCTCACTGCTCAGGGCGTGTGATGCCTCTATACGGGGTTGCTGCAAAATAAATGCCGAATGCTTATTTCACTTTTGGCCTTTTTTTGGTAAAAGCGAAAATCTTCTCATGACTTCTATGGTTCAGCAAAAACAGGTACTAATGTAGGTTCTTTGTAAAAGCAAAGTGGCATAAAGCAAACTTTGGTAAAGTGGGGGATAACTGCATAACCTTTAGATAAAATACTGTATTTCCATATGTTACATTATCATGACTATGGTAATATTATTCATATTTCCTTTTCTGTGAAACTTTTTCTTTTCCTTGTAGGAAATAATTGCCTATGGTTATACTGTTGGTTTTGTTCCTTAATTTTCTGTATAAATGTCATTAGTGTGAATTAAATTTTTTTTCTATATACATGCATACATGTAAAATAACAAATCAATTTTTTTTTCTTGGAGCCATGACTATTTCTACCTCTACCTCTGTCCTTCCATGAAGGTCTGGACTGGTTGCTGTCTACACTGGCTACCCAGACTTGTCTTAGGATTTTCTAATGCCATCACCTTAGGAATTGCTTAGTTGTCTCCTTTGTCTTAAATTCCATTTTTCCTTTTTTCTTATTTGCCACCCTTTGTTTGGTAGAGCATTTTTTTCTAGGATTTTCCTAAGGAAATATATGTGGAAGGTGATTCTTTTGAGATGTGTCATACTTGATAGTTCATTTGGATAAAGAACTTATTTACCATAAAACCACAAATTATTTTTTAATAGACTTTGTTTTTAGAACAGTTTTATGTTTATAGAAAACTTGGAAAGATAGTACAGAGAGTTCCCTATAGAACTCCCTTACCCAGTTACCCCCATTATTAACAACTTACATTAGTATGGTACTTTTTTTAATGCAAATAATGAACCATTATTAATATATTATGATTGATATGTTGTTATTATCTAAAGTCCATAGTTTAGTCATATTTCCTTAGTTTTTACCTAATTTCCTTTTTCTGTTCCAGGATCCCATCCAAGATAGCAACTTACATTTACTTGTCATATCTCATTATGTTCCTCTTGGCTGTGACAGTTTCTCTGACTTGCCTTGCTTTTGATGGCCTTGACAGTTTTTAGTAGTGTTGGTCAAGTATTTTGTAGGTTGCTTCTCTATTGTAATCTGTCTGATGTTTTTCTTCTTATTAGACTGGAGTTATGGTTTTTTGAGAGAAAGATCATAAAGAAAAAATGACATGTTTATCACATCATATAAAAGATACATGCTATCACCAGGATTTTTCACTATTAATATTGACCATAATCACCTAGTAGAGGTAGTGTTTATCCAGTTTCTTCATTAGCAAGTTACTCTTTTTTTCCTCTTTCCATACTGTACTCTTTGGAAGGAAGTCATTATGCACAGCCCACTCTTTACGGTCTGGGGATATATACTATCTCTTATGAGGGCTGATTATCTGTATAAATTATTTGGAATTCTTCTGCAAGAGATATTTGTATATTCTCCCCCACTTATTTATTTATTTGATCATTTATTTGTATCAGTATGGACTCATGGATATTTAGTTTATACTTTGGGTTATAATCCAATACTACCCTATTTTGTTTCTCAAATTGTTCTAGCTTCGTCTATTGAGTCAGCTTTCTGTTGACTCCTGTGTCCCTTTCACATAACCCCATACATTTTTTTAGCACTGCTTTACTTTTGGCACTACAGTATGCTCCAGACTCATCTTGTGAACTCCTTGCTCCTGGCCTAGGTCAGCCATGGTTCCTTTTGTTGGACAACGATATTAGAACCAAGATGCAGGCATTATTGTACTCTATGCTACTAGGGCCATCACTCACTATTTATAATTTGATAAGGGGATAGGGGCCAGGGAGGAATCTATTTAAAGTTTTATATCCTTGTTTGTTTTTCTCTTATTGTTCATTGTATACAATTTAGAAAATACAGAAATATATATACATTTTATATATGTGCGAATAGGCTCAAAATCAATATTTAATTTTTATCTTGTTTTTTATTGCTTTAAAATAATATTCATTTTTTGTCATTAAAAACATTTTACAAACAATTTATAATATATAATATTCAGTGAATGCACATGATATATTTCTATTTCTAAAGTTAAAAATTTAGGTAGCTTCAGTTTTCAACATTTTAGGTGTAAAGACTATCTTTTATTAATTTCTAGTTGCTTATTTAGAGTCATTTTCTACAAGTAGAATTTTCTGGTCAAAGAACATATTCAAAGCAAGATATATTTTGTCTACTTATTTTCCAAAAGGGTAACAATATTTATTACCAATATCAGAGTATGAAACTCTTCTTCTTTCTATACCCTAAAGGTCAGTGAACAATAATAGTTTTTAAATGTTAATTGATTAGAAAGGAATTATCTCTGGTTTTAATTTTCATCTTTTATTACTGAGGAGTTTGATTGTTGTTTCACTGTTTATTTGCCATACCCAAATGGGCAATGTGAATGTCAGTTAGACCCTCCACCTGTTAGCAAAGTTGCTTCCATTTCAATATATCTGTAGTTTCTCTTTCATGAACTTTGTGTTGCGTCCTTTAGTAGATGCTATTTTGAAAGTAAATAAATACTACTTATTCATTTAATATCAACATATTCATTTATTAGATGCTGGCAATATGTCAGACAGACACAATACTCAGCAACAGGGATGGAAAGCAAATACCACATGCTCTTACTTCAAGTTGTTTACGACCTTGTGGGAGACACAGCCTCATGACTATTTTGAAGCAAATAAAGATTATTTTAATCACATGGAGCCATGAAGCTCATGTTAGAAGTGCCTCTAGAAAGGGAATATGGCTCTCACTTTAGTTATTATTCCCCATGGAAACCATCTGAGAACATACTCAAAATGTCCAAAAAAAACCAACGAATTAAAAAGACCTAGAGATAGAAATACACAGAGGGAGAGGAAAAGGAATGGGGAAAAAGAAAATAAAACAGACACAAAAATAGACAAAAACATATGTGTTATGGAGCTGCGCGTATATTGACAAATTGGAAAGTTTGAGAAAAAACTAGAAAGTCTAGAACACTTCTATATTTCAAACTTTTGCAGTATTTTTAAGTTGGTTTTTCACACCTTTATTTTTCTATTTCAGATAGGTAGCTAGCTTCTAATTCTGGTTATTTCTTTCCCTAGAAAGTCTCTCAAACTCAACATCTCTCTCCTTTTCCATCCACAACCAGCATAACCCTAGACCAACTCTTTAGTCCTCTGTGGGCAGTAAACTTTGAGGGATCCATTGTGCTACACTTCCCTCTTCCCTCCCACAGGCCAAAAGGATTTGTTTGCCTTCTTCCTCCTAGCTGCCATCATCAGCCCTTCCCCCTGCATTGTATCCCACTTGGGCTTTGCTTGGAGCTGTGTGCCATTCCCTCATTTCTCCCTAGGCTGCTACTTTTGAAACAGCCACACAGTTCCTTCTGGGTTTCCTAAAAACTGTTTTTGTTTTCTTGTTTGGTTTTGTTACTGATAGTAAGTAAATGAAAGCAGACAGCAATAAACCATTAATAAACCATATTGCCAACTACTAGTAATGATAATTATTAAACACTAGATACCAGGCTTTGCAGTAAAACCCTTTGTGTTTAACATCCAATTTAATCCTAGCAACAGTTCTATGAGATTGTGTTGTCTATGAGATATTTGTGTCATCTCATTTTAGAGAGGAGGAACCCAAGTCATTGAGTTATGGAAAGTGATAAACTCAAAGTTACAGAACTGCAGGAAATCTTAAAAGGATGAAGAGATGTTTTTCACTATTTTTTTTTTACATTTGTAAATTTAAGGTGTGCAACACGTGGATTTAATATGTTACATATTGTAAAACGATTGTCATTGTAGCTATAGTTAACATCCCTATCATGTCACATAATTATTATTTTTATGTGTGTGGTGGAAATAATTAAGATCTAGTCTCTTAGCCAATTTGAAGATTATAATACAGTATTGTTGTCTGTATTCCCTTTACTGTGTGTTAGATCTCTCAGACTTACTTATCTACTAGTTTGTACCCTTAAACAACATCTCTGCTATTCCTATTTTAACTGTTCCTTTTATTCAGAATTAAGTAGTGCTTCGTTTAGACTGTCATTTCAGGACTGACTCCTTAGAGATGTCACTCCCGACAAGGTCATTCTTACCCCTTTATTTGATCATTTTTGTTCCTGGAAGAACTTATTCTGCACACGCACCCCAACATTTTCTCTTCCCCTGGAATCTCACACTAAAATCTCTTTCCCTTTTCTCACTATTGGCACTGACTTCACTCATTCATACATTTAACAAACCTACTGGGTTCTACTAAGTTCCATAGGGTGTTCTAGGTGCAGTGGATATAGCACTGAACAAAACAGACACAATCCTACATTCTAGTAGGAGGAAAGAGCTAACAACTAAACAATGTGTAAATAATTCTAGATTTTCTAAGTGTTATGAAGGAAATAAACAGTGACTATGATAGGTAATCACAGGGGTGACTTTCTTTAAATAGGGTGATCTTTCCTGAAGAGATGACATTTTTGCCAAGGCCTGAATGAATGATGAGAAGGAGCTAAAAATAAAATTATCTGGGGAAGTAGCTCTTCCTCTACAGGGAAGAATAAGTTCAAATTCCTGAGGTAGAGAAAAGGGGAGAAGGGGAAAAGATGGTGAGAAGAGCAGATCCAGTAGAGTCTTAAAGGCACTGATAAAAGGGATTTATTGGGATTGCAATGATAAGCCATTGGTGAGCTTTTTAAGCAGGGGAGTGAAAAAATCAGATTAGTGGTTTAAAACACACACACACACACACACACACACACACACACACACACACACACACACACACACACACACACACACACACACACACTACAGACACTGTTAGGGTAAGTGAAATTTTAGGTGCCAAAGAGTGGGTGATTCAGATTCTCCAAGGCTCATATGAGTTTTATTTTTATCCCAGAAGAAAGCTCCAAATTCTGAGTTCTTTGGTTTCTTGCAAGAAACTTAATTTAGGAAACCCTTGGCTATCGCGTTCTCCTAAAATCAGCCTACTTTGGTTTTTGTTTCTTGGTAATTTTTTTTCTTCCACAGAGGGAAAGCAATGAGATTTAACATTTCCATAAAAGGAAATTAGTTATCATGTTGGTGAATCCCTGGGTTCCTATAAAACCTATGTCTTCCCTGCAGTTTGGATCCTATAGTTTGATTGTAAGGCTTGTTAGGACCATAACCTATTATGCAGATGAGGCAGAGAGGGAAAATCTTGCTTCTCTGTAGACTTTTGAGACCCTGGGCCTTAGATTCATCATATGTAAAATGAGAGGGTTGGTCTAAAACAGAGCTTCTCAAATGTGACTGTGGACATTGTGGGCTGCATAATTCTTTGTTGTGAAGGGCTGCCCTATATACTGCAGTGCACTATCAGCATCCCTGACTTCTACCACTACGTGCCAGTAGCATCCCCTGGATATTCAAGAATGTCTCCAGACAGTGCCAAATGTCCCCTGGGGTGCAAAATCTCCAACAATCGAAAACCACAGGTCCAGAAGGACTTTTTCATTTTCTACTTGCACTTAAATTTTAAATGCATCAGGAGCTCCAGCAATAGTCAGAGCGACTGTTGCACTTTTGATATTTTATGTTATTTAGGAAGACATTTTCTGCTGAGAAATGTTAAGATGTTTTCCCTCTTCTCCCTCTTTATCACCATGACACCAAATTACTGCTCTGAAGTGACTCATACCACAAAAAGCAGTCTGCTAAAGCCACGGTGGATATCATACTCCCTGCTCAAAAACTTGTGTATAATGAATCAAAGGTTGCTTGTTCTTCAGGTATATACATTTCATTTGTCTTTTTAAGGACCAATGATTCAATAAGGGACGAAGAAAGGGTTGTGCATTTGAGTATGTAGGGATAGAAGTAAAAGATGATAATGAATTAGATTAGAGCAGTGGCAGGAGTATTAGAAGTAATATATGTATCGATTTAAGATATGATTTATGTGCACAGCCAAGCTGGCACAACATGGTTATGGATCTGAACAGTCAGTGAGGGAAAGAAAGTATGCCATTGCATTTTTATGGTGAATTATCTAACTTTTAAAAACTTCTCTTTTCTCTGATACACTAGAAAAATAGAATATAAATATTCCCCTTTATTCCTAGGAGGAAATTAATCGTTCTATGAAACTAATGGATTGGACTGGGTTTAATGAGCTGTCAATGTATACGGTGAAATAAAAAGAGAGTTTGAGGTTTGTCAGGAGGGAATAGGAAGTAAGTATTTCCATGAGAAATACAGAGTCTGAAGTCTGAGGGCAAGAGGAAGATGAAACGGGGCTATTTAAAAGGCCCCATGAGTTTAGGATCTGATTGCAAAATGATTTCCCTAAAACAGGGCACTTTGGCTTAAAAGTGAAGGACTGTGCGTAGACCCACTACAAGGAGCTTTGTTCAAGTGCCCTGGGAGCTTGTGGAGCAAAGTCCTTTTTTTCCATGTTTTCCTTTTTTATGTATAATTCTTAAATAGACTTTATTTTTTAGAGAAGTTTTAAGTTCATAGGAAAATTGAAAAGATACAGAGATTTCCCATTTACTTCCTTCCCCCTCACATTCATAGTCTCCCCCATTATCAATATTTCTGAGCAGAGTGGTACATTTGCGACAATTGATGAAACTACACTGACACGTAATTGCCTAAAGTCCATAGTTTGCATTAGGGTTCACTCTTGGTGTTGTACGTTCTATGGGTTTAGACAAGTGTAAATGGCATATATCCACCATTATAGTATTAAACAGAGTAGTTTCACTGACCTAAAAAATCCTCTGTGAGGAAGCTTTCTTCCAAATGTTTAATTAGGAAAAGTGGGGAGTTGGGGTGAAAAATTGTTCAGGAAGCTCTTGACTACTGTTTGAGACCCCTCTTCACCTGCACAACTGCTGCAGAGCCTCTGGGATCTGAAGCCAGTACAGCTGTCGCTGGGGCATAGACAGGCCCTGGCAGAGCTCCCTGGAGAGGACACCTTGGCCTGCTTGCTCCCACCAGTCTCCCTGTGGCCACTGCAGCTGGGGGATTCACTTCAGTGCCTTTTCAGAAGGTTCTCTAGCCAATTCAGAGCCTGCAGCAGACTTTCTGCTCCTTTCCCTGGGATATAGGCATCTACGTCAGTTCCTGGGTGGATGGTCCTCGTTTCAGGCCTGTCCTCATGGGAAGCTAATCCCAGCACTGGAGACTGCACAGGTCTGAGAAGAACAGAGGTGCTCATGTAGAGAGGTGGCCTGTGGGAAGAACAGGCACTGGCCTGCCCTGCAGGCAGTTCCAACATGTAACTCAGCACTCTGAGGCTGGAGCTCAGTAGGGAATTCGGTATAGCTGGTGGATTCATGGTAGGACCATGGACAGAGGCTTCAGAGACAGGGGTGGGGCTCCAGCAGGTGCCCATCAGAGGGCTAGAAAGATACCTTAGCCGTTTTTTTGGTTTTTTGTTTAAATTCAAGGTAACACGTTGTTCAAATCTAAAGTTAGAAAATCACATTACATTTTGCTTACGAAACAAGTATGATTCAGAACTATTTTATTACAATATCACCAATTTTAAATTAGACAATATCGTGGATGTTTATGTTTACAAATAGTACATAAAATTAGAGTGATATTTCATTTGTCTTGCTTTTCCAGGGCATAGAAAATTCACACAGCATAGAGAAGGTGTCATACTGGCTTAAGTTTATCAGAATTTCTTTTCTTGTTAAAATTTTTTTAAAATTTTATTTGTTTATTTTTTTATTGAGGAATAATTGACATATTATATTAGTTTCAAGTGTACAACTTAATGATTCAATACTTTTATACATTGCAAAATGTTTCCCACAGTAAGTCTAGTTAAAGTCTGTCAGCATACATTACTACAAAATTTTTTCTTTCGATGAGGACTTTAAAAATTTAATCTCGGCTCGCTGCCCCGAGCCTCCCATGCCGGCGGGCCAGCCGGGCGGCCGGGCTGGCGGGCGGGGAGCGCGGGGGTCGCGGGGAGTTCCGGTTCCGGTTGTTTGTGCAGCTGGAGCAGTGGCTCTGGGAAAGATGGTGGCCCGGGCGGGTTTCCAGTCTGTGGCTCCGAGCGGCGGCGCTGGAGCCTCAGGAGGGGCGGGCGCGGCGGCTGCCCTGGGTCTGGGCGGGCCTCCGGGGCCTCCGGTGCGAATGGGCCCGGCGCCGGGTCAAGGGCTGTACCGCTCCCCGATGCCCGGAGCGGCCTATCCGAGACCAGGTATGCTACCAGGCAGCCGAATGACACCTCAGGGACCTTCCATGGGACCCCCTGGCTATGGGGGGAAACCTTCAGTCCTACCTGGCCTGGCCCAGTCAGGGATGGACCAGTCCCTCAAGAGACCTGCACCTCAGCAGGTCCAGCAGCAGGCAGTCCAAAATCGGAACCACAATGCAAAGAAAAAGAAGATGACTGACAAAATTCTACCTCAAAGGATTCGTGAACTGGTACCAGAATCCCAGGCCTATATGGATCTCTTGGCTTTTGAAAGGAAACTGGACCAGACTATCATGAGGAAACAGCTAGATATCCAGGAAGCCTTGGAACGTCCCATCAAGAAAAAACGGAAGCTGCGAATTTTCATTTCTAACACTTTCAATCCGGCTAAGTCAGATGCTGAGGATGGGGAAGGGACGGTGGCTTCCTGGGAGCTTCGGGTAGAAGGACGGCTCCTGGAGGATTCAGCCTTGTCCAAATATGATGCCACCAAACAAAAGAGGAAGTTCTCTTCTTTTTTTAAGTCCTTGGTGATCGAACTGGACAAAGACCTGTATGGGCCAGATAACCATCTGGTGGAATGGCACAGGACCGCCACTACCCAGGAGACAGATGGCTTCCAGGTGAAGCGGCCAGGATGTGTGAATGTACGGTGTACTGTCCTGCTGATGCTGGATTACCAGCCTCCTCAGTTTAAATTAGACCCTAGTCTGGCTCTGCTGCTGGGCATCCACACCCAGACCCGTCCAGTGATCATTCAAGCACTGTGGCAATATATTAAGATGCGTAAGCTCCAGGACCCACATGAGCAGGAGTTTGTTATCTGTGACAAGTACCTCCAGCAGATCTTTGAGTCTCAACCTATGACGTTTTCAGAGATCCCCCAACAGCTCCACGCCTTGCTTATGCCACCAGAGCCCATCATCATTAATCATGTCATCAGTGTTGACCCGAATGATCAGAAAAAGACAGCTTGTTATGACATCGATGTGGAAGTGGATGATACCTTGAAGACCCAGATGAATTCTTTTCTGCTGTCTACTGCCAGCCAGCAGGAGATTGCTACTCTAGACAACAAGATCCATGAGACAATAGAAACTATCAATCAGCTGAAGACCCAGCAAGAGTTCATGCTGAGCTTTGCCAGAGACCCTCAGGGTTTCATCAATGACTGGCTTCAGTCCCAGTGCTGGGACCTCAAGACCATGACTGATGTGATGGGTAACCCAGAAGAAGAGCACCGAGCTGAGTTCTACTTCCAGCCTTGGGCACAGGAGGCTGTGTGCCGATGCTTCTGCTCCAAGATGCAGCAGAGACGACAAGAATTAGATCAAGCCCTGGGAATCCGAAACACATAGGGCTTCTCCCACAGCCCTGATTTGGCTGCACCGATTTCTTTATTTGGGCCCTGTGCTGCCTGCCTCATAGCACCTGCCTTGGTCTTGCTTGGGGCCTTCCGGGGGATGCTGTTGCTTCTAGGACAACACCAATGAAGAGGGTCTCACATGATACCTGTTACCCTCTTCTCCCACCCCATCCCTTCCTACCCCCAGCTTTCCTTTGCCCCACAAAGTTCCCATGTGCCTGTACCCTCCCCTGGTCTGCATAGGACCTCTAGATAGTATTAGAGAGAGAACCTGTAGTGGTAATCAGTGCATTGAATGGATTGGGCCTAAGGCCAAGTGGTCTTCAAGGGGACCAGCTACACTGATCCTGCCCTTCAGAGACCCGGGAGTTGGGAGCTTTAGCCCTTCTCCGAGACTCAGGCCTGGGGGCACTCTATAAGCTAGTTGATCTTGGCTTTCCTGATAACAGAATCCAGTTTCCTTCCTTCCCAGGTTTGGAGCAAACTGTCCCTTCACTTGTTGCCCTCTAGCACTAAAGGAATCCTGGTTCTTGGGCTCCAGTGATCCCCAGGTCCGTCTGCAGCCCTCTGGATTGGCCTGCTGTCTCAGTGCTTCTCTTACTCCCTCGTAGGGGGTCCACATCAGTATTAGAGTTAGTTCTCTTAGTATTGCTCCCTCTCACCACACTCCCTGTAGCTGCTTTTTAGGATTCCCTCCTACCTGTCCTAACCCAGGGCATTTGAGTGGGGGAATCTTGCCTTTCTCTGTCAGAGCCCCAAGGGTCCTCACCTAGGGTACTGTCATTGCCAGCAGAGGCTGTTCCTTTCTGCTATTGCTTGGAGGTGTGACTCATTCATTCATTCCACTCTGCCTCCCCCATCCTTTCATGGAGAAACAGGCCTAAAATCAAACAGGTAAAAGCCCTGGGCCATCCCTGTCTTCCTGTCCCTTGTCTGCCCAGTTGACACCCACTGGTGACTTCTAGGGCACTGAGGAGTGAAAGCGCCTAAGGCTGGAGAATAGCTCTGAGTTGGGTTTTTGACTCTTCCCTCTCCCTGCCTCACAGGATTGTGACTACCCAGCCCCTGCCCTCAAAAGCTTCAGACCCCTCAGGTAGCAGCAGGACCTCGTGATCTTGGCCCCTTGCAACTGAGATGGTTTTGCATCTTTCCAGGGGAGCCTCAAATTCTTCTTCCCAGGTTGTATCACCCCTGAGTTAGCATATCCCAGGCTCGCAGACTCAACACAGCAGGGTGGGAGACAGCTGGGCACAGAGGGGGAATTCCGTTCAGCATGGGCTCTAAACCCGCAGAACTGACAAAGCCCCTGCTTCCCCACCCCCTCCTCAGGCTTCTGCAAGCACATCCCCCAGCCCTGTATCCCTGACTGTCCCACACTGGGGACAGCAGAACTTCCTCCCTGTCTTCCCCTTCCTGTCATTATCCCACCCCTCCCTTGAAAGGTTCTCCCCAGAGTGACACTGGACAGACAACCTCTGTCCCTGGGGCTGGAACCATGAGAAGGAAGCTCAGCACTCCTACACAGTGTCCCTGAAGATAACTTTTTATTAATTGAATTATTATATTTTTTTCATGGACCAAAATTTTTTTTGTACTGTCCCCTTATCGATGTCACCCAGTTTTAATAAAAGAATCTTCTGAAAAATAAAAATTTCATCTCTTAGCAACTTCCAAATATACACAGTATTATTCACTATAGTCACCATGCTGTGCATTACATCCCCACGACTTATTTTATAATGGAAAATTTGTAACTTTTGATCCCCTTCACCCATTTCAGCCTAACTCCAGCCCTGCCTCTGGTAACCTGTTCTCTGTATATGTGAGCTTTTCTTTTTTAATTAAAAAATTGTTTTATATTCCACCTATAAGTGAGATCATATGGTATTTGTCTTTATCTCTGACTTATTTCACCTACAATTATATCCTCAAAGTCCATCCATGTTGTTGCAAATGGAAAGATTTTATTCTTTTTTATGACTGAGTAATATTCCATTGTATATATACCATGTTTTCTTTATCCATTTATCCATCAATGGACACTGAGGTTATTTCCATATCTTGGCTATTATAAATAATGGTGCAGTGAACATGAAGGTGCATATATCTTTTTGAGTTAATGTGTTTATTTTCTTTGAATAAATACCCAGAAATGGAATTGCTGCATCATGTAGTAGTTCTGTTTTTAATATTTTGGGGAACCTCCATACTGGTTTCCATAGTAGCTGTACCAATTTACATTCCCACCAACAGTGCAGAAGGGTTTCCTTTTCTCCACAACCTCACCAATACTTGTTTTTTCTTGTCTTTTAGATAATAACCATTCAAACAGGTGTGAGATGATATCTCATTGTGGTTTTGATTTGCACTTCCCTGATGATGAGTGACATTGAGCATTTTCCCATGAACTTGTTGGCCTTGTGTATGTCTTCTTTAGTAAAATGTCTATTCAGCCTGTCTACCCATTTTTAAATTGGATTGTTTCTTCGTTTGCTATTGACTTGTATGAGTTCTTTAAATATTTTGATATTAACCCCTTATCAGATATATGATTTGCAAATATTTTCTCCCATTCAGTAGGTTGCGTTTTCATTTTGTTGATAATTTCTTTTGATTTGCTTTGATTTCTTTCTCACTGTCTTTTGTGTGTCTACTATAGGTTTTTCCTTGTGGTTATGGTGAAGCTTACATATAACAATTTATATTTATAACCATCTGTTTTAACTTGATGACAACTTAAATTTGAACACATTCTAAAGCTCTACATTTTTACTCTGCACCTCCATTTTGTATTTGATATCACCTTTTAAATCTTAATCTTGTTATCCTGTAACGAATTATTGTAGTTACAGTGATTTTTACTTCTTTTAACTTTCATACTAGCTTTATAAGTGATGAATCCACTACTATATATTTACCTTTACCTGTGAGATTTATACTTTCATAAGTTTTCTATTAGTAAATTTTGCCCCACACCTTTTTCAGCTTAAAAGAGCCCCTTTAACACTTCTTGTACTGCTGTTTTAATGGTAATTAACTCCTTTAGTTTTTGTTTTTCTGGAAAACTCTTTATCTCTTCTTCAATTCTGAATGATAACTTTGCTGTGTAGAGTATTCTTGGTTGGGAACATTTTTCCTTTAGCATTTTGAATACACCATGCCACTCCCTTCTGGCCTGCAAAGTTTCTGTGAAAAAATCTGCTGATAGTCTTATGGTGGTTCTCTTGTCCACAACAAGTTTTGTTTCTCTTTCTGATTTTAAGATTCTCTCCTTGTCTTTAAATTTTGACAGTTTAATTATCATGCATCTTGGTGTGGGTCTCTTTGGGTTCATCTTATTTGGAATTCTCTGGGTTTCCTGTATCGGAATGTCTGTTTCCTTCCCCAAGATAGGGAAGTTTTCAACCATTATTTCTTCAAATAAGTTTTCTCCTTTTTCTTTCTCTTTTTCCTTCTTGGACCCCTATAATGTGAATGTTAATATGCTTTATGATGTACCATAAGTCTCTAAGCTATCTTCACTTTTTTTCATTTTGCTGCTCAGATTTAATAAGTTCCAGTGTGCTGTTTTTGAGTTCACTGATCTATCTTTACTTCATTTAGTTTGCTTTTGAACAACTCAAGTGTATTCTTCAGTTCAATTATTGTATTATTCAGCTCCATGACTTCTATTTGGTACTTTCTTATATTTTTCTCTCATTTTGTTGAAGTTCTTACTGTGTTCATCCACTCTTCTCCCATGTTCAGTGAGCATCTTCATGATCATTACCTTAAACTCTTTATCATGTAAATTACTTATCTAATTTTATTAAGGATATTTCCTGAGGTTTTATCTTGTTCTTTTGTTTGGAACATATTCCTCTTTTTCCTCATTTTGCTTGACTCTCTGTGTTGATTTCTATGCACTAGGTGAAACAGCCATCTCTCCCAGTCTGGAAGGATCTACCTCATGTAGGAGATAAATCTTAATGTTTAACTTTGCCCTAGCTCTTGGTTATCTCTCAAAACTTTGTGATTGTCCAAGCAGCCTATTTTATTTTTAACAGCTCCCAGTAGTTGAGGGTGTACCAAAACCTATCAGTGTCCCAAAGGTGAGGATCTCAGTCAGCACCTAGATTCGGGCTGATTGGAGGCCACCCTCAGGCAGCAGCTTTTAAAATATTCAGATTTACACAGTCTTTAGGACTGCAACTATTAGCCGTGCTGGCCACCAGAGCCAGGCCATCTGAGGGTGTCCGCTGGGTGTTAGTCTCAAATATTGGGCTTCAGACAGTTGTTTAAGCTCCTTTTTGGTAGATACTGATGAGCTGTAGTGAGGCAGAAGGGGAGCACAGAGATGGCTCCTGCCCTCCAAGACCCCTGGAAAGATTTAAACTCAGCCCTTAGATATGTGTTTAATTAGAATCCTACCCCTCAGGCAGCAGCTATGATGATAAGCTTATAGGCCTCTTTCACAGGAAGACTGAGCTCTTGAGTCTCTTGCCTCTTGCTGTGCCCTGAGAGTGGTAGCTATTTAAGAACTCTTTCTCCGTTGGTTACAATTCTGTGGGACCCATGAGCATAAGCTTCATTGGATACCAGAGTTAGGAAATGTTGAGATATTCCCTGACAGCAGTTGTAAAAATTGGGGTGTTAGACAAATTTATAAGCTTCTCTCTGGGAGATACCAGCAAGCTGGAGGCAGAGGGAGAGAGCAAAGATGGCATCCACTGGCCTCTGTTTCCTGAAAACACTTCCATAGGCCTCTAGATGTATGCCAGGCCAGAAGCCTGCCACTTATTAGTCCAAAGCTTCTGGATAAGCAAATAGATCTCTTTCTCAGAAAGGCTGGGGCTGTGTTTCAGTGTGCCATCTGTGCAGTGCCCTGGGGGTGGTAGTCTGCCAACTATTGTCCCTCTAAATTGTCACAGTTCTGTGGGACCTGGGAATACAAGATTTTCCTGGCCTTCAGAGTCAAGTGATCAAGGGGTGTCGCCTGGGTGGCAGCTGCAAAAACCAGGTCACCAGATGCAAATCTTAGGGCCCCAGATGTGTGTAAATACTCCACTTTGGGAGATAGTGGCACTCTGGAGTGCAGCAGAGGGAGAGAGTGAAGATGGTGCCTGCTGTTTGGAGGCTAAAGATTGCACTAGGTAAGGGGAAAAAAAGTCTAGAATTAAAAAAAAGAAGATGAATGACAGCCACTGGCTTTAGCAAGGCAGAAAGGGAGCAGGACAACAGTGCACACCAGGCTCCATTTCCAGAGAGTATCCCAGCAGGCCCCTGCCCCTCTAACCAATGCCTTAAGATTAGGAGATTAATCTCTCTTACATAAAGTCTGTGTACTTTTCAAATGGCTGCTTCCGTGCTGGGCCCTGGGGTGAGTGAGTCCACACATGAGCCCTTTGAGAACCATTTCTCAGTTTGCTACAGGCTTCTGGGTCTTGTAGATGTAAACCCTGTTAATTTTCAAAGCTAGATGTTTTGGAGGCTTGTCTCTTAGGTGCACGTCTTAAAAGTTGGGGTGCCTGTTGTGGAGTATAAACCCTTCACTCCTCAGAGAGAAGCTCTGGGTATGTGAGTTTTTGCTTCTGATTGTGGGTCATGGCACCAGGGGTGGGATTTATGGCAAGATTATTTATTAGCCTCTCCTACCCATTTCCACGTGACCTTTTTCTCATTTGTCTGATGTTAAGGAGTTGCTCAGCTAGTTTTCAGATTTTTTCCCGAGGAAATTGTTGCATATAGATTTGGTGTATCCACGGAAGGAGGTGAGTTCTGGTTATATCTACATCGCCATATTGAACTACCTCCATTTTTTTTTTTTCTAAAGAAAAGTTGTTAGTGATTTTAACAAAGTAAATGTTATTTTGATCAAGTATTTCTGATAGTTCTCGTGATAGATATTAACTTGAAAATAAGTCTAAATCCATGATTCTGTGCCCTGCAAGTTTCCTAGAGAAGGAAAGATTTTCTCAAAGTGATTCCATTTATAACCCCAGCACAGCAGGCTTACTCTATAACTTAGATTTTAAATATTGTATAATTCATCTTGTTTTCTTGAAATGCAGGAAGTCATCTGGAAGTGCCCGAAGCACTTTGGAAGTCAAGAGACATCTTCTAATGTTTGTGATTTTTAAGCTCTCAGACATGTGGCTTTCTAGCCTTCCAGTTCTAATAGAAGAATGGCCCTGACTCAGTATGTCCTTCTGTTAGTTCGCATTAGTCTGTTTAAATTCCTGCTCAAACTTCTTCAACTTCCCTTTCCCCAAATTAAGCCAGGAGAGATTTCTACCCTTTCTGACTTACATATTAACTATTCCAACTTCTATAGTTCTGGTGGTTTAGGGGATAACACATTTATGAGCACTTTCACTAGTTGCAGGTCTTGTCGATGGTGAAAAGGAAAGAGCTCACAAACTTTTTCCATAGTTGGACACCAACAACAGGTACTTTTCTTTGCTGTTCACCCTAATTGTGAATCCTAAGCAGAATTGCAAAGGCAGTGAAGTTGTTTATGAAAGTCTTCTACATGCACCTTTTTGGAGAGAATCCAATAGATCAATATTAATCACTAGACTTCCAGATCTCTATCCCAATTATGAAACTATCACCTTGGCATGCGTTTCCCTAGAAAGTGTCCTAGGAGTCAAAATTTCTGCTCTCTCCATTCCTTCCAAAATTCACTTGGTGATTGTTTCAGAGGTCTCAAGACCACCCTTAAGGTTGCCAATTCTCTGGAAGATTCACCAGATGTAATAGCAGATTATGCCCAAGGCTAAGTTTAGTACAGAAAAAGGACAAGAGTAAGAACAACAAGAAGCTATACATTGGGTAGAGTTCAGGGAGGCCAAGCACAGGTTTTTCAACTTCAAGTCCTATCCCATCTGAGGTCATTTTATAGGATGTGCTTTTCCCTGTCTGTAAACTATAAGGACGTATTAGGAGACTCTCCTGAGGGAAGGCTTTTATGAAGAGCTGGTCATGTAGCACATCCTGTTACACAACCAGCCATGATAATAAAGCTCGAGACCCCAACAGTGAAACCTGGTACCCATCGTCACTCTTGATGTTTGTGCAAAAGAATCCTGACAAGCTCATGTGGCATGGTCTGTTGCCCCCGGTGTATACAACAGAACTATCAATTATCAACATAATGAGTCTTCTGAGGGCCAAATTCCCAGAGGTTGGCCAAAGATCAGTTGTGGTTGCAGAATCCCTTGGAGACATGCAAGGAGCAAGCAACAAGTCCTGCTGTACTAACCCTCCTCACAGTGCTCTCTTTAGAATCAAGTGCCATTTTTAAAAGATCTGGCAAACAAATTCATGATAAGACAGTTATTCTTAAACATTTGATGAAACTGGGCATTTTATCAGACAAATTTATATGCACATGCAAACACACACACACACACACACACACACACACACATATACACACAAAACTTGGTATAAGCTGTCAGGATTCAAGTGCAAAAAGTCTGTTTGGGAGATGATCCCAGGAAGTGAAGGCAGAGGAGTGTGGAAGTAAGAGAGCTGAAGGCAGGAGACCAATAAAGCATGCATGATCTAGCCAGTGATCACTATGGGCAACTGAAAATCAATCCTGCTGAGGAAATCTGGAGACAGCATACTACCTTCCTCAGAGTTATCTCAACCAGAAACAGACGAATGGAAATGTTTATCCACCAATCCCCTTCCATTATTTGTCAAGGGCTACTGCTTCCAGGGTTATTAACTTCACAGAACTTCTGGCTTGTTCTATGTGCAAGTCAAATGTGCACAGACAGCTATAAACAAACCTCAGATAAAGTTGCAATTTTTCAAGTAAACTGAGGTGTGTGTGGAAATGGATTCCAAGATGATATGGGCAGGGAACTGGAAATGTCTGCTGTATACCCAGGCACACAAAAGATTTTAATGCACACGACTTCAGATGGTTTATGTTGTTGTGAATCATAACCATGGATCCCTGGGCCCTAGAGATTAAAATATTCTAAGGTATTGCCAAATAAGATTGCATTTAAAATTAAAGCTTTAGGAAGAAACAATGTTTACTATCAATGACTGGGTCACTAGTGGTGGAATGTCACATATCAAATGTGAAAATCAGGGAATCATTTATGAACAATTGAAGCTGTCTAGTATCACCTGAGTCATATATTGTAAGCTACTGTGTTTATGGAAATAATGTGAAATCAGCATTGTCCCCTTTCACCTCCTCAGTAGAGAGCATCATCAGTTCAAAGTTAGCAGTCCAGGGGCAGCTAATATTTGTATTAGCTCCTAACTGAAAACTACCCAAATACTCATAAATAGTACAGTAGATAAATAAATACGAAATTGTATATTCACACAGTGAAATATTATATACTGAGAGTGACCATTCTTCACCTAAATAGAATAATATGGAATCACAAACATAACTTTGAGTTAATATATAATACATAACCTTTTATTCCACTTATATAAAAAGTATATGGAACAAAAATAATCTACATCATTGGAAAGCAAGATAGTGCTTACTGCTAAGGGCAGTGACCAGAATGGCGATGACAGTGGCTTTGGGATGTCAGTAATACTGTTTCTTGATCTGGGTGCTTATAAAAATGTATCAAGCTGCATATTTACTATTTGTTCACTTTTCTATTTGCATATTGTGCTTCAATAAAAACATTTAAAACAGTAAGTTAAGGAGTTAGGCTTTGTTCAAATACTATTTCTAGAAAGCCTTGGTGCAGACTGGCATTAGGAAATAAACTAAAGAAGTTTAATCAGAGTTTTGAAGTTTAAAACCCAAATAGTAAATAGCATTGGCATAAGTATGTTGGGATTTCCCACTACACTCTCTTAATCACCCACCTTGGCTTGGCTCAGTGTAAACGAGGTGAAAAAAGGCGATAAGTTTGTTCTTCATTTTCTCTCCCTGTTTACCTACTTCCCCTTGTGTTTACCACCATTTCTACTTTTCAAGGAAAATAGTGTGGAGCCAGAAGTGAGATTCAAATTCATGTGTGTACATGGAGGTTCTAAAAGATAGAACTTGTGGCTGATGTGTGATTCTGTGAATTTTATGATGAATTTAACATGCAATTGGGTACAAAATACTTAAGGAGTGTCCAGGTTCTACAGTGTGCTTCCATTTAGTTTTAAATGAGATGTTCAGGAGCAGGGTGGCATGATGGTTAGCTGTGTGTGCTCTGGAACCCACTAGCTGAATACATATCATCTCAGTGATCTTTGAATTCTCATTTCTCTATCTATAGAGTGGGATTAATTATATTATTTATGTCATAGTGGTGTTGTGAGGTTTAAATGAGATAAAGCCTATGGAGTCCTGTAACATATACAATTTCGGGGTAAGTGTTCAATAAATACCATTTTTATTATTTTTCAATACTGGTGGTACTTAATAAAAACAGTATTGAATGTGGAGTCAGCAGTTTAGGGCTTCCTTTTCTGGTCCATAATTTTCTAGCAGTGTGAAATTGTGTATTTAACTACATGCAGTCTCACATTATTCTGCAAAGTGATGAAAATATGCCAAAATAAGATAAGTATGTGAAAGAATCTAGCTCTGACCTTTGTCACATGGTAAGTCTGCATTTTACGTTATAAATACAAATTTAACTAGATTAGTAGGGAATTTAATCAGTGTTGGTTCTGTGAACAAATATTTTTATTACTTAATATAAATTTTAAAGCTCTATTCAGATTAATTTTGAGTGCTGTTTTATTATGTATGTTTGAAAAGGGAAAAAAATAACTTACTCCATTGACACGAAGCACTTATAAGATAAGCATACCAATTACACCTAAGGAGTATGGCCTCTGAAAATGTGGCTTATAGTAATGAAAATGCTGTATAAATCTAAAGATTTATGGTTAAGATACATTTTCTTTGTCACATAGCAAGGTCAAAATATGGTTCTAAAAGTAAAGGGAAAAATTACATGGTAGAGATTTCAGGGGCTTTACTGTTGTTATAATTGCTCTTTTGAGGTTGTAGTTAGAATGACACTAGCATTTTGTTTTGGTCTACCTAGACTGTCTGCCCCTCGCCAACATTCCGGCCATGTGTATCAGTATTCAGAAGAAAGCAAGGGTTTCTTGCAGGAGGGCTTGACTTTGGAGAGAGTGTCAAATCAATCTCAGGTTTGATTCCAAAATACCTGTTGCCAAGCTGCATTTGCTAATGCTGTCATCTAAATCCTGGTGTCCATGGTATCAGTGCAAGGCAAATTTGTCCTTGTTATTGCATGGTCAAAGGCCTCTTTTAAAAGACAGGAGAAAATTAATTAGACTACAAATTTATCCATAAAATAAAAGGAAAGACTACCTGGGCAAAGGGATCTGGAATAGGAAGACTCGTTTTTATTAGGAAATTCCGCATTTAGCTCAAGTAGCATAGATTTGTGCAGAAGAGATAATAGTTTGTTATTATCATCTCCAATCTTGCAGTTAGTCAAGGAAGAACTATTATGACTATTTCATCATTACTGATTATACTTATAATATTTACTCTATGGCAACATCACCAAATTCAGAGATATTGAGGCTTTTAAATAAAATAAAAATTCAGCCAGTTAGACTCTGGCAGGTCTTAAAAAATAAATAGTTGCTGCATAAAGTCCGTGGAAAACTAAATCAGGAAAGGATTGTCTTACTTTTATTTCAACCATCATAATGGAAATATATGCTTATACAGTTAGAAATGATTTGCCATTGAAAGTACTTAATTTCTGTGTGCTTTTGCTATCTTACAGCAAGAAGAAAGTTTTTTTAGAATACAGAACATGAAGCCATTTTTTTTTTTTTTACTTCAGAACTATTTCATCCCTTTTCCTGACTGTTGACATTTTATGATAAAATGTCTTAAAAATAAATTTTGTAGAAGTGAGACGAGATTAACTGAAAAGTTTCCAAACACTTTACCAGTGGGGAAAAATGGCCTTTTAGATTGTACAGTCTTTACAGAAACTGGACAACTGAAGACACAACTAGCATTAGCTCCCACTGGGAAAATAATATAGGCTTTGACATAATATACTGGAAGGAAAATAAGATTTAACTTATGGCAAGTCATTTTCCATTCTTTAATTCATGACTTATAAAAAGAAAAATAGAGGTTGACTATTGTATGCTTCATAGACATCATTCCCTTAAGTGGGTCAGAGAAGAACTATGATTGTGTCTTCTTTATATTAATAAGTGCTAAATATAAACACCATAATTAGAAAAATAAGGAAAATTTAATATCTAGCATGTCAAAAATGTTTGAGCAAGTGATGATTCAGTCACATAATAAATTCTGTGTAAGGACAGAGGAAAATAAATAGGTCTTTACTTATGAAAATCCTTACACCCTTCACCTCACCGCCAAAGCTCTCAGAATTCCACGTGTTTAAGAATAAAGATCACAAAACAATATTGGCGGAATGGAGTCAGCTTGATGAATACAAAATGGTTCTATGGACACATCAAAAAGACATTTTAAAAATCTTTGAGAAACAAGTTAAATCTGTATAATTTGATGTTCTTTATTTTTCTCTTACTGCACTCAAATTTTCCACTATCTTTCTTTATAGCCAGCACTTCTAGTGTTTGCAAAGAAATCATTTAGTTTTTATTTACTTAATAAAAGCTCAGTAGGCAAGATAAGCATTAAGTCTGTTCTTGAAGGAAATGAGTTTGGCAAGAAAAAGGGACAATGTTCTTAGAATGAATGAATTATCCAAATAGGACAGGGAAAATATGGGTGGAATAAAGCCAAATAAAAGCATTGAGGGCTTCCCTGGTGGCGCAGTGGTTGAGAGTCCGCCTGCCGATGCAGGGGACATGGGTTCGTGCCCCGGTCCGGGAAGATCCCACATGCCACAAAGCAGCTGGGCCTGTGAGCCATGGCCGCTGAGCCTGCGCGTCCGCAGCCTGTGCTCCGCAACGGGAGAGGCCACAACAGTGAGAGGCCCGCATACCGAAAAAGAAAAGCATTGAAAAATTTATTAAAATTGTAATTTCTGAGAATGCTATGCCCTAAGAACTGTGAAAGGCACAGTGGAGAATACAAATAAAATGCAACAGAGAGAGAGTTTGCTGTCAATTAGTTGTAAACCTCATTGGGTAGACAAATACTCTACCACTTTCTATCATGCAGAGCGGATTTAGTAGTGTCATGATTAATGAATAATATTTTTAACTTCAATAATCTAAGATTACAGTTGAAATTAAATTGGAGCTAGAGTAGTGGACCTGAGTGCCCCTTTAGTAACTACTAAGGAAGGAACTACTCCCACCACCACAACCCTGCCACTTACTAACTGGGTATCTAAATTGCCAGGCACTGTTTTAATTCTTTTACATTCATTAGCCTATTTAATCAATGAAACAAGCCAATTGTGCTGTGGTAGTTATAATTATTACCCCTATTTTCACAAATAAGAAACCCAGGGTGTAGAGATATTAAAGTAACTATCCCAAGGTTCTGAATATAGGCAGTCTACTGCCTGAAAGGCAAAGGCTAAAGAATGTCAAATTCCCACAACAGTGAAAACTAGTTACCTTGAAGACAAATGAGAATGGAAACACAACTTTCCAAAGTATATGGAATACAGCAAAAGCAGTTCTAAGTGAGAAGTTCACAGTGATACAAGACTACCTCAAGAAACAAGAAAAATCTCTAATAAACCTTTTAAATGTACATTTAAAGAAACCAGAGAAAGAGGAACAAGCACTCCAAAGTTAGTGGAAGGAAGAAAATAATAAAGATTAGAGTGGAAATAAGTGAAATAAAGAACAACAAAAACAAAAAAAGCAATTGAATAGATCAATGAAGCTAAGAGCTGGTTCTTTGAAAATATAAAACTGACAAACCTTTAGCCAGACTCATAACAGAAAAAGAGAGAGGGCCTAAATAAAATCAGAAATGAAAGAGGAGAAGTTGCAACCAACACCACAGAAATACAAAGAATCATGAGACTACTACAGACAACTGTATGCTAAAAAATTGGACAACCTAGGAGAAATGGATAAATTTCTAGAAGCATGCAATCTTCCAAGACTGCATCAGGAAGAAATAGAAAACCTGAACAGACCAATTATGAGTAATAAAATTGAATCAGTAATAAAAAAAAAAATCCAGACAAAAGTTCAGGATGAGACAGATTCATAGGTGAATTCTATAAAACATTTAGAGAAAAGTTAATACTTACTCCTCTCAAACTATTCAAAAAAATTGAAGCAGAAGGAACACTTCCAAATGCATTCTACAAGACCAGCATTATCCTGATACCAAAATCAAAGGCCCTAAAAAGAAAAAAAGAAAATTACAGGCCAATATCCCTGATGAACCTAGATGCAAAAATCCTTAACAAAATATTAACAAACTAAGTTGAACAATACATTAAAAGGATCATACACTGTGGTCTAGTGAGATTTATTTCAGGGATGCAAGGATGGATCAGTATTCACAAATCAATCAACATGATCCACCACATTAACAAAGCAAAGTATAAAATCATACTATCATCTCTATAGATAAAGAAAAAACATTTGACAAAATTTAACATCCATTTGCAATAAAAACTGTCAACAAAGTGGATATAGAGGGAACATAACAAAGGCCATATATGACAAACCACAACTAACATAGTATCCAATAGTGAAAAACTAAAAGCTTTTCCTCTAAGATCAGGAACAAGACAAAGTTGCCCAGTCTCACCACTTTTATACAACATAGTATTGGAAGTCCTAGCCACAGTAATCATACAAGGAAAATAAATAAAATAAAATAAAAAGAAATAAAAGGAAAAGAAGAGGTAAAGCTGTCACTATTTGCAGATGACATGTTACTGTGTATACATAGAAAACTCTGAAGACTTTACCAAAAAAACGATTTTAAATAATGAAGTCAGTAAAGTTGTAGGATAGAAAATTAATGTACAGCTATCTTTTACATTTTGATACACAAATAACAAACTATCAGAAAGAGGAATTAAGAAAACAATCCTATTTACAGTTGCATCAAACAGAGTAAAATACTTAGGAATAAATTTAACTAAGGAAATAAAAGACCTGTACTCTAAAAGCTATATGACATTGATGAAAAAATTGAAAACAACCAAATAATTGGAAAGATATCCTGTACACATGGACTGGAAGAATTAATATTGTTAAAATGTCCATGCTACCCAAAACAATCTACAGATTCAGTGCAATTCCTATCAAAATGCCCATGGCATTTTTCACAGAACTGGAAGAAATAATCCTAAAATTTGTATAGAATAGACAAAACAATCTTGAGAAAGAACAACAAAGCTGGAGGTATTATGACCCCTGATTTCAAACTATCTTACAAAGCTATAGTAATCAAAACAATATGATAATGGAACAAAAACAGACACATAGATCAATGGAACAGGATAGAGAGCCCAGAAATGAATGCATGCTTATATGGTCAATTAATCTATGAGAAAGGAGACAAGAATATACAATGGAGAAATGACAGTTTCTTCAATAAATGGTGTTGGGAAAACTGGGATATTCACATGCAAAAGAATGAAACTAGATCACTTTCTTACACCCTGGGATATTCACATGCAAAGAATGAAGCTGGATCACTTTCTTACACCCATATACAAAAATTAGCTAAAAAGAGATTAAAGACTTAAATGTAAGACCTGAAACCATAAAACCCCTAGAAGAATATATAGGCAGTAAGCTCTCTAACATCAGTCTTAGCAATATTTTTTGGATCTGTCTTCTGAGACAAGACAACGAAAGCAAAAATTAATAAGAGGGACTTCATCAAACTAAAAAGCTTTTGCATAGCAAAGGAAACAGTTGGCAAAAGGAAAAGGCAACCTACTGAATGGGAAAAAAATATTTGCAAATGATATGCCTGATAAGGGCTTAATATCTAAAATATGTTAAAAAAAAACTCATAAAATTCAATATCAAAAGACATATAATCCAATTTAAAAATGGGCAGTGAAGCTGAATAGATATTTTTCCAAAGAAGATACACAGATATCCAAAAGGCACATGAAAAGATGCTTAACATCACTAATCATCAGGGAAATGCAAATCAAAACCACAATAAGATATCATCTTATACCTGTCAGAATGGCTATTATGAAAAAGACAACAAAAAAAAACAAGTTTTGGTGAAGTTATGAAGAAAAGGGAACCCTCACACACTGTTGGTGAAAATGTAAATTGTTACAGCCACTATGGAAAACAGTATGGACGTTTCTCAAAAAATTAAAAGCAGAACTACCATATGATCCAGTAGTTTCACTTCTAGGCATTTATCTGAGGAAAATGAAAACACTAATTCAAAAAGATATATGCACTCCAGTGTTCAGCATTATTTACAATAGCCAAGATATGTGTCCATTGATAAATGAATGGATAAAGAATATGTGGTGTATATATACACAATGGAATTTTACCCAGCCATAAAAAGAATAAAATCTTGCTGTTGGCAACAACAAAGAGGGACCTAGAGGGTATTATGCTAAGTGAAATAAGTCACACAAAGACAAATATGGTATGATTTCACTTTATGTGGAATCTAAAGCCAAAACAAACTAACAAAAAACAGAAACAGACTCATGGATACAAAGAACAAACTAGTGGTTGCCAGAGAAGTGGGATGTGGGGGAATCAGTGAAATAGGTGAAGAGGATTAAGAGGTACAAACTTCCAGTTATAAAATTAATAAGTGATGGGGATTTAATGTCCAACATAGGGAATATAGTGACTAATATTGTTATAACTTTGTATGGTGACAGATGGCAACTAGACTTATCATGGTGATCATTTTCTAATGTATAAAAATTATCAAATAATTATGTTTAAATTGATGTTTCCCTCTCTTAGCAAAAGCAGATGTCTGAATTTGTTATATAGGCATGGAGTCATAGATTTAAATCAAATTTTTAGCATTGTTCAATCTAGTGTTTTTGAGATGTAGTTTTTACTGGACCATGGCCCCTTACCTGAAGGTCCTCCTTTTTCCGTTTGAACTACCAAGGGCTGTAGTTATAAAGATCTCCCCAAACTCTAAGAAACTGCAAAGTGAAAATCACCCTCTATCTCTCTTTTTGAAGATTTCAAAACCAGACATCTTGCCTTTCGCTCCAATTTTCACTTTCTATCCCGTATGGAAATGTAAGAGAAGTAGGGAAGTGATTGGAATAAGTGTCTCTCAATTCACTGGAAAATTTGGAGAAAACAAAAACAAAAACAACAAAAAAAAACCCAGACATTCAATTGAGTTTAATCATGCAAAATTTGATTTTTTTGAAAAAGTCATGACTAAAATTAGAAAAGTTGTTGGAGTTGAGCTCTACTATATGTTGTTCTCTGAAATGCCCCCAACTTGACAAATTTGGACCAATAAATAGAATAACATATTATTCACTTGTCAGCAGTTTAGGCTGTGCAGTTAGACAAAATGATTTTTGTAAACCTTACTTCATCACTGATCAATTGTCTGAGTGCTACTTTTATAAAGTAGGGTTAATAATAGTTTCTCTATCATAGGAGATTGAGAATTAAATATACCTAATTAAATAATATATCTAAAGCATATATAAAACATGCTGTTTGATACATGGTAACCATTCAACAACCATTAGTTATTATCATATATATTTTAGAGAAGAATATTTTATATTTACCTACATTAAACATGTTTTAATATAATTTTTCTTTCATTTTTTAAAATAAAGAGGAAGTTTGTCAATTGTTTAATCTGAGATTATTCCCTTTCTATTACTTTGCTGTTCAAATATTCCCTTTTGTGTTAAATGACAGTGATAGGATTACTTAGTGGCAGTCATTTTTATTCTAGTATCCTTATCTGACAAAAATAAATATTGAGGTAAGAGGAGAAATAAGAGAAAGAAAGGCAGGGCTGCTAATAATTTGATGCCCTAGAAGTTGTGAAGGAATAAGTTTCGAAATGTAAAAATAATTGAAAGCATCAAGGGCTGCCAGGAGAGGTTAGAGGATAAAAAAATTAGAAGAGACTAGTTTTACCAATAGATTGTTCTAAAATTACTCTCAGAATTTTAAACAATTAAAAGAACTCAGTTCCTTCTCTGTCAACTGACAAATCTGATGGAATGAAAGTTGGACAAAAACAAATTCAGCATTTTGCACCTAAACTTTTATAGAAGGTTTTTATGTACATCCATTAGAATTTAGGAAAAAACTATGTGCATAGCTTACATTTCCTAATTAAGCAATGCGTTCAATGAGGCTATCAGTGGCTTATTAGTTGGATTAATTACAGCAGCTGCCCCCTCTTCATTTTACCAGATGTTGTAGGTTCTCCATAAGCTTTGTGGATTGTGTGGGCAATTAAGTAATAAAAAATACATCATTAAGTAATTATAATTTTCTGTATTTTTATGTGTCAACAGAGAGATACTCTCTGATTATATATATACAGGAGATTACTTAATTATTTACAAAAACACAGAATTTTGTATAGTCCTAGGGGTATATCGACTTTCATGGGATTTAGTTAGCTCTTAAATTAACTAAATTTTAAAATTTTATTTGAGTTAAAAAATCAGTTCATTTAACTCTTAGTCAACTATTTACATGTGGTGTTTTAGATGTTTTTTCCCATACTCAGCTCATTGCTAACATTTAAGTATTTGATTCAACAAACTGAATTTAGTAATTAATACATGTAAAATTCTAATGTAATCTCTTTGGGAAAATTCCAAGATAAGTAAGACATGGTCAGTGATCTTAAAAAGCATTTATTAGGATGAAGTCAAGGCAAATTAGAAGAGTAAAATTGTTGGAGTATGTTTAGATTCCCTGTAACTTCAATATATATAAGCCAGGTCCAAAAATGTAGACATGAAAATGACAGCAGTAGCAGACATTTATTACATTTACTTTTATTGTGACCACAGTATAGTCAAAGGCAGGCCATACATATTTACATCTTAAAGGAGTTTTCATACAATAGTCTTACAGTATTTCCAAAGCTGCAGGCTTTTGCCTGCAATCAGTCTTGGTACACTGGTCTGAACCTGATTCAATATGATGGGTTCCCTTCTTATCACTTTCCTGAAATGGTGATTTTTCTCTACACAATCACAAAAGGTGATGTTCTTTTTTTAGGGATTTCATTCTGTTTCTTCAAATTGAAACTGATGCCTGAATTTTGTCTTTTCAATTTCAATTGTGTCTTTTGTCAATTTTATCAGTAGAAAAATTTCTTAGCTGTGCTAAACTAACTGATATTCTCTTTACCGCATATCAAGTATTAACCAACACTAAATAATTTAGCCATTAATCATAAGATGAATTTGGATGGTTCTTCAAATGTTTAAAAGTAACTTTCTAAATTGGTCAGTTAAATATAATTGGGGGATCTTATTTTCAGTGTTCATATTATGCTTACTAATACAAAATATTTAATATTTTTTCTAAGAGGAAAAAACTTCTGATGACTTTAATATCCTTTCCTTCAGAAAGCCCATTTAGAAATAGTTTATAACATGTAAATTAATCTCAAGAGAAAAGAAGAATATGTAAAAGTTGCTTGGTCTTCTCTGGGGAAGATGATTATAAAATAAAAATGGGTCTGACACTCTGCAAAAACTGTCTAAATCCATCCAGATTTGAAGAAGGGAGAAACCAACAAACCAAAGAAAGATACATTATGGCATACCATACTTTCGATGAAACTTACAGTAGTGGTTTCTAAACTTGTTAAAAGAGATGGCATAAGAGGAATCAGAGTCTTGGATTTAGGGAAGATAGGAGAGAAGCTTGATGACAATGACAGTTACCATCAATAAGAAAAAGCAAGTCACTTTTTCATGACTTTCTACTCTCACCTTTGAAGTAGAGTCTTCTAAGAGTTCCAGGTAGATTTCTGACTGTGAGAACACTTTTTAGTAATGTATATCCAAGATATTTCCCTTGATATATTTATTCTACAGCTATAAAATGTGAGGGATCTTTTTATAAAGTTCTCTTCTAAGTGTTCTGTAAGATTTTCCAAGTTACAGTTAGTAATTAAATGTGGCTCTTTTAAAGCATGTCTACAGATACTTTAGTACTCTTTACCTTCAATAGGTGAAGTTAATTCCTCTCTGTTTCAATATAGCAGAAGTTATAGGCTGTCACTGTTGACATTAGTTTTCTTCGAATTTTTTCTCTCATATTATTTTATTTTTACACTTTTAAAACTACCCCTTAATAACTTGTTGCTAGTAATTTTTAACAATATGAATTCTAAAAGCAAACAGAATTTATTAGGTTTTAAAAAGACTGATCACTGTCTTAACTGTGTTATCTCATTCTGTCTGTCTCAAAGCACACGCTGTAGGGGAAGCCAGCTGTCACATTCTGAAGTAGTTCTAAAGAGGGGGGAACTGGCTGCCAAGTTGTGAGGTTACTCAAGCAGCCAAAGAAAAGGCCATATGACAAGCCTGCCAGCACCACATGAATGAAGTTAGAAGCATTTCTTTTGAGACCTGCTAACAGCTGTGTCAACAAGCTAGGAAGTAAATCTTTCAGTCCAACCTGAGATGACCACAGCCCTGGCTGAGAGCCTGGCTGCAAGCTCAAGAGAGACTCTGAGCCAGAATCACTCAGCTAAACCACTCTTGGATTTCCACAGAAACTATGAGATAAGAAATGTTTGTTGTTTTAAGCCACTAAGTTTGCTGTAAGTTATTATACAATAGATAACTATTACATTGAAAAATTAAAATGATAAGGGAGGCATAACTTTTTGTGTCACAGATTTATGTTTTTTTTAAGTATGGCTCTCAAGTAATATTTATACTTTAATGATATAGTTATTATTCTGTTATATTTTACTGAGTCAAAAGTTTTAAAATAACATTTAGCTGATCTTTACTTGATAGCCAGTATTTAATTGGTATTGAAGGAAAATACCTTTTTCTTGACATTTGTAGAAAATCACCCTGACTTACAGTGGTGCCCCCTGAATTATAGGCAGTAGCCTCCAAATTAGCTAGACTCAAAAGAGATATATGTAATCCATTATTTTATTTGATTCAAATGGTAGCATATTTGTTAGTATTTAATAATTATCAAAGGAAACTGAAAACAGTTTTAAGGTAGTGGGATATTTAAGTTTAAATTTCCTGTCAAATGTGACTTGATGTAGATCTGTGTTATGAACCAGCAGGACACAATTTTAATCAAATTTAATTTAAGTGCTTTCTCTGCATATGAGTCATGAGAAAAAAGTAGTTTTAAGTCACTTTTATTGTAAAGAAAATAACACTGAGACTTACAGAAATGAATAGTCCACAGTCACCTGAATGAACAAACACACCAAATTAGTCAATTATATCTCAATAAAATTTAAGAACATATATTTATGGACAGTGAATTAGAATTATGTAGTTACTAAATTTTTAGATAGGAGGGATATTAAGGAACTTTTCAAACTTTCTTTTAATTTTAAAAGACCACAGGGAGATGAGAGATCTCAATTAATTGTGCTCCTCTGACTGGACACATTGAGGTACCTTAAAGGAGAAAATCAAATTCCTATTACTGAAGTGTCTACTGAACAGTTTTCTTCTTCATTTCTCTTCATGTGGGGTAAATTAAAAATAGGAGGGGTGACCTGTCAAGAGAGTAACTTATTATCCCAAGGGACTTAATATATTTATTTAAAATCTCTATATTGATAAGAATCTATTTTAAAATTTTTATTGACATATAATTTACAATGTTGTGTCAGCTTCAGGTGTACAGTAAGTGAATCAGTTATACATATACATATATCCACCCTTTTTAAAACTCTTTTCCCATATAGGCCATTACAGGGTATTGAGTGGAGTTCCCTGTGATATATAGTAGGTCCTTATTAGTTATCTATTTTTTATATAGTAGTGTGTGTATAGCTATTGTCAGTGTGTTTGTCAACATAATAATAAGATCCCAATATTCCATCTCTAAAATATTTTAAGTGACAGAGAATGGCCAAGGTTAAGCATTATTCTCTTTAGAGACATTCCAATTTTAGAAACACTTCCAGGGGACAGACATAAAATAGCCTTATTCTGATCAACCTTACGCAGATAATTTTCTTTAGCACTGGGCACCAGAGTATTAAAATATAGACCACTAGCAACCCAGATGACACTGAGGGGAGAGTGATCAGGATAGGAATGGGCTCACATCATGTCATTTGGACATCACTAAATTTACTGGAGAAGTTTTAAGTAAGAAACAAAAACTACTTATGCTCCAGAGGGGAGCAGTATTGGAGCAAGAGGGGCTGGGGCTTCAGCATGGGTCTGGGTGCAAGATGTGGCAGTCTCAGCCCCAATCAGATTTTGGGACTGCTCCTGACGTACTGCCTGCATAAGTGTCAATATTGGCTGCCCAGCCCCATTTAGATGACATTCTCCATAGGAGCTGGCTCCGTCCCTTATAATTTAGCCCTTCCCTCGGCAGCGGCAGCCCTCACCCTAGTGTGGAGCTGTGTTGTGCAGCAAGCGGGGCCAGGTGGTGCACTTGGCTCAGGCTGGGGGGTGTGCCCAGGTGATCACAGGAAACAGGCCACAGTCCCATACAGGTTCAGTTTGCTTCCTCCACCTTGTTTTGGGAGTAAGAAAGCACGTGCATGCTCTTCATGAGCAGAGTAGGTTTCTTACATACCTCCTGTTAGTCCTACTTGTTTGCAGACCAGTCAAGAGGACTCATCTTCCCAGTGTTGGACCCCAAAGCTGGGGCACCCAATATTGTCTTGAACTACTCACTCCCGAAGGAGGATCTCCACCCATGTAATCCCCTGCCTATTCTGTGTCCCCTCCTGGGGTACAGATCCTGACCTGATTGCTTTACTTCCCCTTCTACCCAATTCCATATGGATGTTTCTTACAGCTTTGGTTGCACAAATCCTTCTGCCAATGTCCAGTTAGTTTTCAGTGGGAATTGCTCCAGATGTAGATGTATTTTTGATGTGTTCCTAGGGGGAGATGAGCTCCGAGTCCTTTTACTCGACCATCTTGACCTCCCTAGTTGTTTTTGTTTTCTTCAGATAAACAGCCAGGAGTGGAATTGCTAGATCATATGCTAGATCTACTACTTTTAGTAGAACTAAAAGAGGTTCTACTTTTAACCTTTTGAGGTACCTCTATACTATTTTCCATAGTGGCTGTACCAATTTACATTCCTATCAACATTGTACAAGGGTTACCTTTTCTCCAAATCCTCTCCAAAATTTGTCATTTCTTGTCCTTTTGATAATAGGCATTCTAACAGGTATGAGGTGATATCTATTGCGATTTGCATTTCACTGATGGTTAATGATGTTGAGCATCTTTTCATGTGTCTGTTGACAATCTGTATGTCTTCTTTGGACAAATGGTTATTTAGATCCTCTGCCCATTTTTTAATTGGATTATTTGGGATTATTTTGCTATTTACTAGTATGAGTTCTTTCTGTATTTTCGATATTAATCCCTTGTCAGATAAATGACTTGCAAATATTTTCTCTCATTCAGTAGGCTGACTTTTCATTTTGTTGATGGTTTCCTTTGCTGTTCAGAAGCTTTTTAGTTTCATATAGTCCCACTTGTTTATTTTTGCTTTTGTTGCCTTTGCTTTTGGTGTCAAATCCAAAAAACCATGACCAAGACCAATGTCAAATTGCCTATAGCCTATATTTTTTTTCCTAGGAGTTTTATGGTTTCAGGTGTTACATTCAAGTCTTAATCCATTTTGAGTTAATTTCTGTGTACAGTGTAAGATAGTAATCCATTTTCATTCTTTTGCGTATGGCTATCCTGTGTTACTTTTTGTAACCTACTTTGTATCTTAGAATTATATAATGATCTTCTTCCCAAATTCTTCATAGTTAGGGACATTTTCTTTTTTAAGTATAACTCTGCTTAGAGTCAGAATTCAATGTTTAGTTGTTGAATTGGATTTAGGTAGTAAAATTCCACATTAAAATTAATCTTTTGAGAGTAATAGAATTTTCACTCTGATAGTTTGTGAATTCATATTCCTTATCACAAACTGCTTGATTCAGAAGGGTTTTTACTTAACCTACATGAGTCAATAAAAATGGTTGTTCTTTACATAGGACGTTTGCAAAAATTATTCTCTTCTCCAACAGCTATTAAACTGTAAATAGCATTACTGTGTACCTACCAGGCAGTATGGATTCAAATAGATTAAAAAAATAAGGTGAAAATAAATCCCTTTCTAGTGTTTATCAGGCTAAAATCTAAATTAGTTCCACCTTTGGTGTGTAAGGATTATTGAAGATTGTTTCTATTGAAAAAGGCAAAAGAGAACTAGGGAGACAAGGGATATTTTGAAAATGGGTGAAGGCAACAAAGGAAATGTTATGAAGAATATTTCTCTAATTTATCTGTAAGTATATTAATAATATGGAGATTAAATTAGTGTTGAGAAAACTGAAGTATTTACAGTTTAATCAGTAACAAGTAAAATAATAAACTTGATGATTCTCAGCTTGAAAAGTATATCACATTTCTCTGTAAGGTGATCTCTAGGCCAGCTTGATATGCTCCCCCATTTTGAATTATTAAAGTGTAGTTAATAACCTTTCTCATGAGGTTTGCTTAATTTTTTTTAGTGTATTGGAGCTTGACATTTTGTGGAAACTGGGTATTGATGTATTTGCAGTTGGATCAGAATTTGGCAGTGCTATTCTCTCACATTTATTTTTAAATTTATAATATGTGAATTTCCATAGGGGTGGGAAAGATGCCTGTTAAAGAGAAACTAGAACTAAGACCCCATTTCTTCCTATACAAAACCTAGACTATTTCAGTTGAAAAAAATCCAGCATGTCCCATTAATCAGAGTGGCTTAAGTCCATATTATGAAAAAGAACAACTGTGGTTTTTGAGGAGAATTCTCCAGAAAGAATCCGTGGTATGAGTACTTGTAGTGTATTTCTCTATCTTTTCCTCCTTCTCCTGGAATCAAACAAAATAATAAGAGAAATTTAAAAATTAATAAACTAAATTTTGCAGGTTTCACTTTCAAAGGTCAGAAATAGCTGAGACTAGTTAAGCCATAGTGGGAAGAGTAATGGAGAACATCAAGTGTTCCTGGGGCAGCAAAGCTTAGAGAATAATGCCAGAATTCATTCCCTGGTTATGAAAGATTTACTCTGGAGAGCTATAGCAATATCCCAAATTTATAACAACCATACCAAGAGCTGAGGTGAGCAAGAATGAGATGGCGCAGAAACAGAATGTAGGAAAGGAGAGGTGGAGGTGCAAAGGTATGGAGAGAGGCTAGTATCGGTAGACATCCCCAAACACCACAAGACATACAAGTATGTGTGGAAGCTCAAAATTTACCTTGCAGATCATAGTTGTGTCCATTATGAAGGTTTTTGAGAGACTGGGGATGACAGTGCTAGAGGCAAAAACTATCCTGGGGTCTTCCCTGGCGGTCCAGTTGTTAAGCCTTCACCTTCCAATGCAGGGGTTGTGGGTTCAATCCCTGATCAGGGAGCTAAGATCCCACATGCCTCGCAGCCAAAAAACCAAAACATAAAACAAGAAATACTGTAACAAATTCAATAAAGGCTTTACCGCATAGCACAGGGAGATCAGCTCGGTGCTTTGTGACCACCTAGAGGGGTGGGATAGGGAGGATGGGAGGGAGGTGCAAGAGGAAGGAGATATGGGGATATATGTATATGTATAGCTGATTCAGTTTGTTATAAAGCAGAAACTAACACACCATTGTAAAACAATTATACTCCAATAAAGATGTTAAAAACATAAATAAATAAAAATAAAGGCTTTAAAAAACTGGTCCACATCAGGAAAAAAAAAAAACTATCCTGGATGTGGTTAGAATCAGAAAATAGAAGAGGTGGGCTAAATACTGTCTCTGTGGCAGCAAGGGAAACAGGAGCCCCTTCTTTAGAAAACCTGAAAGATTAATCAGGTCTTTCCTCTCACCACTGATATATAGCAATAACTTCAGAAAAATCAAAGGTGAGTAACAACAAACAAACAAACAAACAAACAAAAACAAACCCCAAAACACACATACACAAAAACAACTGGTACTTCAAAGTACAACGAAAAGAAAATCTTAAAAAAAAGATATTAAGACCCAATTATCTTATCTAGAAGAAACCCACTTGAAATACAAACTCAGATAGGCTAAAAGTAAAGGATGGAGAAAGATATAGCATGCTAATATTAACCGAGAGATTGCTGGAATAGTCATATACATATGTAAATCAAATTCAAATATATATATATGTACATATATATAGTTGATTTACAATATTATATTAGTTTCAGGTGGAGACCGTAGTGATTCAGTATTTTTATAGATTGTATTCCATTAAAAGTTATTGCAAAATAATGGCTATAATTCCCTGTGCTATATAATATACCCTTGTTGAGTATCTATTTTATATATAGTAGTTTGTATCTCTTAATCCCATAGCCTCACCTTTCCCCTCAGCCTTTCCTCTCCCCATTGGTAACCACTAGTTTGTTTGCAATATCTGTGAGTCTGTTTCTGTTTTGCATATATATTCATTTGTATTATTTTTTAGATTCTACATATAAGTGATATCATACAGTATTTGTCTTTGTCTGACTTATTGCACTAAGCATAATATTCTCTAGGTTCATCCACGTTGCTGCAAATGTCAGAATTTTATTCTTTTTTCCGGCTAATATTCCATTGTATGTGTGCATAAGTTTTGCATTGCAAAACCTAAAATAAAAACACTATTTTCAAAATAAAAAGATGAAAAATAAATTGTGAACAAGTATTTAAATTCATATCACAAACAACTGCTAATATGTAAAGAGCTCTTAGAAATACATAAGAAAAATTAAAGAATATGAATAGACAGTTAAAAGAAAGTGAAATACAAATGGTTTGGAAACATATGAATGGTGTTCAACTTTATTCCTAGGAAGAGAAAATGTGAATTAAAATTACCCTAAGATACTGCTTTCTACCTGCCCAACTGGAAAAAAAATAAAATGCTTGAGAATTCACCTTGTTGATAAGGCTTGTAGAAACAGATAGTCTCAATCATTGATGGTATTAAAGTTGGTTTGTGCAATTTCTGTGGGGGTATAGTTGACAACATATAAATTTACATGGGCATAGACTTTTCAATCCAGCAACCACAATTTAAGTAATTAATTTTTCCTATAGATATAACTAGATATATGTGAAATGACTTATGTTCAAGCTTATTGAAGAACTGAGACATTGCTTATCATATCAACAGATTAAAAACAACCTAAATGTCTATCGACAGGGAATGAGTTAGTTAAATAAATTATAATATGTACATCTATACAGTGGGATACTTTGCAATTGTTAAAAAAAAAGAATGAAGAAGCTATCTATAAACTGGTGTGAAAAGATCTTCAAAATATAAGTAAAACTGCACAGAAGTATGCATGGTATATCTGTCATGAAAAGGGGAAAATAAGACTATATATTTATAACTTTTTCATATTTGCATTAAAAAATTCTGGAAAAATATGCACAAAACTTGTAACAGTGATTACATATTTGGAGAGATAAGGAAATAAAGCATGACAGACTTTTTTGAACCATAGGTATTTAGTGCCTAATTCATTTAAAAAGTATTAAATATCACATAAAAGAGGGTACAATATGGGATGGATGTCCTTGCCTCAGCATCAATACCCAGGTGATTGGGTCCAGATACAACCATAGATGCTAAGGCTCACCAACATCATCTACTCAGCTCACCCTAGTTCCATCTAGGTGGAAAATGGTTGAATGTGATAAATAAAAAGAACCATGTTTCAATTTGCATTCCCACCAACAGTGCAAGAGGGTTCCCATTTCTTCACACCCTCTCCAGCATTTATTGTTTGTAGACTTCCTGGTGATGGCTACTCTGACCAGTGTGAGGTGATACCTCATAGTAGTTTTGATTTGCATTTCTCTGAGGATTAGTGATGTTGAGCATCCTTTCACGTGTTTGTTGGCAATCTGTATGTCTTCTTTGGAGAAATGTCTGTTTAGGTCTTCTGCCCATTTTGGGTTGTTTGTTTTTTTGATACTGAGCTGCATGAGCTGCTTGCATATTTTGGAGATTAATCTTTTGTCAGTTGCTTCGTTTGCAAGGGTTTTCTCCCATTCTGAGGGTTGTCTTTTCATCTTGTTTATGGGTTCCTTTGCTGTGCAAACGCTTTTAAGTTTCATTAGGTCCCATCTGTTTATTTTTGTTTTTATTTCCCTTTCTTTAAGAGGTGGGTCAAAAAGGATCTTGCTGTGATTTATGTCATAGAGTGTTCTGCCTATGTTTTCCTCTAAGAGTTTGATAGTTTCTGGCCTTACATTTAGGTCTTTAATCCATTATATGGAGGTCCCTTAAAAAACTAAAAATAGAACTACCATATGACCCAGCAATCCCACTACTGGGCATATACCCTGAGAAAACCATAAGTCAAAAAGAGTCATGTACCACAATGTTCATTGCAGCACTATTTACAATAACTAGGACATGGAAGCAACTGAAGTGTCCAATAACAGATAAATGGACAGAAGAAGATGTGACACATATGTACTATGGAATATTACTCAGCCATAAAAAGAAACGAAATTGAGTTGTTTGTAGTGAGGTGGATGGACCTAGAGTCTGTCATACAGAGTAAAGTAAGTCAGAAAGAGAAAAACAAATACCGTATGCTAACACATATATATGGTAACACACATATATGGAATCTAAACAAAAAGGTTCTGATGAACCTAGGGGCAGGACAGGAACCTAAGGGCAGGACGTAGATGTAGAGAATGGACTTGAGGATGCGGGGAGGGGGAAGGGTAAACTGGGATGAAGTGAGAGAGTAGCATTGACATATATACACTACCAAATGTAAAATGGATGGCTAGTGGGAAGCAGCTGCATAGCACAGGGAGATCAGCTCAGCGCTTTGTGACCACCTCGAGGGGTGGGATAGGGACAGTGGGAGGCAGACACAAGAGGGAGGGGATATGGGGATATATACATACATATAGCTGATTCACTTTGTTATACAGCAGAAACTAACACACCATTGTAAAGCAATTATACTCCAATAAAGATGTTAAAAAAAAAAAAAAGAACTACGTTTTCAAGGATTTGTAACTCTTGGGATCCAGACAGTTTTGATTTGCAGTGCCCCTAATTGAGTGTGACATTTGAAAGAGAATACTGATAGTCCCTTATGACTCAAAAAAAAAAAAAAAAAAAAACCATTTTGACTGGCCATAAATCTCTAAAGACCAACTAGGAGGGGAAACGAGGGATTACTAGATCAACAGAGATGATAAAGGCAGCATCTCTGGGGTTGCTAAGCTTTAACAAGTCATAAATCGACAGATTCTTGTTTTAAGGTCTATAAAAGCAAGTGACCATATGCTGGTCCCTGGTGTCCAGTGGGAAGGGATAAGTTTTACAGGCCACACTTCTGCTGGATTAATTCCAGAGCACCCTCATACTGAAAGCAACCTCACATAGCAGCCCTTGACACTGGAAGCAGTCACGATCATCCTATGGAGACACTCTGGGGTCAAGAGTGGTGGATATCAATCTGGAAGGGAACATAAATAATTATGTATGCCCTATAGGCCATACGGCACCAACGAAAACAAATGGATTCAAAGTAAAAGAGTATAAAGAAACTGAAGGAATTTTCCTGAAACTGAAGGACACCTCAGCCGAGGACTGACTATTAAGCAGGTAGGGGATTAAAGCCATGAAAGAGAAGTGACCAACTGGTAAGCACTGGCCACGGGATGCCTGAAAGTTGAATTGCAAAAATGGTCTCAATTGTCCACAGCTCCCTGTATTCTCACCCTTTGTAACAGAACTCTGCAGCTCCACCTCTCAAAAACAGGAGTCTGTTAATCCAGCCCTTGCACCTGGGCTCACCTGATGGTTTCCTTTGATCAACAGAGTGTGGTAGAAGTGGCAATGAGCCAGTTTCAAGTACAGATCTCCAAAGACCTTGTGTACTTTCACTCTCTCTCTTGAAATTCTGTCGCTGCCATGAGAACAAGCTGTATTAAACTTCTAGAAGATGAGAAACCACTTAAAGCAGAGATGAGTCACTCTAACCAAAGCCATCCTAAACCAGCCAGCCCCCAGTAAACTCACAGGCTAGAGTCAGTCCTGACTCAGATCAGCAGAGCTGCTCAGCCACCTCTTCAGTTCATGAGAAGTAATAAATGGTAGTTGGTTTGTTGTTTTTTTAAGCTACTGTGTTGGGGTTTTTGGCTACCTAGCAGTAAATGATGATACAGGAGATTTGAACTTTCAGGATAGAAAAGAAGGGAGGGAGTGGAACACCCAAGATGATTCATACTTATTTAATAAGTACGTCTTAGAGAGTTTTATTTTCCCTCCCCAGTGGTTAAATGCTCGTAGTAAAATAGGAGTTAATCATCTCATCATTGAGGTCATAATAATTAATTTACAAATTAGTGTCATCATGCCTATTGGGGCTGGCAATAACAACTTCAGTCCTCAAATTACTAAGCATTTTCACAACTGTTATCTTGTCTTTCCCTTACCAGTTAGGGAATGAGTTTAGGAAATTTAACAGACCTCATTAGAATAAAGCAGTCTATAGGGGCAGAGTTTGGTCAGCATTCATATTTTGTGATTCCAAATTCTAATGGTGCAAAGGAAAATGAAGAAATTGGTACATGATATATCTCAAACTCTTATTATCCTGAAAGTTTCTAAAGGGTGGTAGCAGAATCTTACTCATCTATGCCATGTTTATCCAAGCTTCACTGTTTACTTGTAAGGTTGGGAATATTATTTAAACCCTTGTGCTTTAGTTCCCTCAACTATAAAATGTAAATATTTTCATTGTAAATGACTTATTGTGAAAATTAAATGTAATACATGTAGAGCAATTTGATCAATGTCTGGCATATAGTCAGGACTAAATAAATGTCACTGTAATAGTATTTGTATAAAATAATCAAAGTCTGGCACAGATTACACGATAATTAAAAATTAGTAGAAACCAGTAAATATCAAAGTAATCATTTCTCCTTTAAACTTGTCAACTTGAAGTGTTTTTGCTGTGTTAGACTAAGGGGACATTTCTTCAAACATGGCTGCTAAATTCTTTAAATGTTTTGATTAAAAATAACTCATTCTCTTATTGCTTTTAATCTTTGATGTAATGATTAAGATTCTGTGGAAACTCCACCATTGAGAAGTGAATGAAAACAGAGATTGCCTCTCCTAATTCAGAGTACATAAATAAATGGAATAAATAGCACCTTGCCTACTGACATAATTGCAACTTTTCATTCCGGAATAGAAGTTTAGAAGTGAAATATAAGAGATAATCTTCGTCAGAAGGAAATTGTAAATATAGATTTTGTCATCAAAGTGCCAAAACAAACCAGGCAATTCAACAAAAGTTTCAGTCATCTAGACATCATTCCAGCTTGTTGTCAAATATCCAGACTGAGATTTGCACTGACAGGGCTACCTTTTAACTGAATTTACCAGCTTTTTGGCATTGCAGATATATCATCATGATCAACAACCTACTCTATATAGACTTTGGCAAATTTAGAATCACACTCCTCAGAGAAAGTGAAATTAACTATTGCCATATCTTAAAGTAGGAATTAAAAAATAACCTACCGTGATTCATCAATGGAAATTAAAGAAACCATTCTCTCAGTGATAAAAAATCTCTTTCCATTAGAAAAATATGATTTTATTTGTTTGCATTCAGAAAGTATAAGATGGGCTCAGACTCTTCAGATATTTTGGAATAATTTTCATTTAAGGTGTGTCAAAATTTTAAGTTTAAATAATATTTTATCTCAGACAGAGCATAATACAAACAGTACTGGATAAACCATTACAGGAATGTAAAGAAATATATGCCTGCTAACACCCTTAGAGAAGCATTCCCCGAAGTCCCCACTAAAGCTTCTACTATATTGTAGGTAACTACTGCTATGTTAATTTTTTGAAAAACAAATTTTCACAACATGTAAGCAAATGAGGGAAAGTGGGACATTCCTACCAAGCAGCCAGACGCTGCCTTCTCTGACTGTGCGTATACTCGGGAACGCTTTGGGTGTTCTTCAGCCCATGGCCACGCCTTGCCTTCTCCCCCTTCTGCAGTAAGGCATGCTTCAGTACAGCAGGGCTTTCCACCTATGGCATTGTTGCCATAGTTGTGCGGGGAAGTCCTGTACATTTTAGGGTTCTTAGCAGCATCCCCCCACCTCTACCCACTAGATGCCAGTAGCAACACTCCCTAAAGCCAGCTGTGTCAATCAAAACTGTCTCTAGACATTGCCAAGTGTCCCCTGGGAGGCAAAAAAGGCTCACCAGTTGAAAACCACTGTGCTACAGTCGTCAGAATAAACTGCCACCCTAATCTTTACCACACCCATTCCCCCATCACACCAACTCTCATGACATACACAGAGTTCTGCACCCATTGTGATTATCCCAATTCAATTCACCACACCTATGCAAATGAATTCTGTAAGAGCCAATACTGAAAGGTAGATGTTAGCATGCTCCTTCAGATCTTGCATTTATGATAGAGGTTCTATTATAGAATTCATATTATTTGTACTACCATCTACTAGGCCCTCTCTTTGGTACTCTAGTCTGTCCGGTTGTTATATTGGTATCAAAATATCAAGATATAAAGGGGGAAAAGCTGGTAAGTTGAAGGGTTTATAAACTTAAACTTTGCACACAAAACCCCATTGTCTATAACCTGAACATATTAGGTAATACACTTGTATGCACACAAATAGGTACATACACACATGTATAAGCACACACACACACACACACACACACACACACACACACACATGACAATCATTACTGTCAAAGCCAAGAAATCAAAACTCTTGTAACTGCCAGAAATGTTTGAACATGAGAAAATTAGTAGCCTGGTTCATACAGAAGAAAAATTATGTAATTTCTTTCCTGGAAAAACATTCCTCTATATATGGTAACTTACCAAAAGTTGAAGATAAGAGAATACAATACTGGGAAAAGTGTACACCAGCAACTAGGAAGGCTAATCTTTGGACTTAAAATTGGTGGGTGTCTGCTCAACCCCTCCAATGGGGATCCCCAGAAATCTCCATCCTAACTGAGATCCACTGTAGACCTAGAGCTAGAGGAAAGTTATTGCTTCCCATTTCCAACGGCCATGTAGTTTCCTACTGCATAGTGATTGGCAATGGAAATAGATGTTTCCTTCTTTGGAAACGTAAAAGTAACTAGGAGAGGAAAATCAAAACATATGACAAAACAATTCTTAAATTCGGAGAGATTCATTCCAAAAGAGCATCATGAATAAGACCCCAGCTTCTGGTCTAGCTTCTTTTCCAGCCCTTCCTGTAATATGAAGCGTGAACCATCAGTCCTGCAAATGCTCCCTAAATACTCTCTTTGCAAAATCTCTTTGAGAAAATAATTTCATTAAAACAACAGCTACATCACCAAAACATGAATTGGAGTTAAGTCTAAATATATATTTAGGGAAATATATATTCTTAAAATTTTAAAATATATCATATTTAAACGTCTAAAGCAAACCGTCAGTATTTTCAGTTTCAACCATCTGCTTTCAGATTAGTCTTGACTTTATAATTCTAAGAACAAAGGGACATTGTTTCTTTAACATTTTTATAAGTAAAAGACTCATTTTAATGATTTTCCCAAAGTAAAGGTGGTTTAGTCAAAAGATACGTTGGTGTTACTACGCCTATAAACTGAAATCTGTGAGAAATTTAAATGCCCTTTCTCCAGCTTCAAATAATTATTTCCACTAGAAAACTCCTTTTGAAAGAGCAGCAAATCATCCCTGCACAAAAGAATGCAGCGTGTAATGCCTTTCGGCAGCAGAATCCCAGAAGCTTTGCTTTGTAGCATTGGATGGTTTAACAATAGACTTCAACTGCAGCGGAAACAGGGAACAGATTTTGCAGACCCAAAAATGTACTTTCAGGTAAGAGCTACAATTATACATGAACACAAGCAGTAACCGAGACAGCAGGAGAGAAAAGCTGCCAAAAGTAGAGAAAATATGTAGGAAAGAATAATGTCACCTGAGATAAAGTTGTAGAAGGAAAGCAAACTTAATTGAGCATTTAAAAATGTACACCAAGGTTTGAAATGTAAACATGAGGGTAGAGATGGTTAGAATTCGGCTTTAAACTCACCTTTCTATTCATCTTGCATTTGAAACAAGCCCTGATCTAACTTTGTTAAAATTTTTCAGTATGCGAAATGTTATATTTTAAATAATGACTTCAACTAAGATTAAACTGAGATTAAAAATTTGTTTTGATGATTTTCCTAAAGTAAAGGAAGTTTGGCCCAAAGATGAATTGGTACCACTTCTATAAATAAAAATCTGTGAGAAAATGTTAAATGCCCTTTCTTTAGCTGACCAGGGGGTGATCATAAGAATGTCCCTTGCTGATGGGAATAGAACACCAAAGAGTCCAACAGCTGAGATTTGAAATTCACTCTTTAGTTTGCCCAGAGGTCATGCCTCTCACTGGGCTACCATCAACTAGTGAGGTGGAAGGTGTGGTGTGGACAGGTATATTAGGGCAAACCAGGGTTCCTCTGATGACTCAAGGCTCCTTTGTAAAGCAGTTAAATATACTTTCCCCTGTCTTCTCTCCCTCTCTCCAGTGTCAAACCAGCATCTTAGTCACATGGGTCCTCCAGCCTTTCACATATCCCTCGCTATTTTCTATTATAAAAGCATCTCTCTTGATATAATCCTTGTGTTAATCCGATTTTGCTGTCTAACCTAAACTAACATGGTGCTCATATAATTAAATCTACATGTTCTTAGCTTCCTGGTTAGATGATTCTGAAATTCTAGGGAAAAGCCAAGCACTGATGTGCTCTAAAAATTCTGATTTTCAATGATTGCTAAAAAGGACAACCCCCATGACTCCCCAAAATGAAGAGACAAAAGTGATCATAATATATTAAGTGAAGTGAGATTTAAAAAGGGCATAAAAGTCAGTAAAATTACAATCTTAACTATGTAAAACAGTATACATGAAATGACGGTAATGCATCATACTAGGTGTTTTTACTGTTTATTATTATTTTTTACTATATTCCAAGTTTGCTTAATTGAACATTACTTAATTTAATTGTAGGTAATTTAATATTGTATTGGGAAGAAAGATAAAAATACATATGAAACATATTAACCAAGTTGAGGGTAGGGTAAAGTGAGATAAAAATCAAACAATTGTCTCATAGATTTTTACACGACTACTTTCTCCAAGAAGTAATGAGAACTAGACTGTTGACTGACTCCTGGTATATACCCTTGGTACCCTCTCACAGTAGAATTCTTTGCTTGGTTGGAAGTCCTTACTTTTCTGCAAGAGGAGGTGTAGCCCCTACCTTTGTGTACCCAATTTCTTCAAGAAACTCCATCATCCTCATTAATACCATGTGAGTCGCTCAGTGAAGCACCCAGAGATTCGTGTCACCCACTTTGCCCTGACTGATCCTTCAGATGCCCCAAGTTATAGCAATAACTCTTCTACAATTCCAAGTTTGGGAAATCTACCTTTAAGCCCTCTACTTCAGGGTCACTTCACCCCTCATGGTGGTTATCTCTCTGACAAGTTCTCCAGCTAGCACACGTAGCTATATCCTACATCCTTTGTGGGGACTCTGGATACCCTCCATTCTATGTAGGATCTGAGGAGGTTGGGGACCAACACCTCTATGGACACCTCCGTCAGCCATTTTTAATCTACCTCCCTGTGTCTCTTTAGATATGGAAGCATACAAATCATGTGGTTTCTTAGAGAAATTTGCATTTTTCAGACAAATAGCCCCAATAGATAGATAGATAGATAGATAGATAGATAGATAGATAGATAGATAGATATGGATAGAGGAATGAGAAGCTAGCCTCTTGCCCTGGGGTTTTGCCTCTGAAAAAACATCTAAGTCTTTCTTTGATCCCTTGATTTGCAATACACCTTCAGGAATTCCAGCCTTCTACTTAAAAGAAGAAACTGGTTAACTAGTGCCTTTTTTTAAACTACTCTATTCATCTCTCAATAGGTGTCTATAATCTGTAGAGGAAAGGCTTTTAACTTCCTCTTTGTGGTGGTTCAGTGTTTCCCCATGTGGTAAATTCCTTTGCTCTGTGTTCTTTAATGATGCCACCCTCTCCTTATAGAGCAATAATAAGCCTAATGGCCTTGCTTTTATTGCAAAATAGCTGCTGGGGGTGGGAAAGAATAAAACTAGATTACTTAAATAGAAATTACACTGGAAGTTGTTCCAATACCATTTGCTCACATTTGAATGTCTTTTACCATTTTAACTTCTTTAGAAAGATAATATCTTCTATATACTCATTTAAAAAAGTAGTCACTAAGAAACCTAAAAGACTTACTGTATCCCCATTTTAGAGATATTAAAAGTGAGGTATAGAGAGGTGACATTATCCTAAATTTCTTAACTAGGAAGTGGTATATCTAACATTCTAACCCAGCCTCATCTGCATTCAGGGCCCTCAGTTCTTTGACTTCATGCATACTAACACCCCATGCCCTATCATGCCTTCAAATTCCTCTATTTCTCCTATATATAAACTAATCTTCTGGTTGAGAAGAGGGAGAGGAAGGAGGGAGAGTAATTCTAATACCAAGGCTCCTATAAACCACTCCTTTCTTCAGCCACATCTCCCAGAGATACACATGCAAATAATCCCAAGGCATTTGCTCAATACCCTGACATGACTTTTTCCCGGATGACAGTTATATTAACTCATTCTCATAACAGTGTAAATCCATCAACTCTTAAGGAGACCTGTATCTATTTTTCCCGTAAAGGCTCTGTGTAATTGTTCAAGCCTTTGGCTTATACAAGGGTTTGATTAAATTAAACATATTAGAAACTAATTACTGAGCACAGGTCAGTGCAGAAATGGTGAAAGTCCTCACTCTTCCATTCTTCCTTCTTCCCCAAATGGACAGAAACAGAAGACAACCAATTGGGGGAAAAAAAGAAGATGGAAAAAGTGTGAAAGAAAAACGAAAACAGCAGAACTAGGACATTAACAAAGTTAATTTGAGAGTATTTTATTCAACACTCCAGTTATAGAGACATTAATATTTAAAGCTAATTTTACATGTCTATTTATAGATATAATCTGTGGCCTAAGGGTAGGTCAATTTAGTAAATTTTTGTATAGTCTGGTCAGGGCACAATAAATACATTGTTTTCCAAAAAAGGTCTTTTGCCTCCCAGTTGAAATAATATTTCTAACCAAGTCTGTTGCATATTTTATTCTTACCAGTGCACAAACCACATTCTCAAATTCTCTTCTAAAGGTAATAATGTATGTTTACTAACCAGAGGCCAGGGTTAGATGGGAGAGAGAAGATCTGGATTATGTGGTATAAAGGAGACATAATGCTAGGATTTTCAGATTTCTGTAAGATAAAAGCCTAAACAGACATTCAACCAAATATATTTTTTTAAACTTCTATGTTCCTCATTCAGCAGAGTAGACAGTTTGATGATTTTGCCTTAAAATGACATTTTTAAAACTTTTACTCTAGTAAAAATGGAAAAATTCTTGCTTTTATTTTGTGCAATTTGAACTACCCCAAATCAATAATTTGAACCTCTTAACCTGTAACATCATAAGAAATGACATTTAACTGATTATTTCTGAAAGTAGCACAAGTGAACCCATTTTGTCCAAAGGACTCAATGGTACCTGTGCTGATTCATCTGGGGAATAATTTGATTGCCACAAAGAGGGAAAGCTCTGACTTTAGAGAAGTTTCCCTCTTAATACTAATATATTTTTTCCTATCTGGAGCCCATTTATTTCACCACTTTGGAGCCCATTTCTTTACTGCAAGACCAGAAATAAGTTTTACTTGGCTTTGAGTCTTTGGTCAATGATTGTGTGTTCATACTGATTTTGTTAACTTTCCCTTCACTTGGTCATGTTCTGATATTGCTGTCTAGAAGAGTTCCTTGCTATAATTTGGGTTATATTTGTTGACTTGTGCCATTAGAGGATACAATTTCATATTATCCATTTTCAAGTTCCCAGGGTTTGATTCCATACATATTCTATATAATCATTTTTTAGGCTATACTGATGATACATTGGAAAATGCAGCATCCTTGTCCTCAGAGAGAAAACAATTTAATAGCAGAATCAAGATAAAAATGTCTGCCTTTGTAGTGGCTGGGGAAAAAAAAAAAAAGGCATAAATCTGATTTAAGCAGGATATCAGATAGGCTACGTAATTTCCTGGGAAGCCAAGGATGGAGATTGTGGAACCGTGAACAGTGCCCCAAATCACACTGAAGTCAACTTTTAAAGGGGAGATGCTAGTGTCACCACAGGGACCAAATACTGACTTGTGGCCAGAGCCTTGTGAATGGTATGCTGTACATTATTCTTTCTTGAAGGTCTTCAGCTGCTCCTCTAGATGGATCTGCTGCCACCATCACTCAAATTGTTCCCACATAGAGGCTTCATTTTAATTTTATTATCTTCTGATTCAAAATTCACCATAGATCCATCTGATTGGCAAAGCCTAGGCCACGTGTCTAGACCTTAGCTGAAAGAGAGCCCAGAAATACCAGTATCTGACTTCCGTGGTGGGACTTCTCAAAGAGGGGAATTTCCCCAAACAGTGGAAGAGTGTTCAAAGGTTTTGAGTGGCCAGGAGGAATGACTGATATTCACCAGATAACACTAAAGCAAATTAAATACAATCCCCCATTACATTATAGTAGAATATGAAATGCTGAATTATGTGGTTTAGATTATGTCCTCCAGCATTTCCATCAGCAGGAGCAGCAAGACTCTTAAAAATAGTAATATTAGTTGAGCACTTTCTATGTTACAGGTGTTTTTTTTTTTTTTTTTTTTTTTTTGCGGTACGCGGGCCTCTCACTGTTGTGGCCTCTCGCGTTGCAGAGCACAGGCTCCGGACGCACAGGCTCAGCGGCCATGGCTCACGGGCCCAGCCACTCCGCGGCATGTGGGATCTTCCCGGACCGGGGCACGAACCCGTGTCCCCTGCATCGGCAGGTGGACTCTCAACCACTGCGCCACCAGGGAAGCCCATTACAGGTGTTTTTTGTGTTATTTTATTTAATGTTTATCATAAGCCTAAGAGATGATACTGTTATAGCCCTTGTGATAGGCTGAATAATAGCTTCCCAAAGGTATCCACATTTTAATTACCAAAACCTGTGACTATGTTACCTCGCATGTCAAAAAGGAACATTGTTGTGATTAAACTAAGGACCTTAAAATGACTCAGGAATGTGCATCAGACACTGAAGGATTCTGTGATTCTATTGTCCTACTCATTAACTGTTTGAGCCAGCTCTTTTGTGACTCAGGGAGGCCTGGGGAATTTCAGCTTTTCTACAAACAAGAGGCAGGGGACATGGAGGGGCCTTTGTACCGTGCGGGGTTGGCGGGTGGGGACTGCATGGCTCTGCTAGGTTTCATCTCCATTAAAATGTTGTTGACCACTACGAATTTAGAATAGTGTTTCTCAGTCCTAGATACATATTAAATTTACCTTCTCTGCTTTAAAGAAAAACAGATTTGGTTCTCAAACCAGATGAGTTAAATCAGAATCTCTTTTATTAAAATATAAGCACATGTATTTTTTAAAATATACTTAGGCAATTTTAATGTCAAGCAGAGTTGAGAATCACTGGTTTGGGTAATGCCATTATTATTATGGCTTTGCTGCATGTATACCCTGTGTGCATTCGACCGTCTTTATCAAACAGCTGAGGGATTGAATCTGATCTTAGCAAGTCATTTGGAAATGATTCTCAGTGATTTGAAGGATGAAAAGGAAGAAAATTACGAAGGCCTAGATGACAGCTGCCATCCTAAAAACTATCATCAATTATACTGATTTTTTAAAATGAACAGTATTCATTTATAGTGAATTCTAATGCTTTCAATATATTCCTAAATATTTGAATTTTTTGCTTCTTTTAATATTAGGTCTTTGACTATGAACTTACCTTTTTATCTAAGTCAATTCCAAAGTCACTTATATCATTAGGTCTATTTGTCTATCAAGCTTACTAATCATGCTGTTCAAACCTTTTACATTCTCACTGACTTTTTAAAATCTGCCTGATTTATCAATTGCTAAGGGCAGTATGTTAAAATCACCTCTTATGATAAGGAATTGTCAATTTTTGTTTCATACATGTTCGGGCTATGTTATAATGTAAGTACAAATTTACAGTTAGCTTATCATCCTGGTAAGCTGGACCTTTTAGCTTTTGTAGTTGACCCTCTTTATCTTTAGCAATGCTTTTGTACATAGAGTCTATTTTGAATAATACTAGCATAGCGATATCAGCTTTCTTTCAGCCATTATTTTCTTGGTATAATTTTCTACCCTTTGAGTTTCCACCTATCTAAGTCTTCATGGTTTATGTTTATCTTATTTAAACCTATTTCTGGAATAATTTTCAAATTTAACAATAATTGTATTATAACTGAATCTTTGTATGGGTTTCCTATTTGTATTATATTTTCTGCTTTTTTTTCCCCCTTTCCCCTCAAATTTCTTGCTTCCTTGGATTATTTTCTCTTTTTTGTGTTTTACTCTTCTGGGCATTTCCCTCTTTCACAATCCCATTGTTCCCATGGGGAAAGCCATGACAGTCTGATGTGATCATCATAGCCAGTCACAGTTGACTGACCATGACCCAGTATGAGCCAGTCACAGCAAAGACTGAGAATGTTGTAGATGAATCATATGAACAGCTGCTCTCCAGGGTAAGATTCATGAATTCCTGGTACTAAGGCCCACAGTTCCATAGATCCTACCTTCTCTCAGATTTATTCTTTAGCTCCTCTCTAGAATTAAGAAGAAGCTCTTGTAACTGTCAAACAAATTTCATTTTTATTTAAACTGGCTAGAGTCAATATCTGCTACTTAAAAACAACAGAAACTTAGCACAGTAAACATACTTCTTGATTTTAACTCACTAGTACAATCTGTGTGGGAATTCACCATTAAATTCCAAAGTTAAAGGTACTTGAGATAAAAACGATTGGCTATTGACAGATATCCTCTGTAATGACTGAATAAACAAGTATAAAGAAGTCTTCTAAGTATAGTAGAAGAAATAAGAAGAGGTGATAAAGACTTTACATCTTTGATTTTCTGAGTTCCTGGCTATTTCCTGAATATTTTTCATTTTTCTCTTATCTGTATTGGTAAGTGCTATGTTAATTTAAATTAGTTTCTTTTTAAGGACAGTTGACATATTTTGGGGGGAATGGGGTAAAAATCAAATACTATTCTATGTTTGTTATATATCTCTTTTAATCTTTATAGTACCCATTCTGGGGCTATGATTCCTAGTTCACAGTTGAAGACAGTGTGGCTTGATGGTATTAAGCAATTTGCCCAAAGTCATCTTGTTATTAAGTGACTGATTCAGAATTTAAACTCTAGTTCTGATTCTGAAGCTTTTTCTATGATGCCAGGTTACCTCACCATCATGGAATTGAAAATAATTGCTTCTCAGTGTCAAAGCAAGAGACTTATATAAAGTTAAACTCTCCAGTCTGTTCCTTATCTAAAATCCTTTAAACTAAAATCAGAATTCTTCATACCTTTTCTGACTTGCTGTGGATTAGAAGTCTCTCCATGTTCTGATTCCCAGTAAAATTTCAATCCTCTGTAACTGTACATTAGTTATTCCCCAGTTATTCCCCACTCTTAATTGTCTATCCATGTGAGAGAGCTTCCTTTGGAGCAATACCCTGTGTTGACTAAAAACAGATGCACAACATGTGAGTTCAGTTTTATTTGGAGCTTACTGAGGAACATAGCCCAGGAGACAGCCTCTCATATAGCTCCAAGGAACTGTTCTGAAAAGGTAGGGAGGGAGGTCAGTATATATATGATTTTGGTGAAGCGGGCATGGGCAATCAAGCACACATCTTGGCAGAATGTTGCTGCTAGTTGCAAGGAGCAGATGTCTCTGTTAATAATTTTAGTGCTTTTTTTGGTATGAAAAGATGCAAGAAATTAGGTTAATAAAATTTTCTCTTGAAAATATCTAACTACCTGAAATCCTGTTCTGCCAGTTTTCCCCAGAGATCAGAATGCCTCATTCCTGATCTCTACCCTGAACTCCTTTCAGGGTGAGTAAGAGGTCAGCAACTGCAGTGGCTAGTGACTTCAGGCTTGTAGAACCAGATGGTGAGGGACATTCTTTCAGTGGCACCGATTCTCTTCTCTATGATCTTTTACTTCCTCCTTCAAGAAAAGAAGTGACTTAGCTGTGAAAGGAAGCAAAATTTGCCACCTCAAAATGTTTCTTTAGCATGCGGATTATTTTGAGCTGAAAATAATCAAGGCCTGAAAACTCAGGAAGAAACTTTGACCTTTCCCCTAACTGCCTAAAAGAATTTAGAGCAAAGGCCTATTCCAGTAATAGAGCTGTTGCCAGAGATATGCACTAGGTGTGGTGGCAGAAACTCCAGGCAGGGCCTCACTATCACTCTGTGTCCCATTGTCTCTTCAGGGCCCAACAAACATTTGTTTACCAAACATTTGCTTTTCCATCTGCATGCCAGTTGCCTTCCTCCCCTTTGAAGTTCCAAGCCACTACCCCCAATGTCTTTTGTATTTAGCTGAAGATGGTATTTAAGGTGAGGGTTTTCCGTCATTTTGAAGAGTTACTCAGTTTTCTTTAGCCTCTCTCAGGTACATGTTATTAAACTTTTGTGTGATTTTCTCCTGTTTATTTGTTTCATGTCAATTAAATTCTTAGACCATCTAGAAGAACCTAGAAGGGTAAAGGAAAATTTCTTCCTCTCTGACAGCTGTATAAGAAGCTGGAAGAAAAAACTGCCAAGGAAGCTCAACTCCTCTTTTCTGTGGAGTGAGCTGGCCCAGGACCCCCAGATACGCTCTGCTCCTCTATGTCCTACACTTTACATGAGAAGCTGCAGTTATCCAGATGATTTTAGAGCTTGGTAGTGGAAATCCTTCTCTGCTGCAACAACTATGCCATGCAGTTCACAATCTCTATTAGAAATAAATCTGACAACTGCTTGCCACCTGTTGAACTTCTTTGTCTGTATTTCAGTACTTACAAATTCATAAGGGAGAAAGCTGTTCTGTTCATTAGACTCTTCAAAAACCAAAACTACATTTGTTTTTGGTACCTCTTGCTGGGGATTGTTTTCCCCACATGACCCACATTTTGTCATGAAGCTATATCTTCTCTCAGGTTGGTACCTTGTACAAAAATACAGGCATTATTATGTCTATTTTCCAAACACATCTGTGAAACAGGTACTACAAATATCTCGACTTATCAGGTCATGGAATAGATTTAAAAGAACTTTAATAGCCTGCATTGGTTGACACAGTGAGTACATTCTGGAGCCCGTTCATGGACTTTGTTCCACTTGGCTCCAATGCCCATGTATTAAAGCACTAGGTTATTCTGTATATATATTTTAAAAAGTCTTTGTAGGGGAGGAAAACATTTTCTTCCATCCTCTTTGGGTCGCTGCTGAATCTGGAAATTAAGCTGACAAAGACAGATTAACAGAAGACAAGCACACACATTTTATTGAATTTTTACATAGGAGCCTTCACAAGAGAATGAAGTTAAGAAGTGATCAGAGCAAGAAGCTTTTATACCTTTTAGACAAAGAAACAATAAATTTGTGAAGAACTGATGAGGCAAAGAGGTTTGGGCTAGAGCCAGTCCAGCCAGGTAGTCCTCATCTTTCTTTTTTTAATAAATTTATTTAGTTAATTAGTTAGTTTTGGCTGTGTTGGGTCTTTGTTGCTGTGCGCGGTTTTCTCTAGTTGCGGCGAGCAGGGGCTACTCTTCGTTGCAGTGCGTGGGCTTCTCATTGAGGTGGCTTCTCTTGTTGCGGAGCATGGACTGTAGGCATGCAGGCTTCAGTAGTTGTGGCACGCGGGCTCAGTAGTTGTGGCTCACAGGCTCTAGAGCGCAGGCTCAGTAGATGTGGTGCACGGGCTTAGTTGCTTTGTGGCATGTGGGATCTTCCCGGACTAGGGCTCAAACCCGTGTCCCCTGCAAGTCCTTATCTTTCTTACCTTTCTAGTTAAGGAAGCTAAAAATTAGTTTAACAAGGCTTGTTTGCAGATTCCTCTGGTGTCATCTCTGGGCTAATAAGAGTCTGTCTCCAGTAAAAGGAAAATGTATTTTCTGCCTAGGGGGAGCTTTTTCTGTGTTTACTGCTTCTTAATTGCCTTCAACTCAAAATAATTATGTCAAAGAGGCATATTTTGGGGTGACATATTCTGGTTTCCTTTATTTGCAAGTATTTCCTCCTATGTAAAGGTTTTTCTTTACACAACCTGGATAACTGTACATGCAACCCTCTCTAGTACCACTGAGAGGGGGCTAATGAGGTGGGGTGGAGTGCAGGGGCCAGGAAATAAATTAATACATAATGTATTAATTAATACATTAATAAATGATAAATTATGAATGTGATTAACATATTTAACTTCAGTATATGAAAATATATTCCTCAGAGTTTTTGGTATCATCTGACACAATCTATAATAGGTTATAGCTACCTATAAAACACTGAGTTTAGTGAGCTTCTTATTGCTGAAACAACACATTGAGTTCCATGGTTTATTAACTGTAGAGTTTCCTCAGCAAGAGGAGCAGGTCCTATAGCTGCTATAGAGATACTGGATATACTATGAAAAGGATTAAGCTGAAAAATATGTAGTTGATATTAATTAGTTACTAAATATATTTATTTTAAAGAAGCATACACTTGAAGGTTCATGAGTTTACTAGGGATTTAGTACATATATAAGACATGTATCATGAACTTTAAAAGTAAAGGTTTTGTCCTTACATTGTAGAATTGTGTTGTATGGCTATCTCAGCCTTTCTTATGGTGATAGCCCTATAAATAAAATGAAATTAGAGAACTTAACTACATTTGCTTAGTATAATTAGAATATTATTTGCTTAGTATTATTATTTGAAGTATTAAAACCTATTTTTCTACTTTTTATAACATATTCTGAAAATGAGAGGATAAACATCTATGATTCACAATATTCAAGATGTCTGATTCCTAAAGTAACAGAAAAAATTCAGATCTCTCAAAATTTCAAATGAGAAAAATCAAATAATCTTGCCTTTATGTATGTGATTCACTTATTCTTAGTGCTTAAAATTGTTTTCTCAAATATTCCATCATCTTCCCAAATTAACTTTTCTTATTCTGCTCTCAGCATTTTATAATATGTTCCTGAAGATAGGATGGAATAAACTACATTATGAGAGTTTACTTAGATACTTCTACATTTAACACTTTGCACTGCTGATACAAGTTTTAGTTAAAGTACATACTATTGAAAGTATGTTCAGCAATAAGCAAGCACTGATTTCGTGTGTTAACTGAAACTGACTTCCAGTATTCTAGTTTGGACAATTAATGTGTTGGTAGAATCACTAATTAAGAGACTACTGGAACAGGCACAGATTTAAGAGGAAACAAACAACAAAAAGATGAATCCCTATTTAGTAGACAAGGTACATAACAGGCAAATGGATAGGTTAGTGGCGAGGTGAGGGCAGGTGATAGGACTGAAGGATTATTAATATACTGGTGATCCTGGGTATCAGTGAAATCATCAGAATGGTTGAGATTACCTAAGAATACAATATCAAGAAGTGTAGGGAAGGGGGAGTAAGCATGAGTAATACCAACCCTTAAAAGATGAAGAGCCCATGAAGGAGAACAGGTTACTTGGTCCAAGAGTGAAAAGAAAATATGGTAACCAGTGGAGAGTTTTAAGGAAGGAGTGCAAAACTACAAAAAAGATAAAATAAGTTAAAGGCTAAAAATTAGGTACTGGATTTAGCCATTAGGTCACTTGGACCTTAACAAGAGTAAATTAAATAGAGGACTGTTATAAAAACCTGACTGCACTGGCTTGACAGGTAAATGGGAGATATGAATGTTGTCCATAGATTACTCTTCTGAAATGTGGATATAAAGAAAGAAACAAAAGAATCAAAGTATGGTGGTAGAAAAATTAAGCAAATTGAAAGAAAGGTGTAAATAGAAAGAAAATGAAGAAGGAGGAAAAAATACATCATTGATTAGCAGTGTTCTAGGTGGAGATAAGAGGCCATGAGATCACAGTCATGCTTGTAAGAAAAGTCCTGTGTAGGAGGAGGGATTAACCCATCTGTTAGATTGAACAAAACAATATAAGGAGAGTGTATTTGATTGCTAAGGGTGCCATAACAAAGTGCTACATACTAGGTGGCTTAAACAATAGAAATTTATTTCCTCACAATTCTGAAAACTAGAAATCTGAGATCAAGGTGTAGACAGGGTCAGTTTCTTCTGAGGCCTCTGTCCTTGGCTTACAGATGACTTCTTCCTATGTCCTCACGTGATCTTCCCTCTGTACACATTTGTGTCCAAATTTCTTGTCCTTGTAAGGATACTAGTAATGACCTTATTTTAACTAAATTACTTCCTAAGACCCTATCTCCAAATACAGTCACATTCTATAGTACTATGGGTTAGGAATTCAACATGTGAATTTTTGGGGGGACACAATTCAGCCCATAACAGATGGGTGCATAATCTAATAATTAAAGGAGAAAAAAAGTCATATTGAATGTCTAGCCAAGCTTTTAACACACATTTTATTAAGCGTGTTTCTAAAGTGCAGGTTTGGTAATAAGAATCATATAAGCAGAACAGTGGAAAGTGGCTTGTATTAGTCAGTTTGGGTGCTTTAACAAAATACCATAGACTGGTATTTATTTCTCACAGTTCTGGAGGCTGGAAGTCTAAGACCAAGTTGCCAGCATGGTCAGCATGGGTTCTGGTAAGACTTCTCTTCCTGATTTACGTCTTCTTGTTGTATCCTTATTTGGCAGAGAGAGAGAGAGAGAGATTACCTCTCTCTTTCTCTTTAATTAAGGACACTAATCCCATTCATGAGGGCTCCACCCTCATGACCTAATTCCCTTCCAAAGGCCTCACCTCCATGTATCATTATCTTGAAAGTTAGGACTTCAGTATATGAATTTGGTGGTTGGGGGGACACAAGTATTCAGTCCAGAGTATAGTTTCTACAGCAGAAGAATATTTAAAATGAGGTGTCAGCATTTACAGGACTGCTGAAATCTCTGTTTGTCTATTTTCAGCTATATTTTCAAATCTACTTTCTGACATTGAGAATGATTGTCACTGAGGTAGTGCTTTATGGAACATGGTGTTGAGTCATTGACAAATTGCCTTTTGGTTGTAAGGTGAAATGCTGAAATATTCTGTTACATCTGAAGAACTGTCTCTTCCACTTATATCATCTTAGAAAAGAAAAAACTAACAACTGTCTCTTCCACTTATATCATCTTAAATTAAAAACAAAAAACTAACAGTTGCAAAGAAGACTATATATTTGGTTTTCTATATGTCTCTAGGGATTGGAAAATTTAATATAACTAGAAGGCAGAGAATTTTTAAGGACTGGTAATACACAGTTTTGTGAAAGAATAAATCTATGCATACCGTTGTGGAGGGTAGTGTTTCAGAAAAAAGATTGAATTGGTTAAATAAATAAATTTTAAAGTATTTGCTTTTTTCTACTTATATTTACATGAAATGTTTCAAATGAAATGTTTCTTTGCTGTCATAGATCTCTTCAAAAATTATGTAAATTTGGTTCTAAAATTCATTTTATTTAAGTTATTTAAACCACTAACTTAGCTCTGCTAAGAAATTCCTAGAAGAGATCATGGACACTGTCAATATTTGGGGAAGAAAATAAGCAATATAAAATTTCTAGTAACCAAAGCATATTTCAAAGCATTTGGAATAGTTAAAAGCTACTAAACTCTTTTTTATCTTTTTAAATCAGCTATATATTTCTTAAATCCTCTAGAACTTTCACTCCATGAAGACAGAGGTTTTATCTATTTAGTTTACTGCTAATTCTCATTGCTAGAACAGTTCTTGGCATCCAATAATCACTCAATAAATATTAGTTAAATGAATGTTCTCAAAAAAATGGAGCTACTGGGCAATGACTTAAAATATATATATTTTTAGTACTGACTTGGAATTATTATCAATGCCATCATTAATTTAGCCAGAAAACAATCATGTCTTTGTGCTGGGATATAGGAGAGTTTCTTCCTATATTCAGTGGTACCAGGTTGTACTTTTTTTATCTTTAATAACTGAGATTTTGTCTATTTGTTTTATCCCTTTCCAGATTGTTAGATATCATTTCTTGATGTTCTTAGGGCATCTTCCTGGCAATGTCAGTAATGATCTTTGCTACTTTATAAAATCATTTCTAGCAGGAACTGTGCCTTTCCTCTCCTATTTCTAGTGAGAATCCCAATACCTGGATTATAGTAGGCAATTCATAAGCATACTTGAATGAATTCACAAGAAGTGTATCTTTGGAGAACAAAGATGACCAGATTCAGTCTTCCATGGTTTCATTTAAGGAAATCATTTGATATTTTCTCTTTGTTTTGTTTTATATCTTTTTCCAAACTGTGTCTTTCCCTTATAAATTTGTAGATTTTATGCATCTGAAAGAACGATATAGCCCTTGTTTTGACCAAATGCATTTTATGGAAAGAATAGTAACTAGGCATACAACCACTGAGAAAAGCTTCTCTTCTCAGCCCATAAAAGGGCTTATTTCTTTATTGACAAGTGTTTTAATTTGATACAATTTTCTGTTTCACAAAAATAAAAATCCATGCATGAAATTATAGTGATAAACTAGGTAATTTTAAAACATCAACCCATTGTAACATATTTTAAACATTGGCTAATGCTACCTAATTCAGTCACGGTGCAATATCTCCCTCCTCATAGGCTTATTCCAGAAGATTTATACTTAAGAGAACACATACATATACAATGATCAGGATAACACTAAGGTAACTATGGCTCAATGAAAAAGAAATTCTCAATAAATTGTAACTAAATTATTAGAATCAAATAGATAGGTAGCCATTTTTTTCTGAGAAATCCAAAAACTTAAATTTCTATGCAAAGTGTACAATGTCAAATCCAAACTTTAAAAAAATTTTAATCAATTTTAGTGTTTGATTCATTTATTTTAAAAGGGATTTGCTATTTTAAAAATTTAATTAAATTGCCTTCATAATGAATTTAAAAAGCTATGAACTTGGTTCTTATTTCTTACATTTCACCAGGGTCACTCTGCCTGGTTTTCCAGAAGGCAAGTGATTTCATTGTTTGTTTAGCAGAATATAATTCTAATTTAGACAGTTTAGAAGTATCCATTCCAAATTGAACTAATTAATAACTTATGAGGGAAAAGTACTTCTATGTAGCTATATGTTATACCCTGAACTATACACAGTAATAACTGAAACAGTTAAGTAGCACATACAATCTATATGAATTGTTTCTTTTAGTTCCAAATCAGGGCAATTTCACCGAGCTAGTTAGACACAATCCCCAAAACAAACTATTCTAATCATACTGGGAGAATCCCTCTGAAGCCAAGGAAAAAATTAAACCATCTTGCTCTTGCAAAGGGAGCTCCAGAGACCTCAGTAGCAGAACTTCTGGAACTTCCAGCTAGAACTCTTGACATTTGACAGCTCCCAAGTCTCCACCTCTCCTACCTCTCAGATGAAATTTTTGAGCATAGGCACACACATGTGTATGTGCAAAAGGGGGAGGGAGGGAGTGACAGAGAGAGAGAGAGAGGGAGATTTGAATGGTCTGAATTATTCCTATGTTCATATCTCAGCTGGTCAACTCTTGTCTTGGGCAGGATCGCAGAATGAAAATGTAGTGGCCTGGTAATAACAGCTAACTTTTGTCAACTACTTACTGCGTACTGGGTACTATTCTAAGCACTTTATGTGTATTATCTCATGTAAGCCTCTCAATAACACTAGAATTGCTTTACTGTTACACCATTTTACATATAAAGAAACTGAAAAACACATACAGTAAGAAAATTGCCCAAAGTTACACAGTTTTTAAGTGATAGAGCTTTATTCTTACAAAGACTATCTGATTCCAGGGATCATGTATGAGTTACCACACTCTACTGAGTATAATTTGGGAGCACAATTTGCATAAGAAGTGAGCTAAGCATATGCCACAATAAGTGTCGATTAAAATGTCCTTTATCACTCAGGAAACTAAGAATCAAAACCTCAGATTCATGTACTTCATGTTAATCTGTAATGACCTTAGCGATTTCTAATAATTGTGCATTTCAGCTAGTGCTGGGTTAATATCCTCATTTTACAAATGAAGCAACTGAGTCTCAGAATGATCATTTGATCAAAAATGGCCACAAGATTAATACAGAGCAGAACTTAAGAGTAGGACACTCAGGACCCCTCTGGAGAGCTGTCTTTCTGGTTCATCCCACTAGTGGGTCAACATGACATATCCCTATACTGGGAACCACTGAAGCACTTGACCTGAGCTTTCTTTGCAAATGACAGTAGATTTATTTATTTTCTTTTGATACGTGCTTCTGTAGTTTATTTATAAAATTAGGAAAAAATCTTAAATATATGAACGAATAAGCACTTGACACATTAACAATTAAACGGAAAACTTTCGTTTCTGAGGTTGCTTAATATAGATTTATATATATTCAATCAGAAGGCTTCTGTCTGAAAAACACAAAGAAAGTTTTATTTTTAGACAAGGATATGAAGAAATATATGTCATAATGCTACCGTAGGTCTCATCTACTCATTTCTCCAAGCTGAAATATTAGTTTCCTGTCAGATAGACTAGACCATATTCACCAGGTCAGTCTGTAAATAGTGAAAATGAAACCCATACCTTATTGTGGGCATTGGAAAGATTGCATAATTGTAGCCACAGGTGAATGACCGTAAGGTGAGGGAGAAAGTATAGGGTGAAAGAAAGGGGAAAGAAATTCATAGTAGTACATAGTGTTTATCTCAGAGATTAGAACCCTGATGTGTTACCATTTTCTAACTGAGCCCTAAAGGAGAAAGGTCCACAGGAAGGACATGCAGGAATTCCTTTCACTAAATAACAGTCAAATTGTGGGTCACAAGTGGCACTACTTTCATGTCTTTGTGACTAAGGATAAATTTAAAAGAGGTTGATGAATGGTCTCCCCATTTATACTGGACCTAGCTTATCTTTGAAGAATCTTAGGTTCTAAGAGAACATACACATGATGGGTTAAAGAAGCTACATATCAATAGCAGCTGGGGCCATCATTGAGGTGGTAAAAGTGGTAGCAGGAGATGGTTACCAAGAAAACAAAGTGTGAAGACTGATGTAGACACCTGAAACTGCCATGTAGGCATTCCCAGTATCACTGCGCGCCTGAAGTCCTGGCTTAACAGAGATCACGAGGCTCTTACACATCAATTTTATATACAGTCATTTTCACTTTACAGATTTTCCTCTTGTTTTCTCTTAAGCCACTCCAGAATTTTTACATTCAGTATTAAGTAATTTATCTCATTCATTCATAGGAAATGTCATATTACCTCACTGATAAAGATTAACATTCAGAAATTTTACAGCTTTAAGGGCCTGGTATATAGCATACATCATGGGGGACATTTATGGCAAAAGCTACCCAAATACGGTCTCTAAGTTATAGTCCAAGGAACAATTATCCAGGCAATTTCCATTCTTACTTATCAAGCATTGTATGGCCCTAAAATTATGTGATTAAATCTATGAAAATCAAACATTACTTCTGAAACTGAAATGTTGACAGTTATCTTTCTTATTGCAATCTTTGCAGTTTCAGATTAACTGTACAGTTAATAATATCTTTGTGTTGAAGAAAGGATTCTCGGAGAAGGGCTCTTGTGAAGGTTACATGTATTATTTTTTAATGCTTCTCAGCCCTTCAGAGCTCTCCTGGCAACCACTGTAATATAAAATACGGATTTCACAAACAAGCAGAAGCTCAAACTCATTAATTTTTGTTTTCTTTTTGTATTAGTTCTGCCAAGTCCTTGGTGCCTGCAATAGGGGAAAAGAAAAAAAATATATATATATAATATATATATTTTTTCTTATGAAGGCTATCAGTTCAGTGCATCTACTTGGAGACCATTACTCCATGCAAAGTTTCCTCATGGGATGAAAGGTGAAACTAATGTCAGATCTTAATTTTAAATCATTGTAAATAGGTCGATGGTGCTGAGGAATGAAAGAGCAAAAGATTAGAGAAGGTTAAATGCTAAAGAATTTTGTTCCTTAACCTCTTGCTAAAAAATTGAATACATCTCTCCTTTTTTAATTATTTTTTGCCTCATTAAGATTTCATTCATTCATTCATTCTACAAACATCAGTTAAATATCTTCTACATGCTAACTCTACCCCTGATGCTACAAAAGCAAAGAAGACAAGCACTTAACTACAAGGAACTCAGAATTAGTATTGTAGACAGGTAGGCATAAATAACAAAAGTATGATGTGATTATTTTTAGGACAGATGGAAAAAGTACTACCCCAACTCAAAAGAGCCATACAGTAGGCTTTGGAAGTGGAGGCAGATTTTACTCCATGGTAACAAAGGAGCCATAAAAGTTTCTCTTTGCTCATGTCCAACACCATCTTCATCCAAAGACACTTAAGTGTCTAATAGCATAGACACTCGAAGTTAGTATAAGGGAGTTGTTAAAAATAGAGTTTAGGACAAACTAAAAACAGTCTTAAGAAGTATTTCCTTAAGTGTTTCAAGAAGGTCATATTTGAGATTATCATCGTGAAAGAAATTCAACATACTTCCCATGCCCCATATTATGATCCTTCAGTTAGATAAAGAGCTATGGGTGTGGTCATTGACATTGATAATTTTTAAAGAGGTACTTCACATGCATTCATTTAATAAACATTTAGGGAATGCCAAGAACCATGCTAAATGTTGAAGATATCATTTTGGAAATTAGCATGACAGGAGCTTCATGATTTGTCATTACAGAGGGAAAACGAATCCCTCCTAGATAATTGAATTTAAAGCATAGAAAACTCATCTATGATTTTTGTCATGCAGATAACAGTTCTTAAAGATCAAACTGAATTCTCCTCTATTTTCTATCCACTGTGCCTAGGTAATATTTCTCCCCAAACCTCATGATTATGGAAATAGGATATTTAAGACTTTAGGTCTTTATAGACTCCTGAACTAAATGGGCCTTAACTTGGCCAAATTGCCTTTTATTTTTTTCAGGTGAATATTATTCATCGTACTGTACTCAGTAGCACAAAAATATAAACCTACCTGAAGATAGAAGAAGTAACTCTCATTGTTGAGTACTTTCTTTTTGCTTAAAGCAAAGCAAACATGGTGATCATAAACATATAAGCCTGAATCAAGAGACTGTAAATAAGGCTGATATAGTTCCCATATATATATAAAATTGTCTTGAGGGGTGATGGGGCCAGAGCACACCCCTGTGAGTTCAGTTGCTACAGTTTTTCCCTAAGAGATTTGAAGTTCTCACTGTCACTCATTCTGGACAGATAAGATCCTAAGTTGAATGACTTTTTTGAAAGGTTGGAGGGAAACTTGCCCTCTGGGCATGGGTAGAAACAAGAGATGGAGAACATAGAGGAAGACTTCTAGATTCTAAATGGTTCCAGATGTCAAGAAAAGGATGGTATGATCTTCCCTAAACTACACAGAGTTGATATAAACCAAAGAATTGGTCCAGCAAGAGACCCCAGGACAGGTCTCACCTTGGCAGTAGTTTTAGGTATTTAGGTACTTAGTGTAGTCCCTTTTCATTATTTATTCATGTTTAGCCTTATAAAAGTCAACTCTGGTTTCAGTTTGGCTGTGAGAGTTGGAGATGAGAAAATTCCCATATACTGAGTTTCTATCCTAGACACCAGATGGAGGCAGCATGGCAGTCATGGTTGAAAAGAGTGGAGAGGCCATCTCATCAGCCTCATTAGAGGCTGAGGTTAGGTCATTGTGGCAAGTTTTGGAGAATGGAGTGAAGTGATTTGAGGGAACTTCATCCTGAACACAACTGAGGCCCTAGGAATACTTGTTAAAATGGTTAGAAGGTACCTTGGGATTGGGCTATCTTAAATTTAGCCCATTTGACTCAGCCATTATAATTCTGAAGTAAAAATTAAATGCTGTAATAGTTTGTAGTCTCAGGTTAAAAACCTGGGATAAATGATTCCGCAGATAATTTCTTTACTTGGTAAATTTTTGCACAGCACAACTGTAGAAGGTGTCTTTAAATCATAGCTTGTTCAAATGGTGCCCTCTGGAATTGTACAGGGTGCTCTCTACATAGATCTATTCAATGACCTTGTCAAGTAGCAATATTTGGTTTCCAGCTTTATGTGCATCAATTCTTTATATGCAGGAGTTAATTTAATACACAGTATATCTTATTTTTAATGTTTTTGGGAACCATCTGAATCTTGTTGCTTAGATTTCCCATTCTACTATTGACTGTCTTCACAGCCATATAGAGCTGTTACAAACACAAATCACTTATTTTAAACAGCATCACTGGCATATGCAATTCAAATTGTCTACATTTCTCAGTGTTTTTTTATTTCATGGGAAATTTGATTTCTATATCTGTTTTCCATCTTTCATCATCTTCTGATAGTGCAGAAATGCCTAAAGGGCTTGCTGATTATAAAGAAAATAGTTAAGCCATGTACATTTCACAGTTTTGCAGAAGGGCTAATAAACATTTTATCAGGTCTGAAAATTTGTCACCGGAAGTGTGGGAATTGTATTGGGGAACCTACCTTCATTCAAATTTGAAATATGCTATTATACTTAAAATTAAATGTTGTTTCTTTTTCTCGTTTGTTACTATTGAATGTAGCTGGTTTTATTGTATGATTGAAATTTTCTTTGGAAATGTGGTTTCATATTTGCATGGGAGATAGGAATTTGTTCTGCTGGGGCTTTATATCAACTTGCTTTGGTTCTAAGTGGCTTGTGATTATTTGTATGTGTGTGACTCTTACGCCCATCTTTTTAGGTTAATTATATTTTCTATCTTCTGAATTTGGTAGAGAAAGCTGGTGATTAAGAATTCAATTTTGGGGCTTCCCTGGTGGCGCAGTGGTTGAGAGTCCGCCTGCCGATGATGCCGCGGAGCGGCTGGGCCCGTGAGCCATGGCCACTGAGCCTGTGCGTCCGGTGCCTGTGCTCTGCAACCGGAGAGGCCACAACAGTAAGAGGCCCGCGAACCGCAAAAAAAAAAAAAAAATTCAATTTTGGATTTTCTTTTGCGAAAGCTTCCTTCCATTTAAACCTATGGAATTTTTTGACATTCCCCCTCCCTTATCCCCCTTCCCAACTCTTTTGTGTTTCCCTGGATTTTCTTAGCATGCTTAAGCCTGTAACTATACATGTTTATGACATAAACATTCTACCCAAGCTGTTTAAATGGAAGCTGGCTGCTCTTTGCATCTTTTGCCTTGTCAGGGTAGCATCCAGATGATTGCTCTCTTGACTTTCTCTTCCTTTAATATTTGCTTTTCTTCTCTAATTTACAATTGTTTTGACCTTTTGAAAGTGTAATTCACTTTGCTTTAAGAAAAAAATTCCACCTTGGGCTTTGAACTGCCTTTAATTGTAAGTTGAATTTTGCCACTAATGTTTTTCAATCCTCCCCAACTCCAACTGCTTTGTAAAAAATATGTAATATCCTAAATATTGTTAATCATCAAAACTCTATCTAATTATTATTTTGTCCTCCATTTCTCTCTGCCTTTGTCACACTCTAATTCTAAAGCACATTTTAGAAACACTTCAGAATTTAGAGTCTACTTATTTTCAACGATTTTATGTATATTTTTTCATTTTCTTTTAAAATTGTATTATGGTAAGAACACTTAACATAAGGTCCACTCTCGTAACAAAATTTTAAGTGTCTAATACATTATTGTTGACTATAGGTACAATGTTGTATAGCAAATCTCTAGAGCTTATTCATCTTGCTTGACTGAAACTTTATGCTTGTTGATTAATAACTCACCATTTTCCCCTCCCCCATCCCCTGGCAACCAAATTCTACTTTTTGATTCTATAAATTTAACTATTTAGATACCTCAGTGGAATCATGCAATATCTGTCTTTCTGTGGTTGGCTTATTTCACACAGAATAATGTTCTCATAATTCATCTGTGTTGTTGGATATTACAGGATTTCCTTCTTTTTTTAAGGCTTCATAGCATTCCATTGTATGCATATGTCACATTTTCTTTACTCATTCATCTGTCAATGGAAATTTAGGAAGTTTCCACATCTTGGCTAATATGAATGATGCTACAGTAAACATAATAGTTCCAATATCTTTTCAAGATCCTTATTTCAATTCTTTTATATAGACATCCACAAATGGATTTTTCTGGATCATATGGTCATTTTATTTTTAGGTTTTGAGGAACCTCCATACTGTTTTCCATAGTGGCTTCACAATTTTGAATTCCTACCAACAGTACAAGCAAAAAGAAAAAAATACCTAGGAATAAATTTAACTACGGAGGTGAAAAGCTTGTATACTGAAAACTGAAAACATTAATGAAAGAAATTAAACAAGACACAAACAAATGGAAAGACATCCATGTCTCTGTGGATTAGAAGACAATTTTTTTTTTAAGATTTAATTTTTATTTATTTTTGGCTGCGTTGGGTCTTCGTTGCTGCACACGGACTTTCTCTAGTTGTGGCGAATGGGGGCTACTCTTCGTTGCGGTGCACGGGCTTCTCATTGCGGTGGCTTCTCTTGTTGCGGAGCGCAGGCTCTAGGCATGCGGCTTCAGTAGTTGTGGCACGTGGGCTCAGTAGTTGTGACATGCGGGCTCAGTAGTTGTGACACGCAGGCACTAGAGTGCACGCTCAGTAGTTGTGGCGCATGGGCTTAGTTGCTCCATGGCATGTGAGATCTTCCTGGACTGGGGATCGAACCCATGTCCCCTGCATTGGTAGGCGGATTCTTAACCACTGTGCCACCAGGGAAGTGCCTAGAAGACTTAATATTGTTAAAATGTCCATAGTACCCAAAGCCATCTACAGATACAATGCAATCCTTATCAAAATCTCAGTGGCATTTTGTATGGGTACACATAGAGCTAAAATAATTCTATAGAGGACCACTATTAGCTTCATTAATACCCCTGAAATTGGAATTTATTCAGAATTTAGAAATTTCAAGTTTGGAATAGTTAATAAATTACATTGCACCTGCCAAAGGGTGTAGGGCAACAATGACAATTCAGACCCAGGAATAGTTTTTGAAAGCAAAATGTATGACTATTCCCACTAAGTGAGAAATAAAGATTATAAATTGACTTGTTAGTTCACATCAGGCTTTGTTGCTAAAAGAATAAAGGACAGATCAGATTTTGTTTCCAAGTGAACTACTGATCTCTTTTTTTGTTTTCAGAATTATGTGGATTTTGGAAAGGCAGATGAGGAATTGTGGAACTATGTCATTTTATCTACTAATCTCTGACGATAACTGAGAATTGTTAGAACTCCATCCTGACTTTCAGATTAAGATCAAATACAGATACCTTTGGCCAGTCTGGGCAATATTTGCAGTAGTTGCCAAATATACTTAGATTAGAATGCAGAGCTGAGTAAATTATACAAATATTTCTTCTTTGCTTAACTGCTAACACTGAACATTGTCTCACATTTACTTTCATATCATTTGCTGCACCTTCACATTCTCTTTGGTAGTTACTTCATTTTTTTGGACTGCTGAATTAAAGAGCTGTAAAGCTTGGATGTTTCCCTACTCCACTGATAATCTCAATATGACATTTTTTTAAAATTTTATTGCAGTATAGTTGATTTACAATGTTGTGTTAGTTTCAGATGTACAGCAAAGTGAATCTGTTATACATATATCCACTCTTTTTTAGATGCTTTTCCCATATAGGCCATTACAGAGTATTGAGTAGAGTTCACTGTGCTATACAGTACGTCCTTATTCGTTATCTATTTTATATATAGTAGTGTGTATGTGTCATTCCCAATCTTCCAGTTTATCCCTCCCCTGCCCTAACTGTCCGTAACCATAAGTCTATTTTCTACATCTGTAACCCTATTTTGGTTCTGTAGATAAGTTCATTTGTAGCCTTTTTTAGATTCCACATATAAGTGATATGATGTGATATTTGTCTTTCTTTGTCTGACTTCACTCAGTATGAGAATCTCTAGTTCCATCCGTGTTGCTGCAGATGACATTATTTTCTTCCTTTTTATAGCTGAGTAACATTCCATTGTATATAAGTACCATATCTTCTTTATCCATTCCTCTGTTGATGAACATTTAGGTTGCTTCCATGTCCTGGTGATTGTGAATAGTGCTGCAATGAACATTGGGATGCATGTATCTTTTTGAATTATTGTTTTCTCCAGGTATATGCCTGGGAATGGGATTGCTGGAACATATGGTAACTCTGTTTTAAATTTTTTTTAAGGAACCTCCATACTGTTCTCCATAGTGGCTGTACCAGTTTGCACTAGCAAACTGGTACCATCAGTGTAGGAGGATTCCCTTTTCTCTACACCCTCTCCAGCATTTACTGTTTGTAGATTTTTTGATGATGACCGTTCTGACCATTGTGAGATGATACCTCATTGTAGTTTTGATTTGCATTTCTCTAATAGTGATGTTAAGCACGTTTCCTTCTCTTCTTTGGAGAAATGTCTATTTAGATCTTCTGCCCATTTTTTGATTGGGTTGTTTGTTTTTTTGATATTGAGCTGCATGAGCTGTTTGTATATTTTGGAGATTAATCCCTTGTTGGTTGCTTCATTTGCACATATGTTCTCCCATTCTGAGGGTTTTCTTTTCATTTTGTTTATAGTTTCCTTTGCAAAAGCTTTTAAGTTTAACTAGGTCACATTTGTTTATTTTTGCTTTTATTTTCATTACTCTAGGAGGTGGATCAAAAAAGATCTTGCTTTAATTTATGTCAGAGAGTGTTTTCCCTATAATTTTTTCCAGAAGTTTTATAGTATCTGGCCTTACATTTAGGTCTTTAATCCATTTTGAGTTTATTTTTGTGTATGGTGTTAGCGTGTGTTCTAATTTCATTCTTTTACATGTAAGCCATCCAGTTTAGCCACAGCAGTCACACACAAAAAATAAATAAAAGGCATCCATATGGGAAGGGAAGTAATACTGTTACTATTTGCAGATGACATTATACTATATATAGAAAACCCTAAAGTCACCACCAAAAGCTATTAGTACTAAAACTAAATTCAGTAAAGTTTCAGAAGACAAGATTGGTATACAGTAATCTGTTGTGCTCTATACACTAATAATGAACTATCAGAAAGAGAAAGCAAAAAAAAAAAAAAAGTCCCTTTTAAAATTGCATCTAAAAGAATAAAATACCTAGGAGTAAGTTTAATCAAGAAATGAAAGACCTGCACTCTGAAAACTATAAAACATTGATAAAGGAAATTGAGGATGATATAAAGAAATGGATAGATTTGTTCATGAATTAGAAGAATTAACATTGTTAAAATGTCCATACCACCCAAAGAAATCTACAGATTTAATGCAACCCCTATTAAAATACCAGTGACATTTTTCACCAAACTAGAACAAATAATGCTAAACTTTATATACAAGCACAGAAGACCCCAAATTGGTAAAGCCATCTTGAGAAAAAAGAACAAAGCTGGAGGTATTATGCTTCCTGACTTCAGACCATAGTACAAAGCTGCAGTAGTCAAAACAGCATGGTACTGGCACAAAAATAGATATGTAGATTAATGGAACAGAATAGAGAGCCCAGAAATAAACCCACACATTTATGATCAATTAATCTGTGAGAAAGAAAGCAAGCATATACAGAGGAAAAGACAGTCTCTTCAATAAATGATGCTGGGAAAACTGGACAGCTACATGTAAAAAAATGAAATTAGAACATTCTCTAGCACCATATACAAAATTAACCCAAAATGGGTTAAAGAGCTAAATGTAAGACCTGAAACCACAAAACTCCTAGAAGAAAACATAGGGAGAACACTCTTTGACAATCACAGCAATATTTTTTTGAATCTGTCTCCTACAGCAAAGGAAACAAAAGCAAAAGTAAGCAAATAGGACCTAATTAAACTTAAAAGCTTTTGCACAGCAAAGGAAACCATTGACAAAAAGAAAACACAACCTACTGAATGAGAGAAAATATTTGCAAATGATATAACAAATAAGGGGTTAATATTCAAAATATATAAATAGCTCATATAACTCAATATCAAAAAACAATCAGACTGATTTAAAAATGGGTAGAAGACCTGAATAGACATTTTTCCAAAGAAGATATACTGATGGCCAACAGGTACGTGAAAAGATACTCAACATCGCTAACCATCAGAGAAATGCAAATTGAAACCACAATAAGATATAACCTCACACCTGTCAAAATGGCTGTCATCTGAAAGTCAACAAATAACAAATGTGCTGGTGATAATGTGGGGAAAATGAACCCTAGTATACTGTTGGTGGGACTGTAAATTGATACAGCCACTATGGAAAGCAGTGTGAAGGTTCCTCAGAAAACTAAAAACAGAACTGTCATATGATCCAGCAATTCCACTCCTGAGCATATATCCAAAGAAAATGTAAACAGTAATTTGAAAAGATTACATACACCCGCAACATTCATTGCAGCATTATTTACAGTAGCCAAGATATGGAAGCAACCTAAGTGTCCATCAACAAATGAATGGATAAAGAATATTTGGTATATACTTATGATGGAATATTGCTCAGCCATAAAAAATGAAATTCTGTCATTTGCCACAATGTGGATGGACCTAGAGGTATTATGCTTAGTGAAATAAATCAGACAGAGAAAGACAAATACTCTGTGTTGTCACTTATATTTGGAATCTGAAAAATAAAATAAAATAATAAATATAACGAAACAGAAACAGACTCACAGATATAGAGTACAAACTAGCTTTTACCAGTGGGGAGAGCAAAGTGAGGAAGGGCAAGATAGGGGTAGGTGATTAAGAGATACAAACTACTATGTATAAAATAAATAAGCAACAAGGATGTATTGTACAGCAGAGGGAAATACAACCATTATTTTTTAATAAGTTTAAATGGAGTATAATCTATAAAAATATTGAATCACTAATTTGTATACCTGAAACTAATAAAATTTTGTAAATAAACTATACTTCAATATAAAAATTAATACTCATATATTAATGATATTTTCTGTATATATAGATATCATGTAATCATATTATATATACTAAAATCATTAGATATTAAGATCATATTATATCATATGTTATGTTATATCATATTATAATATGTTGTAATATATTATATTAAACATACTATCATTAAAACAATATTCTTACTTAGAGTTTCTCTGACATTTGATTTCATTATACCTGGTAATGAGGTTTTGGGGAACAAAGCTAGTTCTTTCCTCAAACATTTTTGGGGTCTTGTCATTATCTGCCCAAAATAATATGAGTTGTGAAGACCAAAGTGGCTTAAGTTGATTTACAATACCTTACTTTTATATTTTATGTATAAGACAAAATAATGTGAAATTGGCATGTTATCTGAAGTTTATTCTCAATCTATCATCACATTTTTTTGGTGGGTGGGAAGGAGGAGGAATATTTTCACAGGCTTACTTAAAAAGCTTCTAATTTTTGAAAGGGATTTAAAGTTTTCTAAATTATATTCAGTTTTGTAAATGTCAAAAATATTTTTAAAATTAATAACAAAGTGTACATGAAATACATTTATGGCATGCAACTAGTGACTGGTAAGCTCTTTTTAATTAAATTTTTCATTTTGAGATGATTGTAGGTTCACAGGCAGTTGTAAGAAATGATACAGTTATTCTGTACCCTATGCCTATTTTCCCCCCATGGTAAAAACTTGCAAAATTGTAGTACAATATCACAAGCAGGATATTGAAATTGACATTGATGTAGTCAAATTACAGAATGATTTCAAAACCATAGGTATCATTTCTGTTGCCTTTTTATAGTCACAACCACTTCCCACCCATATCCCTCTTCATCTTTAACCAATTAGAAATCACTAATCTGTTTTCCATTCTTATAAATTTGCCATTTTAATAACATTATATAAATGCAATCATACAGTATATATAACATTTCAGGGTTGTTTTTTTTCACTCAGAGTAATTCTCCAGAGATTTATCCATGCTGTTGTGTGTATCAATAGTTTGTTTGTTGTTTTGTTTTTAAATTTTTTTAAATTTATTTTCGGCTGCATTGGGTCTTCTTTGCTGCACGTGGGCTTTCTCTAGTTGTGGTGAGCAGGGGCTACTCTTTATTGTGCTTTGTGGGCTTCTCATTGGGGTGGCTCTATTGTTGCGGAGCACAGGCTCTAGGCACATGGTCTTCAGTAGTTGTGGCACATGGGCTCCGTAGTTGTGGCTCGTGGGCTCTAGAGCACAAGCTCAGTAGTTGTGGCACATGGGCTTTGTTGCTCTGTGGCATGTGGGATCTTCCCAGACCAGGGATTGAACCCATGTCCCATGCATTGGCAGGCAGATTCCTAACCACTGCGCCATGAGGGAAGTCCCTTTTGTTGTTTTATATTAAGTAATATTCCATATGGATATACTACAGTTTGTTAAAGCTTTTATCTGCTGAAGGACATCTGAGTTGCTTCCAGTTTTGGCTATTACAAATAAACTTGCTATGGACATCTGTGTGTAGGTTTCTGTGTGAACTTAAGTCTTTATTTCTCTCAGATAAATGCCCAAGAGTGTAATTGTTAAGCTTTGTGATAGTTGTATATTTAGTTTAATAAGAAATTGCCAAGTGTTTTCTATTGTTACCTGTACCATTTACATTCACACTAGCAATGTATGAGTAATCCAGTGTCTTCACTTATTTACTAGCATTTGGTTCTGTCACTGTTTTTTATTTTAGCCATTCTGATAGATGTATAGTGAGAAGTAAGCAGTTTTAATTTTTATTTCCCTAATGGCTAATGATAATGAACATCTTTTCATTTTGCTGTTTGCCATCTATATGTCTTCTTCAGTAATATTTCTTGTCATGTCTTCTGCCCAGGTTCTGATTAGATTATTTGATTTTTAAAGTTGAGATTAGAAAGTTCACTATATATTCTAGGTATTAGTCATTGGCAAATATTATCTCCTAGTTGCTAGCTTGTCTTTTCTTTTTCTTAACAGAGTCTTTCACAGAACAAAGTTTTTCTGGGGAAAGAAGAATGAATTAGGAGGAATCAGACTACCGAATTTTAAGACTTATTATACAGTTACATTAAACGAGATTATGTGGTATTGTCAGAGAGAGACTGAGATGTAGGTCAATGAAGCAGAGTAAAGAACACAGAAATAGACCCATGCAAGTACAGCCAACTGATTTTTTTCTAATGTTTATTACGTTTCTCTTTTATGGATCCTGTGAAGTCTACAAACTATTTTCTTGGTCATAGAACCTGAAGAATTTTATCTATGTTATCTCCTAAAAGTTTTATAGCTTTATAAAAGTTAAGTTTGTGATCCACATTGAGTTAATTTTTGTATAAGATGTGAGATTTAGGTTGAAGTTCGTTTTTTGCCTATGGATGTCCATTTGTTCTGCCACCATTTGTCAAAAGGCTATCTTTCCTCAATGAAATTTTGTTTGCACATTTGTCAAAAATTTAGTTGGCTGTATTTGAGTGGGTCTATTTCAGGGTTCTCTGTTCTGTTCCATTGACTATGTGTCAGTGCCTCTGACAATACTACACAGTCTTGTTTAATGTAGTTGCATAATATGTGTAACCTGATTTTTCCAACTTTTTATTCTTCCTTTTTAAACATGATTTGGCTAGTCTGATTCATGTACCTTTCTGTATAAATTTTAGAGTAACGGTGTATATATTCACAAAAAAATCTTCTTGGGATTTTGATAGGAATTGCTTTGAAACTGTGTGGCAGTTTGGAAAGAATTGATACCTTTAATATGTTGTGTCTTCCAACCCATTCTCTGTCTCTCTGCCTCTCTCTCTGCTATATGAGGGTACAGCAAAAGGGTAGTCATCTGTAAACCAAGAAAAGGGACTTCACCAGAAGTGGACTATGTTGGCACCTTAATCTCTGACTTCCAGCTTCCAGAATTGTGAGAAATGTTTGTTGTTTAAACCACTGAGTTTGTTATAGCAGCTGAGTAAGACAGAAATTGGTACTAAGAAGCAGAGTGCTGCTATAACAAATACTTTCAAATGTGAAAGCAGTTTTAGAATCGGGTAATGGATAGAGGCTGGAAGAGTATTGAGGTACATTCTAGAAAAAAACTATTGCTGTGAAGAGATTTTTAGTGGTGATTCTGGTGAAAGCTTAGAAAGAAAAGAAGAGAGCTGGAGTGAAAGGCTCTATCTTCTTATATAATACACAATCATGTATGGAATGTTGGTAGAAATGTGGATGATGGATGATAAAGTCCATTCTGATGAGGTCTCAGATGGAAATGAGAAGCATGTTAAATGAACTGAGGACAAAATTGTTGAGAAGAAAAGAAAACAGAATTTAAAGGTTTGGACAATTCTCAGCCTATTCATATTACAAAAGTAAATAAATAAATAAAAATAAAGAGAAAGAGACAGAAAGCACGTTTGCAAGAGAACGCCAAGGGTATAGCTGACCAACTGATAAGGATATTAGTGTGAGTGTGAGCCATGGACCTAATCAGCCATCTCAGCAGAGGCTAAGAATAGAGATGGGCTTATACCAGCAAAGACACTGCCAGTTTGAACTAAAGGAAATAGAGAAAATAGGATGTAATAAAGGAAAGCTGTTTGATCTTTTGAATTTTGCAGGTTGGATCATAAAGCTATTCAGTTTTGAACATGCACTATTCTTCAAAGCAAGGGAGGAGTGATCCTGTAGGAAATTCAAAGGCCATCAGGGCTTCCTCCTTGGTTTTAAAAGGGATGGGGGAAGGGGACATTGCCTAGGTTTCAACAGGCAAAATGGTCTCTGCCCATAACCTTGGGAGTGAGGCTGCCCAGAGCTATGGCAGCAGGGCCACCCTGAGCCTTGAGGATGAGACCCCCATCAGACAGATTCCTGGGAGTGGAACCCCCTGTTTGGCAGAGCTGTGGGACCAAGACTACAGCCCCAGTGGGTCCAGAAGTTGGAATCTCTACTCCAGTGGGTCCAGAAAGCAAAGTATCTAGCCAAAGAGGACTATTCTCCAGGCTGAAGATCTCATGAAGTTTACCTTGCTACTTATGGATTTGCTTGGCACCTGACACACTTAACTTTATTCCTATTTTCCCCGTTTGGAATGGGAATGTCTATCCTATGCCTGTCCTACTATTATATTTTCATAACACATAACCTGTTTGGTTGCACAGGTTCATAGCCAGAAAGAAATTTTGCCTGAAGATGACTCATACTTCAAGTCTCACCTGTATCTGATTTAGACAATATTTAGGGAAAATTTTGGACTTTATATCTTAGAGTTGATAATGGAACAAGTTAAGACTTTTGGAGCTATAGGGATGGAATGAATATATTTTGCATAAAATAACATGAATGAGGGGTGCAAAATGTTGTGGACTGAATGCTTATGTCCCCTTAAAATTCATGTGTTAAAATCCTAATCCCCAATGTGATGGTATTTGGAGATGGGGGCCTTTGTTAGTTAATTAGATAATGATGGTAGAAGCTCCATGGTTGGGATTAGTGCACTTGTAAGAGACTTTCACCCTCCAGATTTGTGGGAAATAAATGTTTATTGATAAAGTGACACAGTCTAGGGTATTTGTTATAGTAGTTCAAGCTAACTAAGACAGTGTTAAATCTTCCTTAAATGTTTGATAAAATTATCTAGTAAAATCATCTGAGCGTGGACATTTCCTTTGTCCAAAATTCAGTTCCTTTAATATTTATAGGGCTACTCAAATGATCTATATCATATTGGGTGAGTTTTGGTAGCTTGTGCTTTTAAAGGAATTGTCTAATTTTATTTATGTTGTGAAATTTATGTGTGTAGAATTGTTTAAGGTATTTCCTTATTATCCCTGAGATGTCTTTGGAGTCTGTAGTTCTTTTCTGATTTTCATTCCTGATTTAGAGGTTTGTTGATTTTATTGATATTTTCAAAGAAACAACATTTTGCTTCATTGATTTTTCTCTTTTCATTTTCATTGATTTCATCTCTTTATTATTCCTTTTCTTCTGTTTGTTTTAGATTTATTTTGCCCTTTTTCTAGTTTCTTGAAACTAGAAATGAAAACAGATTATAATTTCAGAACTTTCCCACTTTTCTAATGTAAGCATTTAGTGCTATAAATTTCTCAACACTGCTTTAGTTGTATCCTACAAATTTTTATATGCTGTAGTTTCATCTTTCACTCAGTTTGATATATTTTGTGGTTTCCCCTAAGAAATTCTGTTTCACTGATGAATTATTTAGAAGTGTGTTGTTTGGTTTCCAAGTGTTTGTAGATTTTCCTATTATCTTTCTGTTATCAATATCTAGTTTGAGTTCATTGTGGACAGAAAACACATTATATATGATTTCAGTTCTCTTAAATGTTGAGGTTGTTTTTCTTTTTTTATTGCCTGGGATACATTCTATCTTGGTACATATTTCATAGATTCTGAAAAAATGTGCATTCTGCTATTGTTGAGTAGGTGTTCTATAAATGTCTATTAGTTGCTGTTACTTGATGGTATTGGTAAGCTCTTTATACACACACACACACACACACACACGTTGATTTAATATCTTGTTCTATCAATTTTTTATAGAGGGATGTTGACAACTCCACTATACTCGTAGATTTGACTATTTCTCCTTTCAGTTTTTTGCTTCATATGTATTATAGCTCTGTTGTTTGGTTCATATGCATATAACAAATTTATGTCTTCTTGGTGGGGTGATCCTTGTCTCATTATGTAGAGTCCATCTCTGTCTGGTAATTTTATTCACTCTGAAGTCTATTTTATTTGATATTTCTATAGTTGTTCCTGCTTTCTTTCTTTCTTTTTTTTTTTTTTTTTTGCAGTACACGGGCCTCTCACTGTTGTGGCCTCTCCCGTTGTGGAGCACAAGCTCCGGACGTGCAGGCTCAGCGGCCATGGCTCACGGGCCAAGTTGCTCCGCGGCATGTGGGGTCTTCCTGGATCGGGGCATGAACCCGTGTCCCCCGTATCAGCAGGCGGACTCTCAACCACTGCGCCACCAGGGAAGCCCCCTGCTTTCTTTTGATTCATACATGCTTAGGATATTTTTCCCATCCTTTTACTTTCAACTTTCCTAAGCTGTTATATTTGAAGTAAGTCTCTTTTAGATAGCATATATTTGTGTCACGCTTTTGATACACTCTGCCAATCTCTGCCTTTTAATTGATGTATCTAGATTATTTACATTTAACATAATTATTGTTATATTAGGGCTTAAGTCTGCCAATTTATTTTTTCTTTACCATTTGTTCTCTCTGCTTTTTATTTCTTTGTTTTCTCTTTCCTGCCTTCCTATGGTTACTTAAATGGTTTTTAGAATTCCATTTTGATTTATCTACAGTATTTTTGAATGTATCTCTTTGTGTTGCTTCTTTAATGGCTACTCTAAGTATTACATTACATATACATGACATAATAGTCTACTATTGTCAATGTTTTATTAGTTTGAATAGAATGTAGAATTTATGTCTCCTTTTAGGTCTGTTTATCCTCCTTCATTTATAATTTTTTTAAAATTTTTTTCCGCATCCATTTAGAACCACATGAGACAGTGTTAAAAATGTTTGCTACAACTATTGAGTATAACTTAGAAAATTCAAGAGGAGAAAAATATTCTACTGAACTAGCCTATATTTTTGCTCTTATCCTGTTCTTTCTTCTTTTATCATGTTTCAAGATTATTTCTTTGTCATTTCCTCTCTGTTTAGAGAATTTTCTTTAGCCCTTCTTTTGGGGTAGGTCTGCTGGTGGCATATTCTCTTAGTTTTTCCTTCATTTGATAATATCTTAATTTCTATCTGTTCCTGAATAATACCTTTATTGATTATAACATTCTGGTTTGAAAGTTTTTTGCTTTCAGCTCTTGAAAAATGTGCTGTATCTTTTTGGGCTCTGTGATTTCTCATGAGAAATCTCTGTATTCTAGTCATTTTTTTTTTTTTTTCCTATAAGTAAGATGTATTTTCTCTCTTGCTGCTTCCAAGTTGTTTTCTTTGTCTTTAGTTTCCCAAATTTGACTATGGTGTGCCTTGGCATGGATTTCTTTGTGTTTTTATCCTGTTTGGGGTTTGCTTAACTTATTGTATTAGACAGTTATGTCTCTTTTAAAATTTGGGATAATTTCAGCTATTATTTCTTCAAATAATTTTCAGTCCTGCCTTCTTTCATCCCTCCTTCTAGGCCTCTGGTGACACAAATGTGAGATTTCTATTTAAAATCCTACATGTCTCTGGAACTGTGTTAATTTTGTTTCTATCTATTATTTGTATTAGGTAATTTCAATTGTTCTATCTTCAGTATAACTGATTCCTTCCTCTGTTCCTTCCGTCACTTTTGATCCATCCGTTGAATTTTTGTTTCTAAAATTGCATTTTTCATTTCTAAAATTTCCATTTGATTCTTTTTGTAGGTTTTGTTTCTTTGCTGACACTTTCTTTTCCTTTGCTGAGGCTTCCTATTTTTCCACTTGCTTCAATCATGTCTGTTACTGCTCAAAGATTTTTATGAATGCTTTAAATTTTTTTTCAGATAATTCTCACATCTCTGTCATCTCAGTGTTAGAGTCTACTGGTTGTCTTTTTTTTTTTTTTTCATTCAATTTGAGACTTTCCTTGTTCTTGGTCTGGTGAAATTTTCTGTTGGAACCTGGACATTTTGTGTATCATGTTATAAGACTCTGTATCTTATTTAAGTCTATTGGCTTAGCGGGCTTCCTTTGATACCTCTCTGGCAAGGGAAGGGGAGACATTAACTGTTACTGCCAGATTTGGTGGAAATCCAGGTTCCCCACTTATCCTCTGTAACACCCAAGGAGGAGAGGAGTGCCAGTTACTTTTGGACAGGAATGGGAGTTCTGGCTGCACACTGGGCCTGATGCCACCCTGTCTGGGAGAGGCAAGAGGGCCTCACTGTTTCACAAATTACCTCCACTGACACTATGGAAAGGAGGTAGCCTCAATATTGCTGGCCATTGGTGAAAGTTCTTATTCTGCCTGGCCTCCTCTGACATTGCCCAGCAAGGAGGGGAAAGGGTTCTATGACACTGTAAAAGATTTGCTTCCTTGTCTTCACCGACCATGGGGAGGCAAGGCTTATTATTGCACAGTGGATACGAAAGTCACAGCTCCCTACTGACCCTTTCTTGACACTACCTCAGGATGGGGTTTGAAGTAATTTGCTACAACAAGGTGAGGGTAGATGTCTAGGCTTCCTACTCAGCTTTGCTGGCATGGGTAAGGGTGAGGCCACATGTTTTTTTGTGATATTTGGCTTGAGTAGAGCAGTTATTATCAAAAAGTTTTCTGTCTTGCTAGGCTGCTCCGTTTCTGGTCCTTTGACTAAATGATTAGGCTTTACTTGGGGATATTTTTGTCTGCACCTGTTGAAGTTTCCTGGCGTGCTGGCTCCTCCAGCTCCACATCTGGGGAATGTGAAGCAAAAAGCAAACCCAGGGAACTCACCACCACATTGTTTGAGTCCCACAGTCCCTAGCCAGTCTGCTTTATATTTTAGAGTTTCATTACATTATGTGCCCTTTGAATTTGATGGGCCACAATCTGGATACACACACTTCAGTCCTGGATTGCAGCTCTTGACTAAAATGTATCTTCTTTTTATCTTTATAATGTTAAAAAGAATAAGAAAAAATTGGAAATAAAAGTAAATGGCCACCCAATAGTTTAATGGGTTAAAAATAGTCTGAGAATTACTTGAATTAAACTAGCATAAATTGCTTATAAAGGGAAATTGAATCATCAAAAGTAGAATTTGAAAACTTTAGGAACTACTTAAAGAAATAATGAGACTTGTATCTTTGTGTCTAGCAATGACATGTAGCCATTTTCTGAGTATTTTTAATAAGATGAAAAGGATACATGAATATGTATATTATTACAGAGTAAATTACATTTTCTGTAATAGATATTGGATAAATGCTACCTAAAATTACTCCAGAGAACTAGAACTGTAGGTGGGAAATAACCATAAGTGATTTTCTCTGGGCCATTTTCAATTAAGAAACCTGTGAGTTTCTATTCAAACTGCTCTGAATAGCTCTTCAATGTGAAGCAAGTAGATGTGGGTTCTGAAATGATCTGCCCACAGATCATCAAAACAGTTCTTTTATTTATTTCACATATTTGGGTTGACTATGTTTTTTCTTTGGATGGAGAATATATCCTACAATTTTGTTGATATGTATCAGGTGAGTTGGAATCACAAGTAAAACTGAAGTTAAAATAGATTATAGGCCTTACTTCCCCATGATTCTGTCATAGGATGGAATAAAATTGGACTAGCAGGGTACTCTTCTCATAGCCATGAGAAACTTTCATTGTGTATTCTGTAAGAACCTTTTCTAGCTAAGCAGCCTATTAAGTCTCAAGGAAAGTCATTGGAGTTTAAATACATGTGCGGACTTACCCGTAAGATTGAGGTAAAACACAAACGTATTCAGTCATACTGCTAAATCAACCAATATTGAGAATTAATTGTAATCCCATTGGAAGATTTACAGTACAATTCATTATGCCATTAAAACCCCATTTCACTTGCTGCAGAATAAATGCGGATATGATTATAACCTAACAACTATGGGACTGTACATTACTAGTATGTGTCATTCTGAATGTGAACTATCCAACATCAAACCTGATCTCCTATGCAACAGATTTTTTCAGTGAATGTGGATACAGGCACACTTTTTCTTGTCTTTAGTTTATGTGGAAAATAATTATCTTGAATTATCTACGAATATATTAAAACATATTACTAAATTCTTCTGAATAGCTTCATGTATTTTTACTTGCTTTTATGCTCTCTGAGTTTATTGTACAAGTATCACTTGCATTTTCCATTTTTACCATCAGTAGTAGTTTCTCACGTGAAAAGGATGTAGCAAGAATGTTCATTGTAGTTATACCTCACTAGATTTAATATAGATCTCTTTATAATTATAAAATTCAAAAGGGATTTTGCATTGAGATCTAAGACCTTTCTGTAAGTTACAGAAATAAATATTATAAAATCATATGTGTAATTTAAAAATCTGATGATTGTTAATGTAAATTCTGTATCAGACTCTGTGGTAAATGCTTTACAAATATGAACTCATTTAATTCCCTCAACCAGCCTCCATGATAAGGATTATTATCCCCATTTTAGAGAAAAGAAAATTGTGATGTGGAAAGGTTAAATAATTGATCAAATAACAAGCAATTAGTATCTTATAACCTCCATATAGCACTCATCATTTTCTTTATTTTATTTTAAAAAAAATTTTTGGCTGCTGCATGGCATGTGGGATCTTAGTTCCCCAGCAAAGAAGAACTACATTGGAAGCACAGAGTCTTATCACTGGGCCAGCAGGGAAGTCTGTCATTTAGTTTAAAAGACAATCTTTATCTAATTTTCTGGTATGGTTTAGGTCCTGACAATAGAGAAGGCTGGTCTCATTGGTGATTTGGCTCAGAAATGTACATCTACACTGGCATAGGATTCAAAAGTGGAAGGCTGGGGCATAGATTCTGCTAAATGTAAGTGGATAGTTGGAGGTGTTTGGGATTCTCCATGTGCCCAATTTCCAAACACTGGATCAGAATAGGTCTTTCTCTCTTTAAGAATTTTTAAATGGACAGAATCTTGCATAGGTGTGCAAGTAATAACTGCAAATATCCAAAAGGGGAGCATGGCTTAAAATGTGCAAAGAAAAGGCATTCTTTTGAAAATATATATATTTTTAAAAAAGCAAAGAAAATTTTATAAAACATTTGAAGTAAAAGTGGACTCCAAACTAACAGGTAAAAGATGAGAAGAAATGGAATCAGACAGAGATGGGAAAGGAGAAAATGTAAAGGAAAAGAAGCAAATAAAAGTACAATTTCAAGAAGTAAAATCTGCAGTTGTGGCAATAAATAACAAAATAGTGCACTAGAAATGCAACTCAGCAATGAACAAAGTAGTATTGAGAAGCTTAATATTGATGCAGAAATAAAGGAGAAAGCTGTGAGAATTATAAGAGCAATTGAGAAAAGAAATATACATTGTGTGGATGTTGGTTATGCCCAAAGAGAAAATCAGAGCAAGTTAAACTGAAGCCATTATCAAAGTCAAAATATCCTGGTCTACGGATCAAAACTCTCATCAGGCACAAAGCAAAATCAATGAAAAACTAACATCTAGACCTATCCTGTCTTTCTATTTCTATTATTTCGGTAGTATAATAAAAAAAATCCTGCATCCAGGTAGATAAAAGAGATGTAACAATCTAGTTGACTGCACACTTTTCATCAGTGCTAAATTTAAGGAGAAAATGTCTCACAGTCTAAAGAGTAATGGAGGAAAACATTTGTGATCCAAGAATTCTATACCCAATCAAGTTGTAATCATGAGCATAACCAAGGAGATTTAAATCTGGAAGGTCTATGATGAAATCCCTTTCATTATAATCTCAATAAATATTTTGTAAATGGTAATAAACTTAATTGAGATTATTCACTTAGAATTCTTAACAGGTATTTTTTAGGAGAGAGGAAAATCCTAAAGAAATAATTTGATGTTTTGAATGAATTCCTGAAAACAACCTCCAAATTACAGTTCATTCTGCTTAGTGAAAAGCAGAATGGGTCCTGAGCATCAGTGTTTTACCTCTACCAACACTGTTAGATCTATTAAAATTTAACAAAGGATCAAGAGAATGAGGAGACAAGTCACAGATTGGGAGAAAGTAGTTGCAAAAGACACATCTGGTAAAGGACTGTTATTCAAAATATAAGAAAAACAACTTAAGTTGAAAAATCAAAAATAAGAAAAACAACTCAATTTAAAAATGGGTAAAAGACCTTAACAGGCACCTCACGAAAAAAAAAAAAAAGAAAAAGAAAGAAATACAGATGGCAGATAATCATATTAAAAGGTGCTCCATATCATATATCATTAGGAGATAGCAAATCAAAACATGATACAACTGTACACCTATTAGAATGGCCGCAATCCAGCAGAGTGACAACACCAAATGCTGGGGATAATGTGGAAGCAACAAGAACTTTCATTTATTGCTGATGGAAATACAAACTAGCACAACCACTTTGGAAGACAGTTTGGCAGTTCATTACAAAAAAACACACATATTCTCACCATATAATCCAGTGATCATGCTCCTTGGTATTTATTTATCCAAAGGAATTGAAAAATTATATACACACAAAAACCTGCATGTGGGTATTTATAGCAGCTTTATTTATAATGGCCCAATTTGGAAACAATCAAAAAGTCCTTCAGTAGGTGAATGGATAAGTAAACTGTGGAGCATCCAGACCATGGAATATTATTCTGTACTAAAAGGAAATTAGCTATCAGGCCATGAAAAGACATGGAGGAATCTTATATGCATATTCTAAGCGAAAGAGGCCAATCTGAAAAGTCTATATATTGTATGACTCTAACTATGTGACATTCTGAAAAAGGTGCAACTAAAGATCAGTGATTACCAGGGGTTAGAGGGGAGGGAGGGATGAAAAGGCAGAGCAAGGAGCTTTTTAGGACAGTGAAACTGTTATTTATGGTACTATAATGGTGGATACCTGTCATTATACATTTGTCAAAACCCATAAAATGTACACCAAGAGTCAACTGTAATCTGAACTATGGGCTTTGGATGATAATGATATGTCAATATGGATCCATTCATTGTAACAAATGTACTGTTTTCTTGTTCTCAGCAGCCTTTGAGCAAGTATTGAACTGAGCTGTTAGATATTAGGCCCACTCTTTATACAAATCAGAAAACTGAGAGTTAAGTTAGAGTTCCAGTTTCCTAAATCTCAATCCAATAATTTGTCAACAACTCTTGCAGCTACTTTTATGAAGAGACTTTATAGCATAAACCAGTATTTCTTCTCCCACTGTCATAGCACGTGGTATTATGTGAAACTTTGATGGTTTGCCTCCTAATTTTAACAAAAGTGTAAAAAGTAGTCTTACCACACTAAGCATATATGCATATGGAGTATCATCAGATGGAACACTAGCTGTGTAGGTCATGCAGCATCGTATAAGGCAAGGTAGCTAGAAATGAGTAAGAATTAAGACTGTGTGTTATAAAAATTCATAAAAACGTTTCTCATGAATATTCAAGAGAGCAAATATGGACAGAAAAAAGGAATACGATGCAAATTGTTGATTGTATGAAAATAATATGATGTGATAATTTAAAAATCATAACATAGCTAACTTTTAATATCTAATATGTGTTGGCCATTGTACAAAATGCTTTATGTACATTATCTCATTTAACCTTCAAAGAAACTTTCTTCATTTTAGTATGAGAAAAATCAAGATTTAGAAAGTTTAGAAAGTCATGAACCTTGATCAAAATTGTTTAGTCTCCACTAATAAATAGTGGAGACTAAGTTTAGATCCAGGCAGTCTGTGGATCATTTTATAGTCCTAGCAAGACACTGTTATAATTTAGCAGTGCTTATGGAGTAATGATTGATGACTCATTTAGTGGTTTTATTCTTTCAAATGTGCTGCCAAAATTTCTGTCCTTCAAATGTATGAGCACAAAAAATATAAACCATTCACATAGACTGAGAACTAGAAAAATCTCCGGTAGAGACATTGAGAGTCCAAAGGGAACTCTGTAGGATCAACTAAATGCTTGCTTTGGATCTGCAGGCCAGAGGTTCAGTTAGATTCACAGAAACCTGCACTAATAGGGGTTCTGCAAGGAAGACAGCTGGCAACTTTGATAGCAATGTTGAGACCCGAACAAGCCAATGCAGGCTGGTGGGTAAGAGTCAACCAGACTACTCACCTCTTTATAAACCACGTTCCAGCAGCCTGCAGTAACGATTAGACAGCCACACTGCTGGGAAGCAGGCATTGTCAGAAGTAGAGAGAAATTAATGGAATGTGAATATGGCTGAAAAGAGTAAGAACAAATGCAACTACAAGTCTCTGCACGCAGCCTACCACCACGTTAGAGAGTAGTGATTACCCAGTCCAATTCCATTTTACAACCACTTCAGTTTCTATAGAATCTTTCCAGCCACTGTCACTGCCACTGCTTTCTCTCTGGCCCTCACCAACTCTCCCCTAGGTGCCTGTAACAGCTTTGAGTAGCCTCCCTGGCCCAGGTCTCTGCAGGTTCAGGTTCACGGTTGAGAGCACTGCCATAAGGCTCTTTCTGTAGGACACATCCAAACTCATCCATCCTTAGGCTCCATCCACTACTCTCCGTATTTTATTGCAGGGCTTTGTATTCCTTTTTATTTTTAGAAATAAGACTGATTGTCAAGCTTAATCTTCTGTAGAGCCCAAAAATAAAACCATAAATTAAGAGCTAAAATGGTTGAAGTAAAAGACCAGTTTAACTTCTAGCCCTCCTCTTCCTCTGTCTCACATCCCTGGTTGTGAGCAGCCCTGGAGGTCCTCTAAAGAATGTTTGGACTCCAAAAAGCACAAGTTAAAATCCAATGAGCTACAAGAAAATGTCCGCACTTCTTAGCAAATGCAGAGTTTTCTTTGTTGGGCTCCTGTAGCCCATTTCTGATCTTCTGCCATCAGGTCTGTGGTTCAAACAACTCTGAACAACACGCAGCCACTGACCAGATCATTCAGTTTCCTGCCATTCTGGATTTATACATGCGGTTCTCACTGCATAGGAGGTACTGTCGCAACTTCTTTTTATCTGTCAAGGAAACATCCAGAACTAATGCATACCCTCTCTGTAAAGCCTTCACCACATCTTAGCCAAACCTATCACTCTCTTCCCTCTGTTCCCACTGTACTATGCACAATGTTCTCGACTTACTTTATTGTAATTATTGGTGTATATGGTTATACATTTGTCATACTTCGAGCTCCTCTGATTCAGAGATAGTGCCTTATTCTTCTTTTGACTATAGTATCTAGTACAGTGACTGGCAGACAAAAGATGGGAAATAAATGACTGTTATGTGAATTGAAATCTGAGCACTTCTCTGAGATGTGGAACTTCTCAATAATTATGCAGCTAATTGTCAGCAGAGACAATATTACAATCCAAGTCCCCTGACAACCATGTCAATGACTGTGACAATACCACATAGCCTCCAAACTTTCCAAATGAATTTAGGAATATCCTGCCACTCCAATGTCATGTCACACAATTCATTTCCCCAACTGGATTCCTCTCACAGCAGCGTTTCTCCTACAGCTGCACTTAGAGTGAACATCTGAACACTGAGGAAGTTGAAAGTGAATTAGTTTGTCATGGTGTTGACAGACCAATTAATTACATCAACAAACTTTTACTATTCAAATATATTCAGTTGGCCAAAAAGTTCGTTCGGGATTTTCTGTAAGATGTTATGGAAAAACCGGAACGAACTTTTTGGCCAACCTAATATATGCATTCTGCTAAGCATTATGGGTGAAACAAAGGAAATTGAGAATTCATACTTGTTTTCAAATAGGTCACTCTCTATTAGGGGGGATTAAATATATCCCCACATTACATGTGTGATAAATACTGTTAGAATGATACCAACTTGTAGTCACAGGAGAGGGAGCTATTCCAATGCTAACGTTTTTCTAAGGAGACTTCCTGGCACAACTGGCATTTGAAGTTCGACCAGATGGCGGGAAGTACCTCAACATGTGAAAGGAACACAGAAAGATGACAGAATACCATAGAAGACCTGGAGGTATAAGAGTCAAATGTCTAAATTCCACTCCTTGGATTCTGGCTTGGCTAGATGGTGTCTTTGAGAACAGGACTGTATACACCGACATCTGTAGGAGACACGATATTTACTTGGTGCCCAGAGCATAGTAGATTATCAATAATAATTTATTGAATGACAAATCTAAGGAGTCTATAACACAGGCAGAATAGTACAGAAAGTCAAGAATGCCTAAATAGATCAGTAAATTCAGGAAATAGAAAATGATATCCATATAGGGCATGGAGCAGGTGTTCAGAGGGCTCATAGCAGGAGGCAGATTGTAGAAAGGAGCTGACAGTAGACTCTTAGCAAATAGCTGAAATAGATATTTAAATTGATCTTGAGATGGTACATGTAAAGTCCTGCTATGTTTAAAGGATCAAATAAATTCATCAGGAAAAGTGTAGTTAGGAAGAGCTATGATCAGACTATTTAGATATTATAATCTGGAAAGTAGGTTGCATTACACTGGCTAACAGTATAATTAGATCTAAAAAATAATCTAAATTCTTATTAAAAAAAAAAACTCTTTCCAATGACATGCATTATTTTTTTTTTGCCTTCTTTAGGTACAAAAGAATATTGCCCATTAAAAAAAAAAAAAAAAAAGAATATTGCCCATTAAGGAATCCTTTGCTGTACTCATTTTTAATGACAGGCGTGACCCTTTGCATTATTCTAAGAGTAAATTCTTACAGCACGGATTACCTGGATTTTGTGCTTTGTTGTAGTTGAGGTACTCAGTGCATTGGATGTCCACCTCACCAACTCGCTTGTGACTTGGGCCTCTAATCAGGTACTAAAATTCTGTTAGGAGGATAAATATTGTTCATCATGACTTGGTCCTGAGAAAGTTAGGAGTATTCTGAATATGGCCTTCTTCACAATGGACTATTTCTGACACTGTTCTTTAATGCTGGTTGAGATGTGATTAACTCTGACTGATTCAACAGTACTGATTTAAATGCGCCATTTTTGCTTCACTGATTTTCAATCAGTTGATATTCACACTCCTCCTTATTAGCTATAATGAGCCAGAAATGGCTAATTTTCCTTCCAAAAGCCAATGACTTTTCCTTACATTTGATTTCATGGGAAAAGTGATTATTTTTCTCTATTTCCACTCCTAGTTCTGACGTACATTTCTGGCGATTGAGAAATATTGTAAGGGAAGAAATGCATTCAACAAAATTGAACAACTACTACTATGCTGCATATGGAAATTTATAGTATTGTATTTGTGAAATGACTTGATGTTCCAAAGTCATTAATTTTTCTCCCATTTTTCAAAGGATTCTGTTGCATGTTTATGCATGTGCATGTGCAGGCACCTCCCCTCTTGCCACATATGCGCACACAACGTACCCTACATTTAATCAGCCTCCATGGTGGTCTCATTTGGAGAATCATTGCTCCTTCCTACAGAGGCACAAGGGAAATCTATTCATGCAAGAAGCCAAGGAATTGACACATTGTAGCTGACAGGGATTGTTAAAAGTCCCAGAATTCCAACTTAAATGGAAGCAGTAGGAAATATTATAGAAAATACAATTTTCTGAGTTTCTTTTCACCACAGTGAATAAGGGAACTGAACAATATTGACTCCAGAAATATTTCCTGAAGAGAAAAATTTGTTTTAATTGGACAGCAGCTTGTGATATTACTGCCATTAAGAATTTTAATCAAAAATTGCATGACAGAGGGTCAGGTTAACACTGCATATTTTGAGAAATGTGAAGACAAAACAAAGCCTAAGTTTTGTAGAATATTATGACAGAAGAGAGATGTTGTTCATAAACATGTATTACCTACCATAACAGCTATTTTCTCAATTCTCAATCTTCCTTCACCACTATCTTATTTATTCATTTAAGAAGTAAATTCCAGGGCGGGAAAGGCAAGAAGAATAAATAGTAAGTCTTTCTTAGGAGGAGATTCTAGTCTAACGGGGAAGACATAAATTGTGCAAAACTTGTGGTGTGATATTCAAGCCATAAGCTCAGGGTGTAATAATAATAACAATAATAACAACAACAGATACTACTACTACTATATTTTATCAACTTTTCTGTTATTCAGTTTATTTTTTACCTTGAACCCTCATTCTCCCAGGGGGCAGAAATGAAATCTCAGCCAATTCTGTTAATTTTGAGCAATCTCCTTTATAGTTTTCCTTGTCCTTTCCTAGGATTGTGTTTAAGTTAGCAATGGATGAGAGGCATACTTAGTGCCATGACCTTGCGTAGTGCGTCCTTGGCTGTCATCTCTCCACCTTGTCATCTGGTGAGGCACTCTGACCCACCTGGTCTTGGTGGTTGGTGGAGGCAGATTGGTAGTGCATCCTCCTTGACCCTGCCTCAAGGCCTCTTGTCTTGGTCCCCACTGTTCTTTATTCAAGATGCTCTTTACTCTCAGACACTTAGAACAGCATGCTCCTGTAACTGCCCTGGAATGGGTGGAGGCTCTACAAACCTGCCTGATGAATCTGCCAGGATACCATACTTGAGTACATATTCACAACAGTTCTGCTGTGAGGCTGGCTGCCTTCTCAGTTCCACCCAGGGGTGTGAAGTACAAGCCTTCTCTGTGGTCAAGCTTGCAGTCTATCTGGAGTTCCATTACCCCAAACCTAGCTGACTGAAGGAGCCTCCTATTAAGTAAGAGAAAATTCTAAGGTCTTGCTTCTCCACCAATTCTCATTTTTAGCCCAGAGATAATAACCTCCATCTACTTAGATGAGGGGAAGAAAGGATGGGAAGAGTGGCTCTCTCCTAAGTTGTCTCCCAAATCTGTTGTCTACGGTTTTAAGGTGTTATGGTCTCAGATACAGCCTTAGATTTTGATACTCAAACGTATCAAAAAAATTTTAACAAGTCCCCCCCCCTTTTTTTTTTTTTTTAACTAAACATTTCTTTGTTGGTTTCTCTCAGCATTCTTACTTGACATTGAGGACACAGATGTCACAGTCTAGTTTAATGGAGAAAGTCATAGGGTCAAAATAAATTACCAGAACAAAAAAATTGATTAATATATCAAAATATCATTATGCCACATAGGTACAGGATGTGATAAATATTATAATGGAAAATGCTGTGGTAATATAGAGGAGAAGGAGATATTGGCCAAGTGTTGATATATAAATTATATAAAAACTAACAATAGATTTAATACCTTCCCTCTGATCTCCTCTCCACTGAGAGTTTCTCCCATGGGAAATGTCTATGTTTATGGAGTCAGAGACAGATGACCGTTATTCACTTAAAAGCAAATAATAATGTGGTTTCCTACATCACAATTCTTACTCCTGGGGAGGTGAAATAAAGTCAGGTTAAATGTCCTATGTGTACAGAAATGTTGAAAAAAATAAATCTGGATATTTGTATAGAAAAGGGAGGGGGTTATTCCCCCTCCTCTACTAAAAAAAAAAAAAAAATAGGAGAAAAACCTTTGTTTCTCATGGAAGATTTGGAAAGGACCTTGAGTTCTCATTCTAATCTTTTGAAATATAAATAAATTCTTCAAAGGGCCGGATAATCCCAATGTCTTAACCTTTGCACTCAGCAATGCGTCTAAGCTCCTGGACTTTCTTACCCCTTGAAATGTAAACACAGAGCTCCAGAATGAGTAATTCTCTTTTGAGTTCTCACTGTCAGTATTGATGTAAATTACTTTCTAGGGCTTACTTTTAGTCCAGAGCCCAAATTTTCAGAAAAAAATTTAAGTTAAAATGAATTCTGTAACAATACAAAGATATTTTTTTCTATACCACACATCTTGGATACAAATGCATAGTGGATACACATGAATGGTGTTTGGTATTCAGAGTTCATTCCATTCAAGCATATAAACCATCCTCAACTTCCAGAAATCTCAATTGCAGTAAGGTAATATTTATTTTTAAGAATCCATAAACAAAATCCCATGTATTTGTCTGCCCAATGACAGTGTCTTCCCTTAGTGCCAGCTTGAGCCAATATCCAGTTGAATGTTGGGTTTAAGAGGGTTCTGGGAAACCAGGGATAATTTCCTTTTGGAAGATTGAGTTTGGACTATGGCAAAACTAATTTTATTTTATTTCTTACTATACCTAATGTAAACTCTCATATAACCTTTATAAATGAAATATAACATTGCTAAAAACATTAGGTCAACACTTACACTGCGAATAAAGCTAGACTTCTGATTTTTACATCAATGATACTAGAAATGTTTTGAGGATAGACTTAAATGGTCACTGTTAAGACAGATTAATCTGACATCTCATAATAGAGTCCCCTTTCTGATACAACAAAAGGAGAAGCTCATTTTTTTTACCCTTCTCTTCATTTATCTACTTTGTCTTTGAGTGTTTCAGAAACACTCAAAGACAAAAATCATTAAAATAAGCAAAGTTTATCTTTTGAAAAGTTTAAAAAATATTGTTGAAATCCTTTAAATTAGCACAAATGTTTGTTAATGTAAAATTCATTTAAAAAGTTGGAAGTTGAATTAAAAGTTAAAAATTGAGATTTTTACTGCTAGTTAAACTCACTTTTCAACTCAAAGAACCTTTCAGTCTTAAAACCTCTGAAACTTTGAAATCAATTTTTTTTTCTGTCTTTGAACAGATCCTATCGCTTAATAGAAACACAGTGACATAGAAACCACCATACTATGACCACCATTAATGAGAATATAGACTAATTGAGACTATAGTCAAGTGGTTTGAATAAGATACTAAACATTAGGGACAATGTGTTCATTTTATTTTATTATTTTTTTAATACATTTATTTATTTTTGGCTGTGTTGGGTCTTCGTTGCTGCACATGGGCTTTCTCTAGTTGTGGCGAGCGGGGGCTACTCTTCGTTGCAGTGCGTGAGCTTCTCATTGCGGTGGCTTCTCTTGTGGAGAAGCATGGGCTCTAGGCACGCGGGCTTCAGTAGTTGTGGCACAGGGGCTCAGTAGTTGTGTCTCACGGGCTCTAGAGCTCAGGCTCAGTAGTTGTGGCACATGGGCTTAGTTGCTCCATGGCATGTGGGATCTTCCCGGACCAGGGCTAGAACCCATGTCCCCTGTATTGGCAAGTGGATTGTCAGCCACTGCACCACCAGGGAAGTCCCTATTTTGTTTTATTTTATTTAGTTTTTAATATTTATTGAAATACAGTTGACTTACAATGTTGTGTTAGTTTCAGGTGTACAGGAAAGTGATTCAGTTATACATATATATGTATAAATATATATATATTATTGTTTTACATTCTCTTCTATTATAGGTTATTATAAGATATTGAATATAGTTCCCTGTGCTATAGAGTAGGTCCTCATTGGTTATCTACTTTATATTTAGTAGTGTGTATATTTTAATCCCAAACTCCTAATTTATCCCTCTCCCTCTCCCCCATTTGGTAAACATAAGTTTGTTCTATGTTTGTGAGTCTATTTCTGTTTTATATTTGTATCCTTTTTTTTTTAGATTCCACATATAAGCGATATATGATATTTTTCTTTCTCTGTCTGGCTTACTTCACTCAGTATGATAATCTCTAGATCCATCTATTTTGCTGCAAATTGCATTATTTCATTCTTTTTATGGCTGAGTAGTATTCCATTGTATATATGTACCACATCATCTTTATCCATTCATCTGTCGATGGACATTTAGGTTGCTTCCATATTTTGGCTATTGTAAATAGTGCTGCTGTGAACATTGGGGTGCATGTATCTTTTCGAATTATGTTTTTCTCTGGATATATGCCCAGGAGTGGGATCGCAGGATCGTATGGTAGCTCTGTTTTTAGTTTTTTAAGGAACCTCCATCCTGTTCTCCATAGTGGCTGTACCAAATTGTATTCATTTTAAGGCTGACTTAAGAAAACTTTAATAAGTTTGGAGTTGCATTTTCTCATTTTTACTAGGTATTTAATAATACCTCACCTACCTCACCAGACTATTGTATAAATGGATAAAAGCAGAGGCATTCAAAAACTAAGGAATCCTATTAATACAAAATGAAGAAACTCCATTATGTTAATAAACTCTGAGTGTTTCTAAATTGCTTCAAGACATTTTCAGCATAACAGTATGTGACTGTCCTTTGTGTTGCTAAATGTGAAGGTGTGACTTGTAGTCTATGTGACTGCTTTGTATTTATTTAGAGGTACTCATAAAATATATGTATAAAAGAGCATACTCAAATTATCTGCACTTTTCTGAGGTGAATCCTGTTGAATGTTTCATCACAGGTGCATCAAATAGTTTTAAATAAAGATGTCTACTTCTGCTAGTTTGCTCAATCAAAAATATATAGAGGCAATCTAATGTAGCAAATGCACAAAAGGAAAAAACTAAATCTCATTTTTCCTAGGTTTTGTTTATTTGAATAAGCTATTTTTAATCTGCATTATTTTTGTTATCTAGGAAATCTGAATTTCCTTGAGCAGAACTGAACATACAAAAGGCAAAGATTTATAGTTGTGTCTTAGATTGTAGTTTTGATTTTCATATGATTTTCATGCATATACACTGTTTATTTCATATATATTTTTAAATTGAAGTATAGTTGATTTACAGTGCTGTGCCAATCTCTGCTGTACATCAGTGACTCAGTAATACATATAGATACATTCTTTTCTTACATTCTTTTCCATTATGGTTTATCCCAGGAGGTTGGATATACTTCCCTGTGCTATACAGTAAGAACTTGTTGTTTACCTATTCTAAATGTAATAGTTGCATCTACCAACCCCAAACTCCAAGTCCATCCCTCTCCCTTCCCCCATCCCCCTTGGCAACCACAAGTGTGATTTCTATGTCTGTGAGTCTGTTTCTGTTTTGCAGATAGGTCCATTTGTGCCATATTTTAGATTCCCCCATATAAGTGATATCATATGGTATTTGTCTTTCTCTTTCTGACTTACTTCACTTAGTATGATAATCTCTAGTGGCATCCATGTTGCTGCAAATGGCATTCTTTCTTTCTTTTTTGATGGCTGAGTGGTATTCCATTATATATATGTATATACTACTTCTTATGAAGGAAAGTGATGAATCGATTATCCACCAACACCAGGACAAATGGGTTCACATAATTTTACTGGTAGTGGGCAATAACTAGATAGGGACAAATTGATGGGCGTGGTCACAGCTGGCTAAAAGTGAAGGGTAAGAGACAGAGACTCCTTCCTGGATAATGTGACATTTGAGAAGTGGGCCTTGAAGGAAACATATGGGTGGATGGAGGTAAAAGAAACAGAACAAGAAAAGGCAGAGGGATAGGACGCTGCAGTATCTATTTGTTGAATAATGGGTACTTGGGTTTGTTGCAAAGGTTGGCAGAACATACCAATCCCCAAATATGCCACTTTGGTGTATTAATTATTTTGAGCTCTAGGCACTTGGAAAACATCAAATGCAAGGAGAAGCTTTCTCTTAACTCCCCTTATCTGCCTAAAGACAGATCCTCCAAAAGAAACTCAATTGTCATAGATTCCTTCCCTGGGAGCTTCATCAACAAGGAAAGATTAACTCTTATCCCAGGTGAAGACACTAGAATTTGACACCACACCCAGACAAACTTTGTCACAAACTGTATCTCCCATCTTTTCTTCTAAGGGCCAGTTCATCTTTCCTACAAATCGTTTACTCTTCCCTAAGAGGCTAACATTCCCCTCCCTTTTCCCTATTAAAATGGTATTTAAGCCTGAATTCTAAGCCTCCTCTTTGAGTTGCCCATTTTCCCCTGGATATCTCATGTATCTGAGGTGTACATGTTAATAAACTTCTGTTTTTCATCATGTTAATTTCCCTTTTTATCATGGAGGTCTCTTCTGAGAACTCAAAAGGGTAGAAGGAAAATTACTTTTCCTTCCCTACAAGTGTAAAACAAGGCAGGTGCAAGAAAGTGAGTGAGGAAGCTGGATTGTGGAATGCAGTCAGATTATGGAGAAACTTGCATATTGGGTAAAGAATTTGGACTTTATCCCACAGATAATGGAGAGTCAATGGCAACCTTTAATAATAGAGGTGGCCTAAGTAGTCAGGAATCAGGAAAACTAGTTTGTCAACATAGTACAAGAATTTAGCTGAAGCATAGATTAGAAACAGTTGAGAAAATATTGCAATCATACAGGTGGTTACATCCTAAGGCATAATGCATGGGATGTTATTTGGCAGATTAATACGGGGATAAGGTCATTAAACCTAAAGGACTTAGTAACTCTATGGGGTATGTGAAGGAAGAGCCAAAGACAACTGTAGGTGGTAAATAATGTCAAGGACTGTAGCTACTAGGACATACAGTTAGCACCCAATAAATACCAGTTTAAATCTATATGCAATGTAGTGTTAATGATAGAGATTATACTTTTCTTGAAGCAAGGGATTCTGGAAACATGGTAAACTGATTATTACTTGGTTCCCTTTTCCTCTACTCCCAACACCAAACTTCTTGTCGTGCTTGATTCAAGCAGCTGCTGGCATGGAGTCAGGATGTAATTAAGACCTTGGACTGCATTGCGGGGTAAGGGAAGGTCAGGTAGGGAGAATTCCCAGGACTTCTTCTCTTGGGGACTGACTACCTCACTGAAAAGCACATAATATATATGAATACATAGAGAATAAAAATCTAAGGTCTAAAAATGTTGAAAAGAAGCTAAAAAGGTAATAATTAATAAAGTAAAAGAGAGTTGAAAATTGTACAGGAGACAGAGGATGTACTAGTTATTTTACTGAATTCTAGAGTTTTAATAGCAAACGATAAAAACAAATGAGCAAACAGTGATGGACTTCTCATGATCTGATAGTTGATCCTTGGGAGATATAAGCTTTTTTCTGCAGGTTGTATACTATGGAAAACACATATTACACATATATGCATAAAAAGGAAACTGTTATCAAGAGCCTTGCAGATGGGATAGGGAGGGTGGGAGGGAGGGAGACGCAAGAGGGAAGACATATGGGAACATATGTTTATGTATGACTGATTCACTTTGTTATAAAGCAGAAACTAACACACCATTGTAAAGCAATTATACCCCAATAAAGATGTTAAAAAATAAATAAAAAAAATAAAATAAATAAATAAATAAAAATAGACATTAAATGCAAAAAAAAAAAAAAAGAGCCTTGCAGAAATGCAGAATCATCCTGAAACATCAATAAAGTAGTTGTAATAGAAGCCAAATTTTCAGAGGATTCAAGAGTGAATGGATGATTAAGAAGTTAATTTAATGTCATTTTTCTATTTGTGAGAATATTTGGTGATGAAAGAGAAAGGGAGGAAAAGAACTCAGCAGTGTAGCAGAATTGAGGAGAAATTTTGTGGGTGTTTGTTGTTATAGTACAGGGAGACCTGGACATATTTGTAAGCTACAGTTAATACAGAAAATAGAGGCAATGAAAATATACATTGAAGATGCAAGACATAAAGGAAGGGAAAATTGATGGAACTGTTACTGGAGCTATTTGGAACTGGGCCTATCATTATGCATGATAAAAATCTACGTAGTGGTTTATAGTCCCACCGTGAGCCCTGTGAGGGCAGAGGCCACATCCCTCTTGGTCCCGTCCATACTCAGTGCTCAGTTCAGACTATCATATTCTCAAACAAATACTTGATAACTTAATAAATGGATACAAAACATAGTCAGAAGTGTTAGCCTTATAAGGGAGGAAAACTACAGTAAGCATAAATTTAGAGTGAAATGACTGAAGACTTTGCAATGAATCAGTCAAGAAGGAAAACTTTCAAGTGGAAAGACGGGATTGTCTCTCATATTAATAAGATGGGAAGGAGTGAGGGATAAATTGGGAGATTGGGATTGACATATACACACTAGTATATATAAAATAGATAACTAATATGGACCTACTGTATAGCACAGGGAACTCTATTCAGTACTCTGTAATGGCCTATATGGGAAAAGAATCTAAACAAGAGTGGATATATGTATATGTATAACTGATTCACTTTGCTGTGCAGCAGAAACTAACACAACACTTTAAATCAACTATACTCCAATAAAAACTTTTAAAAAATAAAATAAAAAAATAAGATGGGAGAAGAAATTGGTCTTTATGGATGGTTTGGGCTTCAAAAGGAAAGATATTGTAGAGCAGAGGTTTAAAGTAAACACTTTGGAGTCAGCCGTAGGTATATGTGAATTCAAGATCCGACCATTATAAATTATATGATGTTAAACAAATTAATAATTTTTAAAATAAATTTATTTATTTTTGGTTGCATTGGGTCTTTGCTGCTGCACGTGGGCTTTCTCTAGTTGCGGTGAGCAGGGGCTACTCTTTGTTGCAGTGCGTGGGCTTCTCATTGCAGTGGCTCCTCTTGTTGCGGAGCACGGGCTCTAGAGTGCACAGGCTTCAGTAGTTGTGGGTCGCGGGCTTAGTTGCTCTGTGGCACGTGGGATCTTCTGGACCAGGGCTAGAACCCATGTCCCCTGCATTGGCAGGTGGATTCTTAACCACTGTGCTACTGGGGAAGTCCGCAAATTAATAATTTATATACACTTCCATTTCCTCATTTCTTAATGAGAAAATAATACCTACTTCACAGAGTGATTTAAGGACTAAATGTGATATTAGAGATAAATCACCAGCCCAAGCCTGTCACTTAGCAAGCACCATGCCCATTATAAGGTTTAGGTTTCATTGAGCAATTATATAGGACGATGACAGTTAAAGGGGAGCCAAGAAGAAGCTGAAGACTGACACACTCTTTTCCCTGACTCCCAGGCAGGGCTTTGACTGAAGTCTCGTCATCAGAAACCATGTCAGTCTGAACCTGACAGCCTGACTTCCAAACCTGGCTCTGCCACTTATCAGCTATGTGGCCTTTGGAAATGCACTTCTCTGGGCCTCGGTTTAGTCATCTTTAAAATAGGTATAGGGCTTCCCTGGTGAAGCAGTGGTTAAGAATCCGCCGGCCAATGCAGGAGACATGCTTTTGAGCTCTGGTCCAGGAAGATCCCACATGCCCCGGAGCAACTAAGCCCTAGTGCCACAACTACTGAGCCTGTGCTCTAGAGCCCGAGAGCCACAACTACTGAGCCCACGTGCCACAACTACTGAAGCCCGCGCGCCTAGAGCCTGTGCTCCGCAACAAGAGAAGCCACCGCAGTGAGAAGCCCGCGCACCGCAACGAAGAGTAGCCCCCACTCGCCGCAACTGTGAGAGAGCCTGCACGCAGCAACCAAGACCCAATGCAGCCAAAAATAAATAACTAAATTTTAAAAGTTTAAAATAGGTATAATGAGAATATCTAACTTAAAGAGTTGCTTCAAAGACTAAGTGAGTTAATGTATGTGAAACAGTGTCTGGCATGTAGAAAGTGTGTAAATAAAATTAAAGTTAGGAGAAGGAAAGAATACTCAGGGATTTTAGGAATGGGATCCAGGCATTTGCTTATGAGAGAAGGCAGGTAGAGTGGGAAAGAGAAATGGAACGGGTGTGGGAGAAGTACAAGATGAGGAAGGACAAAAGAAAGTGTGACAAATGAACATAAAAATAAAGAAAACGGAAATGTGAAAGCTCATTTTGAGATTGGCTCAAACAAATATTTTCATTACATAATCTGAGGCCAGACTGGGCACACGTCCTGGGAATCCAATAATAAAATACAATTCCATTATCTTTAAAATTATATTAAAAAGTAAACAAAACATTTTTGCTGTTTTCTCAATTGTTCTCCCATATCTCTTGTTCTAATTTACTCTCATTAACAGATTTGGGGGTGTGGGGGGGATGGTTTTATATTTTTATTGGCACCTGTGACTAAAATATGTACTGTTAATTTGAACTTTGAAGAATTGACAACACATTTTTCTTTTAACATGTCTCAACTGGAGCTTTTCAGTGCTTTTATAAGCTGGAAATAACAGAAACCTTTTACCGTGGTGGATTCCAGTTAAATTTTAAAACAGGTGTACTTAACCTGAAATATTGAAAAGTTGAAATACTAGCGTAAATATGACTGGACGTGTTCTATTCTCTGTAAAAATGAAGAGTTCAAGAAAGTGAGATTGTCCATTTTTATATTCAATTCTTATTCATATGGAAATTATATATAGTCTAGAAATATGAGGAGAAAATGACAGATACTTATAGATAGCCCAGAATCTTGAAACTTAACTTCTTGATCCTTATTGATCTGGAATGGCTTCCCATTGTAGGCCTAAGTATATAAGATATAGAGAACTGAATAATAATACTAATAATAAAATTTAGTATAATATATGAAATGATTATATATTTTTAGTTGCCCATGAAATACAAACATGTCTTAAAATCCCTCAATTAGAAAAGTACTGATGGCAATCTCAGATCCTATCACAATAAAACCTCATATTAGTGACAAAAATACAAAACAGTAACTCCAACCACTAAGAATTTAAACTCTTTCCTAAATAATTCTTTGTCAAAGAGGAATTCCAATAAAATCAAAGTTTTGGTAATTAAAACACCACATATCAGAACCTGTAGGAGTAAACAAAAATCATACTTACAGTAATAAAATAAAGTGCAACCGTAATTTTTATCACCAAATGAGAAAATAAAGAGATTGAGGATCTTCTCTTGTAGCATTGAGTAAATGCCAACAAAACAAATCTGTAGAATGTACAAGAGATTAATGAATGCCCCAAACCCCAGATTTTATGAATAAGAAAAAAGTACAATCGTGATTTATTTAAAACAAAAAGTGCATTGATCAGTTGAAATTTTCTGATTTGAAGCCAGCAGGCTGAATTGCTTCATAATTATGAGTCTGCAAATGTAGAGGGACATCACTGACTATTAGTAGTGGTTTGCTTGTGGTGGAACTTGGGAGCAAATGTGCACCAGAAGTCACCAATAGGGCTATTAGTCATGCTGCTAAGAAGGGAAAACACAGGCAGTTCAGCCCTGTGCATTCCCCTCTCCGTATCAGACAAGAGGGGGAATCAGTATTCGCTGCCTCCAGGCAGTACAATTAGTATAAAAACTTAGACTGGGAGACAAAGATATTCTGGATCAATAGGAAGCACAAAAAATTGAATATCCCAATTACATTCCAGTCATCTCCCAAGCTCACTATAAGGCTAGAAACCTTGTCTAAAATGGCTACTCATCAACTAAAGCACAAACTAAGGAAGCAATCTAAAAGAGAATTATGACTACCACATAAATCAAGGATCACCAGAAATTAAGGAAACCAACACCACAAAAGAGAGACAATAGATTCAACAAACAGAGAAGTAATTTCTAAGTAAAGAGAATTGATGGGATAATCAGAACAGGTGTTTTTTAAGCACATAGATTTACTTTCTTTGGAGAGATAAAGAGGAATACTGTATATAGGAAACAAATAAAAAGGGCGTGTAAGACAACAAATTTTATTACAGGTAAAATCCAAGAAGATATTACTGTTAAAAACTTTGTCTATGTTATGAACCATGTCTAATATGTTCATTAACTCATGAAAATGATTAAATAAAACTTATAGAAATTTGAGTAGTTTATGAAAGCACAGTTGCTTTGACAACATCCATCACATCTTTCTAAGGTTTTGCTTGTTCAAAGATAAATGATGTCATAGAACATTGAAAGATTACAATTATGTTTTCATTACTTGTTATATTTCAGAAATTTTATAGAAAAAAAACAAAGTTCAAAATTTTTCTATTTACTCATGTATTACGTACAAAGTTTAAGTATACAGAACTCTTTTTAAAAAAACAAACTTGGTAACCCAGATTCCAGAAGAAACAAATGATTTAGGAAAATATTTTATTTTTCTAAATTGATTATAGAAGTTAGTTCCTGAAGAGCTGAACAATGTAGAAGAATTTTTAAGTTGAAATTTACAATGATTTTTCTTAATATTTTACTGATTGGAAAAACATTTATAATATAATCTTTTTTTTTTTTTAATGCTTTTAGGTTTGAGAGCTGGAAATAAAAATCACTCCAGGTACTTTGTACAGAAAGGATTCAGTACCAGGAATTAAGTGCTTACAAAATTATTTTTAAACAATAATTTGTTCAATATTCATGAACTCCCCTGCATTCTTTTGGTTTTAAGGTCACAGCACAATATCTGCTGCAGACACTAGAAAATCACTGCTCCTAACTATAGTTATCACTGCCACCTCATCTGCTCCCCATCTGTGACACTGGTGACCAGGGACTAGAGATGGAGCCGAGTGCTCCAAGTATTCATGATTTCTGGAATTGCTTCTCAGCCAACAAAGCTTCAGTAAATGGCTTCCATCTCATCTCTGAATCCCAAATTCACATGAGTATATCTTGACTCTAATCCTTTACTGGAAAGGAGTCTCAAAAATGTAGTTTTTAGCTTTCTGACCACTGCTAATAAAAACAGGTTGAAATGAAGTCTGAGCAAGTCTATTCAAGTGTCTGCCACAAGCAAAATACAAAACTGCATCCACAATCTGATTTCAAAATCCAAGGAATAAAGAGAGAAAGAAAGTATATCAAAGTTTAACTAGTGGTTATACCTGAATATTAAAATAAAGGATGATTTTAACTTCTTCCTTTGAATATTTATCTAATATTAAATTGACTAAAATAAGAATATGACACTTGTTTTAATTTTTAAGATACATATACATTGTACCTGTGTAGTAAAGAATTTGTTCTTGTCCATAGAGAGGACTGACCTGGTTCCTAGAGTTAACCTCTACAGCCTTGGAATTTCCAGAGTGATAGAATTTTCTTTATTTTTCATGATAAGCCCCTAGTACCACATCTGATATTCTGATACTTAATGCTAACAAGGTAATGCATGGTGGGCCACCCTGGCCACTTGACATTATAGTAATCTCCAGGGGAGGGGGCACTGGGATTGAGTTCAGCCATATGGGAAATCATCCCATCAGTCATGACTACTTAATGAAACCCCAATAAAAACTCTGGAGTCCAAAGCTCTAGTGAACTTCCTTGGTTGGCAATATTCCCTGCATGTTGTCACACATCAATACCAATAGGGTAATGTGTCCTGAGGAGAACAGAAGAAGCTTGGCATCTGCTACTCTCCTGGACTCTGGCCTGTGTGTCTCTTTCTTTGGCTGATCTGAATATATCCCTTCTCTGTAACAAACTATAACCATGACTATAATAGCTTTTGATGTATTCCATAAGTCCTGTGAATTATCAAACCTGAAGGCAGTTTGGGAAACTTGAACTTGCACTTCATGCTAAAAGTGAGGGCAGTCTTGTGGAGGACTGTGCCCTCAGGCCTCGCAATTTGGCTAACTCCAGATAGCACCAGTCAGGAGTCTTTATGGAAACCATAGAAATTGAGTCTGGCTAACATAGGCAGAAAAGTCTTACTGGAAAGGTATCTGGTAGTTCAAAGAACCTATAAATTCTAAAGCCAAGAAAAAAACTGAAAATGGAGCAAGGGAATTTAGCTCTGAAAACAGCCTTTCTTGGCCACTCCATGTAAAAAGCTCCCCATCACTCTCTATCATCTTACACTGCTACATACTATTTATATAGCTTTCTACATACTATTTATATAGCTTTCTCTCACTTTCTCTCTCTCTCTCTCTCTCTCACTAATCTCAGGCTTAATGAAAATCTGGGCTTTCTTTTTCTTGTTCATTTCTATTTCCCTAGCACCTAGCACCTAGCTTAACCCAAAGTAGATATTCAGATTAATTTATTGAATGAATGAATGCGTAAATGACTGGAAAATGAATACATTAGCGGAGTTGCAGCCAGAATTATTTCTAGTAATAGTTTGGTTATAATATTGTTGGTACAGTTGTCAGACACTGATACCACCACGCTGGACATTTGATTCCAACACAATGAATTTTAAAGTTTCCCTGATACACTGCATTACTTTCTTCCTTCCAGTATCTGGATGAGGCAGCATCCACGTGGTCTTGCTTTGGGCATTTGTTTATATTTCATTCAGAGACTGAAGAGAACAAGTACCTGGTTTTTGTGACTCACAAAATAGCAGAGATCCCAGAAAGACAAAGGAAATCGAGTGATGATTGGCAAAGAAATCCAACAAACGTCTAATACAATGCTACTTAAAGTAAAATGGCCTTCTCTAGTAATTACCTATATTTGTCCCCATCCAAAATAGAATACTAACACATTTTAATTTTCTCTTTTCTTCTCTGCTTACTGTTACTCCCAAATTACATGCTGATATAAACTGGAATTTTAGCTCCAGATCACTATTTTAAAGAAATAATTTTACTACACAGTAATTTTTAGATTTAAAAATAAATTTTATAAATTTATGTGCTAATTATTACTTCATTCTTTCTGGACTTTTAAAAATTCTTCCTGGCCCATAGGCTCCTGACTATGCTTTCATAGATGGTCTATGAGTAGTGAACTCTTTGAGTCCATTGATGTCCATAAACATCTTTATTTCATCCTTACTCTGTGTGATAGTTTGGTTAAGGCCCAACATTTGTTGTTCCAGGCCCAACATTATTTTACTCTAATATTTTATTATATTGCTTTATTGTCTTGGTTGCATTCATTGTTTCTGATGAGAAGTTTGATGTTCAGCAGATTCTTTTGCAGGTGTAATACTTTGTTGCTTTCTGACAGCTTTTAGGATATATTTTTAATTCTAAATTTTTACTACAATGTTCCCAGTGTATTTTTTTTTGTTTGTCTTGTTTTTATTTTTATTTTTTTCAATCTGAGGACTTAATATATAGGCCTGGAAGACTGTAGGCTATTTCTTTTTCTTTTCAATACTGCCACTCCTCTAAATTTTCTATTTCTTTCTCTCTTTCTTCTTCCTGTCTCTCTGTAATTCTTATTAGTCAGATATTGGGTCTTCTATTTCTTTAAACTTCTTCTATCTTTATTTATTTTTCCTCTTGTGCTGATTTCTGGCATAATTCACCAGTTATATCTGTTAACTGTGTCTATTCTACTATTTAGTCCATTTTTCTTTTCTTTCAAAGTATAGATTGAAAAGAAATGGCCACAGAATCTTCCTCTCCTTGTTTCAATTACAGTAGTCCCCCCTTATCTGTGGTTTCACTATCCATGGTTTCAGTTACCCGCTGTCAACCACAGTCCAAAAACATTAAATGGAAAATTCCAGAAATAAACAATTCATGTTTTAAATTACATCCCATTCCAAGTAGCATGATGAAATCTTGCACCATCCAGCTCAGTTTCACCTAGGACATGTATCATCCCTTTTCCCATATCCACACTGTATATACTACTTACCCATTAGTATTAAAAAAAGGATGGTATATTTAGGGTTTGGTACAATCCATCTTTTCAGGCATCCACTGCATATACTGCAGGTATACCACTCTCTTACTAACACCAATTTTGGCTATATGACTTGCTTTGGAGAACTGAACAATAGAAAAGGCAACATAAACAGAGTTTTGAAAAGTGTTTGTCAACTTCAGAACCTTGAGACCAATGTAATGGAGCATAAGTTAGTCTGCTTAAGGATGGCAAACCATGTAAAGGATAATTAAAGTGTGCTAGTTAACTACACACTAATCACCAGAAACATGAGTGAGGTCATACAAGACCATTCTACCATCACAAATGTATCAACTGCCCCTAGACACGTGAGAAAGCCCAGCAAAAATCAATCTATATATAAAACACCACCCAGCTGATCCAGAAAATCCTGAGATAAGAAAAATGGTCATGGCTGAAAGCTACTAAGTTTGGGGATAGGTTGTCTAGTAGGAATAAATAAGTGATACAAAAATTGGTGCCAATCAAAAGCCAGATTGTTTTTTATTCCTTGCCTGTGGTGTGACTTGTTGCAGGATAGAGCAAAAACATCATGGCAGAGAGTCACTGGCAGAGAGTCTCAGTTCCTATGTTTGTTCTAACTAGGGGAGATCAGAAATTCAAAATTACTTGAAGTGCTGGGATCTTTTTCTCTATTTTCTTTTTTTTTCTTTTTTCTTTTTCTCTTTCTTTTATTCCCTTTTAAAATCATATCCATTTACCATAATTATAAAATACTGCAGTAAATTTTCAAGTACTTGACAAAAATAGATTCCTTTTATTTGCAAAATTATTTTTTCCTTCCTCCACTCATTTAAAAGAATAAAACAATAAATCTACAAGAATAATATTTAAAAGCACTAGTTTTTATAAAAGTTTAATGCTAAACAAAGTACTAAAGTATTTTTTAAAATTTCCCAACTGAACATGCTTTTAGTTTATTATGTATTGATTGAAGCAACATGATTTAATAAGAAATATGATTTGGTCCTGTTTAGTATTTTACCCATGGTTCTGAATCATTTGTCAATACCACTGCACAGAATAAAACTTACTTATCTATGTTGTATTAGCAGGGTTCTCTAGAGAAATAGAACCAGTATAATATAAATTAATTAATTATAAGGAATTGGTTCATGTGATCATGGGGGCTTATAAATCCTAAGATCTGCAGGGTGAGCTGGCAAGCTGGAGACCCAGGAGAACCTCAGTAGTGTAGTTCTAGTTCAAGTCCAAAGGCCTGAGAACCAGGAGAACTGATGGTATAGTTCCAGTCTGAAGGAAGATCAGCAGTCTTGAGACCCTAGGAAGAGCCGATGTTTCTGTTTGAGTGAAAAGTGGGAAAAAGCCAACTTCCAGGTCAAAAGCAGTCAGACAGAAGGAATTCTCTCTTTCTCAAGAGAGGACCAGTTTTTTGTTCTATTCAGACCTTCAGATGATTGCATCAGGCCCACCCACATTAGGAAAGGCAACCTGCTTTCCTGTCTACAGATTCAGATGTTACTCTCATCCCAAAACACCCTCACAGGAATACCCAGAATAATGTTTGACTAAATATTTGGCCATTCCATAGCCCAGTGAAAATGACACATAAAATTAACCATCACACATGTAACTTATTTGTAGATAGGTAAATAGATTAAAAAAAACTCACAAGGATACTTAAACCTTTGATACTAGTCAGTTTCTTCCATCTTGTGCTGAGTCTTGGAGGTTTGAAACATGCTTCTCTAAGTTTCTTCGTTCATTCTTTTCTATTCTAATTGATCCTATTCCTTGCCATGGAATAATAATTATTATATAATAATAATTATTATTATATAATAATAATTCATCATGGAGATGAATGCTATCCTTCAGACCCCTTTGACATAACCAAAGCCCTAGTTTCGGATCTGAGATCATCGCTAGGATATTTATGTGGATGGCATTTTCTAGAACTTCTGACCAATTAGCTTTACTTGAATGGTGAAAATAATGGGAGATGGACGACTTCAGGTACTTTTATCCAACAGTGTAATCCAATGAAAAATACAATGTGAGATGACATATTCTTTTTCATTGGCATTTTATTCATCCTTGTCCATCAATTATAGCCAGAAATTGGATGGCGAAATTGAGAAATACTTGATTTTAAGAGACATTTGAATATGGGAGAACTAGAAATAAATACCAAAGAAATTGGACATTAGATCAAATTCTAAGTAATGGCACCATCTAAAGGCATAAATCAAATCTGCATTACCTATTGATTCCTGTTCTCTGAACAGAAGGAAAAACATTTTTTGGCAATAATAAAAAGTGAAACTTTATAATAGTTGTTGGAAAATGACAATTGACGTTTACATGTCTATAAATTACTGCTCTTTTTTCTCATCTCCACGAAGAGAGATTATTTTAATAATTTTTTTTAAAGTATTGCCAGGCTCTGTGAAAAGCCCATGAAATAAATACATGGATACATGAGTGTTTTTGAAGTTAAATACTCAAGGTCTAGTAGAGAAATAAACAATAAACTGTTAAGTTTTATGTACTAAGTTTTCTAAAACATATGTTGACAAAGTGCCTTGGGGTCACTAAGGGGAAGAGTCTTAATTCTGCCTGGGACATTGGGAAAGTATTCCCAGAGGAGGTAACATTTTATTTGGTTCTTGAAAGAGACGTAGTTTCCAGCCAAAGAAGAGACAGACGTTCTTGGCATAAAAGCAAAAATCTAAAGGCATCAAAGGCTGACCAAGCAGAGGTGTTCAGGGTGTTGCAGCAAGTTCAATATGACTACAGAGCAGAGTTCATGGTTTGAAGTTTCAGAAAATGCGGATGTAAAAGTCAGGTGGGGCCTCTCTGTACCTGATGCCTTTTAATCCACATTAAACAGTTCAAACTTAATCTTTGAGCCACTGGCAAGCCATAGATATGTTTAATAACTTTACTGTGCTCATTTAAAAAATTAGAACATTCATAATATACACCTAGGAAAATAAAATCACCGATTTTCTAAACCACCCAGGGATAAGTATTAACAATATTTGTGGGCAATTTTTCTAGGCTTTTCCATATAAATACACACACACACAAGTACACACACAAGAATAAAACACATGTAGTGTTTTGTCTCTAGCTTTTTCTACTTATAAACATATTGAATATATATCTCCAATTTAATGAGTAGAGTTGCACATTATTGTTTCTTAAAAGGTACATGATGCTCTATAAGTGATGGACATTATGATTATTGTCAACTGTAGACCTTTAAGAAGAGCAGTGACATTATCCAATTTGATTTTTAGAGAGATGACTCTGACAAGAATGGGGAAGACCAGTTTGGGTGAGTGAGAAAATGGTGGTAGAACCACCCATTTTGTTGCTATAAGAATGTACTAGATGATTGGAGATGAAGACTGGGAGTAATGTAGGGACGAGGAAATTAGAGAAGAGAAGCTAAATCTAAGAGATATGTCAAAGGCAGAATTCACTCTACTTGAATCTAATTGGTTCCAATTGTGGATAGGCAGCAAAGGGTTACATGGCAGGCCTGGGTTCCTCAAACCCTGCACATTCAAGAGAAAAGCACATCTTCAGAACTAACCGTTGGTCAGCTCCTAGGGGATAACCTCCAAGCCCTTGGATTACTCTGCCCGAGAAGAGTTTTTTTGTTTGCCTGAGACCTTATGTTTTTGCTGAGGTTGGATGGACACAGGGAGAAGGGATGGGGTGCTGGAGTCAAAGTAGCTGCATACTTACATCACTGACCCCCAGTAAGATCCCTGGACACCATGACCAGGATGAGCTTTCATAGTTAGCAACACTTTTCACAATGTTGTCGCACACTGTTGGGAGAATTAAGTGCGTTCTGTGCTACTTCACTGGAAGAGGAGACTTGGAAATGTGTTTTTGGTTTCTCCTGAGCTTCAGCCAAGTGCATTTTCCCTTTTCGGATTTTAATCTATATCATTTTACTGTGATAAACCATAACTAAGTGTATAATCACTTTTCTGAGTCCTGTGTGTCCTTTTAGCAAATCTTGGAGCCTGTGAGTGATCTTGGAGACCCTGACACAGAGGGTGATTGAGAGTTCAGAGTCATTTCTCTTGGGAAACCAAGGGAAATAGGTGCCATTAACTAAAATGGGAATCATAGGCAAAATAGCAAATGTAGTTTGTGAAAACGAGGATAAAGAGTTCAGTATCAACCATGGTATTAAAATTGTTAAGGTAGAAGGAGAAGAACCATAGTACTCAAAAGAAAATGAATAAATTATAAATTTTTGATTATATACAAATACAACATGTAATTACACATCAGATCAAGATATAGAACACTTCCATTGCTCCATAAACTTTCCCTGTAACCACAGGTTAGTTTAGAATCATGCACTATATACTCTTTATGACCACCTTCTTTTGCTCAACATTATGTCCAAGAGATTCATCCATATCTTTATGTGTATGGGTAACTTGTTCCTTTTTATTTCTGAGTGCTATTACAATGTAAGAATAAATGATAAACAATCTTGTGTTAGGCTAAATAATGGCCACCCAATGATATCTGTGTTCTAATACCTAGAACCTGTGATACGTTACCTTACATTCAAAAGAGACTTTGCAGATGTGATTGAGTGAAGGAGCTTGAGCTGAGAGATTATTCTGCATTATTCTGGTGGGTCCCATGTAATCACAAAGATCCTCATAAGAGCGAAGTGGGAGGTGAAAATAAGGACAAGTTGATGTGATGATGAAAGCAAGGATTTAAGTGACATAACCAAGAGACAAAGAATGTTACAGCCTCTAGAAGGTGACTCTCTTCTGGAATCTCCAGAAGGAAACAGCCCTACTGATACCTTGGTTAGCCCTAAATGACTCATTATCTCATTCTTTTTGGTAATTTGTTGTGATACTGAATGCATTCTTCTGTTAGTGGACATTAAGGCTATTTCAACTTTGGGACAATAATGAATAACATTGCTATGAGCACTTTGGCACGATGCTTTTCGCAGAAAAATTTGCTTACCTTGAGAGGGAAGAATAGGAATAAAATTTCTGGGTCATAAAATGGTTGTATGATTATGTTATTAGAAACTGATAATTTTCAAAAGTAGTTTTACCATTTTACATTCTCACCAGTTGTTCTACATCTCCATGAATATTTGGTAGTTTTAGGGTTTTTTTTTTTTAATTTTACATATTTTGATAGATATATAGCAGTATTTCTTTATGGTTTTAACTTGCACTTCTCTGACGGCCAATGTTTGTGAACACATTTTCATTTGTGTATTGACCATTTGGCTATCATTTTGAGATTTCGATGAAAACCATAGACTGCCTAGAAAAAAAGCACACATGTAAATGTAAAACACTGTCCACATTATTTCAGGGATTCACGGAACACTGATGACCTTCATTCCTTGGACTCTTGGCCAACACTTGACCTTGACTGATGCTGTTTTTTCCAGCTTCACCTCTCCTCACCCTGCCTCACACCTTGTGTGCTAGCAATCTTGAATACCTTGAAGTGTCTTGCCTGATTTGGCTGTATCTTATCTCCATTCCTTTGAAATGCCCTACCTCCTTCAGACCCCAGTTTCCATAGCCCTACTCTCCATTTTACACTTAGCTCACTAACTCACTGATTTTCTCCTCTAGGGAGTTTTCCTTGATCCTCCCAGTCTCTTCTTTATCAGCTATCTCCTAATGCCCCATCCCTCTTTTTTTTTTTTTTAAACCAAACTTACTATATTCTATAATTACCTGTTTGCATGAATCTCTACATTTTTAACACCTTGAAGTCAGTGACTCAGTCATATGTTGAACAGAGTGTAAAGCTTATGGTTGACACTCAAACTTTTATTGAATGAATAAATGAAAGGGAAAACCCTTAATTCTAAAAAATCATATTGCCAGTAGTGATTCCTTCTGTATTTCCAGAATTCAATGAGTAGTTTAATTGATGTAGTCTAAAACATTAAAATATATATCCTGGACAATTTGGGAGAACAGAGGGGAGCTATTTTGTGACAAACTAATTGTAATGATTTAATTTTATTTTAAATTCGATATTAAAGAAGACATCTCTGCCCTTTTATGTTTTTTATAGAAATCTCTTCATATTTGCTTATGGTCCTTATCATAAAGAAAAATAATTTTCTTTTGAGATGTATGTTTGTCTCTGGATAATATAAACTCCTTAAGTCAGTTTTCAGGTTGGTTTTTGGTTTTTGGTTTTTTAGTGGTACGAGGTAGGTGTTCAGTAAATCCTTGTTACCTGGGATTTGTTTGTTGTTGTTGTTGTCATTAGGACATTGACTAGATAATGCCTGAGCAGGCTCTAGCCTGACAAATGTTACCATCTGACATTAACACTTAGGCCAACTCTGTTTTGTTCGCCAAAAGTGAATAGACAAGCTAAAGGCAGAAATAGCCAGAAACTCGTCTTCCTAGAGAGCATGGCAACAATTCTGCCTCCAGAGGTTAAGCTTGTGCTATTTTCATGGAAATATAAGGTTACTCCTTACTGGTGGTGACTCCTCACATTCTCCCTCACCAGGAAGAGAGTAGGCTGCTGGGTATTTTCATACCAATGCAAATACTGTTCTTCTTTGAAAAGAAAAATTCCAACTGGGGTTCAAGCACAGGGATTCCTTAGACAAGGCTGAACTATCTATCACCTTTCTCTGCACCAAGACACAAAGGCTTTACCCATTTACTCATTCTTCAAATTATATGTTTTGAAGGCTCTACAGCAAATCCTAAGTTGAGCACAGCAGGTAAAGCAAATTGAAAGACACATATCTGGCTTTTGAGACATATACTAATAACTAGTATACAAATAACTGCTTGCAATATTTCTCTTCCATGTAGCTTTACTCTATTCCTAATAATTTTACCTTGAGAGTTAGCAAAAGGGAAAACTTTGAAATAAGCAAATCTAATTTATTATTTACCTTTTTCCAAACACATCCTCATTATTTTTCTCGTCCTACAAATGTCAGAATACAATTGTTCTATTTTCACATGTTTGCTCCAGGAGGAATTCTCTTTCCACCTTTGGTTCTTTAATGTTTTGACTCATTATTTCCATCAGCTTGCTACTTTCTTCTTCCATCGTCTTGCTCTGAAAGACTCCCCACTCTCCTTGAATAGCTCTTTTTCCTACTACTTCAGAACCACTGAGCTAGCTATATCTGGAGGAAATGCTTTTAAAAGGCTCATGTATTAAAGCTATTTTGCCATTTCTAGATGATAAGTGTGACTGGGTTAAAGAATTTAAAGTAGGCCACCCAGTGATATTTTTGCCAATCCAAGCCAATTTTCAAACATTTCTGACAGCAAAATTGAGCTTTAAAAAATAAACAATAAACCTCTTAATGCTCAGTGTTGGCAGAGTGTAAATGCTAAATGGGGATATGAGAAAGAATTTGTCATAATTCTCCTACTCAAAATTGCTAGTATGCTAGAGTGAACACCTGTCGTCATTAATGATACTTTTCCTAGATTTTGACCTATAAGGCAGAATCTTGATGCAGCCTAAAAAATTAAAACAAAGCATTAAATTTAAGATAAAAATATAGTTTGCCTGTCTTATCAATCATACTTATTCTGGAATTAACAAAACATTAGGGGAAACACATGGACATATTGAATCACTCTAAGATAATACATAGGGTATTTACTGAGTGCCTAATCTAGTCTAGGCACTTTGATTAAGTGCACATAAATCATAGATTAAAAAAATAGACATGGGCAGTTTTATATAAGCAGTACTATTTGTGACTCAACTAAATCTCAGTACACAGCTCCCTGTGTGATTTTCTCCCCAATCGGTAAACCAAGAACATTGGATAAATAATTTGAGAACTGTTATAATATAGTTTATTATTTTTGAGGAATGATCGGTTAATAAGCATTTTGGTCATTAGTATTTTTCTCCTACTGAATAAACCTTTTCAGAAAATGTTCTGATCCATAATTATGATTACCAAGCATAAAATCAATACATGGTGTGTTTTTTAATTATTTTGTAGTGTCCTCTAAAAATCACACAATACGGAATAATCATATAGGGTCATTTTTCTGGAAAGCCTTGGTATGCAAAGTGGGATTTCAACTTCAAGACCAAATGCAGGAAAGGTGAGAGGAATGACAGAGGTATACCCTGGTTGGGACAACTCCCTGACATTGGGCACGGCACAGGACTACAGGTCATACAGGGCATAATTGTGATGCAGAGTTTCTTTCATAATTGCATATTGTACAGGAAAATTTACTAGTTCCTAAGATACCTAATACTAGATGTTTTACATACGCATCAGTTAGGGGACCTGGGTTGGAGCAGGAGAGCAGCTACTTAGACTAGACTACTGTTTCAATGGAAAAGTCAAACTTAACCTCTTTAATACTTTGTTTTCCATCAGTAAAATGATGAAATCATATTTAACAACTTAAAAAGTCTGCCCAACCTTCAATAAACTAGAAGATATACAAATATATACACAGATATTTAATCATATGAACAAATTTATGTGTATCAGGACATTTTATCTGGCTGTTGCCCGGGTAGACAACACTGTTCCTACACACCTCTGTTAAATTCATGCATGTGTTCACTGCATAAGTGAGAAAAGGGATGCGGACTTTAAAGATAAACTTTATCATGAGCTACAGATGAGGAAGCAGAGCTGGAGAAGGGAGGCAGAATTCTGTCTTCTCCCTCGGGACTAATTTTTAGCAAGGGTGTGAAACTCTGGCTTCAAGTGCAAAAATTTTAGAGAACAGAGTTACAAAGGCACAGAGAAGGAAGTCCTCTCTTTCCTCTCCTCACTACCTACCACTGTTCTGGTTCGCTTTGGGAATATCTGGGAATAGCAACAACAAAATATACATATCAACATTGCTGAAACAATACATGAAGTTGGTTGGCTTTTGGAATTACCTGGCCAGGGTGGACAGAGTCATCTTCACTCTGTGTTTCTCAGTCTTGTTTCTTCAGTCCTGACCTCCCTTTGGCAGGATTTTCCCTCGTCACTGCAAGATGACTGGCAGCTGAGGACAGGTTTTTATTGAACAACCAGCTGCACAAAGAATCTCTTCCTGGGCTTCCCATAGAAGAAGAAAGAAGCTTTTCACTACCACAGCAAACACTACCCAGTGTCTCACTGATTCTGACTGGGTTACACACCCATCTCTGAACCAATCCCTGTGGGCAAGGATTTGGGACACGCAGACACCTCTAAGCCAATTGGGGTCCATACTTGAAGTTTGTATTCTAACTAAAAGTGGGGAGAGGGTGGATTTCCTGAAGTGAAGTAAGGTTAGGTTATATGGAGGAAGGAAGAATAGATGCTGCTGACAACACTGAAGGTTTCCACTTTAGCTTCCTTTATGTAGGCTTTGGTGTTCTTCTGATGAGCAGCAACTGCTAGGAGATTTTTCCCAAGAAACGTGCATAAATGGAGGTTGGAGAAGGAGAGAAGACACTCTACAGCCCTTTCATGGTGACTCTAGCTGACAGACTTATTTATGGGCACATTAGAGACAGCCTTTGTGAATTCCAAGAAGTAAGAAAAGAATGGTTTTGGTGTCTGGAGTGGTTGGAATTATGTGGTGAGAAGCTTAAGTCCTCCAAACAGGGAAGTGTTGCCTTCAAAGCCTGTTTTATTGGCAAAATAAATATCTAATAACTTTTTTCCTCTCTTCTTCATTATTTCCCCAGCATTTCTTCTCACTTCCTACCCGATGCTCCCAGTAGCGCTGTCCAATAAAAATACAACACAAACACAAATGCAGTCACATACATAATTTAAATTTTCTGGTAGTCATATTAAAAAAGTAAAAAGAAGATACAATTAATTTTATAATATACTTGATTTAACCCAAAATATTCAAAATACTATCACTTGAACATAAAATCAGTTTAAAAATATTGAGAGTTTACTTTTTTTAATTTTTTAATTTTTTTCACTAAGTCTTTGAAATCCAGTGTGTAGCCACATTACAAGTGCTGAATAGGCATCTGTGGACAGCATACTGGGCTGTGTAATTCCATACTCTAGTCATATTAAAGTACTTCCTCTTCCCTGATATTCTTATTTTTCTTTAACCTCTTTACTTCCTATATGCAATTTTCAGGCTTGAAATAAACATTCCTCCTTCTCTCTGTTCTCAAACCTAGCCTCATTGATTTTGGTAAGTGTATTTTTGTCCTTTAGGGCAGTCCTTGGCTATCAGTGCAACCAGAAAGCCTTTCCCAAGCCCCATACAGGTTATATGGCTCTCCTATGGCCCTGTGCATATCCTGGTCATCCGTACACATTAATGAGTGTCAAGAGTTTTGTGGTCAGCAGACCAAAGATCTAGTAAGAAAGAATTAAAGTAGACCATGAAGACCATTTTGAGGCCAAAGATTTTGTCTTATACATTATAGTATGCACTGAAGTCAGTCCAGTACCTGGAGCAGAATAAAGACACAATAAATATTAGTGGAATGAAGAAAAGAGGAAAGGATCATAAGTTTAAACTAACTTGTACTCTCATCCAAAGTTTAAAACTTCAGTAGCACCAAACATTTCTACTGGGACATTGAATTCTTTTCTCAGTGGTGAACAAGCTGAAGTCTGCCAATATTTATCCTTTCCCAATTCATGAGTGATTCACATGAATGTAAACACACTTCAGGTAATCTTTGTCAATTTAATTAATAAGAGTATTTTAAAATATTTATATCTAGGAATGTGAGGAATAACCAAATCTAATTTTTTATTCACTTATTATATGCCAGGCACTCTGCTAAGCGATTCACTTGCATTATATGACTTGATGCCAACACATCCTAAATAACACTTCATGGATATTTCTTAAAAATTTCCAGTTATAGTAAAATACATAATAGTGTTAAGATTACAAACAACCTGGGTTTATATCCCAGCATCAGTCTTACTAGCTATTTAAATATGACCAAACTTCTTAATGTCATAGTTTATTGTTCAGAAATATTAACTGCCCTCCACCTCTGATTTTACTGGACTATTTCAAATATCTAAAATTTTGACCTTTCAAAATGTATTAGAAAATTGGAGAACATCACTAATAGAAACTATTCTTGGGAAATGGAACAGGTCACAATATAAACAGAATGGGCTTTTGAGTTAGACAGAATTTAAACCCATTCAATAAACATTTAAGTTTTCTCTGGAGGCCACTCTGTTGGGCATGAGAAATGTGAAAATAAATTCAAGAGAGTTTGGTTTTTTTTTTTGCTTTTAAATTGTGCTTTAATTTCTGCAATCAGATATGATGCAGTGAGATCAAGTATAAACTTTCACTATATATCCAGAAAATCAAAAACACATTTGTACAGATTTAGCCCAACAGTTTACTCCCTTAAAAAATTTTTTTGAATGTAATTAAAGCTAATTTATCTTCAGTGTAAAAACTTCGAGGTATAAACAAACTCAGGATATTACATACAGAAAATTAATGTACATTTCCAAATGTGCACAGTGCGGCATTTTAAACAAAGTAAACGGTCTCATTTCAACTTTCACCGTTAAGCATAATCCACATCCCAATCTTGAATAAAAATGTCACAATATATAAACCCACTGAGAATTCTGTACACATATACAAGTTTATAGACATCTGACTTCAAATATAAGCACATACATTGTCATGACCATACATACAGCTTATGTTTCTATTGTAATTTAAAAAAATCATAGAAAAATATTTCAATGTACATTCAACTGCTATGACAGGGCCCATGACCTTGTGCCTTTAAACCACAATTCATGGAGCATAAAGCATCACACCAGGCATTTTTTGGAGTGAAAATTACTAAGATTCTAAGTCTAAAGAGGCTACTGTATAAATATTCCCATTATAATTTGGTAACAAAACTAGTTAGCTCCATAGTGTATCTGGGAGGCAGTGGGGCAGAGAGGTGGAGGTTAGTACTACTTTAAGAGGGCCCACAGAATGTATGTGAAGGTAGCCAATGAATTAGGGTATTTTAAAAATTCCTACTGCAAGCCTAACACTGACCTTACTAGTGAGACTTTAAAGGCAAGCAAGACAGGGCATGTGTTTGGCTTCCAGATGCATGAATCCTACCCTCCCCTCAACCTCTATCATCTTAACAGACCAACAGGACCCGTGTAGCAATATGGTGTAGGGAGGACAGCAAAGCAATTTCTTGTGTGTACAAAAGGCCATTCGGTCCAAACTGAGAAACTCCTCTTTGTCAATACTTTCAAATTTTCTTATTGCCCTTGAGCAACTGGAAGTTTTTCTAAACAGGTAATATTTAATTTGGGATCTATACTGGAGAGCTAATGTATATGAAAGGCAAACATTTGATATGAAACTTTCGAATGTGAGATTTCCCCCCCTTCCTTTTATGGAATTTAACAGGGTTCCATGGAGAATGAAAAAAATTGATCCTTGCAAAAGTGTACCTTCCTGTATTTGAAATATATATATGTATAACATTTAGACAGATCCGAGGTTACCAGGAGTAGTCAAGTTTCTTCTATGGCTTTTTATATTGCTGAGGTACTATGTGATAACCATCACTTCTCATATTCTGTCTTCAGTGACAGCAAAGAAGAGACCAAGCCCTTCCTCTGTCATTTACTATCAGTGTGATCTTGGGCAATTAATATTTCTTAACCTCAGTTTCCTAACATGTAAAATGAGGACAATATTACCTGTCCCTGATAGGGGTGTGTGAGGATTGAATGAAATGGCATATGTAGCAAGCAGGGGCTGTTGCATGCTAGACAGTGAGAAAATACTAGTTTTTCTTTTCTATCTTTTTTGTTTCCTTTCTCATGAGAGCACTCTCACAGCTCTTTATGTATCACATGAAGACTAAGTAAAATTAAATTTCCTCACAACAACAGAAGAGAATTAATTTGAAAAGATGCTTTGGGAGAATTACTTAAGCACACTCAATTGTAATTATGGAATTCAAATCCCAAGTAAATAAAAACAATTTAATGAAAATTAAGTTGTGTGATAGGATCAGAAGTGGCCCCATCAAGCTGTACAGACAGTCGTTTTCATTTAGATTTCGTGGTATTGCTTGTTGGGCAAACCTTTTCTCGTCTCATCCTTTCCTCCAATCCTAAAGGCTTGAGAAAGAGTGAAAGTTTATCACTTTGAAAACTCATTTAAAAATGTTTGAGCGATTTTCTCTAATTCTGTGACCGATATTACTGGTTAGCTCACTCAGTATTCATGTTCAACCCCTTTTCCATACCTCCTCTACTCCAGAGGAGAGAAAAATTACATAAATGTTTCCTAATCTTCTTTGCAGCTAGAAGAGGCTATGGGACATGGTCCTATCCAATGAGATATTAGGGGAAGTGTGCTGAGGGGTTTCTGAGAAGAATTTTATTGTTCTGTAGAATGGGCCATTCTTTCTCCATTTCCTTCCTCAAACATAATTCTGATGTCTGAGGCTTCCAGAATCATCTTAAGCACCATCCCCCACCACCAAAAAAAAAAAAAAGAATAGTATAGGAGAGAGAAAGGCCTCATCTTCTTGATGATATCAAGGGATGACATTCTAAATATTTAAAAATAATTACCACATGGGCAACAATCATTCAGAAAGGAGGTCAGACTGATTTAAATGAAGGATGGCTGGTTCACTAGACCTTACAAACCACTGAGCATCAGCCCTGGAATCACTGACATGTTATAACAAATGTGGACTGGACCTCAGAACTGCTTAAGCAACTCTTAGGTATGCTCTTGCTTACAGCCATAGCATTCTTAATAGAAACAAATGCATTGTCAGAATCTGCAAATAATGCAGCACCATGGAAAAATAATTATGTAAATGGTTTTTTAACAGAATTTTTACAGACATTTTCATAGAAAATATAAAAAAACAAAACAAAAAAATATCTTACCATCTACTTAGACTAGCAACGCTTAATGAAATTGAAATGCCTCATGTGAATACATCCCCTGAGAAAGGCAAATTAAATTAATATTTTATAAAATATTGCTTTATAAAAATGTTTGAACTTTTAGGGATTTTCAAAAATCATAAATAAAAAATGAAGAAAGGAACTATGCTTTTCAGCTGTGTGCTTATGGTTAACAATGCTGTACTGTGCACTTCAAAATTTAAGAGGATGGATCTTAGGAGTTTTTTACCACATTAAAAAAAAAGATGAAGAGTTTAATCCAAATAAGTGCTTATTTGAAGAATAGTTAAATTCAGTCAAAAGTCTAGATAATAATCAATGGTTACTAACGGCCTAAAAAAACCAAAATCCAAATGTCATAATGTCTGCTCACAATTTTTCTCTCTGCACCTCAGTCTTCTTTGTCATGAATGTGCTACTTCAGCCAACATTCAAATTAGCTGCATATTGCATAGATCAAATCCTTTTCTTTTCTTCAGGTTTTACTGAGATATAGTTGACAGCTCTGTATACGTTTAAGGTGCACTGTGTAATGATGGATCAAACCCTTTTTTAAAGGTAGGACCATTCTGTCTGCATCTTCAAGAGCAAAGATGATGGTGTTATGTGAAGAGCAAGACTCTAGAAAAAGACAGACCTGGGCATGACTCCCATCTCCAGTTCTTTTGCTACTTACCCTTGGGCGTGTTTCTTCAACTCTTCTCATCCTTAGATTTTCTCACTTGCGATCTGGAGATGATAATGGCCACCTCTTTGTTCTAAGTAAAGCTGCTTATTTTAAGCACAAAGAATAGTGCCTGACCCATAGGAAGAACTCTATGTCTTAGTTTCACTTCACTCTTTTTTAAATTTTTATTTTCATTTTTTTATTGAATGAAAGCTTCTTTAAATTCTATATTGCTTTACAATTTTCAAAAGTTTCACACACTTGATTTCATATAATCCCATAATAACCCTTTTTTCCCCTACCCCTGTATTGCTCCACCCCACTTCCTTCTCTCCACTGGTAACCACGAGTTTGTTCTCTATATCTGTGAGTCTGTTTCCTTTTTGTCTTATTCACTAGTTTGTTATATTTGTTAGATTCCACATGTAAGTGAGATCACACAGTACTTGTCTTTATCTGTCTGACTTATTTCACTTAGCATAATGCCTTCCAAGTCTATCCATGTTACTGCAAATGGCAAACTTTCATTCTTTTTTATGGTTGTGTAGTATTTCATTGTATATATATAAAACCACATCTTCTGAATAGACATTTTCCAAAGGGGAAATGCAGATGCCCAACAGGCACATGAAAAGATGCTCAACATCACTAATCATCAGGGAAATGCAAATCAAAACCACAATGAGATATCACCTCACACCTGTCAGAATAGCCATCATCAAAAAGACCAAAAATAACAAATGTTGGCGAGAATGTGGAGAAAAGGGAACCCTAGTACACTGTTGGTGGGAATGTAAATTGGTACAGTCACTGTGGAAAACAGTATGGAGGTTGCTTAAAAAACTAAAATTAGAACTACCATATGACCCAGCAGTTCCACTCCTGGGTATATATCTGAAAAGAAACAAGAACACTAATTTGAAAAGATACATGCACCCCAATCTTCACAGCAACATTATTTACAATAGCCAAGGTATGGAAGCAACCTGTGTCCATCAAGAGATGAATGGGTAAAGATGTGGTATATATTCATATCGCTTTTAATTTCAATTGCCCGTGACTATTCATGAATGTCTGCTGAATTGAATTGCAAGCACTTAAAATTCCAGGTGAAGAGAAACTTTCTCAAAGCCCTTTTTGATGTAACTATCCCACAGTCATCTCCTCCTTACAGCATTTAGTAACCGTCTCCCTTATACAACGTAACAGGCAGGTAGCCCATGTTGTGTTGTGAACTGCATTTTAGGTAATGTCCTCTGTTAGAGTATAAACTCTAAAGAGTGATTATTCTTGCAAGTGATTTTTATTCATCCTCCTGATGTCCCTATTGTTTCCCATTGTGCTTTTTTTTTTTTTTTTTTTTTTTTTTTTGCGGTACGCGGGCCTCTCACTGCTGTGGCCTCTCTTGTTGCGGAGCACAGGCTCCGGACGCGCAGGCTCAGCGGCCATGGCTCACGGGCCCAGCTGCTCCGCGGCATGTGGGATCTTCCCGGACCAGGGCACGAACCTGTGTCCCCTGCATTGGCAGGCGGACTCTCAACCACTGCACCACCAGGGAAGACCCCATTGTGCTTTTCACAGGGAATTTAAATATTTTTGACAAAATTGGTTTGGTAGTAGCGACAGATATCATAATTTTAAATATGCCGAAGTCACCTACCTATATGTTTCCAATACAGAATATTTTCCAGTTGAAACAACGTATTAAAGGTCAAGTGCCTCCTCAATCTCAGAAGAAAACCACAGCCTGTTTGGAAGTTAGGTAACCTACTTTTCTCCTGAAGTAATAAATCTGCGTCTCTACCAAGTATTATCTTCATGGTTTCTATAATAAGGTTTCAACCTGAACTCCTTGTTGAAGAATTGTCACCTAGGAAACAAATTTTAAATAATTTGCAAATGGAAAATCTCCCTGAAATGACCTACAATTTTCAATTTCATCCATCTTCAAATAAATAATCTTAAAAGATTATTCATTCACTGACCTGAAGAAAATTAATCAGATAAAGAGATACTTACGTTTTTCATTTGTTCTGAATAAAGCTCACAGAAAGCACTAATCAAAGTTTTATTTTATCAACTCATTTTCTACAAGATTTTCCCTTTATCTAATGTTACTTCCAGTGTCGTATGAGGGTAGAATTTCTTCAACCCAGTGTAAAAATAGCAACATTTTAGGAATACAACTATGTTATTCTGTTCCTTAATGTACAACGACTATTGTTTATTTAGGAAAGAAATTAGTAAAAGTCAAACAACGTGTAAGAATACAATTCTCACCAAAATCAAGCAGCATAATCCTAAAAAGAAGTAAGGGGCGGGGGGAGCCATAGAAAAGAAAAGTGTATACATTGCACACCACTTAGGAAATAAATATTATAAATTAATTTATATTAATGTATGCATATACTATATATAATTCTAATTACATAGAATTATATAATTTACATAGAATCAGTTAGGTGTTACTATTATTTATGCAGAGTTTATGCAGAGTGATAGCATTTTCCCTAATAATTTTGGCAACCAGTATTTTCCTTCCCTCTATAGACTGAGTAGCTTAAACCATTCATTACTTAGCATTTTTTAAAGCATTAAATATCAACTATATTAAGCTTAGTAGCAGTTAACAATGCAAACATTATTCTTTTTCTTTTTTACTTTTTTTTCTTATTAATGCCTCACCCAAAATGGTAGAAGCCATATTCAAGCCTTACTCTGGCTCTGGTTCGTCTTGTCATTCTGCCCACTCCAGGCACAAATAAAATGGCTGCCTCATCCAGAGGTTATCCTTAACAGCAAGATGATTAGTTGAAGATTACTGAAATCAAGCCCTTGAAGAAAACACACTCAATTTAAGAAACCATTAACTTTAGTACAAATCTACTTTAAACAGGCTACAAAATGATACACAAATTGAATTAGAAAACATTAGCACTCTTTCTTCACTAAAGAGGACCATATTGTTTAACCATAGCCATGAGTGGTTAAGCCATTGCTTCTGTTCTGGGTCTATGCACTTTCTCTTTATCAGCTGTCACTTATGTCTGTGTTGTTCTCAGCTCTTCTTCGGGTCTGGTGGTGGTCCTTGCATCTGACTTGTACAGCTCGGCCTCTTGCCAACTCCTCTGTTTGAAAAGTTCAGTCATTACAGTGCAGACTTTCATAACCCATGTCTGGCTATCTCTGTTTGCTGCTTGTACAGTCTGTGTAGGTGCTGGAAGTACAGCTCTCCTACAACTTCTTCTGAGCCCTGGGTTCCTGTCTGGGAAGGCTTGGCTCTGAAATGCCTTCTTCACTGAGGTGATGGATACTTTGAGACTTCTTGTATCTTGGAAGGGTGAGAACACTGTTGAGTGCATCCCTCCTACTTCTTTTCTGTGATCCAGTGTGAATTTAACTCAATCACTCATTCAGCAAATATTTATTGAGCACTTAACTGTATGTCAGACACTGCATCAGAAACTGAAAATATAGCATTAAATCAGACAGAGAGATATCCTTGTCTTTCTACCAACTGCGGATACAAATAACTAACTGCCCTTCATGTCTTCATGAAGCTTAATTTCTAGTGGTGAAAGTAGACAATAACAGTTAAATAATAAATAAATAAAATAATAGAATAGTAGAGAATGATGGATACTGTAGGGAAAAAAGCAGAGAAAGTTGCTGGGGCAGACCACCATGGAAAATTGTTATAAATGTTAACAGAGAAGTGAGGGAAATGTCCCACCCTTGCTGAGAAGACAATCTGTGACAAAGGAGGCAAAAATATGTAATGGGGGAAAAACAGTCTCTTCAATAAATGATGTTGGAAAACTGGACAGCTACATGTAAAAGACTGCAATTAGAATGTTCTCTAATACCATACACGAAAATAAACCCCAAATGGGTTAAAGACCTAAATGTAAGACCTGAAACCATGAAACTCCTGGAAGAGAACATAGGCAGAACACTCTTTGACGTAAATTGTAGCAATAAGTTTTGGGATCTGTCTCCTAAGGCAAAGGAAACAAAAGCAAAACTAAATGGGATCTAACTGAACTCAAAAGCTTTTGCACAGCAAAGGAAACCATTGTCAAAATGGAAAGACTGAAAGGAAAAAAAGTATTTGCAAATGATATGGCTGATAAGAAGTTAATATCCAAAGTATATAAACAGTTCATACAGCTCGATATCAAAAAAACAACCCAACTGAAAAATGGACAGAAGACCTGAATAGACATTCTTCCAAAGAAGACATACAGATGGCCAGCAGGCACATGAAAAGATGCTCGATATCACTAATCATCAGGGAAATGCAAATCAAAATGGCAATGAGATATCACCTCACACCTGTCAGAATGGCTATCATCAAAAAGAATAAACAACAAATGTTGGCAAGGATGTGGATAAAAGGGAACCCTAGTACAGTTAGTGGGAATGTAAATTGGTGCCGCCACTATGGAAAACAGTATGGAGATTCATCAAAAAATAAAAATAGAACTACCGTATGATCCAGCAATTCTACTCGCGAGTATATATCCAAAGAAAATGAAAGCACTAATTCAAAAAAATATATGCAGCGTAATGGTCACAGAAACATCATTTACAATAGCCAAGACATGGAAGCAACCTAAGTGTCCAATAACAGATGAATGGATAAAGAAGATGTGGTATAAACACACATACACACATACACACACACACACACACACACACACACACACACACACACACACACAATGGAATATTACTCAGCCATAAAAAAAGAATGAAATTTTGCCATTTGCAAAAACTTGGATGGACCTGGAGGGTGTTATGCTTAGTGAAATAAGTCAGACAGAGTAAGGCAAATACTGTAAGTTTTCACTTACATGTGGAATCTGATAAAAAAAAATCAAGTGAATAAATATAGAAAAACAGAAAGAGACTCACAGATACAAAGAACAAACTAGTGGTTACCAGTGAGGAGAGGAATGGGGGAACAGCAAGATAAGGAAAGGGAATTAAGAGGCTATGTATGAAATAAATAAGATACAAGGATGTAATAATGTACAGCACAGGGAAAATAGCCAATATTTTATAACAACTTTATTTTTTTTTTAATTGGGGTAAAATTGCTTTACAATGTTGTGTTAGTTTCTGCTGTACAATGAAGTGAATCAGCTATATATATACCTATAACCCCTCCCTCTTAGACCTCCCTCCTACCCACCCGCATCCAACCCATCTACATTGTCACAGAGCACCGAGCTGAGCTCTCTGTGCTATACAGCAGGTTCCCACTAGCTATCTATTTTACACTTGGTAGTGTATTTATGTCAAACCTAATCTCACAGTTCGTCCCACCCTCCCCTTCCCCTTCTGTGTCCACATGTCTGTTCTCTATGTCTACGTCTCTATTCCTGACCTACAAATAGGTTCATCTGTACCATTTTTCTAGACTCCACATATATGCATTAATATACGATATTTGTTTTTCTCTTTCTGGATTACTTCACTCTGTATGACAAACTCTAGGTCCATCCACATCTCTACAAATGACCCAATTTCATTCTTTTTTATGGCTAATATTCCATTGTATATATGTACCACATCTTCTTTATCCATTCATCTATCATTGGGCATTTAGGTTGTTTCCATGTCTTGGCTATTGTAAATAGTGCTGCAATGAACATTGGGATACATGTGTCCTTTTGAATTATAGTTTTCTCAGGGTATATTCCCGTAGTGGGATTGCTGGGTCATATGGTAGTTCTATTTTTAGTTACTTAAGGAACGACTGTACTGTTCTCCATAGTGGCTGTACCAGTTTGCATTCCCACCAGTGCAGGAGGGTTCCCTTTTCTCCACACCCTCATCAGCATTTATGGTTTGTAGATTTTTTGATGATGGCCATTCTGACCGGTATGAGGTGATACCTCATTGTAGTTTTGATTTGCATTTCTCTAATACTTAGTGATGTTGAGCATCTTTTCATGTGCCTCTTGGCCATCTGTGTGTCTTCTTTGGTGAAATGTCTATTTAGATCTTCTGACCATTTTTTAATTGGGTTATTATTTTTTTTTCTATTGAGCTCCATGAGCTGTTTGTATATTTTGGAGATTAATCCTTTGTCCGTTGCTTCATTTGCAAATATTTTCTTACATTCTGAGGGTTGTCTTTTCATCTTGTTTATGGTTTCCTTTGCTGTGCAAAAGCTTTTAGGTTTCATTAGGTCCCACTTTTTTATTTTTGTTTTTATTTTCATTATTCTAGGAGGTGGGTCAAAAAAGATCTTGCTGTGGTTTATGTCAGAGAGTGTTTTTCCTGTTTTGCTCTAAGATTTTTACAGTGTCTGGTCTTACATTTAGGTCTTTAATCCATTTGGAGTTTATTTTTGTGTATGGTGTTAGGTAGTATCCTAATTTAATTCTTTTACATGTAGCTGTCCAGTTTTCCCAGCACCACTTGTTGAAGAGGCTTTCTTTTCTCTGTTGTATGTTCTTGACTCCTTTGTCATAAACATTGTATGTTCTTGACCATATGTGCATGGGTTTATCTCTGGGCTTTCTATCCTGTACCATTGATCTATATTTCTGTTTTTGTGCCAATATCATACTGTCTTGAATACTGTAGCTTTTTAGTATAATTTGAAGTCAGGTAGCCTGATTCCTCCAGCTCCGTTTTTCTATCTCAAGATTGCTTTGGCTATTCAGGGTCTTTGGTGTTTCCATACAAATTGTAAAATTTTTTTGTTCTAACTCTGTGTAGAATGCCATTGGTAGTTTGATAGGGATTGCATTGAATCTGTAGATTGCTTTGAGTAGTACAGTCATTTTTACAATATTGATTCTTCCAATCCAAGAACATGATATATTTCTCCATCTGTTTATGGCATCTTTGATTTGTTTCACCAGTGTTTTATAGTTTTCTGAGTACAAGTCTTTACAACAACTTTAAATGGAATATAATCTATAAAAGTATTGAATCACTCTGTTGTACACCTGAAACTAATATAATATTGTAAATTAACTATACTTCAATTTAAAAAATTCTTAAGGTATGCAGCTTTAAATGCCACTTATAAGTTATTTTTGCCAGTACATTTATTTCAGCTGGAGGGCTGTTGTGAACGATACCTCACTTCACATGACATACAACCTCAGAGTCTCTGCTGTTGATTGTCATACCTGCATTGTCGTCTATGAGAGAAGCAACTCATGAGCTCCCTAGTCAACCAAACAGAATAAAGAATCTGTCTTCATGGCACATTCACCTCATGATTCTGTTTCCTGTGAATTTAAGGTTCTTTCTTCATCGCGAAAGAATTCGGAGACAAAGCAGAGAGGTTAAGAAAGTAAAGTGAGAGTTTATTGAAGCAAGGATAGGCTCTCAGAGGGAGAGCAGGCAGCTGTTGCCCTGGATTTCTTTGGCAAGCCGGTTATGAGGGGCATACAAATGAAGGGGCACAATATTCACTGGGGCAGGAGGAGTTTGGGGGTTTGATTCACTGATTTTCATCCCAGCTCCATTTTCCTGAGGGGAGGAGGGATTTTTGTACTTATTTAGCTTAGATCTGAAGTGTTATGGTGTTGGTGCATGACGGGTGCTTCGTATCTGCAAGGCTAATTTTATTGTAATGAGAGCATAATGAGCAACAGGTTACATTCAGATGCAGGAGAGTCCCACCTTTCCCCACCTTTCTTTGTCTGCTAGCTGGACACATATCACACAGAATGTGTGGTTTCCTGTCAGTCTGGAGGTTCCTGCTTTCCTTTGTCTGCCTATGGACCCCCGCTGTTTACAAGATGCATGATTTCCTGCCACCTGGCCCCTGCCCCCATTTCTCTGCTCATACCTAGCTACCTGCCTGCTGTGACAATTCTAGTCCAGGGTGTCCGTGGACTACACTTTGAGAAACTTTCTTCAGTGTTTAGAAATAGTCTTGTAGCTAATTCCCTGTAGTGCCAGGATGCTCTCTGGATAGCACATTGTCTCTAAGTCACCACATTTCCTGTACTTTCCCCTTGCTTTCCAACCCATGCCTGATAGAATTGGAGCTTTGTTCAGCTCTGCATCCATGTGGATGAAGCTCTGACACATAGCCTAGCAGTTGATGACTTCACATAGCCTAACAGTTAATGACTTCTTTGAATCTCACTACTGCTGCACTCCATTCCCTGGCTGTAAAATGGATAGAGCACCTGGATCCACAGTGATGACATCTGTCTGACCTGGTATATCACCACCTGCCATTTGTGACTACCCCCTGGCCATGCCATTTGGATGGGCTGGATGCTCGCACTCTGCTGTACACTGTCACTCTCCAATCTCATCATGTCAAATGTGAACCTGAACTTTGCCTGAGTTTGCCTCATCCCCTGCCCATTGTTGGACTATTCATTTAGCTGAAGCAAGAGTGGCCACTGTCCTTTCTATAATTTTTGCTTCTGCTCAGTCTCTATTGGCAAATGTTACTAAAGTTCAGAATCCTTATACCTGAATCCCTTCATATTATAAAAAATATCTAAGCAATAATAAGCATAATGGATAAGATATAGTAGCTTATTAAATTCATTAATGACCTAGCTGAGAATAGGACCCTGAAATAAAAGAAATCATGTATTCGTCTGCTTTGCTTTTTTTAGGAGGAGGAACAGTTTCATGAGAATTGGCCCAGAATGGGAAATATGGTGACTTAGCAAAACTGGGTGCTTGGGGGCAGCCTGGTGGTGGTGTGAAGTCGGGGGTTTGGAAAAGAACAGATGCAAATGTGTGCTGATGAGTAAAACGAGTTGATGCAATGGACAATATGGGATTTCTACCCTTGAACTCCTTCCAAGTGTTTCCTGGAACTTGGGTCAAAAACTCTGAATACATCTGCTTAAAAATCCCAGTAAGAAATCTTCCTCTCTCTGCAGTGGGTTGACTGTTGATCCACTTTTAGAAGACTGGGATTTTATTCCATAGAGAAGGTAAAACAAAGATACTCAGAACTGAGGGATACCAGTCACTGATGCAAGCAGGATTCCTGTGCTGAAAGAAAATAGATGGAAAGGCAATTGTAGGCTGAATCCTCTCAGATGTCTTGCCCAACTAGGTTCCCAGAATTCTGCCAGCCTGTCCCTCCCAAGACCTGGAAGGTCCTTCTCTGAGGACTCTGACCAACTGAAGGGTTTTGAAAAGCTATTCCTGTGTGTAGATTAGCGCAGCATGGCTATCTTTGGATCATATAGTTCTTCTCTCCTTTACACTTCCCTGTATTCTTCCCATTTTATATAATAAGCACGTATCTGTTCTTCTATAATCATAAAGATTAACATTCATTGAGTAAATACGTGTTCTGGGCTCTGAGAAATGGAATATTTCCTGCCATATCAGTAAACAAAGGATGTCATCAGCGATTGCAGCCCTCTAACATGAGCCTGTGAACCCATGAGCCCTGAAGGAACTCAGGAAGGAAAGAATACCTGCCATCTAGCAGCCATCAGATTGATGCCACTCCCTAAGGTGAGCCCTGAGGAAACTCAGGATATGAAAACACAGGATACTGGCCCCAGATAGCTGAGGTACATATCAAAGGAATGATTTCAGTGAGCCCAGACTTTTGCATCCTCCCATACATAGAGGAGCCTAAATTCCTTAACTTGGGATATCTGGTTTTCTTTAATTAGCAATAATCTTTTGATGTTATGACTACCTGTCCTTTGTTGCAAAACTTCTATATATTTAGCTCCCCACCTCACCTCCCGGAGCTGTTGTCTCAGGGTTACTTGAGATGCTGCCTCCTGGGCTTGAAGGCCTAAAAATTCCCACTGAATAAAACATAACTCTCAACTTTTAGGTTTTGAATAATTTTTTAGTCGACAGCACTATGCTAAGCAGCTTAAATTCATTATCTCTTCATTTTTACAGTAATCTTATAAATTAGGTACTATTTAATTTTCATTTAATAATTAAGGAAACAGTGTCTTAGAGATTAAATTGTTTAACATCCAGTAACTAATTAGTGGCAGAGTTAGATTTGAACACAGTCTGTCTGGCTCCAAGCCTGTGTTTCTAATCATATCCTAAAATGCCTCAAATAATTTTAAAACGTTTTTAAGAAGGAGGAGTTCTAAACCCTTCAAAGTGTTCATTCTCTTTATTCTCATACCTCACCCTAATAAGCTTCAAATTATGATCCAGAATCATCTCTTTTTTCTCCCATTTCTGTTCTCATAATTTGTTTTTGTTATGTGTTTGGTTATGCCGCACTATACCCTTTGAACCTGATCGTTGATATCTGACTCTGCTTTGATTGATATAAATGGGTCAAGTGCTGCAGGGCTTTGGTGACACCACTAGGCAATGTCTCTAGAAACTCTTGTTAGAACATGGCCAGTCTAGTCAGAGAAGTGAGCGCTCCAGAAGGATGTTACCGGTGGTTGTGTCTCCCTCTGTACCTGATCCACCTGTGAAAGCATATATATTCAGTTCATACCATGAAATCTTATAGAGCAATTAACTATCATATTTCCAAATAATATTTGAATAATTTTATACAATTCTCATAAGATAATGTTACAATAATTGCAAGATCCAGAAGCATATGATTCCAATTTTTAAATAACAGCATATATGTGGTGAATGAAGATACGTATGTGTGTGTTATGACTTAGTTAAATTAACATTTGTTAAGTAGAGCACATGATGCCAGAAGTTAGCTGCAGTTCAACAACAGACCACAAGAGAAACTGAAATAGAGAAGGCTAACTCATAGGTCCTGGAGGAAATATACAATATGCTTTGAGGAGCCACATGGGGGAGTGAAGGCTGAGTGCAGACAGAGAGAGAAGCAGGACCTGGGGTATCAGGCTTGATTAGGGTCCATGGGTATAGTGCTTTGGGGTTCCCAGGCTGGGCTGGATTAATCAGTTCAAACCAAAAGAGCAGTGTGCTGATAAACTCTGCAGGGGTCTTATGAAGGGGCACATAAGGGGAGGCATTGATTACAAGGGCTGTTGGGAAAGTCACATCAGGAGCTTACATTTGCTTGTGAACCTGCAGGCTGCTATCTAGGGCTTGTGCTTACATAAGGTCCCTGCAGGCTACTTGGCCAAACAAAATAGATGCCATAGCAGTAATACAATGGAGTAACTTAGCTAAACTCTTAACAGCGTGTAAAACTATTGACATTAATATTGTTTGCAATATAATGGCCCATTCAGATCATTTTCAGTTGAAGGCAAAAAGCAACAGGCTCCATATATGCTCAAGACTGCCAACCAGATTATAGTGTCCTTTCTTAAAAAATAAACAGAAAGATAAGTCATTGAATATATGTGTCAATTTTTTAATATGACACGTATGGGAACAGAACAAACAACCAGAAAAAGCTATTAGAGGGGAACAAACAGATAGATACTAACCTGGGAGAAGATAATTTTTTTAAATGGGAAAAGAAATAAATAAACTACCATTAATATCCTGAGAGAAATAAGAAGAGGTATCACATTCATGAAAAAACAGAATATTTAATAAAATGGGGAGATTCAGAGACCAGAAGAATCCTGGAATGTTAAAAATACAGTGGTAGGAAAGGAAGACTCTATAGAAAATTGAAGAACAAAGTTGAGGGAAACTGGCAGAAATAGAACAAAACATTGAAAGATTGAAAAAGAAGAAGGTAAAAGAAAAAAGCAGTTAGAGAACAAATCAAGAGAATTCTTCATGGGGATACCAGAAATAAAGAACAGAAAAAACAGGAAGCATGAAGTCACCAAAAAAGTGTCAGGAATATTTCTAAGAACTGAAGAAAATGAATTTTCAATTTGAAAAAGCCCATAAAAATCCATAAACATGGAACAAAAATAGACCTAATTTATGGCTCTTGTAACAATGTAAAAAAATGAGTGGAGAGGCAAGATACTGTTTGTCTTGCTTTGACAGAAGAAAAAGTTAAGTGTTTTCATATTCTTCTAAATACACACCACAAACACTAATTCAAAAAGATATTTGCCTACCTATGTTCATAGCAGTATTATTTATAATAACCAAGATATGGAAAGAACCTGTGTCCATATATATATATGTGTATATATATGTATATGTATGTGTGTATATATATATATATATATATATATATATATATATATATATATCCCACATCTTCTTTATGTAAGTATATATACATATATGCAATGGAATACTACTCAGCCATAAAAAAATGAAATCTTACTATTTGTGACAACATGGATAGACCTAGAGGGTATTATCCTAAGTGAAGTAAGTCAGATGAAGAAAGACATACTGTATGTTATGATTTCACTCATATGTGGAATATAAAAAGCAAACAAAATAAATGAACAAACCAAACAAAAACAAACACATAGTACAAAGAACAGACTGGTGGTTACTAGAGGGAAATGGGTTGGGGAGGGCAAAATGAGTAAAGGGGGTAAGCTGTATGGTGACGAATGGAAGCTAAACTTTTGGTGGTGAGCACACTATAGAGTATACAGAAGTTGAAATATAATGTTGTACACACATGAAAGTTGTATAATGTTATAAACCAGTGTTACCTCAATAAATTTTTAAAAAATTAATAATTTAATTTTAAAAGTTGGATGCAAAGGAAGACAAACTAGAGAGAAACCTTAAACACCCTGAAGACAAAGTACAGACATTTTAAATAAGACATGCAAATTCTAGAAAAGTTTACCTCCCATGTACAATTTCTTGGGAAGCTCCTTGAGAAAGCCCTACCAAAACGAAGGAGGAAATCGAGTAAGTGGAAGACAGGAGATATGGAAATGAGGGGATACATCAGAGAAGCAAAGGACATTTTCAGGGTAATGGTGATGAATGAGAGATCCCATGTTGATAATTGTGCTTCATGCATGGAAGTCTATCAGTGCAGATGAATGCAAGTCAGTAGTCTCCAGTTGTGTTTTCAAAATGACATAAAATCTAAAAACTATCTGATGCATCTGAATATCGAAAAAGTTTTGGTAAGCTCCAGGGAATTTCTAATAAATCAGGATGATGGCCCTGGCAGCAATGTATTTACTGTCTAGTAGCGAAGTAGAGTAGCCAGATTAAAGATTAAAAATAATTTTAATATATAGTATCATGATAAAACATGATAAATGTAATAAAAACAAATGATAAAAATAACATGGGGTTAGAGAAAAAATGGGACAATAAATTAGATATGGAAGAACTCATATACCCTGTTTGCTATATTTGACTCTGAAAGAATATGATGTCTTCCAAAAGTTCCATTCATTCTCTGAGTTTTTCTGTGGCTGAAGATTTCCAAAATAATTTTCTGTGGTCTTTGAAGATATTCCAAAAGAGTGCCAAGTGTGCTTTGGGCAGTATTAGTACTATTAGGAAAAAGGTATAGAAGACTATTCAAATGAGGAGAAAGTATCAGGTTAGATTAGGACAAGTATGTTTGTTTAAGAAATTTTCTCACTAACTTATAATAAATCATATACAAATAATGAAACCACAGAATTTTAGAGCCAAGATGTAGTAGATTAATTTCCTCATTTTATGAACTTGATACAATCACTTTTCTTGTACATTTCACTTAAAACTCTGAGGAAGGCACATGTCAGAGCCTCAACTGAAACAAAAATTCTCCCACTTTTTTCTGTTCCTCTGCCTCCATTCAGGAGAAGAGAGGGATGAGGGTGTAACTAAATCTCATAAAAACTAAAATATACATATTTTACATTTAAAAAATTAACTACAGGGCAGAACAGATCACTAAATTATAGAAATCACAGTATGTATTTCTCCAAGTAATTATATATCAATTTCCAGTGAAAAAGAATTTCATATCACATTTACCAAATAAGAATGACTGCAAAATAATAATTAAGATACCCTTTCCCTCTAAAACAGATAAGATGATGATGAAGTTTTTTGTATCAGTAAGGTAGGTGATAACTTTTTTCCTCCATGTTATAGCTAGAAATGAGTACATAAACACATTTGAAAAGTTACTACTTAATGATGAAATTCTTTTTAGAGTAATAGCCCACAATTTTGCCAGAGTCTAAGGATACTATTCCTTTTACCAAAGTCAGAATTCAAGGTTAGAGGATTCCTTGCATGTGTCAAGAATGTACTCAAATTTTCCACATTTTCCTCAAAAGTTGTCTATTAACTACAAACATTTTTGTAGGTCATGGGGGAAATTCAAGCTCTTATGTGAATGCCAACTCTCAGTTACCCTTCAAGATTTTCTAAATAATTGAAGAGCAAAGGGAAAAACTGAACACATGCCAAGTTTGTTCTTTGTGCAATACTTCTAGAATCATAGGAAGAAAAATAGGGGAGAAAGAGACTGTATTTTCAAAAGATAACATCTCCGCCAGTTATTTTGAAGAAAAGATGCTTATTGTTTGTCTTTCTCAAAAAGAAGACATTAAAAAATACTAAAAATTAATTAAACATCCACCGTCATTTTGTTCCCAAATAACAGCATTGAAGTTTGGATACATGCAGAGAACTAAAAGTTTCTGAGTGCCCCCATGTGGAAATAAGCAATCATTACTGCCTCTTTCAATTTTGTTCCATTTGTTTATTTCATACCTGGTACTTTGAGATTTATGAAGATTTCTGATGAAAGCTGCCCAATTAATCATGTCAAAAAAATTATGATTTATCAGCTTCTCAATTTATTTGATGACACCACTGACGGATGCCAACTGAAAATACGGACAGCGTCATTTTGTTTATCCCTGCATCCTTAATGCTTAGCTTAGTGCTTGGCACAAAACAGAAAGTAAATATTTTTTTGAGATAATAAAACTATGATTATGCAGTCACATAAGCTGAAAACCTGCAGGCAACATTCATTCATCTCTTCTTCACAGCCAGCATCCAATCATCCAGTTCCATCGATCCTACTTCTGAAACTTCACTTGAATCCAGACCATTTCCATTTTGCTGCCTAGGTTTAGGTGTAAGTAATCTCTTCTTTGGCCTTTGGCAATGGCCCCTAACTGGTCCAGTCTGACCCAGTATTTACTGTTAGAAGACTGTCCTAAAACAAAACGGTCCTGTTGGCCTTTACAAAAAAGTGTGGAGAGGTGGGACTTCCAGTATGGCAGAGTGAGGAGGCTGGCACATTCTTTCCCCAGAAAACAACTATAAAACTAGATAGAAAATTTTAAAATAAACATTTCAGAGCTCCAGAAATCCATGAATGGTAATAGGCCTAAATAATATCTTTTCAGTAGCCGTTAATACTTAATGTAGCAGGTATTCATTTTGGTGAACACTATTTGAAATAATTAAAAGAATAATATATGATTGAATTAAAATTGTGGGTTCCTAGTACATTTTTAAAAAGCTTGCCAATCTTAGTGTATTTGTTTATGTCTTCATTAGAAACTATTTTGATTTCTTTTCAAATATTTTTTTAAAAATTCAAAACCCAGGTTAGTATGAATACATTAAAAATTAAATTCTTCGTTGGTAGGCTAACGTTATTTCTAATAATAAAAGTTATGGATATATTTTTTAGTAAATTAGTACTTTTATGTCCCTTTTCATAGTTCATTGTCATTGGTATAAATAGAAGTAACATAACTTTGAGCTAGAATTCTCAGTACTAATTAAATTTATTCAGATTTTACTCATGAAGAAAAGGAGGCCTAGTTATTTAATGGTGAGAATTCAGAGTACATATCCTGTGAGAGATTCTGCTTTAAAACTTCTCATTTTATCAAAATAATGAATAATTAGTTTTAAATTTACATAGCAAGAATTGAGAATCAAGTATAGTTTTTTTGTTACAACAATGTGAAGAAAACAAATTCTTATCTCTTTTCTGCTCCCTGTTCCCAGTTAATTTATAATTATTACACAAAAGTTGAAACAAAATGATATTCAGCAAATTGGGGTCAAGGTCTGTGCTGTTATTGACAATGTTTAGCAAAAATGAGTTTTAAGAGTTCTTATATTAATTTACCAATACTGCATTAGAGACAGGCATGCGGTACAGTGACGACAAGCTGCTGACGGTTCCTACTCCTTCCCCCACCAATTTCAGTAGATATTCAAAAACCAGCTTGACTTGGAGTGTGCTTTCTACCTGTTGAATATAGGAATAATTGCAATCCAGTAAACTGAGTTGTTTTGTGTTCCTATGAAAAAAAAATTAAGAGCTTTTTTGTTCTAAACAGAAGTTCAATAATATGTTTTAAATGTACATTTCATAAAATACTACTTGTAGCCATCAATACAAAAATCTCATTTCTCGTCCTATGAATGTATCCCCCCAAATATTGATACAAACAAGAAACACATATGTTGAACTCTTAAAAAATTGTTGATTGTTGCAATTCTGATCAAATATATAATTTTGTTGAAAAATGAGTCTTGTAATTTCATGACACACTTTGTTGTGTAATGATCCCCTTGCGTAGGCCCCAGTCCTTACCCTGATGACCAAATCATCTTTTCTTGTTTCACTACCACGACCTTGGATAAGCACAAACATGATGATATCACTGCTGTGCTTAAACTATAGTACATCAGGGGTTCTCTGTTGACTCTAGAGAATTACCAGAGCTCTTTGTATTCCTTCATGATCTCCCTCCTATTTTTCTCTCTAACCAGATTATTCTGCTACTCCTTCTCAATTATTATATCAGCAACAATGGGCTCTTTCCAGTTACCCAACCAAACCACGATGCTTCATGCCTCTTTGCATTTACTCAAGCACTTTTCTCTCGGAAGAATTCCCCCTCTGACTCTCAGCGGACCCTCTTCACCCTCCTTCTGCCACACCTAGCAGATTATTGTTAATTTATTGATCTCCAGATTCCCCAAGAAACTTTTCATAACTTCCCACCACAAGAGAAAGTTAATCACACCAATACTCTGTAACTTCTGTTTCTTGTCCATGATTCTGTTGTTGCTCTTATGCCACTAATGCAATTTGCTCATTTTTCTATCTCATCAGGCGGGCTGTGAGCTCCTTGATATCAGACACTGAATCACCAACATTTTATCAACATTCTGACACACAGTGGATTCTAAATAAATGTTTGCTGAAAGAGTAAAAGAAAAGAACTGTAACTACACGGGGGCTTGGGAATAGAAACTAAGCAGAAATTCATGTTTGTGGAAATTGAATCTATGAACAGAGAGCCTACCAATGAGGATGACTTCATTTTAAGTAAGGCAGATATCTCTGAGTACCAAAAGCTTGGAAGCCACTGTACTATTTATTTAATATAGATTATCCCATTTTTGTCTTTCCTAGACTTCAATCATTGGCATATTTTTTAATGCTTTTGCCATATTAGCCTAACTTTTATACATGCTATTTGCTTGATATTTTTATTTAGATGAACTCACATTGTACTCACTATATTTATTTTAATGGAAACTTTATATCATAACTATAAACAGAACATTTAGCATTATGTTTCAAATACGCAAATTATACTTAATAATAAATGTAATGGGAATTGAGCTTAGCTAATGGCATAGTAGGTAATTAGGACAAATCCTTCTACTAACACCAATAGGAAAAGCTAAACAAGATATTTTGTAAAGTTTGTTTCAGCGTGTTGAAAGTCTACCAAGACTTGCAAGAATTTAAAAGGCAAGATCTGGGAGAATATAGGAAACCAGAGGGTTGATTCTTGCATTTACAGCCACTTTTTTCCTACAAGTACTTGTTCTTAGATGCTTCAGAGCCAAGCAAAGCTTTCAAAATAGCTGCACTTCTAAAGAGGGGGCAAAAAGAGAATTTCAGGACTTGACAAGGAGGGAGGCTAGTAAATAAGCAGGCTTTTGGTTTGGGCCCCAAAAGTGAACTAGAAATACGCCAGTCCTCACAAGGGTGAAAGTCCAGCTCTCAATCTCCAACTCTGATTGGATTAGGCTGGTGTCTGTAACCTGACCATTTGTCAGAAAGAAAGGTAAATCTTTTCTGTAACAAGATAATGTCAAACAGATCCCAACAATTATCCCTGCTTTGTTTTATATACAAGAGACAGGTCATGGATTGATAATTAAAAGAAAAAAATAGCCAAAGAGCCATAGTTACCAAGCATAGACTTTAAAATAATTGTACTTATTTTAAAAAATATTTAAAATTCCACTTAAACAACTGTGAAACACAGTTGAGATTTTGACTGAGAACTAGAAAATAGATATAAGAAAATAACCGTATTGAGGCAAGGTGACAAAAAGGATGGAAACTAGGTATTTTAAATATAAACCTTAGACTAATGAAGTTCCCTTTGGTTACTAATTTTCTAATTTTTTGTTATGAATAGATGTTGCCTTTTATCAAATGCCTATTCTTCATCTATTGAGGTTATTCTATAATTTTCCCCTTTATATTATTGGAATTTCCATATTTTCTATTTCTTATATCAGTTTTGATAATTTTTTCATAGGATTTTGTCCATTTTAATCTAAATTTTCAAATTTATTGGCATTTTAAGTTCTGTAGGATATTCTGTTTGTAAACTCTAATTTTGGTTATTTGTACCTTCTCTCATTTTTTTCTTTTCTTATATCTATTATTTTTTTCTTTACAGTTTCCTTGAGTTAATCTGCTGTTCTTTTTAAAAATCTCTTACATAAATTTGTTCTTTTATCACTTTCTGGGTAACGCAAGAAACTTTGACTGTTTCAACTGCTTTAAGCCTCTTCCAGCTAATATTATATAGACGTTAGGTATTTTAATTTTCTATGTATTTTAAATTTCAAAAGACTATTTTCTGTTGTTTTGTACAGTAGAAATTTGGCATTTATTTAGATTTCCATGAGTGTTTGTGCTTTCCATTGCTAGTCATTCCTTCCTGCATCTCTGACCTTCTTCTGTCCAGGATCATTTTCCTTCTGAGGGTCTCTTTAGTCAGGTTCTCCAGGTGGTGAATACTCAGAGTTTCTGTTTTTTTGAAAAGATCATTATCTCACTTCTTTTCTGAAGCGAAATCATCTGTTCTGAGTATATAAGTCTATTTGTTTATTATTTTTTATGAGCCCTTTGAGAATTGGGGGAAAAGGGAGAAAAGAAAAAAGGCAAGGTCATGTGCCGTGATTTGAAGCTTGTATGAATACAGGGGGTGAGCACAGCTGAGACCAGCAGGAAATGAGACCACAAAGAGATTTAGGACTAAATCAGGTAAAGTTTTAAGGATTTCTTTCTTTTAAGGTTTTTACTCTAAATGAAGTAGAATGTCACCAGATAGTTTTGAGCAAAAGGTTCACATGAATTTACTTATGTTTTTAGGCAAAATTATCTCTATCCTATCTTCTGTACTTAGAATAGATTGGGAAATGATTTGAAAACTGAGATCCCATTCAGGAATCCATTGTAATAATCTACATATAATATGATGAAGAGTTGGGCTAAGGTGATAACAATGGAGTGGAGAAATATGGTTAGATTAATACATTTTTAAGAGGTTTCACTGATGGATTGAAATGTTTGGTATGAGGAAAAGAGAAAAAGTCGAAAATAACTCTAGGGACTTCCCTGGTGGCACAGTGGTTAAAACTCCATGCTTCCAATGCAGGGGCCGGGGTTCGATCCCTGGTCAGGGAACTAGATCCCACATGCATGCCGCAATTAAGAGTTTTCAGGCCACAACTAAGGAGGCTGCCTGCTGCAACTAATACCCCACACAACCAAATAAATAAATTAAAAAAAAAAAAACTCTAAGTTTTTGACCTAAGCAATGCAAGAGGGAGATATTTCAATTAATACTTGGATGGTAAAGGGACAAATATTAGAGATAAAAATCAGAAGTTCATATTGGTTATAGTGAAGAGGGAACAAGACCCTGCTTTCAGACTGAACATTTCAGAATGAACAGATACTAAAATGTTGTTCAGTTCACCCTAGGACCAAATGAGTAAGTCTGGAAACACTCTAGTATTTGCCAAACTGATACTGGAAAAAAGGCTAACTCATTATAATTTCTATTTTTGTATTTTAAAAATTCATCCAATCATTCCAGAATTAAAAAGACTCCTCTGGGGAGGGGTGAATGAGTGGAGCACAGAGGATTTTTAGGGCAGTGAAAATACTCTATTATACCATAAGGATGGATACATGTCATTATACATTTGTCCAAATCCATAGAATGTACAACAACAAGAGTGAACCCTAATATAAACTTTGGGTGGTTATGATGTGTCAATGTAGGTTCATCAATTGTAATAAATGTACCACTCTGGTGGGAGATGTTGGTAATGGGGAGGCTATGTGTGTGTGAATCAGCTCTGCTCATTTAAAGTACAGAACTTGATCATGGTACTTTCTTCCCCTTGTCTGTATGTGTTTATCCACATCTAAATCCCAACCACCTCCTGAAAAGACTACTATTTTTTTATTGCTCTTACATTATAAGCCCAAGTCCTGTGTCTCACTGGTTAAATGGTAGTGCTTCATTAAAGATAGTTTAGAAGTTTTGATTCTAACCAAGTTTTCCAGCTCTGTGGAGTTCTAGGACAAAATGGGATACCATGTTATATCTTACAATGGTCAGCCTATCCATTTGGTTATAAAATCTGTCTTGCAGTGCACTATGGAACTATCTCGCACAGATAATCTAACATAAAAGAGGTGGAAATTAACAAATCAGCTTCTTAGATCTTTTAAAACTTGTAGGTGTACCTGTGCTAATTGGCTTATGAAGATTTAAAAGGGCTTATATAAATTTAAGATATGAGAACTGACAAATTTCCAAAGGAAAAATAACTTTAATGCTTTAAATTTGCTCATTATTTAAGGGGAAAAAAAGTTATGCAATAATAATAGTGGCCTTTTGAGGGTTTTTTTGTTTTTTGTTTTTTGTTTTGGTGGTACATGGGCCTCTCGCTGTTGTGGCCTCTCCCGTTGCGGAGCACAGGCTCCGGATACACAGGCTCAGCGGCCATGGCTCACGGGCCCAGCCGCTCCACGGCATGTAGGATCTTCCCCAACCGGGGTACGAGCCCGTGTCCCCTGCATCAGCAGGCGGACTCTCAACCACTGCGCCACCAGGGAAGCCCCCTTTTGAGTTATTTTGAAACCTCATAAAGCCATTAAACTATGGGCTGTGGGGCATTCATTGTTTTTAAGTGATTTAACAAGTTTCAATAATTGGTATATAGCTCTAAAAAGGGGCACATTCAATTAATATATTTAATCAAGATGAATTATTGTAAATTATACTGGTTTGATAATATGCTTTCCCTCTGATTTTATCAGAACATAAAAATAATAAAATGTAAAACAATGTTAGAAAATATTAATATTCTAATTTATGCAAGACTTTTCTTACTTTTTCAATAGAAAGCCTAAATAATTGGAACTTTCTAAGCTTCCTATTCTGGCTTTACTGGTCAAATGCACTAACACTGATGTTATATATATTTCCAATTATGAAAATAAAAGCATGTTTTTAACCTAATTTATACATAATAACTAAAGTTTTTATAAAACAGATTGATTATTACAACTTCCGATAGTGCTGTAACTTATGTGAATCTAGAGAGCTATCCTACTCAAATAATTTAGATAAATTCTAAAAAGCACTTTATTTTTATAGAACTTTGTAATGTCAACAGTGACCATATTGTTTTTTAAAGAATGACTCTAGGGCTTCCCTGGTGGCGCAGTTGTTAAGAATCCTCCTGCCAATGCAGGGGACACGGGTTTGAGTCCTGGTCTGGGAAGATCCCACATACCACGGGGTAACTAAGCCCGTGCACCACAACTACTGAGCCCACATGCTGCAACTACTAAATCCTGCACACCATAGAGCCTGTGCTCCACAGCAAGAGAAGCCACCACGATGATAAGCCCACGCACCGCAAGGAAGAGTAGCCCCCGCTCACTGCAACTAGAGAAAGCCCACACAGAGCAATGAAGACCCGATGCAGCCAAAGATAAATAAATAAAAAACAAATAACTTTATATACAAAAAAAAAGAATAACTCTAATTTACTCTCTAAGGCCTACAACTGAATTTGAGTACTTGAAAGTCATTAGTGAATAATTTTTTATTACAAAAAATTAAAATTCCTATAGAAATCAGTCTCCCTAAATCAGAGAGAACAAATATATCCCTAAATCAGAGAGAACAAATATACAGACTTGTCATATAGTATTTACTTACAATCTTGCAAGAATATTCTTGCATATACAGTTGACCCCTGAACAGCATGAGTTTGAACTGCATGGGTCTACTTAAATGTGAGTTTTTTTCACTATGTCCATACTAAAGCATTACACCGTCCATGGTTGGTTGAATCTGCAGTCCTGGAACCTCAGATTGGGAGGTTATATGTGGATTTTGCGGGGGAGTGTGTTGGCATCCTTAACCCCTGAGTTGTTCAAGCGTCAACATACATCTATGCATTTGTATCTTATAAAGGTTAAACCACAATGCTAAAATCATTTGTATATAGACACTGTCTTATATATAAATAAGTTTAATTATATTTTAAGGCCAAAAAAAAGAGAGAAACTTTAAATAATATTGTCATCTAACATTGTACAATATGACTATGCTTTATGTTTAAATATATTATGCCATATCAAAAAAAAAGAATAAAGTCTTAATTATAATAAAAAGGAGAGAACTGATAGGTAAATGAAAAATGTGTCCTTAGATTATACTTTTAGCTTTTAATATGAGGGGGAAAAATAAGAACTGTTTGGCACTTACGTAAATATTTTACTCAGTAAATCAAAGCTTTTTTTTTTTTTAATGTAGACTTTCAAGTCTCATGAGTCTAATTTTGTGCTTTCATGCTGTCTTTTACCACATGCCTAGTTTGTTTTAAATAGAGCAATAAGAATTATTCACTCTAAGAAAAACTAGAATTTTCAATATGTATTATGTTAAACTATGCATGTTTGTTTTAAATATTACATGTTATTCTGACTAACAAAGGGGGCAACACACCAAAAATTCTTTGTGTTTTGAGCAAAACGTTCTGACAATGATTTTTAATAATGTCTTTCCTAATTCTGGCCCCAGATGTTTAAAAAATGAAATTGTTATGGTATCTTTTAAACCTAAACTATTACTAGATTTTCTCAGGTGGCCAGTGACCAACCATAAATACTAGTTCATAAAAGGTAGGACAGAGGAGTTCATAAGTGACATACTCTTCGAATTTTATTTATTTTTGTTTTGTTAACTCAAAACAATTTGAAATCTCTTTTGGTTGCCAAATACAGGATTCAAAAATACATTCACAAATCAAAAGAGAGATCATTCCTCCTGAGTTGATGATATATAAGTAATGTGTTATTAAGACATTACTTTTCAGACTGAAAAGAGGCATACTCGTGCTCGCATAAAAGACTGACACTGTGTCTATAATTTGATAACAAAAATGATTTTGTTCCTATATTTAATTGACTTATAATTGTAACATAACTTATACTAGGAGAAAAAGAGCACTAGCACTTAGAACGCTGGGGAATGGTGCCACATTGGGGATTCAGTGTTGGTTTTTACAGGTCAGACTATTCTGATTACTGCTCTGGGTCCACAGTCCATCGTGGTAACCACACTCACTATGTCTTCGGTGCCACCACTTGTCCCCTGCCACCCCAGGATCCCATTATCCCCATTGAACTTAGAGATCCCAGTTTGATGATGGCAGTTCCCACTGGCATTTCTAACCTGCAGAGAAAAGAGACCACAGAGTTCTGCAAGGATACGGGGCTCCCTCACAATTTCATCTTATTCAGTTGTGGAGGAAGGTGCATCCTCTGGCCCCTCCCAAGGTGGGTGAGCACATCTTAACGTGATAAAAATACTAACTTTCCAGTCTCCTTAAGACGATGAACACCCTCCTCTAAAGTATACCAAGACAGTCTTGGCATTTCAATTTCCTTTAGTGTAGGCCATGTTTGAGTCCATGTTTCAGTTAACCAACCAAACAACTAGAGCTTTCTCCAACCCCTCATGCTAAAACTTTGAATCCAGAATCTCTTATATTGGGCTCATATCAATAAATTTAGCTTTAGCCAATTTTATATTCTCCCACCATGATCCTAAACCTTTAAGATCCATTCTCACACACATTCCCAAGATTTTTGTCTATATGAATTGAAAAAAACCCATACAGTTCTTTTGATATACAGTGAACCTCTTCTTGGGTTACCATCTCTACCTTAGCCTTTGGAGCCTACTGTGAATTGAGTCTAATAATAATAGGCTTAGCATCAAAGAGGGGTGGGTAGTAAGGGGCTTGTCCTGAGAGGAATTAGTAGGTACCTTGTCAGGCAACTGCTTCTAGGAGGCCATTATGGTTTCTTTAGGCAAAGATGAAAGGGCTGCTTTTCCTGGCAAAGAAGACTTGGCAGAATTTAGGGGTTCAGTAGCCCCTAAATTATTGGGACCTACCTAAATGACCCTATTCCGAAGTTTAGGATTTTATTACTTTCCAGTCAATGCCCTCACTTTAACAGAAGACACCCTGGGAGGTGGGGAATTCAATTTGTATTGTAATTCAGTCAGTCACGGGATGAGACTCTGGGTTTGGTTTTCAGAAATCTTAGCCCTGAAACTACAGTAGACAAAAGTTTCTTTTAGGGAAGATATAGAAGCTTTAAAGTTATTTATACAAAGCTTGTGCTGGGAATTTGAAGTCTGGAGATTATCCTTTTCTTTCCCCACTTTCTATAGCTCAGTTAGGGGCTGACAATCAATTTCTTTATGCTACTTAGTTTGACTGAAATGCCCTATAATAGCAAATACATGCTCATCCAGAACTTTTCCTTCTATAGATATTTGATTAGTAATGTCCAATGCAATACTTTGCGTATTTCTGTTGCCACATCAAGCCATGGATTAGGTGCTCTCTTTACTACTGGAAATGGAGTCATTAGTGCCTTAAATCTATCAACTAGAGAACCAGTTCCAGAAAACCCAGAACCAATTCAGAAAACTCATCTTTCATATTCTGTTCCTCTAACCTCACCAAAATTTGTATCAGTCAGTGTTCAACAAAAGAAACAGAACCAGTAGGAGGTATATAATCATAGATTTATTGTAAGAAATTGGTTTATGTGATTGTCAGAACTGACAAGGCAAGTCCAAAATCTGTTGGACAGGATGTCAAGAAGGGCAGCCTGGAACTCTTAGGCACATACTGAAGTTGCAGTCGTCTTCAGGGAAATTTCAGCTCTGCTTTTAAGATATTTCAACAGATTGAATCAAACCCACTAATTTATCTAGAATAATTTCCTTTACTTAAAGTCAACTTAAAAGACCATTATATGCTTCTTTGGTTTTTTTTTTTTAGTGTAGAGCATGTACTACTTTTGTAATTAAAAATAATAACTATATGACTGAAAGCTTCTCTGTTTAAATGACAGCAGACATGTTTAGACTGAAGTTTGTTTTCTTCTTTGTACTTTACTTAGGCAATAACATAATTGGATCCCTTTTTCTTCCCTCATTGACCTTTCTTTCATGTTTGGCCCATTTTCCCTGTGTTTGAACTATCAAAGAGAGGAGATGTAGCACACTTAACAGTTCTTGGATGGTGGTTCCAAATTAATACAGCTTTCAAAGATAGATTGCTTTTCCTAAAATGATAGGTTATTCCCTGAGATAATTTTACCTTTAAGTCCCAGAAGCTCCATCAAAGCCACAAGGCATTCTTTATAATATTCTGTATAATATTCTGAACTTTAGGTGAATAAATAGTGCACAGTGACTATTGGTTAATGAAACAAAAGACACATTAATTTAAAAACTAAAGGGGGAGGCACTTTGCCCTAGTTTCTGTAACAACAGAGGGATAACCCAGTTCTACACAGTTTGATATTCAGACTCTTCATTGGCATGGGCTTATTTCTATGGTAGATGCAATTATGCTAAAGGCATAATGCGAAGTCTTTTTAACACATTTTATATCATTTAATTTTGCTCTGTAATCTTGTTTGTCCTCTGTCATGTTCTAGACAGTTCAGCAGCAAGATTTCAAACAACTATCCACATTCACATTGATTCATTTTCCAGGAAATCTCAATGCTGTCTCTTTTCATTAGAAAAGAAATGACTAACCAGTCAACCAGCAATTTTTGGTGTCCTTGGCAACAAAACAGGGTGACTTCTTTTCAATAAAGACCCTAGAGAAAGTCATTTGTGTTCTGAAAACATTTTTCTCAATATTTTTAAAGGAAAAAAAAATGCCATTCTACTAATTGAATCACCCTGGACAGAAACCTGTTAAAAGTATAATGAGAAACAAATCACACTTAAAAGAATGCATAATTTTAAAATAGGAGGAAGATGTTGCATAGGAATTAACACAGGGAATCCACCTATTTGTTATTTGTGAATTATTAAATAGGTAACTTGTTTTTACCCTTAAAACTTTTTAGTCTATTCCTGTACTTTTTCCTTTATCATCTTCATCAAAAACTGAGAATAAGTTCTGAGGATCAAATGTACAGCATGATGACTATAGTTAATAATACAGTATTGTATACTTGAAAGTTGCTGAAAGTAGAACTTAAGAATTATCACCACAAAAAGATGAAAAAAAAAGGAGTTAACTATGTGAGGTAATGGATGTGTTAATTATTTTGATCTTGGTAATTATTCCATTTTATTCCGTGTGTGTATGTGTATATATATATTCATCTCATTGTAGACTTTAAATATATACAATTATTTGATATTTGTCAAATATTCATCAATAAAGTCAGAAAAAGAAACTGAACGGGAAAGCTGTCCTATATAGAATTGCTTCCTAAGAATTATTGGTTTGAAAGGGAAGTCTTTTCATACAACTTGACCTCCAAGCAGTTGTGGAAGGAAATTGTTTATATTCAATTGGTGTATTTGTCTTCTCTGTCTGAAAGACATGGGTGGAGCTTCCTGCCCAAGAATGATCTGATGCAATCTGAGGTAATGTCTGTAAGGAGATGTTATTTTCGTCTCCCTAAAACAGAAGATTCCCAGGCTGGGCGGGGTGAACCAGGATATGTATATAATTCTTTACAGTTTACAAAGCATTTCCTTAAAGTATCTTACTTAATCATTTAATCCTCACGGTAATTCAATAAATTAGACACTATTGCCTATCTTTTTAAAAAGAAGTATTTGAACCTTTGACAGAGTCCCTTGCCCAACTTCACATAGCATTTAGCTCATTTCTGACTCTCAATCTCATAGATTTTTCTGTTAGAATGACCTTTTCTCTCAGATGAGATAGCTTACGCAATGCTTCTGTGTTAGTCTGCTAGGGTTGTCATAACGAAATACCACAGACTGGGTGGCTTAAACAACAGAAATTTACTTTCACACAGTTCTGGAGGTTGGAAGTCCAAGATCAAGGTGCCAACAGGGTTAGTTTCTGATGAAGATTCTCTCTCTGGTTTGTAGACAGCTGGCTTCTTGTTGTCCTCACGTGACCTTTCTTCTCTGTGAACTCGTGGAAAGAGAACTCTCTCACCTCTTCTTCTTATAAGGACACCAGTCCTACAGGATGAAGACCCTACTCATATTACCTCACTTAACCTTTATTACCTCCTCCTACCTTTGTAAGCTCTATTTCCAAATATAGTTATATTGGGAGTTAGGGTTTAACATATAAATTTGGGGGTACACAATTCTGTCCGTAACAGCTTCCTTACAGAGAGATGAGAATCTGTGTGCTTCATATAGACTCAAAGATTTTTACAGTCTGAAGGAAATTCATTTTAAAGTAAAATAGAGGCCCAGAAAGAAAAATAACCTATTAATATAAACAATCTAGTAATAGTAGAATTGGGACTAGAACTCTGTCTTTAATTTTCATAGCACTACCCTTTCCATTAAACAATTCATGTCTTATGATGTTATTGTTCATATAAAGTTCCACACACAAAGCAGAAAGTAGATGCAAACTCATCAGTTTGGAAGGGACTTCCAAGGACACCAGTGAAATTGACCTAAATTGTAAATTGATCTAAGGCAATGTGGGCCCTCATAGTTGCTGGCTTAAGTTTGGCATCATAGCATCCAGTCTTTATTGTTAGGTGAGTGCTAAGAGCTCTCCTCCGGACACCTATAGCCAGGTATCAAAGCAATCATTAGAATAAATTTTGTACACATACAAATGTTTATTAGCAAACAGAAACTAAGACAGCCATGCAACCTGTCCCCTTAAGCTCAATGAAATCCCAGCTTTCAGTCCATGGTTAAATACTTTGACTATGCTTGGCATGAAAGCTTCTCTGAGAAAAAATGTGACAATATGCTAGAGACAGGAGTCTGCTTATCTATTTGTAAGCAATGTACAATTAGATTCTTTCAAAGTAGCTACTGAATACCAGCCACCTTGGGAATAAAAATCCGATTGCTGGGTTCACTCTTTGTGTGAGGGCCAGTGTCTCTATGGTGTTTCTAACCAATATAGTCTTGACCATTACTCACTTCATTAATGAAGTCTTTCTTGTAACATCTGTGATGCTAGGTAAATAACCCCTTCTGTTGATTAGAGATAAATAAAGCTCAAGTCTCCTGACAACATCTCAACAATCTTTCTTCATCACTTACTCTGTTCTTAGCCCCACTAACTTTCACTAAATTTCTTCTTTGAATATACCAATGGCATTCTAATATGCATTTATATTTATAATTGGTTCTGTTTTTCTGGAGAACCCTGACTAATACATCTATGTGTGCCCCAAGACTTTAGTGATATACATATATAAGACATTGTTCTTATACTGCTAGGATTGTATTACTAGGGTTTCTTAAAAATATCTCATCTAGGGACTTCCCTGGTGGTCCAGTGGGTAAGATTCCATGTTCCCAATGCAGGGGGCCCAGGTTCGATCTCTGGTTGGGGAACTAGATCCAGCATGCATGCTGCAACTAAGAAGTCCGCATGTTGCAACTAAGAAGTCTGCATGCCACAACTAAAGGTACCACATGCCACAACTAAGACCCGGTGCAGCCAAAATAAATAAATAATTTTTTTTTTTTTAAGTATCTCATCGAGACAACCCCTGGTTACATAATACTATGAAGTCTTAGACATAAAAGAGAAGTCTAAGGGCCAGTCACTTGGTTTAAGAAAAAGGCTACAGTGATGACTTTTAATCACCAGAGAGCACCACTGGCTCAGCCACTGGTTCTATAATGCAGAGATATTTTATTATCTGGTGCATAATTAAGATTCCTTCATTTATTCAAAAAAGCAATTACTGAGCACAAAATATGTTCTAGGTCCTGGGGGGATACAGCAGCAAATATGAGAAATAAGGTCTTTATTACTGATCTTGTTTAGGTTTCACTCAGAAATGATGGTTTGAGCAGCCTAAACTAGTTAGAATTAAGACACAAACAAATGGAAAGAAATCCCACACTCATGGAATGGAAGACTTTATATTGTTAAAATGCCTATACTACCCAAAGCAATCAACAGATTTAATGTAACACCAATCAAAATCCCAATGACATTTTTTTTTACAGAAATAGAAAAATCAATTTTAAAATTCATATGGAACCACAAAGGACAAGAGATAGCCAAATCAAACTTGAGAAAGAAGAAATCCACAACTGATCTTTGACAACAGTATCAGAAATACACAATGTGGAAATGACAGTCTCTTCAAAAAATGGTACTGAGAAAAGTAATTTCCAAAATATATAAGGAACTCCTACAACTCAATAGCTAAAAAAAACAAAACCACTGGTAGCTCAATTTTAAAATGCGCTAAGAAGTTGAATAGGTACTTCTCCAAAGAAGACATACAGATGTCTAGCAGGCACATGAAAAGATGTTCACCATCTGTAATCATCAGGGAAATGCAAATCAAAACCACAATACCATATCACCTCACACCTCTCTGGAAGGCTGCTATCAAAAAAACAAAAGACAGCAAATACTGGCAAGGATGCAGAGTAATTGGAACCCTTTCACACTGTTTGTGGGAATGCAAAATGGTACAGCTGTTATCAAAAACAGTATGGGGGTCCCTTAAAACTTAAAAATAGAACTATCATATGATCCAGCAATCTCACTTCTTGACATTTATGTAACATAATTGAAATCAGAATCTCAAGAGATATTAGCACTTCTGTGTTCATTGCAGCACTGTTCACAGTAGCCAAGATGTGGAAAAAACCTAATGTCCATCAGCAGATGAATGTCCATCATGTCCATCAGCAGATGAATGAGTAAAGAAAATGTTGTATACATATACAATGGAATGCTATGCAGCCTTGAAAAAACAAAACTCTGCAATATGTAACAATATGGATAAACCTTGAGGAAATTATGCAAAGTGAAATAAATCAGTCACAGAAAGACGCATATGACATGATTCCACTTATAAGAAGTATCTAAAATAATCAAACCTACAGAGTCAAAGAGTAGAATGTTGGTTGCCAGGGATTGGAGGGAGGGAGGGAGAAATGGAGAATTGCTAATTAATAGGCATAAACTTCTAGTCAAACAAGATGAATGTGCTCTGGAAATCTGTACAACATTGTACTTATAGTCAACAATAATGTTTTGTACACTTTAAAAATTTTTTAAGAGTGTAGATCTCAAGTCAAGTCTTATAACAATAAAATAAAACAAAAATGATGAAATGATGGGGCAGGGGAGACTACTGTATGCCATTGTATTTAGACTGGGTATTCAACAGTGAACAAGACAAGGTTGTCTTAGTTATTGAATTTACAACATAGTAGGGGACACAAAATTAATTTTTAAATGTCCAATTATGACCAGTGATAAGTGGTAAATAAATGGCAAGGTGATGCCACAATACACAATAGGGTAACTTTTTAGAGTTTAGCAAACGCTTTACTGAAGAAGGCGAACATAAGGATGAGTAGAAATAACCTGCAAAAAATTTTCCAGGAAGACATTCTAGAGAGAAGTAACTGAAAAGAACTCAGTTAACCATAGCATGATATGAGAATGAAGGAAGAACTAAGCACAAAGAGGGTTTGGCATAGAAAAGTGGCTGCTTAGGAAGCTCTTCTAATTTTCTTTTCTTTGTGGTGTTCTGGGACATAGCTGTTAATCTGGCACCTAATCAGCCTTAAAACAGCCCCATGACCAATCCAGAGCCATCGACTTCGGGACATCTGGATGTTGCTTGTCAAGAAAAAGTAAAACTCACTGAGTTTAATTAGTGTGAGACTGACTTTAGACCTATAATAAATTAAATAACAATACACATGACTCATAAACAGCCAATGATACAAAACACGCCTAGATCCAGGACAAAAATGCAAGGTAACACTACACAATCAAAATCAGTTCCATTTTAAGTAAGAATGGCAGTTAGTATCTCAAAGGTACTAGAGAGAGGGGAGGACCAATAAGAAATCAAGGTACTCTCATGAATCTGAGGGAATGAGGGATTAGAGATTTTAGGTATATTTAGTTAGCTTCACGAATGAAATAACTAAGTTTGTTATATTTCTGCTTTTTAAAAATAGACCCAAGAAATCACTCTTTTTTGAAAAGTGAAATTGTGTTTTGCAAATAATATATATTATTAAGCTTACATATTTTTTTTTTCTTTTGGCTTCCTAGGAACGTGATTTGAAAATTGGCCGAAATTAAACATTAAAAGAAATTTCTTTAAAAAAGACTCACAAGGGCTGAATAAGAAGATAAAAGAATGCCAAAACAGAGATAGGGAAAAAAGGATAGTAGTACATGTAATTATTTAGTATAATTAGTAATCATCTGTTGAAGACCCACTAAGTGCCAAAAACTGGATTAGACTCTGAAAATGAAATAATGACAGTATTTTTTGAAGTAATGTTTGCATCTTATCTTTAGGATTTTCTGAGTTTGATCAGGGCAAGAAATATAAAAATAATCACAAAGCAATATGATAAATTCTGTAATCCAGAATACAATCCAAGGTCAGGTGTGAGAATAGTTAACTACCGTTATTTTTGCCTTTTCGGTATTTCTTCCCCCTCCTTTCTCAGGTGACAGAACTCTTCTTTTCAGAGGAAAAACATTTCATGTGGTTCTGTAAAGCCATTGGAATATTTCTTATGACCCCAGTCTAGCCAAACAGGGCTCTGTAGAGCTCTGGTCAGAGTGACTAGTTCAGTAATGATCATGTGCTACATGCCAGACAAATATGTCTTTTTGTGGACTTTTCTTTAAGGACTATTGGGAAAAATTATCCTTCCACTGAGGTCAGTAAGCTTGAAAGCTATAAGTGTAGGGCTTCTGGCAGCCATTTTGTGAATCACTGCTACAGTAGAGATAACAAGAGATACAGAATCTGAAGGAGCCCCAGGACCTAGCCATGCCTAAAATTGACCATACCTCATCACATCCAAGAAATTTAGCATGAGATTTTTTTCCTCCCACTTGCAAGTAAAAATAATTCTGACTTACACAGTGGACATCACTATACTACAGTCAACTAGTATATACTTTTTTTTAAAAGAAAAACTATCTTGAATCTCAATCTTGAATATTTCATTAAGGAATTATAAGGTCATAATTTTTCCATTCAAAGGCAGACATGTCTAATGAATTCTGATTTTTTTTTTGCATTGTTGATTAGGTATATCTAAAACAGTTCAGAAACATAAAAGAGAAAAGCAAGTTTAAAAGCAAGTTTATGAGATATTAGACTACAGGACTGCTGAGATTATTCAAACAACACAATGGCTTGTGTTGGATTTTAAGATTGTGAATCTGGCATGAAGGTAAAAATACATACAGGAAATTAGGTGGATTATTGAGTGTGTGGAGAGAATCTAATTTAAAACTCATTGTAAAATTTACCTATTAACAACTTAGTCCACTACACATTCACTTATAAGTGTATCTTAATAGACCACAAAATGAAAGAGAATGTATGAAATGTTTAGCTCCCAACATAAAGCTGCTGGAGTTGACAAGTTCATTTTTAATATTTGATTTGAAAACCTTGGGCACAGCAGTAGCAAGTTAAGATGCAAATTAAATTTTTCAGGAAACAGCAGAGATGCACATTTCAATTGAATTTCCCATGAATAAAAGGTTATAAAGTCCCCACTGGAGGGGAAGCATCCTTGTTTCACAGCCTGAATTTCACTTTGGGTGGTTTGGGAGGAAGACTTAAAGTTATCTTTTTTCTTATTTTGTTCTCCAGTTTGAATTAAGAATCTCAAAATATTATCAGAAGGACTAGCAGAACGTAAGCTTTATTTTAAAAACAGTCAAAGGCAACCAGGTGAATGAGTTCCATGTGATTTGAGATCTGAGGCAGATGCCTTGATAAAGGCAATTCATTCCCTCAAGGACACCTGCCCAGGTAATGCTGGGCTAGCATTTGCATTTAAATGCCATCTACAAATTTTTCTCTCTGAAAAATCTCAGTGAGCCTAAACTAAATATTAAATCCCTTATTCTTTGACCACCTAAGGGTAGCCAGCCTTTTCTCCTCATGTACAGGTAGCTCTTCACAGCTTCATATTCAACTTTTAAGACAAATACAGAAGGTTAAAAATGCTATTATCAACTCTACTAATGTTGTAATGAATTACAGTATTCTTTCCCTGAAAGACCCAGAGGCTCACACATGATAGGCTCCCATTTCGTGTCTGATGTTTTCTCCATGACGCTATAAACATACAGATGCATGAGAGTTTGCTAAGACAAGAGCAGTAGAATGAAAAATGGCATCAGGAATTGCATTTTGAAAGGGAAAAGATTATCATGTTCCTTTACTGATGACAGGGATGAGATTTCAGAATGAAGCTCCCAAAACAATATCAATAGAGAAATGACAGGATGGGTGGTGAGCGTGTGGCTTGGGTCCAGAGCCCGGGGCTGTCATGTTGCAGCTGTGTGAAGTCAGTCCAGTTCCAGGCTGAGCTAGTCACCACAGTGACAGCTGGGACAAGAGAGGAATGAGACTGAGAGACACTGAAGCTGTGCAGAAGAGGTGTTTGCTACATGGGGACCGATGGAAAACTTAGATCCAAGTTTGTAGCCAATGAATGCAGAGAACATACGCCATGCATTGTGTATATTAACTCCAGTTGTTTTAAATCAAATTTTTAATTTTTCAGACCTTTACCCAAACTTACTCCATTTATTTTTCTTTGCCTTGAAGCAAGCAGGATTTTGCACCTGTAACCAAATTTGTAACAACAACAGCAACTAAACCCCACTGTGGCCAAAGACTATACTATATGCAGTTTATGGCTGGTAAAATTCAATGTTGTATACGATGAACAAGAGAAAATCTGACATTTTGTTACATTTGAGATAGTTGGAATTCTACCAGTACAAACCTCTGGTATCAGAAACTTCTTTTTCCTCTTATAGCAAAAGACGTTTAATATATTGAAAATGCCTTTTGGCTTTTACCTTTATATGCTATTTCTATCTTAGAAACTCAATAATTATTTCATAACTTCTGAAATGTCCATAATTAAGTTTTTATTATATGTGTGTAAGGATATGTAGAGTATGTTGTATGTGCTACATGACATAAATACAAATAACATATATATACATATATATGTATATGGAGAGAGAGAGGAGGAATTGGGGAGATTACATACACTTTATTATGTGCTACTCTGATGAAAACATGAAGTTGATGTTTGTATCATTTATTCTAATTGGTCTAATGTGCATTTTAACAAATTACATTAAACAGAAAGCCAGTTGCACTTCAGTAATGGCACTGTCCTGATTAACAATGATCCAGAGAAGAAATTACATTTCAATTTAGTCTGCAGCTATTCCTAGGAAATGTAAGCTATTACTGTGTGGAATTTTGCACATTTAAATATTTATGATTGGTTTATAAATATTTTATACTTTAATAATTCTGTAGATTAAAAGTAAATGAAAACCTGCTATAAATACATACTAGAACTGAACAATTATATGAATGGATGGTGGGTGGTAGGTGCCAGGTTTCTCAGTGTTATAGTGGGAGGTTACAGATAAGCAAAGCCAAGAGGCTATAATGATCTACATGGTAGTGGATTATAGTTGGAGACATCAGTATGACTCATTTAGCTTAATGTAGTTTCAAATGGTTACATGTGGAAATATATAGAGATATGTGTATATACATAGGCTAGTATATGCACATACATCTCCTTGCTTTGTCAGCTGAGAAGGTCTAGAAACAACTTGGTAGCAACAAGCACACCTAGTGCCCTGATCTTGGTTGCTGATACCATTCTCCAATAAAAGACACCAGGGCTCCTTGGATCCTTAGAGAAAGGGTTGACAGTGATATGGGCAGGAAATATACAAGATGAGACTGGAGCATTTTGTGATGTCAGAAAGTTAGGAAGTGCTAAAATTTTAAAAAATAAATATAAAAACTATGTTGATGGGAGTATGTTAAAAGCACTATAGGACCTAATGAAACAGCTCCAAATGCCAAAGTTAAGCAACAAAATAAAGTATCATTGGATTATAACCCAAAGTATAAAGCAAGTACCAATGAGTCCATCCTAATATAAATAAATGTGTTAGACTATAACTCCCCACTCTTTCGGTGTGCATTGCCTATAGCAACTGTTCTGGGTTGAATTATGTCCCCCAAAACTACATGTGTTGAAGTACAAGCTCCTAGTACCTCGGAATTTGACTTTTTTGGGAATAGGGCCATTGCAGATGTAATTAGTCAAAATTAGGCCATACTGGAGTAGGGGGGGCTCCTAATCTAGTATGACTAGAGTCCTTTTAAAATGCGGAAATTTGAACAGAGTCACAAGCACAGGGACAACACGAAGTGAAATGAAGGTAGAGATCGAGGTGATGTGTGTACAAATCAAAGAACTTGAAAGATGCCAGCGAACCGCCAGAAGCTGGGAGAAAGGCATGGAACAGATTCTCCCTCACCACACTCAGAACAAGCCGACTGCTTGACCTCAGATTTTCTCGCCTCCAGAACTGTGAGACAATAAATGTCTGATACGTAAGCCAGCCAGATAGTGGTACTTTGTTACGGTAGCCCCAGGAAACTAAACTGAAGCGACTTCCTTTCAAAGAGTAGAATATGGAAAGAAAAAAGAGTAACTTTACAGTGGAGAAACCTGACAAACACCATCTCAGCCAGGTGATAGAGGTTAACATCAATAGTGATGAGTCACATTTATTTATCCTTAATGTAATGTGATGAAAAGGGCACTTTCCCTCTGTGGTCTTCCTCACAAAAACCCATAACCCCAGTCTAGTCATAAGAACAATATCAGACAAATCCCAACTGAGGGACAGTCTACGAAATACATGACTGGTACTCCCCAAAACTGTCAAGGTCATCAAAATCAAGGAAAGCCTGAGGGACTGTCACAGACTAGAGGAGTCTAAGGAGACCTGATGACTAAAGGTAACGTGCTTTCTGGATGGGATCCAAGAACAGAAAATGGGCATCAGGATAAAAGTAAGAAAATGTGAATAAATTATAAACTACAGTTAATAATATGTCAATATTGGTTAATTAATTATAATAAAGTTATCAAACAATATAAGATGTTAGTAATATCTTATTAGTTATTAAAGAATAAGAAACTGGGCCTGGGTTATATAGGAATTCTCTGTATTCTCAACTTTTATGTTAATCCAAAACTTTTCAAAAATTGTTTATTTTAAAAAGTAAATAAAAAAATTGGATCAGCTACACATCTGGTACTGTACTTAAAATGCGTAAAGCAAAGTCTTGTGAAATACAGGTATATTTTATGTGAAATTCAGTTTGCAGTAATTCCCAACATGCTCATAAAAGCCAATGTGCACATTAAATAAAAAATAGTGTGATCATACATTATTAATACAAATTATGCAGTTCAGTGAGGCAGAATGACATTTCAAACATGATCTCCAACAGTTTTTTTTCACGCAGGCTCAGCGGCCATGGCTCATGGGCCCAGCCGCTCCGCGGCATGTGGGATCTTCCTGGACCAGGGCTCGAACCCGCGTACCCTGCATTCGCAGGCAGACTCTCAACCACTGCGCCACCAGGGAAGCCCCCAACAGGTTTTTTATCCTTTCAAAATTGAGACTAGTAAATCGTTTTTCCCTGTCAGTTTACTATCATAATATTCTTTGACATATTATCCTCAGTTACATAAACAACTTGTGGTTCATTTCATTTCAGTTGAATAATTTTTTATGTTCTACAGTAAAGACTTAAAAAAAGCAGAGTCAGATATTTATCAGTATTTTTTAATCCTGTGTATTACATGCAAAATCAAGCCTGTTTTGGGATTTGGGACAGACTTGTCAATTTCAGGCTATTGCTTTTTAAAATCAACAGAAGGCAAGGTGGACAATTTTAAAAAGCATCTGAACCACTAAACTACCAAGTCATGTGTATTATATTAACTTTCCCAACAGGACAGATTTTTTCCATAATTACTTTGTGTGTGTGTGTGGGGGGGGCAACATTTAAAATCTACTCTCTTAGCATAGCTTTCAAGTATATAATACAGTATTGTTCACTATAGTCATTATGCTACATATTAGACAAATGCTACGTATAGACAAATTATAACTGGAAGTTCGTACACTTTGACCAACATCTCTCCATTTCCCCCAGCTCCCAGCCCCTGGCAACCACCATTCAACTCTGTTTTTATGAGTTTTATACTCTCTATGAGTTCAGCATTTTTGGATTCCAAATATAATTGAGTTCAAAGGGAATTTGCCTTTCTCTGTCTGACTCATTTCACTTAGCATAATGCCCTCAAGGTCCATCCATGTTGTCACAAATTGCGTGATTTCCTTCTTTTTACTACTGAGTAATCTTCCGTGTGTGTCTGTGTATTATTCATTCATCTATTGATGGACACAGGTTGTTCCCATGTCTTGGCTATTGTGGATGATGCTACAATAAACATGGGGGTGGAGACATCTTTTCAAGATAGGAAAATCTTTTTAAAAATTGAGATATAGTTGATGTACAATATTATATAAATTACAGGTGTAGAACATAATGATTCACAATTTTTAAAGGTTATACTCCATTTATAGTTATTAGAAAATATTAACTATATTCCCTGTGTTATACAATATATCCTTGTAGCTTATTTATTGTATACATAATCGTTTGTACCTCTTAATCCAATACCTCTACCTTGCCTCTCCTCCCTTCCCTTTCCCCACTGGTAACCACTAGTTCTCCATATCTGTGAGTCTGTCTCCATTTTGTTATATTCACTAGTTTGTTGTATTTTTTTAGATTCTGCATAAAAGTGATATCATACAGTCTTTATCTTTCTATGTCTGACCTATTTCAGACATAGAAGTGATATCATACAGTCTTTATCTTTCTATGTCTGACTTATTTCACTTAGCATAATACCCTCCATGTCCATTCATGTTGTTACAAATGGCAAAATTTCATTCTTTTTTATGACTGTGTAATATTCCATTTTATGTATGTATGTATGTATGTATATATACCATATCTTTTGTATCCATTCATCTGTTGATGGACACTTTGGTTGTCCATATGGAACACTTTGGTTCTGTATCTTGGATATTGTAAATAATGCTGCTGTGAACATTGGGATAATGTATCTTTTTGAATTAGTGGGATTTTTTTTTTTTGGATATACACCCAGGAGTGGAATTGCTGAGTCATATGATAGTTCTATTTTTAGTTTTATGAGACACTGTCATACTGTTTTCCACAGTGGCTGAACCAATTTACATTCCCACCAACAGTGTATGAGGGTCCCCTTTTCTCCACATCCTTGCCAACAATAGTTTTTGGTGGTCTTTTTGATGATTGCCATTTTGACAGGTGTGAGGTAGTATCTCGTGGTTTTAATTTGCCTTTCTCTGGTGATTAATGATGTTGAGCATCTTTTCATGTGCCTGTTGGCCATCTGTATGTCTTCTTTGGAAAAAATGTCTGTTCTGCCCATTTTTCAGTTGGGTTGTTTGTTTTTTTGGTGTTGGGTTGTATGAGCTGTTTATATATTTTGGATATTAAGCTCTTAAATTAAAAATTAAAAAGAAATATAATTATCAGTCATATCATTTGCAAATATTTTCTCCCATTCAGTAGATTATGTTTTTGTTTTGTCAGTGGTTTCCTTTGCTGTGCAAAACCTTTTAAGTCTAATTAGGTCCCATTTATTTATTTTTGCCTTTATTTTCTTTAGGTGATAGACCCAAAAATTATTGCTTCAATTTATGTCAAAGAGTATTCTTCCTATGTTTTCTTCTAGGAGTTTTAGATATCTGTCTTACATTTAGGTCTTTAATGCATTCTGAGTTTATTTTTGTATATGGTGTTAGAGGGTGTTCTAAATTCATTCATCTACACGTAGCTGTCCAGTTTTCCCAGCACCACTTATCGAAGATACTGTTTTTTCCCCATTGTATATTTTTGCCTCCTTTGTTGTAGACTAATTGACCATAAGTATGTGGGTTTATTTCTGGGTTCTCTATTCTGTTCCATTGATCTACGTATCTGTTTTTGTACCAGTACCATTACTGTTTTTTATATTTTATTTTATTTATTTATTTATTTTGCGGTACGCTGGCCTCTCACTGTTGTGACCTCTCCCATTGTGGAGCACAGGCTCTGGACGCACAGGCTCAGCGGCCATGGCTCATGGGCCCAGCTGCTCCGTGACATGTGGGATCTTCCCAGACCGGAGCATAAACCCGTGTCCCCTGCATCGGCAGGCGGACTCTCAACCACTGCGCCACCAGGGAAGCCCTACCATACTGTTTTGATTATTGTAGCTTTGTAGTGTAGTCTGAAGTCAGGGAGCATGTTTTCTCTAGCTTCATTTTTCTTTTTCAAGATTGTTTTGGCTATTTGGGGTCTTTTTGTTTCCATACAAAATTTTAAATCTATTTGTTCTAGTTCTGTGAAAAATTCCATTGGTATTTTAATAGGGATTGCATTGACTCTGTAGATTGCCTTGGGTAGTATGGTCATTTTAACAATATTGATTCTTCCCATCCATGAACACAGCATCATCTTCAGTTTCTTTCATCAGTGTTTTATAGTTTTCTGAGTACAGGTCTTTTACCTCCTTAGGTAGGTTTATTCCTAAGTAATTTATTCTTTTTGATGCAATGGTAAATGAGATTGTTTCCTTAATTTCTCTTTCTGATAGTTTGTGGTTAGTGTATAGAAATGCAACAGATTTCTGTATATTAATTTTGTATCCTGCAACTTTACTGAATTCATTGATGAGCTCTAGTTTTCTGGTGGTGTCTTTAGAGACAACACTTCTTAAGAATAGATTAGAAACATTTTATTGAGAATTATATGTCTGGAAATAAATAATTTCCATCTTGCTTCTCATGTTACTAATAATTAGCATTCATCTTTTGTTGGTGAATCATCCCAGTTTCAATGAGTGGAGAAGTGTCAGTCTGAGTGTTTTTGAGTTATTATAGGAAGTAGACCTTACAGAATTGTTGAAAAATACAGGGCCAGAAGAGGTTTTGGATCAGAGGTTGAGTCACCAACCAGTCAATTAGAGAAGCCATGTCCTACCAGCCATAGATGTAGAACCATGAAAGGAGAGTTTGTGGAGAAGACTATGAGAAACCATTGCTTCTGAGTAGCTGCTGAATCAGTGAGTCCACAGCCAAGTGACTGGGGGAGAACCTGAGGTCACTGTTGGTCAGCATGGCCAGGAGCCAAAGAGGAACAACCTCAAAAGTTGCTGTGAGGAATAATAATGAATGTCTATGAAAACTCAGCACACAATGTCTGGCACACGGTAAGTACTCCATAAACATAAGATCCATGAAGGCAGGGATTTTTTTATCTGATTTGTTCATTGCTGGAACCTCAGCTCCTAGCCCTGCTTAGTTACATTTTATATAATTAATTGATTAATAGCAGCTGCTTATATTGCTGTTTTTGTATTTGTTGTTAATGTAAGGTCACGTGGTTTATGACGTTCATGAAAAGTGATATCATGATTTCTTTTTAATCTCCAACCCACCTAGGCAGGGCCCATCCTTAAAATATTTAGGTAGGACAGGTGTGCTGTTGAGTTTCCAATATATCAGGTGTTTCTACCTTCTTAGACTTTGAGAATCAGTCTTTTCTAACATCCTTATTATTCAACAGCATTTACCCCTGCCCCCCATTGCCCAATTCGTCGCATGAATGCACTCTTAAAGGCTTGTGGTAGTCACTTTTGATTTTTACTTCTCTCCTTAGGCATTGTAGCATAACCTTTGCTGAACAAACTTGTTATTTCCCAGCTCTCAGAGTCTACGTGTAATACTTTATAACACTTGAAGTCATGTGTCATGCTTTCTCCTCTCTTCCTGTTAGTTTCCTGGGTGTAGCAAATGCCATTGTTGTTTCACCTAACCCTTGCAGTGTCCAGCATATAAAGTGGGGACAAAAGTGTGCCCTTTTAAAGGCTACAGCCATTTCTAAATTCTAGGGTGAATGCCAACATCCTCCCTTTGCTCTTTTAAGGACCTCTTTGATGACTCTTTTAGCCTTGCATATATAAGGACATGAGAAAGTGAAAACACTCATGCTTCAGACCAAGCTGTTGCTAATATTTAATCATATAAAAGACTGTTTATTTTGAGTTGAGTTAGTCTTTGCAAAGATTATTATGTTGTTAGGATACATTGTTTTCTCTGGCTAAGAACAAGTAGGGAGGGTGAATTAAGAGCTGAGAAAAGATGAATTTGTTCCAAAGAAAGAGAATCAAGCCCCATTAATATGGAAATAAGCCATCAGCTGACAAAGATGTGTCTAGTGGGAAAATTTAGATCAAAGATAATGAGGCAACACATTAGAGGAAGAAAATTATCAGAGAGCCAGTTTTAACCTTTCCTTATTTAGACTATAATTCCTTTCCATTTAAGAGAATGGACTCTACAGACAGATTGCCTGGGAATGAATCCTGGGTTGATCACTTATTAGTTAAATGTCTTTGTGAAATTTATATATCTTCCCCATGTTTCAGTGTCTTATCTAGAAAGCAGGGATAATAATAATACCTTTATCATGGGATTGGTGGGATAAAAAAGTGAATATATATACAGTGTCTAGTCCTAGCAAGTGCTGAATGTATTATTGTTATTATTACCAACATTATGATTATCCCCAAGAGTTACTAAAATAGTAAAGATAAGAGTATCGCTCTGGCTATGTTTAGGGGCCTGTGTCCATGTTTTGGGTTGAAGTATGTTCAGGAATGAGAAAGTAGTGATGAGACAGCTGGAGGCAACCCATAAGACAGAAAAGAAGTGATATGCAAGACAAAATGGATTTCTAGGACACACAAGGAGTGATTTCAGAAGTACTTAGGAAGAGAATTAGACTTCTTGCAGTTATGCAGTATGGGAGCTCAGATTATTGTTGCACATATATTAAAAGTAATAAACATCCTAGAGTGCTGAAGAACTTCAGGACACTGAGGTTTTGATTATTATTTTAATAAATATTTACATATGTCACAGACAATTTATTGGTCACTGTGTGAGCCTAACACTTTCTAGGTGTTAGAGATACAGCTGGAACTTACATTTTGGTTGGGGAGAAAAATAATGAGCTAGTAAACAAATACATACAAGATAATTATGGATGGCGATAAATGCTATTAAGCAGGGCATAATGATAGTAATTTCTAAGCACATACTTTCTATAAGGTTATCAGGAAAGCATTCTCTGAAAAAGAAGTATTTAGGCTGAAACCTAAAATATGTGAAAGACAGAGCCTAAAAAGCCAAGAGAATAGTTTACCAGGTAGAGGGAAAGCCAAGTGCAAGTGTTCTGGAGCAAGAAAAAGCTTGATGTGTTCAAGACACAAAAAGGAGGCCAGACTGGCTGGAGTTTTGTGCAGCAGGGAAAGCAGTAAGAGATGGTGCAGGCAAGAGAGGTAGAACCCAGGTCATGCTCAACCTTGAAGGCAAGGGTGAGGATTGTGGATTTTCTTCTAAAACAAGGAAAAACCATTCATAGGTTTTAAGTGGGGCGGGGGGTGAAATAATATATTTTATGACTTAAAAATACCGTAGATGAATTTCCATGTTTCTAAAGTAAATCTCTCCACTGATGCTGAAGATCAAGGACATCAAATTGTCCTTTCTAGTGTATGTTTCCCAGTAACACTCAAATATGTTCTTTTTTCTACCATCTTTTAAAAAATGTTCTCAATCCCCATTCCCACTTTATTTACCATCTTATTTCTCTCATTTCCTTTACATTAGAAAGAAGGAAGGAGGGAAGGAAGGAAGGAAAAGGAAAGGAAGGGAGAGAGAGAGGAAGGAAGGAAAGGAAGGGAGAGAGAGGGAGGAAGGAAAGGAAGGGAGAGAGAGGGAGGAAGGAGGGAAGGAAGGAAGAAAGAAGGAAGGAAGAAGGAAGGGAGGGAGGGAAGAAGGAAAAGGAAAGGAAGGGAGAGAGAGGGAGGAAGGAGGGAAGGAAGGGAGGAGGGAAGGAGGAAGGAAGGAAGGAAGGAAGGAAGGAAGGAAGGAAGAGAGAAAATGACTTGAAAAAGTTGTCTGTACTCTCTTACTGCAAGGTATCTAATTCCATTCTCTTTTAATCCCATTCTAAATAGACTTGCACCCCCACTCCACAGAAACTGCCCTTTATCATGGTTATCAATGACCTTCATGTTACTAAAGCCACCTTGTCTGTTCTCAGTGTTTTATCTCAGGTGACCTATCAGCAACTGTTGCCACTGTTCATACTACCTCCTCCTTCCATCACTGGCTTTCAGGATAACACGTTCTCCTAACATCCCTCCGACTCTTTTGGATCCTCAGTCACTTTTGGTTTCTTCTTGTCTCCTCAGTCTCTAAATGTTGGCGTCTCCTGCACCACTATTCTATCTGTATTCCCTAGATTACTTTATCCATTCCTGTACCTTTTAAATATCATTTATATTTCTGAAGTCTCTCACATTTAGAGCTCCATCTTGAACCCCTACTCTGAACTTCAGACCCACATACTTAACTGTCTACTTAACACCTTGGATGTCTAACAGAACATGTTAAAGCAGCGGTCCCCAACCTTTTTGGCAGGGACCGTTTTGTGGAAGACGATGTTTCCACGGCCGGGGTGGACGGGGAGACAGTTCAGGCGGTAACGCGAGCGATGGGGAGCGGTGGGGAGCGGCCAATGAAGCTGTGCTCGCTCACCACTGCTCACCTCCTGCTGTGCGGCCGGGTTCCTAACAGGCTGCAGCCCAGTACAGGTCCGCGGCCTGGGGGGGTTGGGGACCCCTTGTTTAAAACGTAGCTCCTGCTGCCTGTCCCCCACCTGCACAAAAAGAAATGGCTCCGTTCTGTTCATGGTAGTTTCATTGTTCCAATTGCACAGGCCAAAACCTTGAAGCCATTCTTAAAGCTTCTTTTATCCACTTTATTGTCAAACCTGGTTGGTTCCACTATCAAAATATATTCATAAGCTCTCTAGTTATTTTTACCTCCACTGTTGCTATCCTTGAAAAAACCACTATTATCTCTTGTGTAGATGCTTGCGATTGGCTCCTAAATGTTACCTCTATTTTTATTTTTGTTCCCCTAAGTATATTCTTACTATAGCAGCCACAGTGATACTTTTCAAACAAATTTCTCGTCATATCACTCCTCGATTTAAAGAGGAGTAGTTTTGGTAGATTGAGTGGTGTCCCTTCCCACTCAAAATAAAAACTAAAGATTTTTTTTGTCTGTAAGTTATGAGGGTGTACATGATCTGGCCCTTTTTGACATCTCTAAATACTTTCTTCTCATACTCTGCTCCAACCACAGTGACTTCCTGGCCGTTTCTCAAACATTCCAGGCATGCTTCTGCTTTATGAGCTTTGAACTTGCTCCTTCCACTGCCTGGACAATCCTTCACCTAGACATTCACATGGGTGGTTCACTAACTTTCAGCAGATAGTGATCAGCCTGGAAACACAAACCAAATGAAGTCTTTCAACAGAGAAGATTTGATATGGAATTGGTGAATCAGGTGAAGGACAGGAACAGCCAAAAGCAACAGTAAGGTTAACACCAGATAGTAAAGGCAGGAAGCAGCTACCACCTCTATAACTAGGAGAAGCGAATGGAAGGGTTTGGGGCTATCAGAACCCAGCAGCTCAGAAGAGTGGCCATGGAGATGTGGCTCAGACACCTGAGGCTGGCGTGCTGATCATCTGGTGTTGGGACCTCAGGAGCTCAGAGGAGGAACCCAGAAGATTTTGTCCCGTATCGCAGAGGAAGAACCATTGCCCATTTGCACTGATGCCTCAGAGGAGCAAATGAGGGGACTGGAGAACTGAGACCTAGGACTGTGAATTGGATGTTCTCAGGGGTCAGAATGAGACTGGTTCTGAAAGTGCCAACAAAAATGGAAAAATAGAATCAACTTTCTTCCAGAAGGTGCCACTTCTAGAGTGATGCTGACAGGAATAGAAAGCAACTAGGAATGAAGAAATTCCTTCCTTCCTTTTCCTGCATTCCAGTCTCTTCTTAGTGAACTCTGTTGGGAGAAATGGTAAGAAACCAGCTGACAATAGAGAAATACAACTTATAGAGCTCCAACCATCAACCTGCAGAATATAGAATCACAATGACTTGATTCCTGGGCTCTATTCATAGAGAGAAAGTCTGACTCAGTAGATGTTAAGTGAGTACCAAAACCTCCAAAAATCAGTGTTGCTGTTGTTGTTTTTGGCTGCACGGCATGCGGGGATCTTAGTTCCTTGACCAGGGATCGTGCCCTCCTGCAATGGAAGCACAGAGTCCTAACTACTGTCTGTCCGCCATGGAAGTTCCCCCCAAATTGGTGTTTTTAAGATATCCAGGTGATTCTGAAATTCAGCTAGATTTGGAAACCCTGACCTGGAATAAACACTTCATTCTCTAGTAAGGAAACTGAGCAAAGAGAAGTGTCTTATGGTCTATGATGGCTTATTTTTATGTGTCAATTAGCCTGGGCCATGGGGTGCCCAGCTATCTTAGTCAAATGTTATTCTGGGTGTTTCTGTGTTTTGGAGTGAGTTTAACATTGAAATTGGTGGACTGGGTAGAGCAGTTTGCCCTCAATGATCTGGATGTGCCTCATCCAATCAGTTGTTCTATTCAGGCCTGCATGGAATAAAAAGGCTGACGCCTCCCTGATTAAGAGAGAATTCCTCCTCCCTGACTGTCTTTGAGCTGGGACATTGGCTTTTTCCTGTCTTCAAACTGGAACTGAAACATTGGCTCTTCCCAGATTTCAAGGCTGAGGGCTTTGAACTAAATCTACACCATTGGCTCTCCTAGGTCTCCAGCTTGTTAAATGCAGATCTTGGAATTTTTTTGTTTGTTTGTTTAAGGTGTTTTTTTTTTTTTAACTGAAGTATAGTTGATTTACAATGTTTCAAATGTAGAGCAAAGTGATTCAGTTGTATACATATACATATATATATATTTTCAGATTCTTTTCCATTGTTGGTTATTAGAAGACATTGAATATAGTTCCCTATGCTATACAGTAGGTTCTTGTTGTTTATATATTTTATATATAGTAGTGTGTAGCAGATTTTGGAATTTGTCAGCCTCCATATTTGCATGATCTCATTTTTATAGTAAATCTTTTTCTATGTATATTGGTTCCGTTTCTCTGGAGAATCCTGACTCATATATGGTGTGTAACTCTGAAGTAAAATGTAAGAAAAAAATGAAAACTTATCTTCCTAAGTATTTGTCATCAACAATCACTGTGTGCTTAGCATGGATCATTTGTTCTTCTATACTTGGTTTATTGATCCACTGGGTATAAATTATGTTTCACATTCACTTGAATGAAAACATAATCACATATATTAGATTATAATGATACACTGTATTTTTTCCCAAGTAATTAGGAGATGGCCATTAGGGCACCACAAAACCCAGCGTTTAGCCCAGTGATGTCTAACAAATTGTTAGACATTAGACATTGTTAGATCTGGAAGAGAGAAAGGTAATAGCAAATGTATAAGATATGTGGGTGATGCAAAGATTATAAATGATACAACTAACAGAAAGGGAAAAAATGGAGTAAGCATTACTTTCAGGGGATTTTATGTATACAGAATGAACAAAGTGGGATTGAATATGGAAAAATATCCCAATCAATGTGGTATGAAGTGAGAAAAATATTCCAGTGAGATGCGAGCCATTTGAGAACAGGGTATGATTGTCCTTTTCTGTGTGACTGTGGGGAAGCTTCTCTGTGTGTTAACAAGCACGTTTGGTGGGGATAATAGCATGTTTTCAGTCTAGAGCACTGTGTCATAAACCTATATGATTTAGATTTAAAAATACCCCAGACTATTAATCAAAGGAACAGAATCAGTGCAGGCGAAAGGCACTCTAAACTTACCCTGTCCTCCATACATTTTGGAACACCATAGTTCTAAACTATGAAGGCTAGAATGCCAGTGGAGAATAATTAGAATAATTGTACTTTAAGATTCAAATCTGGGACTATCTGATTACTTCTTTTCCTGATAGTTTCTCTTCTCACCAAATATATTAAATATCTTAATATATTGCTGTTCTTCCCCCAAATATATTAAAATATAAACTATTTTTATTAAACTTGCTATTTATTCTCAAAGAAAACAGAGATAATTCTTGGTATTTCAAGCCTATGAGAATTTTTCCTTGATTTCATACACTGCTGTCCTACTGACAGCAATAAGCAGAAAAATACATGCACAGGACTTTGCATGACATCTGCTGGTTAAGAGTGTACATGATACAAGAGCTTATGTTTCTCCAAACACATCAGTGAGTAACTTCTCAAGGCTGCCCATGTAAGGACAATGCCCGCAGGACCAGAAGGCTTCCTTTCACCCAAAGTGTTCCATAGATCCATTCTTTAAAGGGCAGGATTTCACTTTACATAAGTAAACACTAATAAATTAGAGGCCAAAAGACAGTCTGATTGGGACATCCTAACCTCCTCATCTCCTGTATCTGACTATTTTCTTGCATGCCATGGCATTTCCTCTGAAAACACATTAACTTAGCAAATCAGCAACTGCAGCTAACTTAAAAGTTGGTGAATGACTGAAAGCAGCAGTGAGTTCTAGTAACACAGAAGGTGTGTGATAGGGATGGCACCTTGTAAGAGATCAGTATGATCTGAGGGTCAAGAGGTAGCCGTCACCAGCCCAAGGTGTTTCTTATCATTACCTTAAGTTACAGTATTTGAAGATTATATCTTTAGTTTAAGGTATATCCCCTATTAATATGCAATAATATAGTTTATCCATTTGCAGCATAATTAGAATTACTTTTGTACTCCTAACTCTCCATTTGCCTCTCATCTGGATCCAGTCTCTGACCTCTGCAACCCCAGGTCTTGACCACAGCAGACTGCATCACCCAGGCTCCCTTGCTCTCTGGCTTCTGGGTGGGTTGGCCAGTGCGAGGCAGCAGCAGGAGAACAGGTGGCAGGAGGAGTGAGAGATCACAGTGTTTTACTTTACTCCTTCCCTGCTTGGGTGCTGTGCCTTTGGCAGGGGCTGTGTCTCTCCATGAGCATAACTCCTATCTAGGGTTCTTCCTTCTGGGTTCAGGAACTTGCCATTGTTAGTTTCTGGGTGTCCCCACCATCCTTTGTCATTCCCGTAGCTTTGATCATGCCTCTTTAAGTAGTGGCTTCAATAATGGCTCTTCATTTGAACCCTATTCTTATTTACCAGGACCTTTAATGATAACTTTCTATGGGAGACCCACTTTATATAAAGGGGAAGAAACAAAAGGAGAGGAGGGGTAATAGAAGAAGGAGGAAGGGTGATGAAAGGTCAGGAGGCTACAAGGGTGGGCTCCACACTTTATTTGGGACAGACTTTCCCAAAATGACAACACCTAGGTATGTGATAGCCCCTACTGTACAAATTAATATTCTGTGTTTGGGGGTGATTTTTGTTTATTACTCTATTAGAACTTAGGCTCTATGAGAGCAGAGTAGTTTTTGGTTTTGTGTTGTTTCTTTTTGACTGTTTTGTCTACAATAACCAAATACCTAAAACTGAGCATATAGTAACTCAACAATAAGTATTTGTTAAATTGGAGTAGTAACTGGATTATTGTTGGAATACATAAATTAATGGATGGATAGATAAATAGTCATTCCCTGATTCATTTTCTTTAAATAGCCTACATATCCTTGGATCCTATCCTGATTATTTCTTGGAGACACAGTGATATATACTAACTAAGGTGCAATCAGAAAAAATAGGGGATGCTGAAATGATGTGCTCTGATAGCAAAGGATTCTACTTAATTACATTTAACATAAATACACTGTACAGCAATAAAAAAATTAAACTTCCCAGTTATTGCAAAGATTAAAAACATGCATTATAACAAACAGTTTTGTTTTGTTTTGTTTTTATTGACTGGGTCATTCCATCATTGGATGACTTGAATTGTATATATATATATATATATATATATATATATAGCAGGTTCTTATTAGTCATCCATTTTATACACATCAGTGTATACATATCAATCCCAATCGCCCAATTCATCACACCACCACCACCACCACCCTGCCGCTTTCCCTGCTTGGTGTCCATACATTTGTTCTCTACATCTGTGTCTCAATTTCTGCCCTGCAAACCGGTTCATCTGTACCATTTTTCTAAGTTCCACATCTATGCATTAATATACGATATTTGTTTTTCTGACTTACTTCACTCTGCATGACAATCTCTAGATCCATCCACGTCTCTACAAATCACCCAAATTTGTTTCTTTTTATGGCTGAGTAATATTCCATTGTATGTATGTACCACATCTTCTTTATCCATTCGTCTGTCGATGGGCATTTAGGTTGCTTCCGTGACCTGGCTATTGTAAAAAGTGCTACAATGAACATTGGGGTGCATGTGTCTTTTTGAATTATGGTTTTCTCTGGGTATATGCCCAGTAGTGGGATTTCTGTGTCATATGGTAGTTCTATTTTTAGTTTTTTTGGACCCTCCATACTATTCTCCATAGTGGCTGTATCAATGTACATTCCCACCAACAGTGCAAGAGGGTTTCCTTTTATCCACACCCTCTCCAGCATTTACTGTTTGTAGATTTTTTGATGATGGCCATTCTGACTGGTGTGAGGTGATACCTCATTGTAGTTTTGATTTGCATTTCTCTAATGATTAGTGACATTGAGCATCCTTGCATGTGTTTGTTGGCAATCTGTATATCTTCTTTGGAGAAATGTTTATGTAGGTTTTCTGCCCATTATTGGGTTGGATTGTTTATTTTTTTTTGATATCAAGCTTCATGAACTGCTTGTATATTTTGGAGATTAATTTTTTGTCAGTTGCTTCATTTGCAAATATTTTCTCCCATTCTGAGGGTTGTCTTTTTGTCTTGTTTATGGTTTCCTTTGCTGTGCTAAACGTTTTAAGTTTCATTAGGTCCAATTTGTTTATTTTTGTTTTCATTTCTATTTCTCTAGGAGGTGGGTCAAAAAGGATCTTGCTGTGATTGATGTCACAGAGTGTTCTGCCTATGTTTTCCTCTAAGAGTTTTACAGTGTCTGGCCTTACATTTAGGTCTTTAATCCATTTGGAGTTTATTTTTGTGTATGGTGTTAGGGAGTGTTCTAATTTCATTCTTTTACATGTAGCTGTCCAGTTTTCCCAGCACCACTTATTGAAGAGACTGTCTTTTCTCCATTGTATATTCTTGCCTCCTTTATCTAAAATAAGGTGACCATATGTGCGTGGGTTCATCTCTGTGCTTTCTAACCTGTACAATTGATCTATATTCTGTCTTTGTGCCAGTACCATACTGTCTTGATTACTGTAGCTTTGTAGTATAGTCTGAAGTCAGGGAGCCTGATTCCTCCAGCTCCGTTTTTTGTTCTCAAGATTGCTTTGGCTATTTGGGGTCTTTTATGTTTCAATACAAATTGTGAAATTTTTTGTTCTAATTCTTTGAAAAATGCCATTGGTGGTTTGATAGGGATTGCATTTAATCTGTAGATTTCTCTGGGTTGTATAGTCATTTTCACAATGTTAATTCTTCCAATCCCAAAACATGGTATACCTCTCTATGTGTTTGTATCATCTTTTATTTCTTTCATCAGTGTCTTTTAGTTTTCTGCATACAGGTCTTTTGTCCCCTTAGGTAGGTTTCTTCCTAGGTATTTTATTCTTTTTCCTGCAGTGGAAAATGGGAGTGTTTCCTTAATTTCTCTTTCATATTTTCCATCATTAGTGTGTAGGAATGCAAGAGATTTCTGTACATTAATTTTGTATCCTGCTACTTTACCAAATTCTTTGATAGTTCTGGTAGTTTCCTGATAGCATCTTTAGGATTCTCTATGTATAGTATCACGTCGTCTGCACACAGTGACAGTTTTACTTCTTCTTTTATGATTTGGATTCTTTTATTTCTTTTTCTTCTCAGATTACTGTGGCTAAAACTTCCAAAACTATGTTGAATAAGAGTGGTGAGAGTGGACAACCTTGTCTTTTTCCTGATCTTAGAGGAAATGATTTCAGCTTCTCACCATTGCGAATGATGTTGGCTGTGGGTTTGTCATATATGGCCTTTATTATGCTGAGGTAAGTTCCCTCTACACCTACTTCCTAGAGGGTTTTTATCATAAATTGGTGCTGAATTTGTCAAAAGATTTTTCTGCATCTATTGAGATGATAATTTGGTTTTTATCCTTCAGTTTTTTAATATGGTGTATCACATTGATTGATTTGCATATATTGAATAATCCTTGCATTCCTGGGATAAACCCCACTTGATCATGGTGTATGATTCTTTTAATGTGCTGTTGGATTCTGTTTGCTAGTATTTTGTTGAGGATTTTTGCATCTATGTTCATCAGTGATATTGGCCTGTAGTTTTCTTTTCTGTGACATCTTTGTCTGCTTTTGGCATCAGGGTGATGGTGGCCTCGTAGAATGAGTTGGGAAGTGTTCCTCCCTCTGCTATATATTGGAAGAGTTTGAGAAAGATAGGTGTTAGCTCTTCTCTAAATGTTTGATAGAATTCACCTGCGAAGCCCAATCTGGTCCTGGGCTTTTGTTTGTTGGAAGATTTTTAATCACAGTTTCAATATCAGTGCTTGTGATTGGTCTGTTCATATTTTCTATTTCTTCCTGGTTCAGTCTCAGAAGGTTGTACTTTTCTAAGCATTTGTCCATTTCTTCCAGGTCATCCATTTTATTGGCATATAGTTGCTTTTAATAATCTCTCATGATCTTTTGTATTTCTGCAGTGTCAGTTGTTACTTCTCCTTTTTCATTTCTAATTCTATTGATTTGAGTCTTCTCCCTCTTTTTTTTGATGAGTCTGGCTAATGGTTTATCAATTTTGTTTATCTTCTCAAAGAACCAGCTTTTAGTTTTATTGAACTTTGCTATCATTTCCTTCATTTATTTTTCATTTATTTCTGATCTGATCTTTATGATTTCTTTCCTTCTGCTAACTTTGGGCTTTTTTAGTTCTTTCTCTAATTGCTTTAGGTGTAAAGTTAGGTTGTTTATTTGAGTTGTTTCTTATCTTGAGGTAGGATTGTATTGCTATGAACTTCCCTCTTAGAACTGCTTTTGCTGCATTCTATAGGTTTTGGGTCGTCGTGTTTTCATTGTTTTCATTTGTTTCTAGGTATTTTTTATTTGCCCTTTGATTTCTTCAGTCATCTCTTGGTTATTTATTAGTGTATTGCTTAGCCTCCATGTGTTTGTATTTTTACAGATTTTTTTCCTATAATTGATACCTAGTCTCATAGTGTTGTGGTTGGAAAAGATACTTGATATGGTTTGAATTTTCTTAAATTTACCAAGGCTTGATTTGTGACCCAAGATGTGATCTATCCTGGAGAATGTTCCTTGAGCACCTGAGAAGAAAGTGTATTCTGTTGCTTTTGGATGGAATGTCCTATCAGTATCAGTTAAGTCCATCTTGTTTAATGTGTCATTTAAAGCTTGTGTTTCATTTTGGATGATCTGTCCATTGGTGAAAATGGGGTGTTAAAATCCCCTGCTATGATTGTGTTATGGTCGATTTCCCCTTTTATGGGTGTTAGCATTTGCCTTATGTATTGAGTTGTTCCTATGTTGGGTGCATAAATATTTATTTACAATTGTTATATGTTCTTCTTGAATTGATCCCTTGACCATTATGTAGTGTCCTTCTTTGTCTCTTGTAGTAGTCTTTATTTTAAAGTCTATTTTATCTGATATGAGAATTGCTACTCCAGCTTTCTTTTGATTTCCATTTTCATGGAATGGAAATCATTCTTTTTCCATTCTTTTTCCACCTTTTTCCATCCTGCCCTCACTTTCAGTCTGTATGTGTCCCTAGGTCTAAAGTGGGTCTCTTGTAGACAGCATATATATGGGTCTTCTTTTTGTATCCATTCAGCCAGTCTATGTCTTTTGGTTTTAGCATTAATCCATTTACATTTAAGGTCATTATCGATATGTATGTTCCTGTTACCATTTTCTTAATTGTTTTCAATTTTTATTGTAGGTCTTTTCCTTCTCTTGTGTTTCCTGCCTAGAGTAGTACCTTTAGCATTTGTTGTAAAGCTGGTTTGGTGATGCTGAATTCTCTTAGTTTTTGCTTGTCTGTAAGGTTTTAATTTCTCCGTTGAATCTGAATGAGATCCTTGCTGGGTAGTATAATCTTGGTTGTAGGTTTTTCCCTTTCATCACCTTAAATATGTCCTGCCACTTCCTTCTGGCTTGCAGCGTTTCTGCTGAAGGATCAGCTGTTAACCTTATGGGGATACCCTTGTATGTTATTTGTTGTTTTTCCCTTGCTGCTTTTAATATTTTTTCTTTGTATTTAATTTTTGAAAGCTTGATTAATATGTGTCTTGGCATGTTTCTCCCTGGATTTATCCTGTATGGGCCTATGCACTTCCTGGACTTGACTATTTCCTTTCCCATATTAGGGATGTTTTCAACTATAATCAATTCAAATATTTTCTCAGTCCCTTTCTTTTTCTCTTCTTGTTCTGGGACCCCTATAATTCGAATGTTGGTGCATTTAGTGTTGTCCCAGAGTTGTCTGAGCCTGTCCTCCATTCTTTTCATTCTTTTTTCTTTGTTCTGCTCTGTGGTAGATTTTTCCACTATTTTATCATCCAGTTCACTTATGTGTTCTTCTGCCTCAGTTATTCTGCTATTGATTCCTTTTAGAGAATTTTAAATTTCATTTATTGTGTTGTTCATCATTGTTTGTTTGCTCTTTAGCTCTTCTAGGTCCTTGTTAAATGTTTCTTGTATTTTCTCCATTTTATTTCCAAGATTTTGGATCATCTTCACTATAATTACTCTGAATTTTTCTTCAGGTAGACTGCCTATTTCCTCTTCATTTGTTTGGTCTGGTGGGTTTTTACCTTGCTCCTTCATCTGCTTTGTGTTTCTCTGTCTTCTTATTTTGCTTAACTTACTGTTTTTGGGTCTTCTTGTCGTAGGCTGCTTGTTCGTAGTTTCCATTGTTTTTGGTGTCTTCCCCAAGTGGCTAAGTTTGGTTCAGTGGGTTGTGTAGGCTTCCTGGTGGAGGGGAATGGTCCCTCTCTTCTGGTGGATGAGGCTGGATTTTTTCTTTCTGCTGGGCAGGACCACATCCGGTGGTGTGTTTTGGGGTGTCTGTGAACTTATTATGATTTTAGGCAGCCTTTCTGATAATGTGTGGGGTTGTGTTCCTGTCTTGCTAGTTGTTTGGCATAGGGTGTCTAGCACTGTAGCTTGCTGCTCGTTGAGTGGAGCTGGGTCTTAACATTAAGATGGAGATCTCTGGGTGATATTTCGTTGTTTAACAGTACATGGGGGTGGGAGGTCTCTGATGGACCAATGTCCAGAACTCAGCTCTCCCACCTCAGAGGCACAGGCCTGATACCTGGCCAGAGCAATAAGACCCTGTCAGCCACAGGGCTCAGAAGAAAAGTGAGAAAAAAAGAAATAAATAAGAAAAAATAAAATTTAATAAATTTATTGAAATAATTTTTTAATTATTAAAAATAAAATATTTAAAAGTACTAAAAAAAAAGAAAGAAGGAAATAAGAGAGCATCCAAAGCAAAAAATAAATCTACCAATGATAACAAGTACTAAAAACTATACAAAAAATAAATAAATAAAATAACAGACAGACAGAACCCTAGGACAAATGGTGAAAGCAAAGCTATAGAGACAAAATCACACAAAGAAGCATACACATACACACTCACAAAAAGAAAGAAAGGCGAAAAAACATATATATCTTTTGGGACATCTGAGGTCTTCTGCCAGTGTTCAGTAGGTGTTCTGTAGGAGTTGTTCCAAATGTATATGTATTTCTGATGTATTTGTGGGGAGGAAGGTGATCTCCACGTCTTACACCTTCACTATCTTGAAGTTGTCTCAGGATATCTAATTCTAACTTCCTGCCCTGATATTTAGGGATGCCAAATGTCAAAGAACAAGACTGTCTGCTAGAGGGAAGTTTCCATGACAAGAAGTCCAGCTGTGTCACATTTCTATTCCTTTTAGGCTCTTTTTGTACTGTTTCAGTCATTTCAATGTGAAAAACAAAGTGTCCTGAAAACAATATACTGATAAAAAGGGACATATTTGTTACTGTTTCTCCACATTTTTATCAGTTTTATATCTATAACTCTACTTTTCAAAATTTATTTTGCAATGAACCTAATATACGTTTCAGCATAATATACTGATATGGTAAATATATATAAGATTAATCAGTTTATTTAACATCCTTCATTTCCAGTACTCCTCCATGTAGGAAACAAGCTTCTTCCTTCTTTGTCTCCCTGATTCTTTAGTTCTGAAAGAATAGGTTGCCCTGCTGGGAGCATTTAGCCTACAGCTCCACCTACAAGCCACAGAGAATCCATTAGATTTTATTAGTATTCTCGGCAAAGTATTAAAAGGAAAAGTCCAAAATAATGATGGCAGACACCTGGCCATGTCTGGTTTTGTTAACTTTTATTTATTTATTTATTTATTTATTTATTTTTGTGGTATGCGGGCCTCTCACTGTTGTGGCCTCTCCCGTTGCGGAGCACAGCCTCCGGACGCGCAGGCTCAGCGGCCATGGCTCACGGGCCCAGCCGCTCCGCGGCATGTGAGATCCTCCCGGACCGGGGCACGAACCCGTGTCCCCTGCATTGGCAGGCGGATTCTCAACCACTGTGCCACCAGGGAAGCCCTTGTTTACTTTTATATCCTCAGAACCTAGCATAGCATATGGCACATAGTAGACATTCAAATAATATATGCTGTATGAAAGAATTACTGAATGAAATCTTCTCTAGAAAAAAAAATGTTTTCAAGTTGTTGAAGTCACAGCATCTAACACTCTACCCAACTCTAGCTGATTGGTATTCAGTAATTAATTTGATGAGAAAACAATCATGAATGAATGAATGCAAGAAATGATCTTCTTTGAAAAATGCACAGGTGTTCAATAGGGGTGGATACTACCTCACATTTGCTTTTCTCTATTAGGAGAGATATTCAAAAATTGTAATCTGTCTGCTGACTCTATCATCCTAATATAGTCAAACGAATACAGTCCCTGTTTGTCTGGTGAGCAGAGTACTATGGAAGCCCCAAGACTGCAAACTGATTAATGGGGAAGTACTTTCGCATTGATCCTTCCAAGCTGTGCAGGGCAGCTTTGGCTCTGCATCTGTTTCTATTGCTCATGGTGCCAGTGTCACCACAGGTGTACTTGCTGACTTCTCAGCTGCCAAGAAAAGTATCTTTGCAGAGTCCAAGGAAAGATGGATGTGTTTTCAAGGATATTTCTGGTGTTCAGTTGTCAGATTAATGAATGGAATAGATATTTCTACTAAGGAAAAAAAAATGATAGAGTGGGTGTTTTCCTCCAAAGCAAGGACCACATCCATCAGTCTCATGCTTCTGCCAGAGCTCAGGAGTGAGATGCACTCCTATTCTTACCTACTTGGCCTCAGTGTTGATCCAGGTGCTTGCTATTCAATTGTAGAGCCCTTTATAGTCAGCCAGAAGTTCCCTCTACTTTGACTCCCAATTTACAGGAAAAACCATCCCAGAAGTAATGTTTCTTTTAAAAGGATGGACATTTAGGTATTTTATTATTCAAAAAAAAATTTCCTGAATGATGAGCAGACACTAATTGCACTTCTGATCTATCTACAGAAAATTGAAGTAGAGGTATTATATTATAATTCTTCCACACTAGAGTGGGATCTTCTTGAGGAAAAAAAACTGATGTATTCATCTCTGTATGCCGGATAGTATAGATGCTCAATAAATGTTTGCTGGTTAGTTTGATGAATGGATGGAGAGACAGATGGACAGATGGGACGGACCTGCATATACCAAAACCAAGCAGCCCTCAACATGGAAAGAGTGTGAGGAGGAATCATCTCATTTATTTGCCCTTGGTCCCAGACATGTAATGCTAAATAAAACATCTTCCCAGTGCTCAAAGAGCTTACAATCTATCTGATAAGTGATGCAAGTGATGGAGAGTTTGCTCACTAACTAGTCTTTTGCAAACAGTTCCTTTAAATGGAAATTCTAAAACACTTTTGGAGAAGTGGTATCAGGTAGGTGATCACAGCAGTATCTTTCTCAGTCAAGAATGAGCGGGGTGGCAGGTGAGGTACTCTAGGGAGGTAATTGACTGCCTTTGGCCTCAGTTGGGATGAATCATACTTAAATTAGAATATATGGTAAGTGAGAGGTGATTCAGAGCCTTCCCAGAAACCAGGGCTGAGATCATTGCCAGGCTAACTGGGAAACATTTTTTAAATTTGAGAGCATGCCATTTGGTCTCTCTTCTTCCAGTAGAAAATATTCTGTACTATTACATGGAACTTTTTACCTCTTTATGTTCGTGTGAATTTATTGTCTTTTTTCGTCAGTAATGATAATGATGGTAATATTTTTTACTTAAAATTTTTGTCTAAAAATTAAGTTTCATGTGTGTTTCATAAAAGATTTTGGTGGAAATGTATGAAAAATAATACCCCAAAAGAGCAGCCTCACAATTAGGCAAATTTAGTAACCTTCTTTGTGGCAAGAACTGAAGGAGGCCAAGAAAGCTCTCACCCACTCTACCACTGGCTGAAATGTCTGAATTTGCCCATTGAAATCTATATATATTACTATTTAAGTGTTTCAGGCTTTCAGAGGCCCCTTATGAGAGTGATAGCAGTTATTAGTATCAAATAGTCTTTAAGTTGAATTTGCCAGTTATGTGATACATGAGCCTTCATGACATAATCACTCTCTCCTTCACTTTTAAATTGGTCACAGCATTCATGGTGGTAGAATCCTCAGAACAGACTTCTAGTCAGCCATGCCAAGGGATTAGAACTGAACTACAAAATGATACATATTTGCTCTCCCAGCTCTAAACAGATCTACCGAGAGCTGGCAGAGATTAAGAGATTCACCTGCCTTGATCTCAGTATAAAGCACACAAGTGATCACAGAAAAAAATCCCTGTGACAATTTTGTGATTATCAATTATCAAAATGTTAGTCACTCCAAAGGAAAATATAGCAATAATCTGGGCTTCTCAACACTTGAGATAAATTAGCGATGTAAAATTAAAGAAAAGCACAAGGAAGCATTCATCTTCGTACAAATTGATTGTATGAATAAATGCTCCATATCCATTTTGAACATTGTCATAGAGGACCCCAAGGGAATTGAATAAGCATATATGTTTTGCCCTAATGAAGTTTCCAATCAGAAGGAAAGTTATATTGTTGAGCTGTGAAACCATAAAACACCATTAAGGAACTGAGTAAAAATATAAACCCAGGACTGAGAAATTCAGAATTTTAAAAAATAACTTGAAAAAGCAATCTACAGATTCAAAGCAATCCCTGTCAAACTACCAATGGCATTTTTCACAGAAGTAGAACAAAAAATTTCACAATTTGTATGGAAACACAAAAGACCCCGAATAGCCAGAGCAATCTTGAGAAAGAAAAACAGAGCTGGAGGAATCAGGCTCCCTGACTTCAGACTATACTACAAAGCTACAATAATCAAGAAAATATGGTACTGTCACAAAAACAGAAATATGGATCAATGGAATAGGATAGAAAGCCCAGAGATAAACCCACGTACAGATGGTCACCTTATTTTTGATAAAGGAGGCAAGAATATACAATGGAGAAAAGACAGCCTCTTCAATAAGTGGTGCTGGGAAAACTGGACAGCTACATGTAAAAGAATGAAATTAGAACAGTCCCTAACACCATACAGAAAAATAAATTCCAAATGGATTAAAGACCTAAATGTAAGGCTAGACACTATCAAACTCTTAGAGGAAAACATAGGCAGAACACTGTATGACATAAATCACAGCAAGATCTTTTTGACCCACCTCCTAGAGAAATGGGAATAAAAACAAACAAACAAAAAAAAACAAATGGGACCTAATGTAACTTAAAAGGTTTTGCACAGCAAAGGAAACCATAAACAAGACGAAAAGACAACCCTCAGAATGGGAGAAAATATTTGCAAATGAAGCAACGGACAAAGGATTAATCTCCAAAATATATAAGCAGCTCATGCAGCTCAATATCAAAAAAACAAACAACCCAATCCAATAATGGGCAGAAGACCTAAATAGACATTTGTCCAAAGAAGATATACAGATTGCCAACAAACACATGAAAGGATGCTCAACATCACTAATTATTGGAGAAATGCAAATCAAAACTACAATGAGGTATAACCTCACAGCAGTCAGAATGGCCATCATCAAAAAATCTACAAACAGTAAATGCTGGAGAGGGTGTGGAGAAATGGGAACCCTCTTGCACTGTTGGTGGGAATGTAAGTTGATACAGCCACTATAGAGAACATTATGGAGGTTCCTTAAAAAACTAAAAGTAAAACTACCATACAACCCAGCAATCCCACTATGGGGCATGTACCCTGAGAGAACCATAATTCAGAAAGAGTCATGTACCACAATGTTCATTGCAGCACTATTTTCAATAGCCAGGACTTGGAAGCAACCTAAGTGTCCATTGACAGATGAATGTATATATGTGTGGCACATATATACAATGGAATATTACTCAGCCATAAGAAGGAACAAAACTGAGTTATTTGTAGTGAGGTGGATGGACCTAGAGTCTGTCATACAGAGTGAAGTAAGTCATAAAGAGAAAACCAAATGCTGTATGCTAACACATATATGGAATCTAAAAAAAAAAAAAATTTGGTTCTGAAGAACCTAGGGGCAGAACAGGAATAAATACATAGATGTAGAGAATGTACTTGAGGACACGGGGAGGGGGAAGGGTAAGCTGGGATGAAGTGAGAGAATAGCACTGACATATATATACTACCAAATGTAAAATAAATAGCTAGTGGGAAGCAGCCGCATAGAACAGGGAGATCAGCTCGTGGTTTGTGACCACCTGCCACCTAGAGGGGTGGGGTAGGGAGGATGGGAAGGAGATGCAAGAGGGAGGGTATATGGGGATATATGTATACGTATAGCTGATTCACTTTGTTATACAGCAGCAACTAACACAACAATGTAAAACAATTATACCCCAGTAAAGATGTTAAAAAAAGCGAAAAAATAAAAATTAAGTAAATAAATAAATAAATTGACAAATAACATGGCATAGTATAGTCACTTAACTGTTTTAAATGCAGCATTTCCCAAACCTGTTATTTCCGTATGATCTTCAATTATTTTTAATCATTTCTGCATACTACTTGTATAATTATTTAAATGAGATTTAAAATTAAAATGTTTAAATATACATTTTATTTTAGAAGAGTTTTATATTTATAAGAAAATTGTGAAGATAGTACAAAGAGTTCCCATATAACCCACATCCAATTTCCCCTGTTTTTAACATCATACATTAGTATGATGTATTTGTTCCAATTAATGAACCAATACTGTTACATTAATATTAACTAAAGGCCATGGTTTATTTGGAATTCCTTAGTTTTAACTTAATTTCTCCTTCATGTTCCAGGATCCCATCCAGGTTACCACATTATGTTTAGTCATCATATCCCCTTAACTTCCACTGTTTTGATAACAGTGACATTTCAGAGGAATGTGGGTCAGATATTTTGTAGAGTGTATCTCAACTTAGATTCGTCTGATGTTTCTCTTATGAGAAGGAGTTATAGATTTTTGTGAGGAAGACCACAGTGGTAAAGTACCCATTCTGCTTGTTACTACATTGTTGCTAGTCTGATGGTAGAAGGAAGCAGGGTCCACCATTGCCTTGATTCAGATTCAGTCTTAGGTAGGCTCCGTATCACTGCATCTCAGGTCTTTTAGTGATCCTTCCCCTCCCTCAGTGGTAAAAGATATCTTATGGCCTGGGCCCTGGATATTTCCTGCCCCTACCAAGATGTAGAGAGTTTTTTCCTTTTCCATTTTCCAAGCCACAGTGGGTCTTGACCTGTGACCTGGATGTGGCAGGATTTGCTGCCTATCCCTCAGTAGCTCAAGGCTTTTTTTTTTTCCCATGGGGAGAAGCATCCAGGTGGACTTTCTGTCTTTCCCCTGGTCGTGGCCCTTCCCCTTTTCCACACCTGGACCATGAGGGAAGCTTCCTCTCTGTTTTTACCTCTTCCCAATCTTTCTGTGGGCATCCAGTGGAGAGCTGTGGAGAAGAGCCTCTGGGTGGGTGCAAATTGCCCTTGCATCTTCAGCTCGGAGAGGTTCTATACTCTCATACTTGCCCATACTACACTTTTAGCAGCTTTTCACTAAAATTTTTAGCTGAATTTCTCCTACCAACATGCATGGAAGCCCCACCTTCCACATGTGATCTTTCCTATGAGTCAGTGCATAAGGCCTGTATCTCCTTGAAAGTACCTGTCTTTCCTTTGCATTCAGGCTAGTTGGTGGACTTGCAACTTCGTCTCTGATGGATTCAAGAAAATGTAGTTAATCTTTCTGTTTCTGGTTGTTAGGGTATAAGCAATGCCTTTCTCAGACTTTTATGTCCTGAGCAGAAGCCAGAAGTTCCCAATGCATTTTAAAATGAATGCATAATAATTTTTAGTGTTCATCCAAATCCACCTGGAATCATCTAGTTTACTGCCAGCATTGTTAAGTATCAGAATTTGAAATATGCTACTATACTGATAGGTAAATGGACTGGATATCAAGAAACTTGGATTCTACTCCTGCTTTGCCAATAATTAGGTACATAGCCTATGGAAAGTTATTTCAATACCCTAAACTTTAATCTTGTCATTTGCAAAATGAAGGTGTCACGTAGATCCCTAAGAGCCTTTCCAATTCCAGCTTCTGTTATATTTCATATTTTTGTAAGTAAACTTATATTTTTCACTTGTTTTTAATTGTTGCACATTGTTTATTGAATAGAGAACTGAAATTAGAACTCAGAGAGACAAATTTTCCCTAGGAGCAAACTACTTCCTGGCAGCAAGTTGGATACTTGATAAATTACACCGAATGTTAATTGTTACTTTAATAAGTGAAGATATTAAATAGCCCACAAAACGTTCCTCTGCTTTACTAGCTGAGACCATTAATTTAAAAAATTGACTAATTATTGGCAAAATGTAGACAAAAATAACTCCACAAATTGAAAAATTATATAAAAGTGAGTTTTCTCTAAATAACTCCCATAGAATTGTACCCCAGATTTCTAAGAGCTTATAATTCACTTGAAAGATTAAATTATCAAGAATCTTAATATTTTCATAAAATGTTATATGTATTTGTGTTCACTTTAGTATTCATCATTTTATCCTAAATGAAGTATCCAAATAAATACTACTTCCAACTATCCAAAAAAAAAACTTGTGTTATGTTTATCTGTCAAGATTTCTATTTGTCTTGACTTAAGATATAAATAAGAATTACTTGTTGAATATTTACTACAGTAGAAAACCACAAGATTTAATATAATTTATAATAGAGGAAAATATATGCTAGCATATTTATTCTTTGGTTGTCTCCAGTAGCAATATTGAATTTTTTCTTTTTTTTAATTGAAATATAGTTGATTTACAACGTTGAGTTGGTTTCAGGTGTATAGCAAAGTGGTACAGATATATATATCTATATATCTAGATAGATATATATAGACATATATATATTAGTTTTTAGATTACTTTCCATTATAGGTTATTATAAGATGTTGAAGACACTTCCCTGTGCTATACAGTAGGTCCTTGTTGGTTATCTATTTTATATATAGTAGTGTATATATTTTAATCCCAAACTCCTAATTTATCGCTCCCCACCACTTTCCCCTTTGGTAACCATAAGTTTGCTTTCTATGTCTGTGAGTCTATTTCTATTTTGTAAAGTTCATTTTTATAATTTTTTTAGATTCCACATATAAGTGATATCATATTATATTTGTCTTTCTCTGACTTACTTCACTTAGTATGATAATCTCTATGTCCATCCATGTTGCTACAAATGGCATTATTTCATTCTTTATTTTTTATGGCTGAGTAGTATTCCATTGTATATGTGTGTGTGCGTGTGTGTGTGTGTGTGTGTGTGTGTATCTTCACATACACATCTTCTATCGATGGACAGTTAGGTTGCTTGCATGTCTTAGCTATTGTAAATAGTGCTGCTGTGAACATTGGGGTGCATGTATATTTTCAAATTATAGTTTTATGTGGATATGTGCCCATGAGTGGGATTGTGGTATCATATGGTAGCTCTATTTTTAGTTTTTTAAAGGAACCTCCATACTGTTCTCCATAGTGGCTGCACTAATTTACATTCCCACCAACAGTGTAGGAGGGTTCGCTTTTCTCCACACCCTCTCCAGCATTTATTATTTGTAGATTTGTTTAGTGATGGCTATTCTGATTGGTGTGAGGTGATACTTCACTGTTGTTTTGATTTGAAAATCAAAGCAATATTGAATTTTTAATCTACATCGAGTCTCTTCTTAGTCTCAAACTTTATCTGATAAATGTTGGCATAGAATTTATGTGAATGTCTAATAGTACATTAGAAATATTTTTATTATGTAGCTAAAATACAGGTTGTAATCTGACCATCCCACTGACCTATCATACTGAGTATTTCCTGATTCTTGTGAGAGAGCAGTGCTCCTGATTGACCTGCATGATGGTTTCCAGGTGAAATGTGAGGCACAGTTCGCTCAGTGTCTGAAAGCAAAACTCAGATTCTAGGTGAAACTCCCAGATGTGCTGGTCCCAAATCCCTACCATTCTCCGTTGCGGTGTCGTGTCAAACCCAGTCACATTTGTTGAGTGCACGCTATGCGCAAAATATCAAAAGTGATGATATAGTGAGCCTTAAATATAAGTGAGACAGTTTCTCCTTTTAATATGCTTACAGCGTCAAGGAAAACAAAGGAAGACGGTACCCAATACTGCAAGGATAAGTGTCAAACCCAATACAAGAAAGCTCTTTAGTTTCAAATATCATACCATATATTTTTACAGTGCTTCATAGCGATGATTCTAAAACCTAACTGATAGTCAGAATGACATAAGGGACAGAATCAGGACCACCAGCTTTGGTCCCAGGAATCTGAATTTTTAGAAAACTCAACAATGACTCTGATAGTCAGCCAGGATTGGCAGCCACTCTTTTAGAGTTCAGCAAAGTGAGGAACATTTTGTTTAACCAATTTTTTTCTTCTGGTAAAATAACCACATTGGTATTGAGTGAAATGCCTTAATTAATGCTTAAGTGTAGAAAGAAGGTAAGGCTCTCACCCAAGGCTGGGGCTGATGGTACCGGACTTTAAGGGAGAAGAGATGATGTTCAGCATAAAGATGGAGGGGTGTGTTGATCACTCTGTTCCTTGTCACCATGAGGGTTCCAGAACCTGGTACCCTGCTGGTCAGGACGCTATATTGAGGATGGTCCAAATACTATGAGGTGGAGGTTTTATCATTCATTTTGGGTGAGAATCCTTCTCTTCAGAAACATGTGAAAGAATCTAGGACAGTCAGCGCTCTGTATCCTCCAGTTCCACATTCATGAATTCAACTAACAGTGACTCAGAAATATTCAGAGAAAAATTCCAGAGAGTTTCAGAAAGCAAAACTTGAATTTACCATGCATGGGCAACTATTTATGCATGCACATTGTATTTACAACTATTTACATAACATTTACGTTGCATTCGGTATTATAAGTAATCTAGAGATAATTTGAAGTATATGGGAAGATGCTTATAGGTTATACGCAAATACTACACCATTTTATAAAAGGACCTCAGTGAGTTTTGGTATCCATGAACCAACTGGTATCCTGGAACCAATCCCTCAGGAACACTGAGGGATGACTCTATGCTGCAATCATGGGTGAAGCCAGCCTGTGTACAGGACAACTCATTGACAACAATGGGTTTGAGAGAATCACTGAGAATTAGTATAAAAGCTCCAAAGCCCTCCCTTTATAGGAGAGGATGCTCTAAATTTTTCCCAACTTGTACACTTATCAGTATGTGAACTGACATATTCATTCTATTATTTTAACTACTTTGAGTTAAATTTTGCCTTTCTTGTACCCTAAACCAACTTAACCAGTTTATTTAGTAAATATTTACTGAGCACCAATTTTGTGTTACATATTATTCTCAGCACTTGGGAAATATTAAAGAACAAAATAAAGAACCTGTCTGCATTTTGGTGACCAATTGCCCACGTGTACCACAAGTTACTATTAACTGGAAATAACTAGTTGCTTCTTTGGCAGTGGGGCTGCTATAGTGTTTGCACTTAGCCAATAAATCTAGTTCTTCGATTAATGTGATCATTCATTCAGTAATGATTTATGGAAGCCCTATGAATTAATCATAGTAATTAATCTATAACCATATTAATGTATTTTTTGGGTAGTGAGCTTTCTTTCCTAGATAATAGACTATTTTAACACAGTTCAAACGCCTCTGCTTCCAGGAGGAACTTAAAATGAGAATGAAGAGGTTTACATATTTCAACTTCCTACGGAAGATTGCCTGCTGTGTATAAGAGAACAGACATTATTTTCCCTCTCAGCCATGAGTTAGATTTGCTGATGTTTACCCAAAACATGATTTTGAACGGGATATATGTTATATTAAATGCTACTCTTTTCCCACTGGCTGGCATTTCCTTCAGGCCCCCATTAGGTCATCTTTCTCTCTACTTTCTATCAAAGCTCCCTCTAAGGGAAGGCTTATAAATACATGTTGCCCCGGGGGAAGACTGTAGCCAAGGCCTCTTTGGCTTGGTCAGCATCTCAATGAAGTCCAGGCTAGCTGACACTCTCATGTTCTCCGACACCATGAGAGCTTTGCACATCTACATTTTTAAAAAAATAAATTTATTTATTTTTGGCTGCGTTGGGTCTCCGTTGCTGCGCGTTGGCTTTCTCTAGTTGCGGCGAGTGGGGGCTACTCTTCGTTGCAATGCGCGGGCTTCTCATTGCGGTGACTTTTCTTGTGGTGGAGCACAGGCTCTAGTCACACGGGCTTCAGTAGTTGTGGCACTTAGGCTCAGTAGTTGTGGCTCGCAGGCTCTAGAGTGCAGGCTCAGTAGTTGTGGCGCCCGGGCTTAGTTGCTCTGCGGCATGTGGGATCTTCCCGGACCAGGGATCGAACCGGTGTCCTCTGCATTGGCAGGTGGATTCTTAACCACTGCACCACCAGGGAAGTCCCTGATATTTTAATAATTATATTCTATGGGCTATAAATTCTCTAAGACATAAAACCTTTTGGTTCATGATCCCATTCCACTTTTTAAAATGGAAGACATCAAAGTGTTTTTTTCTTGTTGGTTATATCTGGCTATAGTTACCATATTATAATTAAAACAAAATTCGTGAAATATTTATTAATTCATTTTAAAATAACAATTATAAGTCCATTATATGTTAACAGAAATAACATATTTTCTTTAAAAATACTATATTTTCCAAAACAGAAAAACAATAGAGAAGAGTGGCATGGTTTAAATTTTTGCAATTTAAACAATTTACATTATGTAGTCTCTGGGAAACTCCACTGTGTATTAATAAAAGACTAAGAATGAAAAGGGCAAATAACATGTTAGTTATATTGCTGAGAGTTTTGACCTCATCTTCTGAGATCCCCTGACAGAGTTTCAGGGACCCCACCACTACCACCACATTTTGAGAACTGTTGCCCTAAGCAATAGTTAAGATAAAAGAAATATCAGTGGCATCTCACTGTAGTGCCATCTACAAAAGTAAAAATAACGTGGGAAAGGTTAAATTTAATGTATAGTTTCACTTGTCCAATTATGTAGCTTGATGTTTACCTGCTCAGGTTCAAAGATGAGAGAGAGGCTTCCCCCAGCACCTTCTGTTCTGTTGCTACCAGATCTTTGAACGGTGTTGGTACAACCAGAATGGTCCTGGTCAGTGAAATATGACTTGATCTCAAAGTCTTTATTATACCCATCCTTTAGGAAGGGAGTTCACGTCTCCTGTCATGAAGCCTCAGGCAGATAGAGGAAGCCTATGACTTCTATTCAGACTGGTGTTTTCCAGTTCAAAATTAAATACATAAAATTACAAAGGAGAAATTATATTGAAGTAAAGGCATCAATATATTTTTAATTGAGATACAATAGTCTCTGGTCTTTTAATAACTCATAAAATAACAAAATCCAATGAAGTAAAAATAACCAATGTCATGTCAAAATAGCAATGTGTGTAAACCCTATCTTAAGAAACTGAAATCTGAAACAATTTGAAATAATTGGAAGGTGATAATAAAATATCCCTGATTTCTATTGTGACAAGGCCAGGTCCTACTACTATTTCTGTGATTTATTGCCTATATTCAGCATTGGTTAGTAAAAACACAAATATAATTTTTTTTCAAATATAATTTTTAACGCATCTTTTTTCATGAACTCTGAATTCTATCCATAGATACCTTTGAGATCTATGAACTCTAGGTTAATGAATATTCTTCTAGGGAGCAGTGTTTCTCAAAATGTGATCCTCAGACCAGCAAATCACAATTACCTGGAAACTTATTAGAAATACAGATTCATGTGTCCTACCCCAGACGTATTGAATCATTTACCAGGGTCGGGGCTCAACAATCTGTGTTTCAGCAGATGCTGATGCACACCAGTGTTTGGGAACCACTGTCCTAGCAGTCCATTCTACTCAGGAACAAAGTATGTCCTGCCTTAAGGAAAGGGCAGGCAAGCAAGGCACGTAGTCAAGAATTGGAGCGAAATGGGACCCTCTTTGAGGTCATGCAAACTTCCTTGCAACAGAAGGTGCAACAAGAAACATAGAACACTGGAAAAATAGAAGAAGATTTGGGAACCATCTATTCCAGGAGTGGTATATTGTTTCATGTTAAATGATAACTCAATGTTAGTAAGTATATTGAAAACCACTGAGTTTAAGAATGAGGATTTTGGTTGAACTAGAATGAATGATTGTATGAATTGTGTCACGATAAACTATGTGTTATGGATACATGTAGAGATGAGAGAATAACAACCCTCAAGTAGTAAATATGCTATCTCAAATATATCCAATCCTTTCAACTTTAAATGAAAAAAAATGAGACAAAGATATTAAGGGACTTGCCAAAAGTCAACAGTGAGTGAATTTCAGAGCCTGAACTAGAGATTCAGGACATCTGACCCATAATCTAATACTGTTACTTTCACATATGTCATAAGGCAGTAGATTGACAGCCCATACCGTGCAATTTTTACATACTCTAACCCAGACTGTTCTCCAAAAGGCAAGTTGCTCCTCTGCAAGATTTTATAAACTAGGTAAATATAGCTCCTTATTGTATTCTATTCAGTGACTAGAAGTGGCAATTTAACTTCTTTACACGTTATTCAAAACAGTGCAAGGCCTAAACAGACAAGACATGCATGAACTATTCTCTTCTAGAAAGACAACCTGAGACATTAATTGAAACAATGTTACTGAATCTAAAGGTAATTACATTCCCAAATACATAAGAAGAACGAAGAGGATGGGGATTGTTTTCTTGAATAGAGATACATAATTCAGTGTAATGAGTTAAAAATGAAAGAAAAGGAAATTGAACCTGGATGAAGGGCATCCTGACAGCAAATACTAATGAATAATGGAGCACACTTCAAGAGAGACACAAAGAAGATCCATTACTTAGGAAGCTTAGACTACTTTCTCATGGCAAGATCTCCTTTCATAAAACTGTAGGATGGAAAACCAGTTTGCTGCTTTTATGCCTTATTTTTGTATTTGGAGTAATATTTTACATAGATCTTGGAATGGGGAAGGGAGTCTCTTAAAATAAAGGTCATTTATTTTCCACATATTTTAGTTAAATGATATTTCATTATAGATACATATTATGAATAGGGAAAATTGAAACTATTCATGAAGCTTTTGTTACAGAAGAATAGTAAGGTTAAATAAGAAAGGATCTTGAACAAAAATTACAGGGATTTGTCCAAAAAATTTCAAATTGCCAGTGAATATTTAACCCATGCTAGATAAATAAGAAGAGAGGAAAAAACATAACTGAAGAGAAGTCAAGGTTATGGTAGAAAATACATACATTGACGTAAAAGACAATAGTAATGAAAGTGCCCTTATACTTGTTCATACTGTTCTCAGGGGAAAAGCTTTTGCTTATGTGAGACTCCTGAGTCTCACATAAGGAAATAATGAAGAATTCTAGTCCAGCTGCTGCAGAGACTTGTGTAGTCATAAGAAAGTTTTAAAAATGGAAATGTCTAAATTAAATTTTCACAGCCCTGAAAAATATCTCACATTCAAAGTTATATATTACAGGTGGACCAGTACTGCCACAAACTTTTACCAAAGTCAACGAATAACTCAGTGTATCTGGAAAAATTAATAAAATTCATAGAATAACTTTGAAAAGAAGGGACTTGAGAGGTCATGAAATCATAGAAAATAAAATCATAAGCTCTGATTTAGAGGACAGCTTAGAGATCCTCTATTATATTCATTTCTCATTGCTTTTTCTTTTTCCTTATTTTGCCTTGTTCTTTGTTGAACATATTTCTAAACCTACTGTCATACTTTCCTACCTTTTCAAGCAAATAATTCTGAACATAAATTATAGTTTGATTAATGATGACTCAAAGTTTTTAGCCTAAAGGAGAATTCATTAGTTTTCTCTTGCTGTGTAGCAAATTATCACAAACTTAATGACTTGAAAAATACCTATTTATATGTTTATAGTTTCCATGGGTCTGGCATAGTTTAGCTAGTCCTTCACTCAAGCTTGGTCTCAGAAGCCTGAATTCAAGATGTTGGGCAGCTGAGTCCTCATTTGGAGGTATGACTAGGGAAAGATACACTTCCAAGCTTCATCAGGCTGTTGATAGAATTCATTTCCTTGTGGTTATAGGACTGATGTCCCATTGTCTTGCTAGCTGTCATCAGGGACTGCTTTCTTCTCCTAGAAGCTACACTTAGATTTTGCCATGTGGCCCTCTATATCTCAGGAATTGAGAACCTTCCTTATCTTGAATTTCTTCCATGCTTCAATTCTCTCTGACTTCTTCTGAGATCAGCTCATATGATTAGGTCAGGCCCAATTGAATAATCTCCTTATTTTAAAGTCAACTGTGCCATGTAACATAACCTAATTCTTGAGTTAAATCCTTAATATTCATAATGCTGGGGATTATTCAGAGTATGTATGATAAGAGAGTGAGAAATCTTGGGGGTCAACTTAGAATTCCATCAACCACAGAATCAGATAGAGAGGGATTTAAAGCCTAACTTCACCACCCAGTAATATAATAGGTGCTTAACAAATACTTCTTGATTGGGAATTCCCTGGTGGTCTGGTGGTTAGGACTCTGCGCTTCCATTGCTGGAGCACTGGGTTCGATCCCTGGTCATGGAACTAAGATCCTGCAAGCTGCACAGCATAGACCAAAAACAACAACAACAACAACAAAACCAATACTTCTTCATTGAATGATGAGTTAGTAAATAAATGAACAAATGAAAAACGGAATGTGTAAATGAATTAACATTTCAAGACCTGTTTCATCATCTAGGAAAGAAAAATAATAGCATCGAATTGAAGGATACTTATGAGAATAAAATGAAATGACATGTAAAAAGCTCTTGGCACACAGTCAACATTCAATAAATTGGTATCTATTATTAGTCTTTCTTCAGTGCCATAGTATTTGGGCTTGTCATACCTATAATGACTTTCACTTCCCCCCATTTGCTAGAGCAGTCTGCTGTTAACGCCAACAATTCCAATCTTTGCATTTTTGCTGCACTTCTCGTCACTTTTTCTTCTTTATGCTTTCCTTATAAATCCCATGGCTCTGCTCCTTTTATTAAAGTCTGATAACATTGATAACCAACCATAGTTTTTTCTTCCTTATGCTTGGTAAATTAATTGCATCAATCAGGAAAACAGGGAGTTACAATGAAATATATTTTTCTCACATACTTTTTATGCTGTGTGTCACAAATAGGCTATGAATCTCTTCCATACTCCAGGATCCAGGCTGATAGAACATTCTTAATTGAGACATTGCTGATCTCAAAGCAGAGAGAAAAGAAACATGATGGAACCACTCGATGGCTCATGTAGCTTCTGCTCAAATATAATACTCATATTTCACTGGGTGCTCTAAATCACATGACCAAGAGTAACAACCACGGGGCAGGAATGCATTGCCTTCCCACAAAGAGAAGTGGCAAATATTTTAATACAATCAATCACATTTTAGTAGTTATCCTTGTATATTTACTGTTTTCAGCTCTGCTTATTTTTGCTTTATATTCAGGGGCTGCTCTATTGCCATCACACTGTTGTTGGTTTCTGTGTTTTGTGATGCTTTGTGGAGGGGTAATATTCACTTTTTTTTTTTAGAATTTAATCTCAGAAATACACTATTTTAAAGTCATAACTAAAAATATTCTGAAAAATATCATTTGATTACTTTAAAATAATAATCTTAATTCAGAAATCCACTTTGAATGTATGTAAGCCAATTTTACTTACTGGCAAACCATAACAACACTGTATTCAGAACATTTTAAAAGCTAGAAGGTAATTATTTAGAAATCAAATCAGTTAAATCAGTTTACTTTCTTAGAAAGTGAAGTGAGTCAAAAATACATTTATTCCATGATACATTCAATAGTTTATACTTTTAATTTTTATTTCGAGATAATTTCAGGGAAATTGTACACATCATTTCCTGTGGTCAGTAATAGACTGCAGTCTTATTTCCATTGCTTTGACTGAAGAAACATAAGATATCATGTAATATAAAGGCCTCTAAAAATGCAGGAGTTTCTGTATACTTCGTTTCTTTATATCAAATGAGAATTAGACATTTCAGAACATTAGAGCAGAATTTAGCCACAAAATGATGTACGATTACACTAACAATATATTGGCCATAAGTGAGGTTATGCCCCAAAATAACTTATAAAAAATTTGTAAGCATCATGCAAAACAATCCTTTGACAACATAAAGGGATTTCTCTGTAGTGTTGAATGTTTCCTTAATTTTATCTGAGACACAGAGGCCCTCTTGTGGTGGCATCTAGGCATTTGCAGTGACTATTTTTTTAAGTTTCAACTTGTCTGGCACAGACATGGCCTTTCAGGTGGAGCAAGGCCTGGGTCACTTTCAATTTTTGAGGCCCTCAACATATATAAAAATGGACAAAAAGATGTCTACAAAGAATATAATATAGTGCATTTAAAATTTTTAGCACACCTAATACAATGAAATATAAATTTGCTCTTTAAAATTAGACAAAAGTTCAAAAATACTAATTCACAGTGTACAGTTGGGTATGTAATCTATTAATGGGACCAAATTTAAAGGCATAGAATAATCAGCTTCCAGGGGAGTCAGTTCATCTCTGTGATTTTGGCACTACTGTTCTCATTAAGACAGATTACTAAAACTCTGTATTTAGCTCCTCTGGGTCAGATGTTCCTCCTTCCCAATTATCCCAGTTCCCTGCCTCAGCTCTTGATGCTGCCCTGCCTAGTCTTGTGAACAAATGAATTGTCTCAAAAGAAGACTATAAACTAAGAGAAAAAAAATCTTTTATATTCAGCACAGCACAGAACCTGCTCTGTTTTTTTTTGCTTTCCCCCCTGTGTTACTCTTGGGTCCATGCTAACCATGAAAAATAACAATAAAGTGCTTTGGGCAGGAAGTAAATAGAGTAGGCAACATCCTTCAATTTGTACGTATGTAAACATCACTTGAGGTGTTCACTGAGAATACAGATTCCTCAGGTCTACTGACAAAGTTGCTGACTTAAGGGGCTGAGCTGTGTCCTGTGAAACTGAATTTTAGCACCCATTCCAGATTTTTCTGGGTCCATTTGGCCAGAAGAATGATTCTTAGCCTTGGCTGCAGAATCAACTGTGGGGGATGGAGCGGTGGGGGGGCGTGCTGTAAGATTCTGATTTCTGGGCTTCCCTGGTGGTGCAGTGATTGACAGTCCGCCTGCCGATGCAGGGGACGCGGGTTCGTGCCCCGGTCTGGGAAGATCCCACATGCCGCAGAGCGGCTGGGCCTGTGAGCCATGGCCGCTAAGCCTGCGCATCCAGAGCCTGTACTCCGCAATGGGAGAGGCCACAACAGTGAGAGGCCCGCGTACCGCAAAAAAAAAAAAAAAAAAAGATTCTGATTTCCAGGACTCACTCAAGATTACTTCAATCAGGATTTCTCAGGATGGGTCCAGGAACCTCCTGCTGATTCTAACATGCAGACATTGAAAACTACTGGATTAGAGCACAGAAGCATGGACGTCGGAGCCCAAACAGCCTAGGACTACCAGGCACACACTTAAAGTTCAACAAAGTTGGGTTGATTGACTCATTGCAATGAAGGAGATTACACACCAAAGGAACAGTGGTGTCTCACTGAACAAAGGCAAAGACAGAGTTATTTTAGGTCATAGGCATAGAGTGGAGCTGAGTGTTTTGACCGGCTCAAAGCAAAGCAGAGCTTGTGTAAAGGGATCAACATCAGGTCTGCACTGCAAAGTGGGCCTAGTGTTGTGTTTCCTTGGAAACACTAACATTAAGACAGATGTGCAGTGTTGTATCCAGAAATCCTTTATTTGATGCTCTGCATCCAGGTTGTCGATCAAGACTGCTTTTCTTTGTCAAAGTGACTTAAATCCTCCAGCCAAGAGAGGGATATTTCTTTCTTATGGATATGATTTCAAACAGCAAAGTTTCTGATAGTCTGTGATTTTGGAGAACAAAGTTTCTCAGCATGTAAGAAAGCAGCAGTCGCTCAAAGAAAGGGACACTTTACAGCTGTGGTGTGTTTGGGGGAGAAAAATCAGATCCTGGTAACTTTGCAGCAGGTTTCATCTGTGTCTGTTATTCCAGCCTGATGAATGACAGAGCAGATGTTTAGAGTCCAAGCTAAATTTTACCTTTTCAGACAGAATATCTGCCCACACCGTGTTGCTTCCAGAAGGAAGATGGAACAGGAGAAGAGGGTCCAAGCATGTCAGTATAGAGATGTCATTCATGCATTAATTCAACAAAGACTCATTGAGTACTTACAATATGCTGTGACATGACAGGGTAATGGAAATTCAGTGATGAACAAAACTCAGTCTCTGCCATCAAGAAACTTACAGACTGGTTGGAGAAAAACACAGATAAATAGGCAACTACAACAGGGTAATAGAAGTGCTATAACTAGACTTAAGAATAGGGTGCCAAGGACAATTAACCGAGTCTTGGTTATTCAAGAAACTGGAAAAACGTTACCCGAGGTTATGGAAGAGAGAGGGCTATGGATGGGAGAGGGGCGAGGGAGCCAGGGGCAGAGTGTTGGAAGCAGAGGAAAAAGGACTTTGTAAACAGAATCATCTGGGCTCTGATCCAGGCTCTACCACTGACTGGGTATCACTGTAACTCTGAGCTGCAATTTTCTCATCTGTAAAATGAGAATAACAAAACAGAGAAACATTCAATGAGTGCCAGACAGAGTTCTAAGTAATAGGATTACATCAATGAACAAAAGGGACAAGCTCCTTGACCCTTGCATGACATACACTAAGGTGGTGATTTACAAAAATAAATAACTGTAATTGAAATATGTTATTATGTATGTTAGATAATAAGTGCAGAGTGATAAAAATTGAAAGTGCCAGTGGAGGACACCAGGGAGAAGGGGCGAGTTGAGTATAAAGGATGTGACGTCTGTCAAAACACCTTGACGTAGCACAGGGGCATTCTGATGAGGTTAGGGCCCAGAAGCCGGCTTAGCCAAGATACAGGGGAAACCCGAGACCTGCGTCAGCCGCTCTTTCGACCTCACTCAACATTTCCCTTTTCTTCTGACCTACTACTCTTACAAATTCTTCTAAATTCAGGGAGCCTGACTATGTACCTTAGATGAACTTCTCATTCTAAAGCACAGGTCTGGGCTATACCCCAGGGGGAACCCTCATTGGGGATATTTCTGGGCATGTCATCAGACAGCAGTTGACATTTCTTGCAAACACTGATAGCAGTGAGAGTTTAAGCTAGGACCCTCTTTTGCTCATAAATTTCTAAATTTCCTTTAACTTATTCTTCCCCCTTTCTTTTATGCCCTGCTTCAAGCCAAAAGTTGATTAAGACAGTGGTTCTCAGCACCCTCCTTCAAGGTTCATGACACCCTATTTTTAAGTCCAGTGACAGTACTTGTACTCTCCCGACCCCCCTCCCCCATGCCTGGATGTATGTGGAAGGAATTTTGTTTCTCATAGTTACTAGGGTCAGGCAGAGCTCTGTGTATTTGGTGGGCAGAGCTCAGGGTGCTGAATGGCTTACGATGCATGAGCCAGTTCAGGTCACTTAAAAAATATTCCATTCAAAATGCCAGTAACACCCCCACTGAGAAACACTGGGTTAGGAAAATAGAACTTTCCTTGCAAAATTTAGCTCTTTCAAAAGTTGCATCATGATGCCCTCAAAGTCTACCTCACTTGCTTATTAAGGTATTTCTATTTTACTCTAAAATACTTCAGAATATACAATGTGATATTGTGTATGCATTCATTTAGGTTATATTTTTTAGGAATAATCAATTGTTCTAGTCATGAATTTATACCCCAGATATGGCAAGCATCTGATCAATATAACTATGATGTAATATCACAGGTTTTGTTCCTTAGAATAATAAATGTTAGAAGTATTTTAATTTATAAAATATGGTACTTAATGATTAGCAAAATGATGGTTGTAATGGGTTTTCATTAGTGAAATTGATATTAATAGAGATATGTAGATCAGCTCTAAATGGTAGAAACATTCTTACCCCTTTATGGTATAAAACAGGCATGTCAGTAATGATGCCTAAGGCTTTATTGCTAAATGGTCCTGTTTTGCAGCCACTATTTTGAAGCGCTCTTGATGTGCCTGAATAGCCAAGTTGTGGTAATGTGGCTCTACTTATTGGTGATTACTGATATCTACTGCAAATAGCACAATATTTGTACATCACCAGTTTGTGTTAGGTCAATATGCAATATGATCCTAATCAGTCAGTCTCTTAAACAAGTCTAAGAGAGCATTTAACTAATGGAGTTGGGACAACTATCAATGATCACAACCCCTTCCCACCTCCTGACCCTTCCCCCATCCCCATCCTCAAAACTAATATCTATTTGTACTGCTGATATGAATTAGAAATACTGTTTTGCAAAATGAGAAGTAGGAATAAAGTTTAGGCAACATGATATGGTGGGAGCCAAGCCAACAACCTAACTTTGAATCCTGTGTCACTCACTTGTGACCTTAAACAACGCACTCAATCTTTCTAATCTCCAGTTTCCTGTCTTGTAAAACTGGGCTGTGTACCTGCCTCATAGGACACTGGGAGAATTAAATAAGTGAATCCTTGTAAAGGGCTAAGCCGAAAGAGCTTGGTTCATTACAGGCAATGAACAATATGATGATCTCATTCATTCGATCTCCCTTTACGCAGAAAGCGTAACCCAGGGGACTGTCTCTTACTCATTTTTGTACTTCTGGCATTGAACAGATTGCCGATTGCTTGACCCAGGCTTTGTGTTCAGTAAATATCTGTTGAATAAATGAATTTAACATTCCTTTTTTTGGAAATTAGCTATATTTGCTAAGTTCTCTGACATCCTGGAATCTGTCCATATGCTATATTACTCCTCCTTTTGATACTTTTTAAAGATGACAATGCCACTAGAATATGCTCTATTCATTAGTAGAAGAAATACTGTAAAAGATTTAAACCAATATCTTTTTTTCCAATAGAGCAATTGAAGACAATCCAGGCTTACCTAGGATGTAGAATTTCATGTTGTGTGCCTCAAGTTGATTAATTTATGTAATAAATGTACTTAAATATACTGCTTTCCTAAGAATCTGCATAACCTGATGATTAGAATATAAAATGGCAATTTGGCAATGTGTATCAGGAGCCTTAAAAATGTTCCTAGTAAGTAATCCCATTTCTAAAAATGTATCCTAATGAAATAATAATTTATATACATATGTAGAAAGATGATCATTGCATCGTTATTCTTATGAGAAGAAGGAAGTCATCTGAATATACAACAAGAGGGGAAAGGCTAAATGAACTATGGTAACCAATTGTAGTACTCTTTAAGTATATGTTTGGAAGAAATTAATATATATGTTCACTAAAATGTGTCTACAGAAAGTTCATATAAACCCCGTTTGTGATAGCTCCAAACTGGAGTCTACTGAAATACCTATTTACAGTGAAATGGATGTACAATATATAGTATCTACATATAATGGAATATTATTTATTAATGAGAAGGAGCAAACTATTGCCACATAAACAACATGGATGGATTTCAACAACATAAATTTGAATTCGAAAGCCAGACATAAAAGAATATATACTGCATTATTTCACTTCTTAAATATTCAAAAGTAGGTAATACTAAAATTAATTATGCTATGGCTATGAAGTGAGATATTATACAGCTATTAAAACATTTAAAGACATTGGAAAATGCCCATAATTTAATAAAATTTAAAATTTAATTTAAAATTTAAATTTAAAACTGTATATATAATATATGACCCCCATTCTGGAAAAAAAAAATATGTAAGTTGCTATTAGAAGTACCAGTCAGGGTCTCAATAGGAAACACATGATACACTCAAATTAGGATAATTAGAGGAGGCTTTGTCTTAAAAGGGGGGGCAGGGTATGGAGGACCACAGGGAACAGTGCAGCCATACGGCTGTCACTACCCCAGACCGGATGGGACGTGAACAGGAGTGGTTCCCAATCCCGGGAGAGAGCTGCCCATAGAGGAGAGGGGCAGTGGCCTTTGGGTGAGGGATGCATCCCGGCTTCAGTGAATTCAAGGGAGGAAGAAAGGGGATCATCTAACTCACTCTTCTCCCTCCTCCCAGCCTCCTGCTGGGGCTTCCCATTAACCAAGGCCACCCAGAAGCCAGAGCATTGCCAATGTGGTCCCTACAGTTCAGCCCACCAGACAGAGAGCAGGATGCACAAGGGTAGGGCATGGATGTGGCACACATGCCACATATGGGACTGATAATTCCTTTGGTTACCCAAGGGAGAGGAGGTGCTGCAGAGATGATCAATTTTTTTTCTTTATATACCTTTATATTATTTTACTGCTGCCATAATACATGCATTTTTTAAAATTCTGGGGAAAAATGTGTGTCAGCATGTGTGTGTGAAGGGATATGTGCCCGTGAGGGTATGGATGTAAATGAGTTTGTGTGTGTGTGTGTGAGAGAGAGAGAGAGTGCAGGTGCATGAGGATGTGTTTGTATGTGAAGGTGTACAGGTAACGTGAGAGAGCATGTGTGTGTGTGTGTGTGTGTGTGTGTGTGTTGAGGGGGTATGCATGTTGACGAGTATATGTGTGCATGTGCTGCAGGAGGGTGGTGTGTATGCATGGGTGAAGGCATATGTGAGAGTGTACACGTGAATCTGAGAGTGTATGTTGTGTAAGGGTGTCTGTGCAGGGGAGACGTATATGAAGAAGTGTGTCTGTGTGAGGCGGCAGGAGTGCGGTGTGTGTATGTGAGAGTGTATGAATGCAGGTGAGAAGGTACAGGTGGATGAGAGTCTGTCCCTGAAAGGGGCAGGAGTGTCTGTAACAGGTGTGTGGGAGGCTATGCGTGTGTCTATATGAGTGAGCGTGCTTGGGGGGTATGAGGACACGGAGAGGGGGTGTGAGGAGATGTGTGAGTGAGTGAGGTGGTACATCTGAAGAGATTTGCATGTATTTGTGTGTAAGTGTGTGTGTGTGCACATAGGTGTGTTTATATACATCTGCATACACAGAAGTAGAAACCTTTCCTTCCAGGAAAAAAGAAAAACTGGAAGAAAATATTTTCATAATAGTAGTCTCTAGTGGCGGAATAAAAGGCAAATTTTATTTTCGTGACTTCTTTTTTACTTCGTAGTCAGAAAGACAATGAACATTTCAGTCTGTTTGCTTCATTCCAAGAATATGTGACAAATATTGTACCTTTCTGGAAACATGTAAAACTGATAAAAATCTTGACTGCTGAAAGGTTTCTTGATAGGAACGTGTTTGAAAATTGGAATTCTCTTTTTTAACATATAACCAAATAGATCTCTAAGTCTCTGGTTAATTTAATAGAAGAAAATCCTGCCTTTAAATCTGAGAACCATATACATGTTTAATTTTTCATGTAACTAATGTAAGGCCCACTCATGTCATGCTGTTACAGGAAGCTAAAGTGCTTTAGGGTTTCCAAAGCCTCAAAACATAAACATTAACAGGAATTATCGATGATGGAGGGGCTTAGGTAATTATTGTCTTTTTCTTTTAGTTTTTGTTTTTTTACAGGTGGTTTTTTTAAAAAAATAATGCTCCTATAGGGCTTATGTAGTAAGGTTTCTGTCAAACTGATTTAGTAGCAGGTTGCTTTCCTAAGTCAGTGCAAAAGGCCCTGAGTTCTTTCACTTACGCTCCATGATCTCTGTGCTGCCCCATTTTACTAATAATAACATACGAGGTTTTCCCGATTCTAGGCTAAATCTTATTAATAGTTTGTGGGAGTAAATGGCTGAAGTGTTCTTCTATTTTTAATTTATTTCAACCTTAGATGTTTTCTTAAAGTGATTTGCTATCATCAACATCAGGCGTCTGCAGCCCAATTTATTTTGTACTGTTATCTGTGGGCTCCATGGTATACACATAATGTGAATCAGTTGCTTGGAGTCCTGGGTAACTAGTTTACTTTTATGTAGATGACAATAAAAAAAAAAGGGATTCTGTATACCATACCTTTCCTTTACACTTAAAAAGCAACCCCAGCTATTAAAATACACACAGGGCAAACTCTATTACAAATGCTATTAAGTTTGGCTGCAGAACATGTATCACTGAACCATGAGTGAGAATTCAGACCCACAGATGCTTTTTATTGTCTGATTAGTGCTTCTTCACTTGTCTCAATAACACATCTATCAAAGAGATTCACTTCAAACAACATTACTTGGAAACTGCTAGTAAAATGTTGACAGAAACGGTCTTCAAACCGACTGTGACACTTTTCCTAGGGCAAAAGAAAGAGCAACGGGGCTGAACTCCACCACATCAGACCACTGCTGGGGTTCAGTGAACACTATTTTCCCACTTGAATTTGAGCTCTTCTGCAAGGTCACTCCTGCCGATCTTGCGGAGATGGCGAGCCAGAAGACGAAGTTTGTCCGTGGAATTTGGGAGTGATCTTTTCCAAAAGCAAAGAAGTTCGTGGGTCTGTTCTGTGAGATCATCAGGGTTCTTCAGTTTGATGAGCTGAATGGTGCTGTGGCGAAGGGGGAGGGATGAGAAGAGACACAGGGCGTTTTCTTCTGAGAGCTCGTCTGCCAGCCAGTAGAGCAAGTTGTCCCACAGGGCTTCTGCCAGGCACACGTGGGACACTCAGTGTTAGGACCCTTTCATGGAGGGTGTGCTCATCTAACCCTCCAACTGTTCACAGGAAACTTAATCTCTGGTTTGGCCTCTGAGAAGCAGAAAGATTTGGGACCAGCCAGATGGACAGTTGAGAGTCTTTGAATCCCTGCCCTTTCTGGGGTCTTCTTCTGAGGGAACCACCTATTGCAAAGGGTTAGAAATGCTTCTCAAATTTTAACTTCCCTGAGATCCAGTAGGGCTCATTAAAATGGTGTTTAGGCCCCCACCCCAGATAGTCTAATTAAGTAAAACTAGGATAGGGGCAAATCTTGGCATTTTTAACAAGTTCCCAGATGATGCTGACGCTGAGGTCCTCAACCACACTTTGAGTAGCACTATATTAGAAGACATTTTTAGATTCAAAAACTACTTCCCTTAATTTGTACTAACCTGATGCATAAATTATAGCAGTAGCTAGGCAATCCTCATGCCCCAACCCCCCAACTACACACACACACACACACACACACACACACCCACACACACACACACAAACTCACCAAAATTCAATATCCAAAGAGCAATTCTGTAGAAGGTCCATTTCACCAACATTCCCCCTGGCTTCTGGACTATTTAGAACTACACACATCTCTGAATATATCCTGTAAGTTCAGCATACCCCTTCCCTTACCCTGTGACTCCTGGCTACCACCTAAACTCAAGATTCCAATTTTCTGTTGTTTGGTTGTTATTTATTTTATTGTGTAGCTCAAATCCATCGCTCTCAGGAAACCCCTCAAGCCCTTCTCTCTCCTTGCACACATCAGCCCTAACTTGCATCAGTGATTTTCTCCCACTCATGCAAAACTCTGCTCCAGTTTCCCTGGTTTGGTGTCAGAAAAGAATTCTATGTCTGCCACCTTTTACCCTGTTCTTTCCATCTACCTACTCACATAAATTGCATCTGCTTTTACACTATAAATCATGCCACTTTTCTGTGAAAGCTACTCAGGAAATGGAGCCAACACATCCTTCCCCTCCATTGCCATTTTCAAACCAACATTCTGCTTCCCCCTTGCAGTATATTCATTTTATTGTCCGTGCTACAAGGGTAGGCTTTCCTCTCTCCATCCACATCAACTGTCTCCTGCCATTGGCAGGCAGCAGCAACAGCAACCCTGTTGATAGTCAGTCATACCTCTGAACACATGATTTCTTAATCTTGTCAACATCACTGACCTGTGTGGTGTCTCCGTATTAAAAACTGACTTACATGGCCAATCCTTATGTTTCATCATTAGCTAGAACTATTCCACTTCCATGGCTTCAGCTGCTCAATATTACTGCTCACCACTACCCCCTAAACTTCCACAGCTTCTGTTCCTTTGTTCCTGCTTAATATGTTTCTTGCCCCATCACTAATACAGCAAGTCCTTTGACGCCCGCAGTCATTCCATCATCTCTGCCTCTGTACCCATACTGCCCTAATGATCAGCTGTGTAGGTCAATAATGGTCTTGCATCCACCTTAAAATCTGTTGTCCTCTTTAGCTTTCAATGTTCTCAATTTGTCAATCTCCAATTCTGTCTTACTCACATTGCAGTCAACTACAGGGATGCCCAGGGTTATGAAATGATACTGAATGTGATCAACAAGCTCTAAGCTTTGTACACAGTTTAAGCCTTTAGCAGCTTACAAATCCATTAAAAACTCTGTTTCTTGAATTCAATTTAAAATTTTCCAGAGCAATGACATAATATTTTCCTACCATCCTTAAGCCCCAATCTCACTCTTATTCTGTTTCACTAGGCCAGTGTCAGTCTCTCCTAACTTTCCCCAAAGCCATTTGACCAGAGTTCTCATAACCTCATTTTCATTTCAAAATCACTTTCTTACAGAATCTCACTCCTCCATGTTTTCTGGGTGCCATCCCCACAGTGTTTTTCATCTAATAATTTCCCTTCACACCTGTTCCTTAACCTCCTCATCAGGTTCTTTCCATTCTTCCCACAGGCACTCTCAAGCCTCCCCTTTCCTTGCTTCTGCTGCTGTTTCAAGCTCTCAGGCTATCTCTCCCCATCCTTTTACCATAAAATCTTTTCATGCCTATTGTAAATCTGATGCCTTAAGTCCATCACTACTATCAACTCACTCCTTAAGCCCTTGCTTTAGAGGTTATATAGCCTCTTTTTAAAAAAATTATTTTATTGAAGTATAGTTGATTTACAATGTTGTGTTCATTTCTACTGTACTGCAAAGTGATTAAGATATATATATATATATATATTCTTTTTCATATTCTTTTCCATTATGGTTCATCACAAGATATTGATATCCTCTTTTAAAACTCTATTAAAGCCTTATTTTCCAATCTTTCTAGAGCCCTCCTAAATACTACTTACAGCAACTGATTGTCAGTCTACATTTTCTCCGACTTCCACAGAGCATTTTACTCCTTCCCTTGGGTTCCATGGCCTGCCCTGCTCTTCCTCTTCCCTCTCTTTTCCCTTTGCTGACTGTCTTCCTCCTGATTGTGCTGAATTACTGCTTCCTATCTCAGGCCCTTTCTATTTCTGTCCCCTCCCCTCAGTGAATTCACCAACTGCCTTAATAAAGGGTTCTGCATAATTGCCATAAAGATGCTCACCAAACTTGGAAGAAGAATGGATGAACACAGTGAGAACTTCAACAGAGACAGAAAATATAATAAAATACTAAACATAAGTTATAATTGAACTTAAAAATACACTTAAGGGATTCAACAGCAGACTGGATAAGGTAGAAGAACAAATCACTGACCTGGAACACAAAACAATAGAAAACCAAGACTGAGCAGCAAAATGAAAAAAAAAAAGAAAAAAAAAAAGAAAGAAAAGGAATTTTAAAAAGTAAATATACCTTTAGGAAAACATTAAATGGAATAACTTTCATATTATCAGGGTCCCAGAAAGAGAAGGAAGAGAGAAAGAGCCAGAAGAATTCTTTAAAGAAACAGTGGCTGAAAACGTCCCTAATCTGAGTAAGAAAAGAGACATCAATGTCCAAGAAGCTCAGAGATTTACAAATAAGATGAACCCAAAGAGACATACACCAGAACACATTACAATTAAAATGGTAAAAGTTAAGGATAAAGAGAGAATCCTAAAAGTAGCAAGAGAAAAACAACTTGTTACATGCAAAATAACCCCCCATAAGTCTATCAGCAGAAATTTTACAGGTCTGAAGGGCAAAGGCATGATATATTCAAAGTGCTGAAAAAAAATTTTTTTCCAACCAATAATTCTCTATCCAGCAAGCTTAGCATTCAAAGTTGAAGGAAACATCAATAGTTTCCAGATAAGCAAAAGCTAAAGTCCATCACCAGTAAACCAGCCCTGCAACAAATATTAAAGGGACTTCCTTAAGCTGAAAAGAAATTGCACTAATTAATAGTAAGAAAACATACAAAAGTAAAAATCTCATTGGAAAATGTAAATATATAATGGAGGTAGTGGATCAATCACTTGTAAAGCAAGTATGAAGGGTAAAAGACAAAGGTAGAAAATTAAAATTACAATAATTAGTTAAGGAGTACATAAAATAAAAAGATGTAAAATGTGTCATCAAAAATAGAAAAGGGGGATGGGAAGTAAAAGATAAAGATTTGGAATGTGTTCAGATTTAAGTAGGTACCAACTTAAAACAGGGTACTATTTACATTGGATGTTCTATGTGAGCCTCACAATAACCACAGGAAAAAAAAATAATAGTGAATACACAAAAGAAAATGAGAAAGAAATCTAAACAAAACACTAAAGAAAACTACCAAAACACAAGGGAAGAGAGAAAGATAAGAACAACAACAAAAAAAAAAAACTATAAAAATAGCCAGAAAACAATTAACAAAATGGCAATAAGTACATACCTATCAATAATTACTTTAAATACAAATAGACCTAATGTTCCAATCAAAAGATATAGAGTGGCAGAATGGATTAAAAAAAAAAGACCCATCTATACATTGCCTATGAAAGACTCATTTCAGAAGAAAGGACACACAGACGGAAAATGAAGGAGCAGAAAAAGATATTCCATGCAAATTGAAATGAAAAGAAAGTGGAGTAGCTACAGCCATATCAGACAAAATAGACTTTAAAACAAAGACTGTAATAAAAGACAAAGAAGGGCATTACATAATGATAACAGGATCAATCCAGTAAGAAGATATAACATTTATAAATATATATGTACCCTACAGAGAAGCACCAAAATATATAAAACAAATAATAATGGACTTAAAGTGAGAAATTTAAGCAATACAACAATACTAGGGGATTTTAACACCTCACTTACAACAATGGATAAATCATCCAGATAGAAAATCAATAAGGAAATATTGGACTTAAATGACACATTAGACCAGATGAACTTACTAGATATACACAGAACATTCTATCCAAGAGCAGTGGCATACACATTCTTTTCAAGTGCACATGGAACAATCTCCAGGATAGATCATATGCTAGGCCACAAAACAAGTCTTGATAAATTCAAGAAGACTGAAATATTATCAAAGCATCTTCTCTGACCACAATGGCATAAAGCTGGAAATCAACTACAAGAAAGAAGCTGGAAAACCCACAAAAATGTAAAGATTAAACAACTTGCTACCAAACAAACAATGGATTATTAGGAAATCAAAGAAGAAATAAGACATACTAAAATCTATGGAAAACCACCAGCAAAAGTGGTTCTAAGAGGGAAATTCTTAGAAATGCAGTCCTACTTCCAGAACAAGAAAAATCCCAAATAAACAATTTAACTTTATACCTAAAGGAACTAGTAAAAGAAGAATAAACAAGTAGAAGGAAGGAAATTAGTAGAAGGAAGGAAATAATAAACATCAATGCAGAAAAAAATGAAATAGAGACAAAAAATAGAAACAATCAATGAAACTAAGAGCTGTTTTTTGAAAGATAAACAAAATGAACACATCTTTAACTAGACTAACCAAGAAAAAAAGAGAGAGCACTCAAATAAGTGAATTCAGTAATGAAAGATAAGTTACAACTGATACCACAGTAATAAAACAGATCACAAGAGACTATTCTAAACAAATATATGACCAAAAATGGGCAATCTGGAAGAAATGGATAAATTCCTAGAAACATGCAATCTCTCAGGGATGAATTATGAAGAAATAAATCTCAATAGACAAATTACAAGCAAGGAGATTGAAGCAATAATCAAAAAGTTCCCAACGAACAAAAGTCCAGGACCAGATGGCTGCACAGATGAATTCTACCAAATATTCAAGAAGATTTAATACCTATCCTTCTCAAGCTCTATCAAAAAATTGAAGAGTTGGGAACACTCCCAAACTTGTTTTACAAAGCCAGCATTACTCTGATATCAAAACCAGTCAAGGACACCACACTCACACACACACACACACACACACACACACACACACACACACACACAAAATCCAGACCAAATCCCTTGATGAATGTAGATGCAAAAATCCTCAACAAAATATTATCAAACTGAATCCAACAATTTATTAAAATAATCATATACCACAACCAAGTGGGATTTATTCCAGGAATGCAAGGATGATTCAATGAATTCATAGCCACAAATTAATTAATGTGAAGAATCACATTAACAAATGAAGGATAGAAATCATTTGATCATTTCAATAGATGTGGAAAAAGCATTTGACAAAATTCAGCATCCCTTTATGATAAAAAAAAATCTTAACAAAGTAGGTATTGAGGTAACATACCTCAACATAATAAAAGCCATATATAACAAACCCACAGCTAACATCATACTCACTGGTGAAAAGTTGAAAGCTTTTCCTTGAAGAACAGGAATAATACAAGAATGCTCATGATTACCACTGTTATTCAACATATTATTGTAGTCCTAACCATAGCAATTAGGCAAGAAAAAGAAATAAAAGACATCCAAACCAAAAAAGGAAGAACTAAAACTATCATATTTGAAGATGATATGATGCTATATATAGAAAACCCAAAAGATTCCACCAAAAAACCATGAGAACTAATAAATGAATTCAGAAAAGTTGCAGAATACTAAATCAATATACAGAAATGTGTGGCATTTCTGTACATTAATAACAAACTATCAGAAAGAGAAATTAGAAAAAAAAATCCTGTTTACAATTGCATCAAAAAGAATAAAATATCTAGGGATAAATTTAACCAAGGTGAAAGACCTGTATATTGAAAACTATTAAACACTGATGAAAGAAATTGAAGACACAAACAAAGGGAAAGATATTCCATGTCCATGGATTGGAACAATTAATATTATTAAAATGTCCATACAATTCAAAGCAATATACAGATTCAGTGCAATCTCTATCAAAATTCCAATGGCACATTTTACAGAACTGGAACAAATAATACCAAAAACTGTATGGAACCTCAGAAGATTTCAAATAGCCAAAACAATCTTGAAAAAAAAGAGCAAAGCTGGAGGTGTCATGCTCCCTGATTTCAAACTATACTACAAAGCTAATCAAAAGAGTATAGTATGGCCATAAAAACAGACACACAGATAAATGAAACAGAATTGAGAGCCTAGAAATAAACCCACATAAATATGGACAATTAATTTATGACAAAGGAGCAAAGAACATACAATGGTGAAAGGATAGTGTATTCAATAAATGGTGTTGATAAAACTGGACAGCCACATGCAAAAAAAAACAAGAAAGAAAGAAACTAGACCACTATCTTACATCATACACAAAATTGAGCTAAAAATAGATTAAAGACTTGAATGTAAGACCTGAAACCATAATAATCCTAGAGAAAAACATAGGCAGTAACCTCCCTGACATCATTCTTATTTATGTTTTTGTGGCTCTGACCCAAAGACAAAGGAAACAAAAGAAAAAATAAACAAATGGGACTATATAAACTAAAAAACTTCTGCAACGTGAAGGAAAGCATCATCAAAATGAAAAGGCAACCTACTGAATTGGAGAAGATATTTGCAAATCATATATCTAATAAGGTGTTAATATCTAACATACATTTAAAAAACTCATACAACTCAATAACAAGCAAACAAATGATTTAAAAAATGGGCAGAGAATCTGAACAGACAGTTTTACAAAGACAGAGATGGCTAACAGGTACATGAAAAGATGTTCAACATTTTTAGGGAAATGCAAATCAAAATGACAATGAGATATTACCTCACACCCATCAGAATGGCTATTATTGAAAAGAGAAGAAATAACAAATGTTAGAGAGGATACAGAGAAAAGAGAACCCTAATTGTTATGGGACTGTAAATTGGTGCAGCCATTATGGAAAACAGTATGGAGGTTCCTCAGAAAATTAAGAATAGAACTACCATATTTCCACTTCTTGATATTTATCCAAAGAACACAAAAACACTAAATTGAAAAGATGGATGCACCCCTATGTTTATTGCAGCATAGAAACAGCAAAAGTGTCTATTGATGGATGAATGGATAAAAAAGGTGTGGTATATATATATACACAATTAAATATTACTCAGCCATAAAAAAGAATGAAATCCTGCCATTTGTGACAACATGGATGGACCTTGAAGGTATTACGCTAAGTGAAATAATTCAGGCAGAGAAAGACAAACACCACATGATTTCATTCATATGTCTAATCTCAAAAAACAAAACAAAGGAACAAATAAAATAAACCCAAAACAAACTCATAGATACAGATATCAGAATTTTGGTTTCCATAGAAGAAGGGGGTTGGAGGGTTAGTGAAATGGGTGAACAGGGTAAACTGTATGGTGATGGATGGTAACAAGACTTGTAGTGGTGATCACTGTGTAGTGTATACACATGTTGAATTATAATGCTGTACACCTGAAATTTATATAATTTTTAAAAAACTTACATTAAGAAGTTTTAATGGGAGGAGGTTAAGAATCAACATAAGAACAATGTAAATTTAAGTATATTGATACTGTAGCACTGTAAAATAAGTGAATAGAATTTTTGAGATATGAACTATGTACTTAATCCTCTCAAAAAATTGAGAAATGCCAATTTAAATAGTGCAGCAGATTCTATCATTCCCATCAACAGGTATATGACCTGAACTGAGTCTAGGACAAGAGGTGCACATTGGATTTTTTCTTTTCTTTGTGTAAACAGTTTACCCCCTCAGTCATTCTTTCTTTGCAGATGTCTCATAGCACCTTGAGGCACTGAGAGTGATTCTAGTGTTTATGTATTTTTTCACATACGTGAAAATTCAAGCCACATTCTTTATCTGGTGCCCAACCACAGAAGCAGTGGATTGTGGATGCACAGGAAATCTTGGGCTCTTTTACACTTCCAGGCACTGTGCTGGTCTCCCATATAGCCTCATTATTCAGGGATTTTCAGTGCCCCCTTCCTATTCCTTCCCTTCCCTTTTCTTTTTTTCTTCCCCCATGGTTTTTTTCTGTGCACTATTTTTGCCTTGCATACCACCTTTTAAATTTCACTGATACTCAGGGTCAGCTCCAAGCCAAACAGGGAAGCCTCTGTTTGTCCTGGAGTGTCCCCTCCCACAGATTGTGTATCTACATGTGTTTCCTTGGATGCCTTCATTGGCAGGACTGGCTTTAACTTTTCCCTACTTTCCTCTCTTCCCTTCTTCCAATCAAAAAGTGCTATTCTGTTGCATCTTCTCAGGATCTACCATTTGCTAAAGGAATTTTTATTATTCCTCTCAGGTAACCTGATTTTATGTTAATATTGTATATTTTATTTTGCTTAATGCAGTTTCTAAAATGTCACTGTCAACGTGTTACTGCTCAGGAAGATTGTCTGGCAAATTTAAACCTGGCTCTCAAGTTCTCAGTAATATACATATACCTTGTAAAAGGGTGTAGTGGGGCTTATGTGGCAGTTTTTCTTTCACTATAAGTCTTTCAAGGGCATCAGTATAAAAGTATAAATAACTCGGATATGTACAGATATGTCTTATTTATGCTGCAAAGCACAACAGAGATCTCATTGACTTAGAAGTGTTTTTAAAAGATTGGAACCAAAGACAGCCACTCACACCTGGAAGGGGTATGTGTCTTGAAGTTTACAGGTCACTGTTTTTTAAGACTCCTTCAATTACTGACTATTCTTTCCATCCTTCTTAAGTACAACCCTGTTATTGAATTCTTAAAACTAAGCAAACCATTTTTTAGTTCAGATCATACATGTACCACCTTGATCTTTTGTGTGCAACCCAATAAATTGGACTTGGGCACAACCTTTATTTTACCCAACATTGTTTTCCATGGCACATCTTAAAGTTTCCTTTCATTGTATCTTTACACCACTCCAAGAACCAGCCATGATCAGTCTTGGCTGTACTTGTTAGACTGCCATCTCTTTGAGGGCCAATAAGGTATCTTGTTCGTATATTAATTCTTCACCATGCTTTACATGGTATTGACATATACACATAGGATAGTAAAAACTGTTTATATGATACCTTCTCTTGACTTGAATGATCTCCTCCTTCAAATCCTACCATATTTACAAAGCCATTGGTCAAATTCCACCTCTTTTATCAACTACACTAGTCCCTGGTTTCTTATTTGTGAATTTATGCACTGCCACTCAATTTATCTCTTAACTTAATGTTGTCTTGTGTTGTCATCAATGCCATTCATATATCCTTATTCGCATATGTTTGTTTTCCCTCCCCAATTAGACTTTCAGTAATTTTTATATCCTTTTATTTTCAATCAAATAAATAATTTTATTAACATCATAATTTTTTTTCCTCATCATAAAGTTTTGATCTCAAATAACTGTCAGGTCTGCTACTCAAATGAATTTATAGCTGGACAATTTATGGAACCCTGAAGATACCTGTTCCCAGTCCAGGTTAGTGTCCATTGCAGATAGTTCTCACTTTCCTTCTCCAGCCCCTCAAGGGCCTTTGCAATATCTCTTTCATTTTATGCCCAGAATCCCCTGAAATGTATCAGAGTATAACATCAACTTGTACAGAATACCAAGATCTCATCTCCTATTCTAGTTTCCTTGTCAAAAAAGCTAAGTTAGGCTATCCAAACAAACTGGCCAGACAGATTATATCAGATAGTGTGTCACACAAAATATAAATTTTCAACAAAATACATCTTTCCTTCTTTGGTCTCACACAGAAACTAAAGTCCCAAAATACAGACAATACCATCCTCCACCCCTTCTTCTGATTCATCAATCTTAGCCAAGTCAGCCCCATTCACACTCCCAGTAGGAGTCTGGTCCCCTGTTCAGCTTCTTTAGCAGTTGCTGCATGAAATCATCTTCTAATAATAATGCAGCTCCTTTGGCACCTCCAGAGCTAGAGAACTCCATCTGTGAGTCTCATGAGCCACACACACAGACCCAACATTCCAGGGAGCTATCTGGTCGCACAAGAAAGAGCAAAGTACCTCAAAATTTAGAAATAACCCAAAGCCCAGGAACAAATGTGATTACAAGATTCCTTACAAGAAGCTTGCAGCTTCTCTTACCACTGCAAGAGGCTTAGGCACTAATTCTCATATGTAAGGGCATTTCCCAAATAAAAGTTACTTCCCCAAACAAAAATTTTTGACACTTACAACTCATATTGAGGTCATTAACCACAGACCATAGCAGAACCTTAGTGTAAGTGAGGACAGTGTGTAAACAGAGAGAAAAAGAGAAAAAAGACTCTCTTGCTTCAGCTTCTTTAGGTTGTCAGCCAATCTCCATTGCTTGACCAGAATCCATTACCTATAAACGGCTGACCCTCTTTCAAGACAATTGCTTTTCTTTATCCACTGGACTAGGTCAGCCAACATCTATCTCTGCTATCTTTGCAGTTTCCTTCGCCTTCTCCTCCACCTTTTCACACCTTTCGGTCAATCTGCCCTCAATTTCATCATCTGGATTCTGAAGATGACTCAGAGTGCTTTTCTCCAAGGCTTCCACCTGGGTTTTTATTTGGATGAATATATGGTCCATCTCTTACAACTTGCTCCTATTCTGCCTATATGCTCTCCTGTGCACTCCGGTGCAAGACACAGTAGTCTCCTGCATCTTGCTGATGACTGGAAACAGGAACTGCTCAAAATATTCCTCAGACCCCAGCACTTTCACTTTCCCTGGTTCCACCAGTTCCACGATGTCCAAGAGCTGCATTTCCCCTGCTACTTTAGAATCACAGTGTGGACCTGAGCACAGAGCAGTGGACAAGCAGTTGACCTAGAGGTCAACCAGAGCTCTGAGTGTCATGGCCCCTTTCACCACAATGCTGTGCCTCTACTGAAACAAAGCTCCTTTCCAAGGTGCCACATCAGCAAACATTCATGTCCCTGTAAATGCTCTGCTTGACCAGAAAGACAGTGTATCCAGTCAGCCAGTTTTCAAAGGCCAAGCCAGCTCTGGGCCTTCTCACCCCCAACAAGAGTGACTATGTGACCCCAGCCAATCAGATATTTTCTATTTGTCTCATCCTTGTTCTTTTTCTTTATCTTATGAAAGTTTCTTGACTTCCGCCCCATTTTGTAGTTCTCTGAAAGGAGACTGTCCACTTCATGAAGTCTTAAATAAAGTTTATTTGTATGATGTAAATTGTCTTCTTTAATCATTTTAGCACCTCTTACAGTCATGCCACTGGTAGAACCTATTGTATCATTTTCTGTGTTTTCTTTTATATCAGCACTTCTATTTACCACAGGGTTACCACACCATACCCTCAATCAATTCCTGATAACTTCAAGGACTCTCTGTGGACAATTATGAAGATTATTATCACCACAAGTTTAAAGTCTGTAGTTTCAGCTGGGCACCAGGGCTGCTCAGCAATATTTTTATGTATCACTGGAGATTTCTTCCACCATTCCCTACAGAAGGCATTGCAACTCTTTACTACTCTTTTCAAGATCTCTACCTCACCCTTGGCTACCACTCCCACCAAGGAGTTTGGTCTTCTACTCACTGAGAAAATAAGGCAGTATTCTCAAAGCTTAGTATTCATAAAAATGAATCTTGAGAAAAAGGCAAAAAAGTAAGCCCACGCTTTGATAGAATTGGTCTCAGATAAGGCCACATTTATAACACAGGTGTTTCCGATAGCGAAGTATGGTAGATCCACTTAGAAAAGCACAATCAAGTAGGAATTACATCAATTATCAACTTGCATTCCAAAGGTATCCCAGCAAATGCATGGAAGAATGAAAGAAATATATTTATCCAAGAAGTTATGAAGATTTTCAATATCATGTCAGGACCAAAGTGAAATTCTGATTTCACTTTAGTCCTGATGCTATAGAGATACAGTAATAAAAATAATTTCTGATTTATAAATTGCCCCATAGGTGTCATACAGATGACCTAGTTCTGGTGCATTCCTCCTCACGCAGGAACTCCAACTCTGGCAAAGTCCTCTCCAGGTATTTCTGGCAGTCCTATGGGCTTTACTCTCTTGGTATCCACACGTTCTACCAGGTACACCACAATGCTCACCCAGGAAATGCAGCCATCCATGCTCTTTTTGTGGGCACAACAGTTTCCTTCCTGTGTCTATCATGGAGTCTATCATGTGCACTACCACGTAGTGCACCATGTTGGTTTCTACCCATACCACACTTTTGCTCCCAAGGTAGCACATAAGCACAGTTGTTCCACATCAGCGGTCACCACAGGTTTGTTCTGCTGCAGTCCCAGCACCGTTCTGCTGGATCCTTCCAGTAGTGATACCGTTCTGACCTACTCTATATGGAGCCCATGATCTCTCCTACTTTTCTCCCAAGCAAAGCAATTCTCCATTAGTGGCCACCCTAAGCCCTCTTGGTATGTAAGTTGTATCGTAAAGTGTGATAGAATGAAGGAAGTTTTTTTGTTTGGTTTTTTTTTTTTTTTAGTAAATTTATTTATTTATTTTTGGCTGCATTGAGTCTTCGTTGCTGTGTGCGGGCTTTTCTCTGTTTACCTTGAGCAGGGGCTACTTTTAGTTGCGGTGTGCGGGCTTCACATTGTGGTGACTTCTCTTGTTGTGGAGCACAGGCTCTAGGTATGTGGTCTTCAGTAGTTGTGGAACACAGGCTCAGTAGTTGTGGCTCACAGGCTCTAGAGTGCAGGCTTGGTAGCTGTGGCACATGGGCTTAGTTGCTCCATGGCATGTGGAATCTTCCTGGACCAGGGCTCAAACCCATGTCCCCCGCGTTGGCAGGCAGATTCTTAACCACTGCACCACTAGGGCAGTGGTTTCCCATTCTGCGCTTCATAATATGTGTGATATCATTGTTTCCCAATGGATAGTGGGAAACAATGATATTCTTGACACCTAGAGCAATATCCTACCTCTTTTTTTCTTTTACTGAAGTATAGTTGATTTACAATATGGTGTTAATTTCAGGTGTACAGCACCGTTATTCAGTTTTATATATATATATATATATATATATAGAGAGAGAGAGAGAGAGAGAGAGAGAGAGAGAGAGAGAGAGAGAGAGAGAGAGAGGAGTTCCCTGTGCTATACAATAGGTCCTTGTTGTTAATATATTTTATATGTAGTAATGTGTATATGTTAATCCCAACCTCCTAATTTATCCCTCCCCCCACCTTTCCCTTTGGTAACTATAAGTTTGTTTTTTATGTTTGTGGGTCTATTTCTGTTTTATAAAATAAGTTCATTTGTATTTTTTTTAATTCCACATATAAGCGATATCATATGATATTTGTCTTTCTCTGTCTGGCTTACTTCACTTAGTATGATAATCTCTAGGGCCATTCATGTTGCTGCAAATGGCATTATTTCATTCTTTTTTATGGCTAAGTAATATTCCATTTGGGCATATATTTGTAGAAAATTATAATTTAAAAAGATACATGCACCCCAATGTTCATTGCAGCACTATTTACAATAGCCAAGACATGCAAGCAACCTAAATGTCCATCAACAGATCAATGGCAATATCCTATTTTAAATTGTAACTTGGGTGGTCACTAATTTCAGGGGTACCTGCAAGAATATACTATTGCTATTTGATGGATATAGAAATAACAAGTGGTAGAGTTTTCTTCTTTAATTTCTACCTGCCTACTGGCTCTTGGAGTCTCTACTGAAGAACCAGTTTTTGTGTAAGGTAACATGCTAAGAACTTTCTGATACTTGAAGCACCACCTAACATGGATGCTTCCCAACCTTACAGCTAAATGTCATTGTAACACATCCAACAACAAAAAAATGTGATGCTGGCATTAGCATTTTTATCATCTGCCCTAAGGCACTTATCCGTGAAGAGATTTTCACAGGTGATTACTCTAATATCGTGTGGCAACAACTCTTCCATACAGCCTTAACCCCCATACTCCTCCCACCTCCACGCACTTATTGTAGGTTTTTCTGATAAATAGGTCATTTATTTTGTAGTTAGAAGATATAGAAGTGAGAGTGGTATGAATAATAAACCAAGGGAATGTGCATAATTAGTATATTTCCATGTATCTTTACCACAGATTTTACCAGACTTCACAATACCATAGCCAACCAAGTATCAGTTTTCACTGCTTACTCTGCTCTGTGTTTATTTCATAGAGAGACCTCTTCAACTAAGTAATAGTTGACATTTGCTTGAGTTCATTTATTGAGTCATAATAATAAATTGTAGAGTCTCAAATTTATAATGTATGACTCCTATAAGATTCTTAGTGGTTTTACATTGTAAATACATTAGAATATTGATCAAAGAAGTAATCTGATACAAAAGATTAATGTCAGCATAAAAACTCTGTGCTTCAGTTATGGGTCCAACATAATACAAATCAAATAAGAACTTATATCAGTGTTGGGTGAGGACATACTGGCATGAAGAAGTGGGCTAGACTTTCGGTTTCCAGACTAACATGTGAGAGGTTAAAAGTTGCCACTCTGTCCTAAAGAGTAAAAAAGCAGAACAAACTGAAAAATCAACAACTCTCTTTAAATCTGTCAGAGAAGTAAGGTCACAGGGCAAACCTCTGTGCCAAATTCGAAGAGACTGACAGGCAGATACAGAGAATCCCAACTTACCAGAGCGGAAACCCACAAGCACAAACCACCATGGGAGCTAGGGCCAGGGTAAGGAAACCTGAACCAAAATTGATAAATTGCTAGAGGCTCAGTACGGATAAGTCCAAGAGTTGTAAACTCCAGGGGGACCCTGTCATGGGGGGGAGTTTCCACACTTTTGTGAATTTTACCTCCAGGAGTTCAATCGGGTTCTCATAGTGAACACCTGAAAAAAATCCCGTTGTGCTTCCTGCAGGGAGAGGGGAGAGGAAGCATTCTGAAATATCCCCAAACACTCTGTTCTGAGCCAGGCCTGCCCTCTGAAGAAGCTATTTAACCAAAGCCTAACCTTTTGGTGTTTTATCAGAGCCTAACTGACCTGGGGAAGGGAAATACCCAACTTCAGGCCCCTCTAGCCATCCTGTCCCTCCAAAGCTGGGGGTGGGGAGGAGACTGAGACTGAGAATCAGGGAGACTGAAGTTCACAGGCTCACTGAAGACTGAGACCTAGTTACAGGCCTATAGAACACTTCCCTGCCTTCACACTTACCACCACATCACAGAAGGGCTATTTACAGCAGTTTCTTTTACCCGGTACATCACATTCAGCTATCAAGAAAAACAATTACAAGACATACCAAATGGCAAAAAACACAGTTTGAAGAGACAGAGCAAGTATCAAAACCAGTCTCAGATATAGCAAGGATGTTAGAATTATCAGATAAGAATTTTTTAAAACTATCATTAATATGCTAAGAGCTCTAGTGGAAAAAGTGGACAGCATACAAGAACAGGTGTGCAATGTAAGCAGAGAGATGGAAATTCTAAGAAAGAACCAAAGAGATATAGTAGAGATCAAAAGCACTGTAAGAGACATGAAGACTGTCTTTAAAAGGATTATTAGTACATGTACATAGCTGAGGAAAGAATTTGAGCTTGAGGATATCTCAACAGAAACCCCAAAACTGAAAAGCAAAGAGAAAAACACAACATACAAAAACTGTGAAACAACTATGAAAACATATGGATAATAGGAATTCCAGAAGAAGAGAAAGAAACGGAAGTATTTGAAGCAATAATGAGTGAGGGTTTCCCCCAAATTAATGTCAGACACCAAACCACAGAGCCAAGAAGCTCAGAGAATACCAGGCAGGGTGGATGCCAACAAATGAGCTAAATGTGTAACTGTATTATTTCATTCCAAACCCTTAACAGTAGTCTGAAGAATTGTCATCCCCATTTCACAGATGTAACTTCTTCAAGGTAACATGGAACTAATCCTGAAATCCAGGTCTGTCTAAAGCCCTGACTTAAATCATAAATATTATTGCCTCCAGATAATGATATCAGCTGCTATTTTAACTACTTACCATGTACCAGTAATTATTCTAATAACTGAAGATATATAATCTTGGTAGAGTCTAGTACATCTATAACCTTGTGAGGTAGTTGTTATACCTACTTTACAACTGAGGAAACTGAAGTTTATTTTTTTAAATTGAAGTATAGTTGATTTACAATGTTGTGTTAATTTCTGCTGTACAGCCAAGTGACTCAGTTATACATATATATATATATATATATATATAAATATATACATTCTTTTTTCATATTTTTTTCCATTATGGTTTATCATAGAATGTTAAATATAGTTCCCAGTGCTATATAGTAGGATCTTGTTGTTTATCCATTCTATATATAATAGTTTTCACCTGCTAATCCCAAACTCCCAATCCAACCCTCTCCCAACCCCATCCCCCTTGGCAACCACTGGTCTGTTCTCTATGTCCATAAGTCTGGTTCTGTTTTGTGTCATATTTTTGGTTCCACATATAAGTGATATCATATGGTATTTGTCTTTCTCTCTCTGAGTTACTTCACTTAGTATGATCACCTTTAGTTGCATCCATGTTGCTGCAAATGGCATTATTTCAATCTTTTTTATGGCTGAGTAGTATTCCAGTGTATACATGTACCATATCTACTTTATGCATTCATCTGTCGATGAACATTTAGATTGTTTCCATGTCTTTGCTATCGTGAATAGTGCTGCTATGAACAAAAGAGTGCATGTATCTTTTTGAATTATAGTTTTGTCTGGTTATATGCCCAGGAGTGGGATTGCTGGATCATATGGTAATTCTATTTTTAGTTTTCTGAGGAACCTCCATACTGTTTTTCATAGCGGCTGCACCAACTTACACTACCACCAACAGTGTAGGAAATTTCCCTAGAAAACTGAGGTTTAGAGAGATAAAATAGTTTGACTAAAAACATACACACTAAGTGGCAGATATAATATTTAAGCTAACATTTATAAGACTATGGATCCTTTATTTATAACCTATAAGTTAAAACATACATAAAGTGAAGGATGTGAGGTAAGTCTTTCCCTAGGCCATTCTAGTACCTCTTGCATTATGCTCACCATTCACAAATATCATCATCACTGCTCTGGACTTAGAAGCAGTATTAGATGGAGGGAAAGAGCTCAACTCCTAATCACATTACCTTTAACCTTGTGATTTTATAGGTTTGTGCCTTGCTTGCCTCATTCATAAAATGGCCGTGATAATAGTATCTGCTTCATAGTGCCATTAAAGGAAACCTTTAGCCATATCATGTAACTTAGAGCAGGGCACCATAGGTAATAAGTACTCAAAATAATAGCTGCTATTACTTAACATTTTTCTTTAGAATTACTTTTTTACCTACACAGCTATATTTTTAAAAGAAACCATATTTCAGTCATAGGCGGAAATACTATATAACATGTATAAACACACGGAAACCTTAAAAACACAGTTAAAGCAAAACTCTATTATATTCTCTTGCCAGTCAAGATCTCTGAGCCTGAGAGTTGTTCCCTGTTTGTTAACAGGGAAGTTTTGCAAGTGTTAGAGAGAGATAAAAACATGCAAAAACCAATCTGAGATCTACTCAGAAGATCATGGATTAAAAAGGATTAAAAATGAAATAACTGCCTTACATGTGAATCTATTTTATTCAAAGCTGGTATGTTATTGTCCTAAAAAAAAAAATCACTTACAATTCCAAAATTTAGGAAAAACATGACTGAGCATTGACTTTTATTTGCCAGGAATCATATCTTTTACTCTCTTTTACTGTAAACATGCATGGAAAGTATTTGTGTTCTTTTAAAACCATAGAGAACATTTTGAGGGCATCTGAGTGATAGATCATCAAAAAAAGCAAGGAATGTGAACTCACAACCTAAGCCAGAGAAAGCTGGAGCCTTCATCATGTTAAAGGGATGGCCATTATCTCTGCTCTGAAAATGAGGAGCTATGAGCTGATGTCACTATGTGGAAAGAACAGAGGAACTTATTGGGCTGTTTAGAAGTGACTATGCATTTAGAACCAAGATGATAGAGATCTGCCTCAATAGCTAAAAATTCCAGATAACAAAGGAAGCCACCATCTGAGGATATGTTGCTCTATTAGTTTCATCAAAAGGTACAAGCACTCTGGCTCTCTGGAAGATCTAGATTTGTCAAACACACTGAAGGGGGACAAACGATATGTGAGGCTATATGACATAGTGACAAAAGTGGCAGACATAAGGAAACAAAAGACCCAGCTTGCACAAGGAATGGGGGAAGTGGAAAAGCATGAGAGAAGAATGACTTTGAATACTGGGTCCTCACACAGCCTCTGTCCCTGTGAGGTTATACAAGTCGAGGCAAACCATCTAAATGCTCTTGCGAAAGTCTCAGACTGGTGAAACAAAGATGATGGTTCCTACCTCTGAAGTACGCTACGAGGCTAGATTAAGATGATGTCTGTAAAGGACGCCACCTACACTGAGAATTCAGCAAGTGGTGGAGGAGACCCACAAACCAAATGCAATGTGTGGACAATTTTTAGATGTTGTTTTTGAACAAATTAACTGTAAAAAGAGAAAAGTAAATCAGTAGGTGAATATAGGGCTGGGTAGTAGACGCTATTAAGTAATAACTACTAATTTTATTGGGTTTTGCAATGGTTTTGTGGTTGTTTGTTTGTTTTAAAAGTCCTTACCTTTTAAAGAAACTTATAGAATTATTTACAAATAAAGTTATAGAATAGCTGTGATTTGCTTTAAAATACTCAAACAAACAAAAAACCCTATTAGATGAAACAAGAATGGCAGAAAATGATGAGTGATGGGTCCACATAGGTTCATTGTATAGTTCCTCTATTTTTGTGTGCCTCTGAAAATTTACACACACACACACACACACACACACACACACACACACCTTTTAAAATAAATATATAGAGATTAAAAGACACCAGCATCAGTTAATAAATATCCTGTTATTGTTTTCATCACAGACATTATTTTAACTACACACTCAGTGCAGACTTCCTGTAGGTTTGGTCCACACAATAAAAGGAAGGGCTTCTACATAGAAAGATCTAAAGACCAGAATAAGCCCATGGAGAAGCAAGACTACTGTGGAAAAAAAGTAAAAACTGAGTTTAGAGCAAGAAGAACTGACCCAGAGTGGTCTCACTTGGAAATAAATCTAGGAATTAAGATTTTTGGAAGTGAAATCAGGCTGTTACCAATCCCAGAAGAAATGTCCATCCATATCTTTCTTTAGCTCAGATCTTTCTTAGTTTTAAAACTGTACACCTTTTTTTTTTTTTTTTTTTTTTTTGCTGTACACGGGCCTCTCACTGTTGTGGCCTCTCCAGTTGCGGAGCACAGGCTCCGGATGCGCAGGCTCAGCGGCCATGGCTCACGGGCCCAGCCACTCCGTGGCATGTGGGATCTTCCTGGACCGGGCCACAAACCTGTGTCCCCTGCATCGGCAGGCGGACTCTCAACCACTGCGCCACCAGGGAAGCTCTAAAACTGTACACCTTTTACTGCAGCCAAACTTACATTTTGTTTCTTCATTATTTTTTCAATTGCTCCTTAGAAAATGACTATTTTTAAGGCTTCAGTTTGATTATGACTTTGTCAAGAGGAAGGGATTAAGTATCTCTCAGCCTTTGAAGGAGTCAGTCACAGAAGAAGACAGCTTTAGGAAACCCAGGAAACCAGACAGACCAATTCAAGACACCCCAAATGATCTAAAGAGCTGGCAGAGATAGAAGGAAGGGGCCCTAGGGATGGGTGCAGGTATAAAGTAAGCAAGGTCTGGATAATTCAGGAAATATATATGTAATACACATGGAACCAGTAAAGGAAAGTTGTCAAAAGCAGTCTGGAATAGGTAAACCTAATTTCTAAATTAATGTCTCCATATTCATTTTTTAATCTACCAAAGGGTGAAGCAGTAGACATACCACGTGGGGTTGCAGTGAAGATTAAATGACATAATGCATAGAGAATACTTCAAACACGCCTGGCACTTAACAAGCACTCTGTCAGTGTTAACTATGGTGAATATGGTTAAAATTTTGCTCACTATTCCAAGCAGTTCTGGCCAAAGCAGATGCTTTTGATGCATAAATGCAGCTATGTGGGAGACCATATTGATTTTAAAAGCAATTCAACAAATCAAAGATACACAGCACTATTAGAACTTGCATAAGTTTCTACCTTCTCTCTTTATTGTTTCATTTATAAATTATAATCCCAACAAGTTTTTGTCAGTCATGAAGACCTGTCAAGTTTCCTGCTCAACTCTGAGCAAAATTCTTTCTAGAATATTCTAACAGATTTTTTTAAATTTCCTGATTTTTTTTTTTTTTTCTTCTAGATAGGAATAGCCTTTCTGACAGAAAGGGTGATGTGAATGTGCCAGGGAAGGCCTGGATAGCTACAAACATCTTCCTCCCGTATCTGGCCAGAGTATGTGAAACCCCCACATTAATCATTCCTTTGTAGGCATGAAAAGCTACTCCTAAATGTAACTGTTAGCTGGGAAAGGAAACACATAAAGCTTTTGTCAGCTATTAAGACTCCACCTTTAATTGTTTTATCAATTTCCCCAGCATGCATTCATTTATTCTTTAATAGTTCAACAAAACATCATTGAATGTGTACTAGAGATGGGATTACAAAATTTAATGAGCTATGCTTCCAGCCCTGAGGAACTCTATCACAAAAGAAGACACTGGGTATAGTGGCTGGGAGTGCCACCATTGGAATCAGACAAACTTGGGTTCAAACAGTAGCTTTGCCATTCTCTACTTATTTCCTCTGGAGCAAACCTCTCTGTACCTCAGTTTCTTCAACCACTGACCTTTTTAGTAAATGGCTTAATAGGCGTAAATGCTTTATCAAGTTACTATCAGGGAATAACAATAAATATTAATTATTATTATCATTACTTTCCTTTCATTACTTTTCTTATTACATGAATTAAAATTATAACAGACCATAAGTTAGTACATATTCAAAGTGCTTTGGTTGCAGATACAGTGTAGTTCCTTATTCTGCCTGGGAAATTTAAGGGCTTCTTCTAAAGAGATGATAATAGAGCTAAGTATGGAGGCAGTGCTGTCACAAGGGCAGCAGTGGGAGGAGCCACGAGGCAGTTAAGACCACAATATGTAAAAGAAATGAGACCTTAAGTGGAACTAGAGCAAAAGGTGTTAGTTGGGTAAATGTAATATGAAGGGTTTGTAAGGGTGAGTTGTGGGGCTTTGTGAAGGGCCTTATAGGCCAGGGTAAGTGGCTTGGACTTTGATCAAGAGATAGAAAATGCTAATTGAGAAGTTTTAGAAGAAGAGTGAAAATTATATTTGTTTTTGAGAAAAACGACTCTATCACTTGTATAGCCTAGAGTAGAAAAGGGAACTGGTGATAGGCCTTCAAGGAGAAAGTTGCAATCATCTACTGGATGGGGCAACATTAGGGGGAATAGAGATGAAATGCAAGTTTGAACATACTCCCAAACTAAAGTCAGTGAAACATGAAGTTGTATCATAGGACAGCAGCACAAACCAGTGTCCTGGGAGCCACCCTAGGAAGCACCCACTCCACAACTTCCTCCATCTCCCAGTGCCCTCTATGCACCAACCCGCATATGTGTTTACTCTATCACCAAGTCCATTTGATCCCAAGTCCTAAATCTCTCTCCAATTCTGCTCTCTACTTGCCATCCTTACTGCTATGGTCTGAACATCAGGCCATCACCACCTCTTCCAAAGACTACCTCATTAGCCCATTATTTCACTGTTGCTAAGCTTATCGCTTTCTAATTTATCCTTACAGGCATCACAGTGATATACTAACAAAATTTGATCATGTCACCCTCCTGGTTAAAATTTTCCAAACACTTACCTCTACCTATAGGACAAAATATGAGCTCAACGAAAACTAGATACCTACTTCTTCATCCTCAGTTATGGCCAGAGTCATTCCAAGAATACCAGTGGCTGAGAGATTTTGTTGTTTACTCATATGCTAAGGATCTCTGGTTTGAATCTCTTCTTTGCACATGATCTCTATGTCATGAAATCAATCACATTCTTTTGACAAATTTTGACTAAAGGATCCCCCTATAACAATTTCACAGAGACATTTGGATGACCTAAATAAGACATTCAAGGCCCTCCATAATCTTTACCCATCTTTTTTCCAATATGATTTTTCCAAATCTTTCACTCAAGCCACATAGGTCTATTCATTGTCCTTTCTTGAAACACACCTGGTGCTTTGCTACTTCTAAGTTTCAGCTCATGGCAGACCTCTTATGTGGAACCCACTGCCTCTTTCTCTCTTCCTCTCCAGAACGTAAATATTCTCTACATGTGTCTTGCTCTGTGAAGTGTCCCCAAGTCACCTCAGCCCACCGGAACCACTCTCTTTTCTGTACCTGCCATCTCGGCCACTTATTTGCAATTTATCATCAGTTCCTGTCTTGTAATATTACTGTATTGTTGTATTCAATTATTTATCTCTTGCATTGTTTTATAACTTTTAAAAAGTTTATGCTTTATTTCCTGCACCAGAGTGTAATTTCCTTGAAAGCTAAGACTTTAACATGTATTACTTTATATATATATATATATATAAAATATATATATTATATATAAAAGTGCCTTCTTTTTAGGAGGGCCTAAAAAGAAATAATACATGAGTAATATGTATATAGTTGGCCCTTAATTAGTAATTAACAATTAATTAGTAATTGTTCATTGACATGGCTGATATAGCTACAGGAGAAAAAAGATTTGTAGTTCATGAACTAGAAAATTGTTTGAATTAATGAACATCATTTTTTACTTATTAAATGTTACAATTTTAACAGAATATATCCAAATACATCAATTACCTATTTTTGTTACATTTTCCCAGACAGGAAAGAATGTATGTGCTTCCTTTATGAAAGAATTATTGAGGGCTTCCCTGGTGGCGCAGTGATTGAGAGTCTGCCTGCCGATGCAGGAGACGCAGGTTCGTGCCCCGGTCCGGGAAGATCCCACATGCCGCGGAGCGGCTGGGCCCGTGAGCCATGGCCGCTGAGCCTGCGCGTCCGGAGCCTGTGCTCCGAAACGCAAGAGGCCACAACAGTGAGACGCCCGCGTACCGCAAAAAAAAAAAAAAAAAAAAGAATTATTGAAAGTCATATGACAAAACAGTGCACAGTTCTTGGTTTAGTTATACTGCCCACTGAGCAGAGAAAACCTTCCCTTTTATGGACAGAGGATTAAGGAGGAGGGACAGAGATGGAGAAAGGGGAAGAGGGAGGGAAAGAGATGGGGGGAGAAGGACAAGGAAAGGGAGGGGGAAGCAGAAGAGGAAGGAGAAGGAAAAGAGAAGGGAAAGGTTCTCTTCTGATTAAATCAGTGGGCAAAGCACTTTCCAAAAAAGAATGCAGTATCCTCTTGCTGACTAAACCAGTTTTGCTCATTTTCTTCCTTTCACATGTCATGTACAATATAAAGTCTATTTTTCACTGACATGGTCAAAACTGTGTCTTTGAAGATCATTCTGATGGCTTAGAGGAAGTTTAGACTACAGGTAGGAAGGGCATGTCTAGGCAGCGCCAGGGGCGCCAGCATTGAAACACTGGGAAGAGTGAGGAGGCTTTTAAAACTTTCACAGGTTAAAGAAATTGACATGATAACTCTACTTACCAAGATTCTAGTGACTTTCTTCTATAATTGGTAGGGGGTGGAGTATGAAGCAACATAGTATTGTAATTAACTCTTGTATAGAAAGCATGAAACTAACTTATTAAAAAAATTTTAATTACTATTTTAAATTCACTATTGTTATTTTAAATTCATCATTCCCCCCAACACACACAACTCTGATTTCTCTTACAGGTTTTTTAAGATCCATGCTTTTCCTAATCTGCTTTCTTAATAGTTACCAATAGCGTTAAAAGTTCCATTTCATTGTTGAACCTTAATATAATTTCGTAAACTATTACAACTAAAAAGCCTGGGTAGAATTGAAGTGCCTGTGAGTGTAAAAATTTTCAGTAGTGGGAAACTTCTCATTTATTTAATCAAGGTTGTTCTCTAGTAGTTAATATCATTAGGGGAAAAAAAAATAATCAGATAGAAAAGAAAGTCAAGGGACTTCCCTGGAGGTCCAGTGGTTAAGGTTAAGACTTCATGCTTCCACTGCAGGGGGCGTGGGTTTAATTCCTGGTCGGGGAACTAAGATCCTGCATGCTGCGCAGTGCGGCCAAAAGAAAGAGAAAAAAGAAAGGAAAGTCAACCCTGGCAGGGCAGGGATATGGCAATGAAAGTCCAAAGTGGTAAGAAAGTGGTGATTCTGAAGAACTGCATGTCGCATCAGCCTCTGCATGCTTCCTCCCTTTGACACAGCAAGTTATTTAATGTGGTGAGAAAGTAAGTGTTGAAGCAGTATCATTCTTTACTAGAAATCACATGTCAGGAGTTCAGTTTTTTTAAAAAAAAAAAAGAGGAAGTTCAGGCTAAGCAAAACTTGGGTCAACAGCTGGCTTACGTAAATGTGAAGGTTATGTATGACTGGGATGCTGCAGCCTCAAACAGAGTCCACAGAAGCAGCCACCTGGAGCCCTTCTCTCCTTCAAAGCAAAGCCTCTGAGCAGACAGGAAGAGTCAGCATTCACACGCAGCCACAACGCAAGCTGGTGCAAATAACGGAACAGCACAGACAGTCACCTATGTGACTTGATTTCAAAAGCACACACGCATGCCACTTCCTGCCACCTAAAATAATCTTTGACAGTTCTCTGAAACTTGCCTTGTTTCTGCCAAAGCACAAATAGACATAATGTGAACTGAAGTGACTTGAATATTCTGTAAAATGAGGAAGTTTGAAGCATAACTTAGGAAAAATTTAGAGATAAATCATCCTTCTTTTCAGCCATACATTTTCACATGTATTGACTATGTGATCGTTTTCAGAAGATCATATTGAAATGTGAACTATCACCAGGACCCTCTTTGTCTCTCAAACCTCATCCCTTTTCTCTGTTCCTCATGTGTGCATTCACTATGATAGTCTTCCTTCGAGTCCTCGATGAGAAGCTTATGCCCATTGCAGTCTGGGTGCTTGCCATTTGCCTCCCTGGGTGCTCTCCTGGCTGCACGAGCACACAGGCCTCTTGTCACTGTAACTCCTCAGCCCAGAAGACACCTCCACAGTGCAGCCCTTACTGGCCATCCCGTCTGTAAGTGTCCACTGCGAATTCTGTCTATCCGCTGATGCTAATTTACTTTTCTTCTTGATGCGTCTTATGTCCCTCTTTAAACTTTTGGTATTTAACATGCAAGCTCTATTTATGAATTCACCCATGTAACAAACATGTGTTGAGCACCTAACGTATGCCAGACATTATTCTAGGTCCTTGTGATTCATCGCTGAACAAAACAGATAAAGGTCCCTGCCCTCAAGGAACTTATGTCCTGGTTGTGGAGTGGAGGTGCTCCTATGCTAAACATAATGAATGAGGAAATACATGTTCAAAGATAAAAATGCTTTCGAAGAAAGAAAAAAATCAGAGCAGGGGCTTCCCTGGTGGCGCAGTGGTTGAGAGTCCGCCTGCCGATGCAGGGGACACGGGTTCGTGCTCCGGTCCGGGAAGATCCCACATGCCGCGGAGCAGCTGGGCCCGTGAGCCATGGCCGCTGAGCCTGCGCGTCCGGAGCCTGTGCTCTGCCACGGGAGAGGCCACGACAGTGAGAGGCCCGCGTACCGCAAAAAAAAAAAAAAAAAAATCAGAGCAATTTAAGGAGGATAAGGAGTGTCAGGCTGTGTGTGTTGCAGCTGATTGCAATAAGAAATAGAATCAAGGTGGGCCTCAGAGAGAAGATGAAATTTGATCAAAGTGAAGGAGATGAAGGTGTTAGCCATGCAGATATCTGAAACCAAGTCATTGCAGGGTTTGGAGCAGAGGCAGGAGTTGGCTGATGGTTTAAAGGCTCACTCTGCCCTCTGAGTTGAGAGTAGTCTGTAGCGAGGCAAGGGAAGAATGAGACCATATACATAGGAACACCACTGTATGCCTGGCCCATGAAGACAAGAAGTGTTTGTTGAATGAATTAATATATGAATGAATGGAATATGGAGGCTGAAAAATAAGAGATCCTCACAAGCATGAAGTAATGGGCGATATCTTCACATCTTTGGGAAACAGACATAGTACATTAAGGTCACATCTTATAATTATTTGTATGTGAATATGTGCGTGTTTATATCTATATACATATATATGAATATGTACTGCTTGCCTTCTCTGTGGAAAACACTTTGAGTTTTGACAGATGCCTTCACCTAATTTATGCCACGTCCATAAATGTATGCATAATGTAGTTTTCATTAATGCCAAGCTCCATATAATGTGACTACTTCCATTTCCTGAAAAATAGCACATTCTAATACTGCCTAGCTGAGATGCCTTTTTTTTAATTATGAACTTTATGGAAGAAGTCTGTTCTCATAAAAACAGAGGTCATGGTTTCAATTGAAACCATGTTTCATGGTTTCATGGTTTCAATTCCCATTTAGGTATGTTAGTTTTAAATGAGGAAAAAAATTTCTCCAGCCACAGATTCTTTCTCAATGCCAAAATGTTACTTGTGAAAACTTACTTTAGGCATGAGAAAGGGCCAAAAGAGTGAATCTGGAAATCCCTATACAAACCAATTTGGAGAAAAAAAAAAAAACAAACAGGTGGCATACTGGCTATAGATTAATATATGAAAGGCAGCTTACATTTAAAATGTAATGTTTTTTAAAAATGCCAATATAGTTCCAAGATGATAAATTTCAAGGTTGGACAATTTTAAGGTTTGAAAACTTGTCTCATTTATCTAATCATTTACAAATAATTATCCAACGTGTACTATGCTTGGCACCGACAATACAAATTGAGTACAACAGTGGATGCATTTGTATGGTTGATTGCACTAATTCCCACCCAAGGTAACATCACTCTCAAGGAGAGAAAATTTGCTCTTGGGCAAGACAGAAAAGCTTAAACTTTTAACGTATAAAACATAGCTATACATACAATGCATAAACAGACATACAGTCTAAAGATCCCTTAGGAAGGCAAAAACAAACAAAAAAAGGTTGAGAAACACTTGTCTATTGGAAAGCTAGGGATTATGATAAAATAAGATAACTGCACTCATAGGAAAAGTGTAGAATGTTGTGGAAACACACACCAGGAACACCTAACTTGGTTTGAAGGGGAGGTCGGGAAAGGCTTCCAGGGAGAAGTCATACTTCAGCAGAGCTGTATGGGATGACCAGTAGGGACTGCTCAGGCAAGCAGGTGGAGAGTGTTGTTCTAGAATCAAAGCAGAGGAAGAGCTCATGCAAAAGATATGGACGATCACTAGCACAGACTTTCCTTGAGGAAAATCTATATAAACCCCTTAATTATATAGCTTGGCTAAGTTGGCTAATTAACTCACAATGTCAGATAGGCCACAGAGGAAACACTGTAAACTGAAAGTTGAATTTGGGTCACATTTTATACCTCAAGTGTGTCCTCTCTCACATAGGAGTCTTCCTTTCCATCATCCACCATCATCACAGTGAGACTTTCACCACTTCCTGCCAGAGAGTTCCAACAGCCTCCCTTACTTGTTTCCCTCTGCTCACCCCATACATCAGAACAACACAGCGATCTTAGGAAGTAAAGTGCTAAATCAAGCTACCAAGAGGTCACCCCTGATGTATCCTTTCTCTGCTCTCAAATATTCATGTTGATCCAAATCAGCTCCTTGGCCTGCCAGCTAAGTGTTTGAATAGCCAGGCTCTAAACCACTGATGTGAGAGAACTCAAGTATTCCTTTAAGTCAACAGTTCCTAAACTTTTAGAATCTAACGAACTCTATAGTCCTCCCTGCATTCATCCAGTCACAAATATTTAGAGTGCCTACAATATGCCCAACACTGTTCTAATTACTGATGCTAGAGCCGGAATAGGGTAGACAAGGTCCTTAGCTCATGGGACTTGCTCTCTCAAGGAGGAAAGTCAAGTCGAAATTAAATAAACAAATAAATAAATCTAATAGTTTCAATTGATGATAAGCATTATGAAGTTTTAAAAGGGTCAGGAGTTAAAGAGTGACTTAAAATAAGGAGATGGAGGAATAAGGATAAGGAGGTGATAGTTGAGCTGAGACCTGACTAATGAGAACCAGTTACATGACTATCTAAGGGAAGAGACCCCCAAACATAGGGAACAGCAAGGGCAAAGGCCCTAAGATGGAAGTGAAAACTCTCAGAGGAAAAACCGATAGTGGGTATACACTGCCCTAGCTATACCATTCTTAAAATATAATTTTCACTATCAGTGGTTTACTAGACTATGCTACCCTACACATGCCTCCCAAGAACTCCAGGATCTCCCCAAAACCAGCAAGTAAAGGGTTGATGTCTCTAGGACCCTGCTCAAATGGCTACTTTCAATGTGAATGACGAGAACCCATGTCCTATCATTTGTGAAATAGTTTTAATATCACCTCTACACTAAAGCATGGTATACATGAAATTGTCATACAACTTCCTGGGAGAACCCGAATGTCCTAAAATCCATCCTGTATCCTTGACTAAGAATCCTAGTGGTATCTGCTAAAGAGGAAATAGCACACAGTGGTTGCCTATGTGTGAAGCAGATTTTCTGGGTATGAATCCCACTTCTGACACTTACTTAGTTACGGGTCCATGGGCAAGTTGCCTAAAATTTCTATGCCTCAGTTTCCTATAAAATGAGAACAGTGATAATGCTTCATATGATTTTTGTGAGGATTTAATGATACAGTGCATGGAAAGCATTTGAAAGATCTTTGGCACATTAGAAATTATTTTAATGGTGGTTATACGAATTCTGAATTCCTGCCTACCATCCCTGGTCAAATTCATTCCATTTCCTCAGCCTAACATACATTTTTCTTCATTCCCAATGGCCAAATTTCTACAAACTTACAAAGCTCAGATAAAATGCCACAACCACCATGAAACTTCTATTGATTTTAGCTTCCAGAAAAACAATTTCCCTCCTCTGAATAACTGTTTGTACACTGTTTATACCATTAGTCTAATTATTCACAATCTTACAAGGTGATTTTATATACATGTTTTGCATACTCTGCTAGATTGTAAACACTTTTGAGCAATGATGTCCTATAGAAATATAGTTTGAAACACATAATTTCAACTATTCTAGTTAGCCACATAAAAACTTTTAAAGCATATGAGATTAATTTTAATAATATATTTTTGTTTAACTCCATAACCAAAATATTATAACTTACTATGAAATCATTATGAGCAAAATAATGAAATATTTTCTATCTTTTTGTACTAACTTTTTGAAATCCAATGTGTATTTGACACTTACGGTACATCTAAATTTGGACTAGCCATATTTCAAGTGCTCCATAGACACATGTGAATAGTGGCTGCATCCAGGACAACATAGCTTTAGGGCATGTATTATCCTATATATCTCTGTATTTATCAGAATGCTTAGCATAGCATATTTCAGAAGTTCAATTAATATTTGTCAAATTAATGACTTACTTTACTAATTTATTCAAAATCAGTACAAGATCTAATCCCATAGAAAACATGTTTCTGCTATTCATAACACAAGTAAAACCATGTAAAACTACTTCTGGCTTTCTTTAAATGATAAAAAGTTTGTTCTTCCTCTGGAGTGATAAATTTTTCAGTTATATTTCTCATTAGAATGTAGTTTAGAAATACAAGTCCTGGATCACTGAAAGAAATAGTACATACAACAATAAAATTATTTACTTTTTGTTTCACGTGTTGAGAGAATTGATTCCTACACTCCTGATAAGAATAAGAATTTTAGAAAAAAGTAATTAACTCTTTTTAAAAATTGAGGTAAAATTGGTATGTTATCAATACATTATATACGATTCAGGTGTACATTACAATTTGATATCTGTATACACTACAAAGTGAACAACACCAAAAACCTAGTTACCAATCATCACCATACAACTGACATCTTCAACCATTTTGTCCCCCAAACCCCCCTCCTCTCTGGTTGGTAATCACCAATCTGTTATCTGTATCTATGAGTTTGCTTTTGTTTTGGTTTGTTTGATCATTTTTTTGTATTTTAGATTCCACAGATGAGTGAAACCACATGGTGTTTGTCTTTCTCTGTCTGACTTATTTCACTTAGCATTGTACCATAAAAGTTCAGCCATGTTATTGCACATCGCAAGATTTCATTCTTTCTATTGCTGCGTAGTATGCCATTGTGTATATATACCATATCTTCCTTATCCATTCATCCATCAATGGACACTTAGGTTGTTTCCATAGCTTGGCTATTGTAAATAATACCACAATGAAGATAGGGCACATATATCTTTTCAAATTAGTATTTTTGTATTCTTTGGATAAATACCCAGAAGGGGAAGAGCTGAATCATATGGTAGTTGTATTTTTAATTTTTGAAGAATCTTCATACTGTTTTTAATAGTGGCTGGATCAATTTACCTTCCCACCAATTTACATTCCCACCAACCCCAAAGTGTATAAGGGTTCCCTTTTCTCCACATCCTCTCCAATACTTGCTATTTCTTATCTTTTTGATAATAGCTATTCTATACAAGAGGTTTGAGATGATATCTCATTTTGGTGCTGATTCTCATTTCCCTAATAACTAGTGATGTTGAATATCTTTTCATATGCCTATCAACCACCTGTATGTCTTTTTTGGAAAAGTGTCTATCTGGTTTCTCTGCCCACTGTCTAATTGAGTTGCTTCTGTATTTGTTGTGGTATTATATGCATTCTTTATATATTTTGGATATTAACCCCTTCTCAGATATATGATTTGTAAATATTTTTTCTCATTCAGTAGGTTCAACTTTTATTTGGATGATGATTTCATTCACTATGAAGAAGCATTTTAGTTTGAGGTGTTGAATTTGTTTATTTTCATTTTTGTGTCCTGTGCCTTTGGAGTCAGATCTACAAAGACATTGCTAAGACCAATGTCAAGGAGGTTATGCCTATGTTTTCCTCTAGGATTTTCTTGGTCTTACACACAAGCCTGTAATCCATTGTGAGTTAATTGTTATGCATTGTGTAAGATACTGGTCTAGTTTCAGTCTTTTGCATGTGTATGTCCAGTTTTCCCAACATGATTTATGGAGGAGACTATCCTTTCTTTGTAGTATGTTCTTGGCTCCAATGTCATAATTTAATTGTCTATATGTATGGGTTTATTTCTGGCTTCTCAGTTCTGTTCTATTGATCTGTGTGTCTGTCCTTATACCAATGCCATACTGTTTTGATTACTATAGCCTTGTAATATAGTTTGAATCACAGTGCTTGATCCCTCCAGCTTTGTTTTCATTCTCAAGATTGCTTTGGCTATTTGGGATCTTTTTTGTTTCCACACAAATTTTAAAATTATTTGTTCCAGGTCTGTGAAAAATGCCTTTGGAATTTTGATAGGGATTGCATTAAACCTGTAGATTGCTTTAGTTAGTATGAACATTTTGACTATATTAATTCTTCCAATCCATGAGCACAGGGTATTTTTCCATTTATTTGTATCTTCTCCAAATTCTTTTATCAATGTCTTACAATTTTTAGTGTATAGGCCTTTCACCTCCTTGGTTAAATTTATTACTGGCTTTTCTTTATACAATTGTAAATGGCATTGTTTTCTTAAATTCTCTTTCTGATAGTTCATTATTAGTGTATAGAAGTGCCACAGATTTATTTATATATTGATTTTGTATCCTGCAACTTTACTGAATTGATGAATTAGTTCCCACAGCTTTTGGTAGTGTCTTTAGGGTTTTCTATATATATTATTATACCATCTGCAAATAGTGACAATTTTAAAATTTGGATTCCTTTTACTTATGTTTCTTGTCTAACTACTGTAGATAGGACCTTTAGTACTAAGTTAAATAAAAGTGGCAAGAGTGGGCATCCTTGTCATGTTCCTGATCTTAGTGTAAATGCTTTCAGCTTTTCACCATTGAGTATGATGTTTGCTGTGGGTTTGTCATGTATGGCATTTATTATGTTGAGGTAACTTTTCTCTATACCTGCTTCGTTGATAATTTTTATTATAAATGGATGTTGAATTTTGTCAAAATTTTTTTCTGCTTCTATTGAGATGATCATATGATTCTTATCCTTTATTTTGTTAATGTGGTATAACACATTGATTGATTTGCAGATGTTGAACTATCCTTGCATCCTTGGGATAAATCCCACTTGATCCCGGTGTATGATTCTTTTCATGTATTGTTGGATTTGCTAACATCTTGTTGAGGATTTTTGCATCTACATTCATCAAGGATATTGGTCTGTAATTTTCTCTTTTTTGTGGCATCCTTGTTTGGTTTTGGTATCAGGGTAATATTGGCTTCATAAAAAATTTTGGAAGCACTCCCTCCTTTTCAATATGTTGGAAGAGTTTGAGAGGATAGATAGTAAATATTCTTTTGAATGTTTGTTAGAATTCATCCATGAAGCTGTCTGGTCCTGGACTTTTGTTTGCTGGGAAGTTTTTGATCATTGTTTCAATCTCCTAACAAGAAATCAGTCTATTCAGATTTTCTATTTCTTCATGACTGAATCTTAGAATATTTTTTTGTTTCTAGGAATTTATCCATTTCTTGTAGGTTGCCTAATTTGTTGGTATATAATTGTTTGTAGTAGTTTCTTATTATCTCTTTTTATTTTTGTGGTATCAGTTGTAACTTCTCCTCTAGATGTAACATTTAAAAATATATATGCAGACAGTATAGGAGCACCAAAATAAATAAAGCAAATATTAACTGACCTAAAGGGAGAAATTGACAACAATACAGTAATAATAAGGGACTTTAATATTCCACTAATTTCAATGATAGATCATCCATACAGAAAATTAATAAGCAAACATCAACTTTAAACAACACATTAAACCAAATGAACCTAATAGATACATATATAGAGAAACAACATTCCATCTAAAAGCAGCAGAATACACATTTTTCTCAAGTGCATGTGGACCATTCTCCAAATAGGTCACATGTTAGGTCACAAAATAAGTCTCCATAAACTCAAGGAGATTGTAATCCTCTCAAGCATCTTCTCCAAACAACAGTGACATGAAACTAGTAATCAACTAAAAGAAGAAACTGAGAAATTCACAAAAATGTGGAGATTAATCAACATGCTACTGAATAACCAATGAGTCATTAGGAATTTGAAGACAAAATCAAAAACTACATACACAAATGAAAACAGAAACAGGACATACCAACATCTATGCTAAAGCAGTTCTAAGAGGAAAGTTCATGACGATACAGGCTTACTTCAAGAAACAAGAAAAATTGCAAATAAGCTAACTTTACACCTGAAAGAACTAGAAAAAGAAGAACAAAAAAGTCCAAATTTAATCGAGGAAGGAAATAATAAAGATTAGAATGGAAATAAATGAAATAGAGTCTGAAAAGACAGTATAAATGATCAATGAAACTAACAGTTGGTTCTTTGAAAAGATAAACAAAATTAACAAAACTTTAACTAGACTAACCAAAAAGAAAAAAAAAAGAACTCAAATAAACAAAATCAGAAATGAAAGAGTAATTAACTCTTAAAACAAACGTGCAGGATTTGGTAAGTCTCACTGAAAATATTTTTATGTCATTTTCCTTGTCACCACATGATTTTTCAAAAATTGTTGTGTTCTGAAAGGTATTCTATGTTTTTATAAATGATTTTTTTTAGTTACTCAGAATCAGTTACAGAAAATGAATGACATATTTTCAATAGTCATTAACAATATACTGTCAGGACCAGACCAATTTGAATTGTTCCTATTACAAAGTTGATATGGAAGAAAGTAGAAATCCTGACATGCATTCTATCACTCTTGTAGCTTATCCTTCTTTATCAACATTATTCCTATCTTTCCTTTCAACCATAAGTATCCGTATTTATGCAGTATTGAATTTGGTAGAGAATTATAGAGAATTAAAAAAATACAGTAATTAGGGAAGTAAAATGACTCACCTTTGGCAATTTCAATGGTAATTTGCAAATTGGCAACTGATAATTGTTTTCGTTAAGTATAAGAGATTGATCCAAGTTGTGGACTATCTTTTCTTTAGGTACTTTATAAACTACAATGGTACCCTTATAATGAGGGCAGCTATAGTTTCCAAATTCATCCACCTCTTTGATTTGGAGTTCCAGTCTAGGTTTCCTTTGTAAATGAAAAATAAGCTTGTAGTCTTTTCCATAATCCTTCCCATTGCCTAAATAGAAGTAAAATGCATTTGTTACTATTAATATATACCACTTTTTTTACTTATTTTTTAAAACTCCAAATAATCATTCATTTTAAAAAATTTGTCTTTTTTGTGTCAATACCTCTTGTCAAAACATAACCTAATAAACCAGCACTAGGCTGAGACTGTATAAATTACTAAAATGATTCTCATCTATACTTGGACCAGGTGCTCTCTGGCTGCTTCTAGGTCTAATAATCTTTGATTTTCTTTTTCTTTTTTTATGCATTTGTGGGAGTCATCATTGATCTGATTTTCTTTTTCTATTCCATTTTGCTACAACAAGAAACCATTGGAAATACTCATCTCTTTCTCTACTTAGAAAATTATTTTCACTTTTTAAGAATGATATTTTTCCTTTCACTTAACTATTCATATCACGTTGCACACTATCACGACCTCACAACAGACATTCTAGAACTGTGCTCTCCTATACGGTAGCCACTAGCAAAATGTGGCTTTTAAAATTAAAGTTAAAACTAATTAAGATCAAAAATTCAATTCCTTAGGTGCTCTAGCCACATTTCGAATGTTCAATAACCACGTCTGTCTAGTAGCTACCATATGGGAGAGTACACATATAAAACATTTTCACCATGCAGAAATACAGTGCTGTTCTAGAACTTCCAAATGGAATAGTTTCTAGATTTAATAGTTACTGAAATTTCTATTAAAACCTGGTGAATTCTCCCCAAACAAGCATATGTAAAAGTCTTCTCAACTGTCCACTGAAAATAATGGAGCTTTAGTGAACATAACATTTCACTCTTGGGGGTTTTACCATGACAGTCAGGATATTTCACCTTCTCATTGCAACAGTAAAACAGACACTGCGGTATTCGTAAGGCAAGTGTGCATTACCCTTAGCAAAATTTAAAAGTAAGCTGTAACGTAGCAGTTATAATATGTTTCTGACATAAAGATCTAGATCCATGTTCAGCCTCTAATATTTACCTACGCTGTAATATTTAGCCAGTTCTTGCACATCTCTGAACTTCTTGGAGCCTTAACTTCCTTACCTTTAAAACGAGAAATAAAACTAACGTCCTAGGATTGTTCTGGGAATTAAATGAGGGAGTATGGATAGAATGATTGGCACAGGGCCTGGCACATAATAAAGGCTCAGTAAATAATAGCAATGACAGCAAATGAGAAGAACGAAGACGGATTCTTACATTGTTTTGAATTTGTATGACAAAAACCAACCCACTTAAATTTTTTAAAAGACTGTCAATATGAAGCTTTTATATCTAAGTTGCAATTTTCTGCTGCTCTCAGAGGCCTGAAAGTTGACTGTCCAGAGCTTTCTCTTTCTCTCTCTTTCTCTTATGGGAAGCTTTCCCTCTTGCATTCTGTGAGAGATGTAAATGACACTGATACTTTTCTCCTTGTTTTGACTGCTAGACGTCATTTTGGTGAATTTCTAAAGCACAATTAAATCTAGAATTAGAATAACTCCAGGTTATGGAAGGTATAGGAGTATGTCCCTTTGCTTAAGTCTACATTTTAGAGGCAACCTGGCTCCTTGAACAAAACAGATTCCTAGGACATCCTAGGACAGGCATGACTAGCCAGGGTTTGCTTTAAAAGTTTCATTCTGGTAAGAAAGAAAGGGAAAAAGAAAAAAAAGATAAATTATTTGGAGTCACTGAAATATCATCTAGTAAATTAGAGTTTCTAGATCACTGTGGGAATACTTAGCAAACTTCTACTTCCATGCCACTAGAGTACTACCAAGAAAAATGTTGCTACTTTTGTCCCAACAGAATATAATTTAGTAAATTTCTCCTTCCACCCCTTGAATGATACTCCCTGCCAGGTATACAATTACTCATAAAGGATAATGTATATAAGTATATAAAGATTGGAGGATGAGGCGTAGTCACATTGGTTCTACCTATTTCTAAAACTTACCTACCTTGAATTGCCAGTTAATTTAAAAAAATAAAGATTTGTAATGTAAATCTCTAAGAATCACATTTATATATGAAATAAGGATGAAATTATTGAGGATTTACTAGTAATAAATAGCATGATCTTAGTGTTATCAAAGAAAGTATTATGTAGACTTAAGTTGGAGTTTCATTGTTGCTAAGATGTAACACTATATTTTGAAGACCCTTTGTCACAGAAAAAAACAGAACCAAAAAAAGAACAAATAGCACAAAGAAGTTGCATTATTTTATTTTTTTCTCCCACTCTGGCATATTTAGAGAAGTAAAACCAAAAGTCACTCATTAAATACCAAAATTACGAAAGCAATCATTAGTTGACATTTTGAGAACCTCTTTCTTGTCAATGTATTATGTACATAGTTCCTAGCAGGGATAGTAGGATAGGAGCTATACAATAAATATTTGTCATTTAAAGAACTAAATAATTTATTTATATTTTGTGAGTTACTAGATATTTTTTATAGCAATGTATTTTCTTCTCAACAATGCATATTGGAATATTTTTCATTGAAGACATAGGAAGTACAAACATAGACATATATGCTTTTGCTTAGAAAAGTCACATGAAGAAGTGACATGCTACCAACACAGAGAACCAGAATACTCTCATGAGAACCACTGGCTCAGGATGTTTCTGTGTCCTAACACATCTCCACCAGTTCTAGGTACTTTCACCATAAGCATCTTTGCTGTAGACATCTTTGCCGCAAGCCTTTTTTCCACCACATTTTTGCCATATAACTATCTGGCCATAAGGCAATTTTGCTGTAAAAGATAAAATAACTGGTTAACAGTTTGGTTTGACATATACAACAAAAAAATCATGACAGATGACGATGTTTTACCCCACGAATTGGTTTCTTATTTCGAAACACACTACACTGGGGGAGAAAGAGGCTGAGACTGAGAGCCTGGCAGGCCCAGAGTTGAACCCACATTTTCCATAGAACTTTGGAACATCTGTCAAGAGACATGTGACAATATGCAAAGGACAAACAGTGTGGAAGGTTTTGCAATGCAACACAAAGCTCAGTTACAAATATGCATCCTAGTATATGGAAACTGATACCTCTCTCAGTGAAGGATGAAGTTTTAGTGAATAAGAAAAAGTGCGATGCCAAACAGAAAGATGAATAAACAAGTTTAAAAAAATGTATAAAATACTATGAACAAAAGACTTGGAAGACAAGTGCTTAGGTACAACCCACAAAATAAAATCAGTTATCTGTGCAGCATTGTCATGAATCTACACACATTTTAACTGTATTTAAATATTTTGTGTCGCAGTAAAGTCTTTATAATTTTGTTATTCAGTTTTCATGTTTCATTATGTGCTTTTAAATGTCCCTCTTTTATTTTTTGCCATTATACCTTTTATGGCAAAATTGCCTTATGGCTAATTAGTTATGCAGTAAAAATACTTGCAGCAAAGATGTCTATGGCAAAGATGCTTATGGCGAAAATACCAGAAACAATTTCTAATACCTTTGCCTCTATGCCTCCATCAACCCTTGCTTGATTCATTGCAATGGCTCGTTAACCTGTCTCCCTGCTGCTACACTTGCCTTATACCATCTAATCTCAACACAGATATAATCTGACCCAGATCATGTGATGGCCCTGTTGAAAACCCTTCTTGGCTTCCCACTTCATTTAGAATAAAAGGCAAAGTCCTTGAAATGGCCTTCAAGGCATGACCAGTACCTACCTCATCTCCTCCAACTCTCCTCTCCCTCCCTCTCATCCAGCCATCCCAGCCTCCTTGTCCTGCCCGGGACAAATTCTCCTGGGATAGGATTATGGCTTGCTCTCTCATCTTCAAGTCTCTGCTGAAATGGCACTTTCTCTGACGAGTCTATTTAAAATTGCAAATCTGCCACTCTCTCTGAGACTTTCTATTCCCTTTCCTTTATTCTTCTGTAAGGAATTTTCCACCTCATTAAGCTGTACATTTTATTATTTATTTGCTTCTTCTCTGTGTCTCTCCAGTAAAATATAATGTACATAAGGACAGGGAATCTTTGTTAAATGAGTAAAAGGAAGGTCATTCTAACATTCTAACACATGTGTCTGGGAAAATTATTTCTCTGGGCCAAAGGGCATTTGGGGCAACTTGGACACACACAGACCTCTTTGGGGCATTACTCGATGTTATGAGTGGTGCTAAGGTGTCATTATATAAAATTCTGTCTGCCCGTTTCCTAGCACTTTATGAATTTTCTGAGCACTGGGGGCTTAGATGTGATGCAATAGAAAGCTTAAGTGCTGAATCAACAGCTCTAACCTAGAGAGAGAAAGAAGATTCTAGCTGTGTCCAGAAGAATGCCAAAGGCCAATATAAAAACCAAAGGAACACCTATCTTATTTTCTCTTAGAAGTAGAAATTATCTCTATGTCCCAAGGTCCTCAGTCAAAAGAACCATCTGTATTCTATATAAGGAATATAGAGATTTTGATATTTCTCAGAGGGCAGTCATCTAAATTTATTAATTAAAGTTTTAAATACTTTTAATCACATAATACTATAATGTTAAGGTTGTTCCAAAGCTTTTGTCTTCATTCTTCAAACAAATACTTCTTCTAGCTTTTAGGCACCTCCCTAAAATAAAGCAGGCCCACCAATAAAACAGGCCCTCCTTTCATGGCACTGTAGTCAGAGACACTGACATTGATCAAACAATTAAAAAATAAATAGAAGATTATATCTATGACCATGTCCACTAAGAGAATTACATAAGGATCTGAATAAGTAAAATAAGAACAGAGGTAATCAGGAAAGATAGGAAAAGCTTCTCCAAACGTGATCATTATAAGTGACATAGGAAAATACAGTAGGAGATGACTAGAGAAGACGGTGGGGATGGATTGAGGGGAGGACCTCCAGGCAGACAACCTCTGGCAGTTTGTATCTGAGATTCACAGAGGCTACCACAGGCCCTGATGGAAGGATCAGGTATCAATTCTTTACTGAGGGTCTTGCTCCTCTTAGATGGAGAAAATCCAGTGAAGCTCCAGATCTGGCCATAAGTCTCTAGAAAAGGCAAAGGAGAAAGGATCCTGGCATCCTGACTGACTCATTTTCTTTGAGTGAAGAGGAGTTCTTCATTCCTATATGGAGGGACCGCACACATGCTGCCTGTCTCCAGGCACTCTTATTTTAGCATATACTCCCTATTCCCCATTATAGACAATAGTACACTCAACCGTTGCCTATGAGAAGCACAGTAACTCTCTCCTGTTTGGAGCAGGAGGTAAACACAGCTGCTGTCCCAAGTACTACAGGAAGTCATTTGCATCACTAGTTTGGGTGGGACACTTCCAGGTTTTGACTCTCTCTTCTTAGAGGGATTATCCTAGCATAGTTTCTATTCCAGAAGCCAAGTAGGAAAGGATATCTTCCACCCTTCCTTCCTCTCCTCCCCCTTCCCCTTTTTGTGACATTCTGTCACTCACTCCATAGGTCCCATCAGCTGGCTCAGATGGCTGAGACTCTGCATGCGAAAGTGGAAGACATACTTCAAATTGGGACATTTTGAATCTCACTTATTTCTGAGATACCAAAAACAGGGCAGCCTCAGCTTTAAGCCACATCGTTTTTGAAGCCACAGAGAGCAAAGAGCCAGCGGAGCTTAGAGTAATTTCCAGAATTAGAGAGAAAATAGGCACCATTTAAAAATCAATGAGATCTATATTAATTTATAAGTAAACAGAGACTCTTACTTCAAGTCAAGTCTATCACAGGACTCCGGGGCCAGAAATTCCCACAGAACCCATTCCTGAATTTCCCCCACACCTCATCTTTACATGCATGCTGTTTGATATTATTCTGCCTCAAGGAAAGGAGTTAGAAAGGAAAAGGGGTTGAATCAATAAAAAAGAAATGGCTGTGAGGGCAACCCCCCCAAAGCTCTTTTTCTCTCTTCTCTCACACAGCTGTTTTCTCTCTGTTCTTCTTTTTCTTCCTTTTCTCTTTCCCTCCTTTTATCTCTTCTGTCTCACCCATTCCCTCACTTCTCCCACATCTCCTGCCACCTCTCATAGTCACTCACCCTGTTTGTCTTCCTCAGCATCATCATATATTCATTCATTCACTACATGTTTATTGAAAGCCCTTGATATACCAGGTACTATTCTAGGCTCAAGGGTACACAGCAAGAAAGACACAGTCACTGCCCTAATGGAATTTACATTCCAGTGAAGAACATAAATATAAGAATGAAAAGTATATAAACAAATAAATAAGTAAAGTAATTTCAAGTTGTGGTAAGATTTATAATGGAAATAAAAGATCACTAGATAAATATAAAGATAAGAGGTAAGCAGGAGCATGTCATCTGGATCTGAGGTTCTTAACCACTTTTGTGCCATGGTCCCTTTTGGACTTTGGTGAAGCTTATTGATTCCTTCCCGGCATAGTCTTTTAAATATATAAAATACAATAACTGGAATTATAAATAGTACAGTTATGCTGGAATATAGTCTATCCACACGTCTCTTGGGAGTCCACTGACCTCACGTTAGATTCTTTGTAGGACAACATAGAGTTTGGGCATTATTTAAAGTGGAATAGGAGGTAATTACAAAGTTTTAATCAGGGAAGTAATAAAGTATGACTCATTTTTAAAAGATCACTGTTATTACTCTATGGAAATATTGATACATTCCATTTCACATGGCTAATAGTGAAAACAGAGGAATATTTACGAGGCAACGACACTGGTGTAGGAAATAGATGATCCTAGCTTGAACGCAGCTATACAAATTATGGAGAAGATTATTTCTAAAAGTGTCACTTAGGGTCTTCCCATTAAGGAATGTGCATGCTCTAAAAAGAGAAGAAGCAGACTGGAAAGAAAGAAGTAAATAAGTCCTTTTTCTCTTCCTACTTTTCCAAAGCTTCCCCTCAGTTCTTTGAAGATTTCCTTAGTAAAACATGTTTAGTGGACTCCTTCTGAAGCTTGTGGCTGATAGCCCATAGAACATGCAAAAAGATTTCTTGATACTTACTTGAAGCAAATATGTTTCCAGTAAACCTTAAAAGGAGTTGTTCTCCTTCTTTCACTTGGAAATGGCGAGATGGCTCTGGAGGACCACTAGACGCTTCCAAGCGCAAGTTCCTAAGCACCTGATGTAAATCTTTAGAAGGCACCACTAAAATGACAGTTCTATGTGGGTTGTCTTTCTGGTGATAAAGTACAATGCAAACAGTGATGCTGAGCATGGCTTCCTCCAAAGACTTCACAAAAGAAACCAAATGGCTATTGTCCACAATGGAAGACGGGTGAAGCACTATAAACCTGCATGGAAGAAAGAAGGAGTAACCTGAGGGAAACAGCCAGTTTCAAAAATATCAAGAATAACTAATAACACCCCCAAAAAGCCATTATTAACCAAACCTCCTTTAAAAATCAAGCATTCTGATGACTAATTGATTAAATTCATGAATGACTTGAATGAAACTCTTGGCAGTCAGGAAACCAGCTTAAATCAAGTTCTAAAACAGATGCCCATAAACAAAGAAGTCATCCAGCCTCAGCTTAGCTCTAAATATGGCAGCATATTTTAAATTATATTTTAACTAACATTACCAAAGAGTATTACTTCAAAAAGAGAAAGATGATCCAGATAATCTGTTTACTATCAATAGGACACAAAATATATGTCATTATTAAGTGGAGATTGAAATATTCATCTCTGTCACTGTGTGATAAGAGTTGTTATGGTGGACCCTGTATGAGTTGAATTGTGTCCCCTCCACCCAAATCCTGTGTTGGAGGCCAAATTCCCAGTACCTCAGAATGCAACCTTATTTGAAGATATGGTCTTTACAGAGGTAATCAAATCAGTGTGAGGTCATTAGAGTACACTCTAATCCAGTATGACTGGTGTCATAAAAAATAAATTTGGACACAAATATGCATACAGAGAGAATGCCATGTGAACATGAAATGAGCCATCTACAAGCCAAGGAAAGAGGCCTGGGACAGATCCCTCAGAGGCCTCAGAAGGAATAAACCTTGCCAACACCTTGATTTTGGACTTCTAGCATCCAGAAATGTAAGACAATACATTTCTGTTGTTTAAGCCACTGAGTTTGTGATACTTTATGATGGCAGCCTAGCAAACTAATTCAAATCCCTCTTCCTGGTCTGGCCCACCTGTTGCCCAACTGTTCTCCAGAAAATTGCTCTATAAGAGCCCCCTCCCCCAGAACAGCATCACATCCACAGACAAAGACTAACTGATGCAAGAGTGTAAAGCCAGCCTCCTTGGAACTCACACTTCAGAGCTCCCCTGAGGTATCAGGCTGAGGTAAAACTTCAGCTCAAGCCATAATTTCTCCCATTTCTTCCCTTATCCTCCCTGCTTTCTTTCATCACTCTACAGGAGTCTCCTGAGAGCCCTCTCTCAGAGAATCACTTGCATTCTCATCGTAGACTCTTTTTCTAGGGAACTGACCCAAGACAATTATAGATGTAAGTTCTTCCTTTATGAGATAAAGGCTATCTTTGGACATGTGATTGCCCTCTCTTTATGAGTGTCTACTTCTCAGGAACCTTAACACGTCTAACTCTTCTCATAATGAGCTGTCTAGAAAACATGGAAATGAGAAAGCAAAATGAGGACACTGGAATAACAAATTCAGTTTATATATACATAGTAGATAAGCATAATATGAATGGTTAATTACTATCTCCATGAAATTTCAGAAATGAAGGTGCTATTTTAAAACTATTTTGGAGTTAGAAGAAAGCTGTAAAAATAAATTTAAGTTAAGAGTGGTTTCCAACAGCACCTATTAAACTATAGTGAATGAAATTACTGATAGTATATTCATGTCAGGCCTAGTTTGCATTTTAAGCACCCCCTAAAGGACTATTCATATTTCTATTTGAGGAATAAAAGGTCTAATCCTATGATTCTACTTCTGTAAACATCAATTACGAACCATCAGGATATAATATCATCAATATTTTTTGTTTACTGTTGTATTACCTCTCTAAATGTTCACACAATTCAAATGATATCAAGCCACTTTGCACGGTTCTCACCACGAAACCATCAAGCACAAACCAACCACTGTCTTGGCTTCTGAATCCCAATAATTTCAAAGATTCACAAGCATTGTTCCCAGGTTTTCTTATGGAAGTGCTTTTTGTCCTATAATCCGGAAGCAGAAGAGAAACTGGTAAAATTTGTGTAGCATAAATCATATTTAATGCATTCATTCTTTCATTAAGTGAATAATCCAATAACAATTCATTAAGTATATGTTATGTGCCAGGAATTATGCTGTGCACCAGGAACATAAAGATAAGGTATATATTGCCCTTGCTCGACAGAAGCTCACAGTATTACAATATTAAACAATCACAGGACAAGGTGATCTGTGTGGTAATGAAGAGAATGTACAGGGTGGTTTAACAGCAGAAGGAAGGTGTTCAGGAAAGCTTGCAAAGTGAAAATGCTAGTATTGAAGATGAGCTTTGGAGAATGAGAAACATTTTACTACTCGCAAAAGAGTTAAGGGAATATCCCAAGTCAATAAATTCACTGATGTAAACTGATGCTTTAGGATAGCCAAGTCTTGTGGTATAGCAACCATAGACTCTGGAGCAATACTGCCTACTTGCAAATTCTGAGTGGCTCTGCCTCTTATTAACTGTATGACCATGAACAAGTTATTTGACCTCCCTATATTTCAGTCTTCTTATCTGTAATATGAGTGTAATAATACTATCCACCTCATGGGATTAAATGAGTTAAAATTTGTAAAGCACTTAAAATTGTAGTAAGAATAAATGGTATTGATATTCTCACCCTAATTCCTACAGCAGACATGGCCAATTAGCTTTCTTGTACAATTCTCTTTGCTAACTTGCCCCACCCCAAAACCTTAAAAGAGACAGCTGTATATACTATGTGATACCTTCTCGCAACCAGAGCTGATTTCGCTAGCACTAGATCAACTTCCAATACCCAGCCAATTTGATTTCTTTCTTTGAAATTTGACTAAGAAAAAGGCCCAGAGATTGTAACTTATTGTCCTTTGGCTGTAGTGCCCTGGGCTATGAATATGAATAAGCAGAGAGATTATTAAGAAAGGAAAAACAGAGCAGATGCTAAGAGAGAAAAGGAAAAAAACAAGGTGAAAGAATTAGGGTAATTTTAGAGATGGAGAAAGCAGAGAGTACCTATTGTAGCCTTACAATAAACTCTTCTTAAATTCACTTAAATGGGTATCTTAAATGGGTATTCACTTAAAAGCTACAGAAAGAAAAATACTTGATACTGAACATCTTGCTGGAAAAAGGAAAACAAAACCTGGTCTAATGCTGCTAAAACCCACAAGGGGGACAGAACCGTTCTAGGTAGGTACTAAAGTATGAAGATGTAAGTGTGAATCCCACATCTTTATTTGTGAATAGAATTAGTTACGGGTTTAAAACCACTTTAGTTTCACAGGTTTAGCTGTCCTATAAATCATAAATTAGGAACTGAACTAGATTTAAAATGTCTACTTTGAAAACTTTAGACTCTGTTGATCAACCAGATTAAAATCAAGAGGATAGGGGAAAATATAACCGTTTTTGGCTTATACAAATATGGTAAAATTTTTAACACTTGGAAGGTAATAATCTATTAACACAGGAAGATATACTCATACTGAATCCAGAACTTTGGTCATTTACTAGAAATTGACTTAATTATATGTAATATATATTTTTTTCTGATAATAACTCCTACTTTTTTCCTAATAATAGTCTGTTTTCTGTGAAAACCTACATGTTTTCAGCTGCAGTGGAGCTGACCCTACTCCCAGGTCTAGGTGGGTATATGACCTGAGCCAATTAGTACATTTGGCGTTCATCAGTGTTGTCTTCAAAATACCCAATTTCCCCCTACCATTCTGAGCTCATGATAGAGTTTCACTTCCTTGTCCCCTATGGTTGAGTGGGGCCATGTGACTTGTTCTGGTTAATGAATAGTGAACAATGTCATTCTGTCATTTCCAGGCTAAGCATTTAATTACGAGTGTGGGTCTATCCAAAGGTCTTTCTTCTGCCACCATGACAGCAACCAAACAGTGGCTGCCCTTCAGCTTAAGTCTAGGAGTGAGGCGACCAAGCTTGTCTTTGATGAATCAGGTGTTACCATGCCATAAACTAGGCTAGCCTGCCTTGTACAGCACATCTTCCTTTTGGTTTTAGTGATTTGTTCAGTGATGGGTTTGTGACAGATTTGGAGTAAGAATAAGAGCCAGGGCTTTTATGTGTACTCATGGGGAAAAGAAGTTTCCTCTTTTCTGCTGAACTTGGAGTTTTGAAGACATAGCAATATTACCAGCATGAGAAATAAGCATGTTGGAGGATGGAAGTGACACAGAGGAAGCAGAAAGAGAAGAGAGACTGGGTTTTTCCTGGTCCAAGAGAAATATTAAAATAAAAATATCCCCAGATTTGTAATTTATGTGGACCAAAGAATTCCTTTTTTCTTAAGCACTTTGGATTTGTTTTTCTGTCACTTAAAATCAAAAAAGTCCTTAATGATATTAAGGTCAAATTTAAACTATTTTTTTTCCAGTTGAGATATAATTGACATGTAACTTTGTGCAAGTTTAATATGTACAATGTGATGATTTGATACTTGTATATACAATGTGATGATTTGATCCTTGTATATATTGAAAATTATTACCACAGTTAGGTGAGTTAGCACATCTATCACCTAAAACTTAGACTTTAATATGATAATAGATACAACTTATATTGAAATGAAATAATTTGGTGGCATCCTTATTTATCCCAGCTGTTCTTAACAGCACTGCAACTAAACACTTTTTTTTTAATACATACTATTAGCAAACTTTGACAACTAGTATTGCCAGGCAGTGAATAGCCCTTGATTATACTCCACAAAAGATGACAGTTTGATATACTAATAGTTTCATAAAACATAATCAACCTTTATTAAATCAACTTGTTTATTCAAGAATAACTGACTTTGCTATTTCTTGAGTTCAAGGCTCTTTCAATGTCCAAAATTCCAGGCATTAAGGGAATTATGATTGGCCCATTTGGGGTCAAATATTCAAATATAATGAACAGGAACATTGAAGAACATGGAAGCTCCTTTAGATACACTAGGATAGAAAATATAATTTCCAGAATTTCTGGTATAATTACCCAGAAATAAAATAGTAGTGTAGACAAACCATCAAGTGTCTTCCCCAGGCTGCCTTTTTCAAGTCTAAGAGTGTCCTGATGCATCATTCCCAGGTACAGGCCATAGTGCCACACAATTAAGATTTTTCCCTGAGATAAAAAAGGTTGTTCCAAGGTACCTCAATATTTTGTCTCTGCAAGTAGAAATAGACATTACAGGGAACTTTTCAAGGGTAGTTTCTTTTCTTGTTTTTTAGACTATATATTATTAAAATTTTTATTGGAGTATAGTTGCTTTATAATGTTATGTTATTTTCTACTGTACAGCAAAGTGAATCAGCTGTACATATACATATATCCCCTCTTTTTTGGATTTCCTTCCCATTTAGGTCACCACAGAGCACTCAGTAGAGTTCCCTGTGCTATAGAGTAGGCTCTCATTAGTTATCTATTTTATACATGGTATCAGTAGTGTATACATGTCAATCCAAATCTCCCATTTCATCCCACACCCCCTTCCCCCTTGGTATCCATACATTTGTGCTCTACATCTGTGTCTATTTCTGCTTTGTAAATAGGATCTCTGTACCTTCCTCTCAATTTTGCTGTGAACCTAAAACTGCACTAAAAATAGCCTAAACCACTAATCCATCTCACTGATGACGTATGATGTGGATCATCTTTTCAAATGCTTATCTGCCAACTGTACATCTTCTTTGGTGAGGTATCTGTTAAGGTTTTTGGCCTATTTTTGAATCAGGTCTTTGTTTTTTTATTGTCAAGTCTTAGGAGTTCTTTGTAAAGTTTGGATAAGAGTCCTTTATCAGATGTGTCTTTTGCAAATATTTTCTCCCAGTTTGTGGCTCACCTTCTCATTCTCTTGACATTGTCTTCCCCGGAGCAGAAGTTTCTAATTTTATGAAGTCCAGCATATCAATCATTTATTTCATGGACTACACCTTTGATGTTGTATCTAAAAAGTCATTGCCATACCCAAGATCATTTAGATTTTCACCTATGTTATCTTCTAGGAGTTTTATAATTTTCTGTTTTACATTTATGTCTACATTCTACTTTGAGTTAACTTTTGTGAAGGGTATAAGATTTGTGTATAGATTCTTTTTTTTTTTTTGCATGTGGATGTTCACTTGTTCCACTGTCTTTGCTCCATTGTATTGCCTTTTCTCCTTTGTCAAAGATCAGTTGACTATATTATGTGGATCTATTTATGGACTATTTATTCTGTTCCATTGATCTATGTGTCTATTCTTTTGTCATCAATACCACACTGTCTTGATTACCGTAGCTTTATAGTAAGTCTTAAAGTCAGGTAGTCCTCCAATGTTGGTCTTCTCCTTCAATATTCTGTTGGCTATTCTGAGTAATAGTTTCTTTTTGATTTGGAAATTAAATTAAATTCTTCCTCACTTGGCTTTCCAATCCACAGGTAACATTATACATTCTTAAGTATAAAAGTATATAATAAAGTAAAAATATTTCTAGTATACTACCTCCAAATTTAATAAATGTGAAAAATCATATTTGGTCAGTAAGCACTTACCTCAAAATTTTGCTGAAATAATTTCATTCTATTAAGTGAGACTAACCTGTGTCAACAACATTGTACTGACTGATCAGTACAAAGAAAAATATGGCATGTGTGGTTTTACTTTTTATAAAATTACCATTTCTTAATGTAAAACATGGTGATTATAGTTGATAACACTGTTATATAGTTGAAATTTGCTAAGAGAAGAGAGTAGAATTTAAATGTTCTCACCAAAAATTTTTTTAAAAGGTTGATATGTGAGGTGATGAATGTGTAAATTAGCTAGATGGGAGGAATCTTCACAGTGTATCCATATATAAAATCTCCATGATGTATGCTTTAAATATTTTACAATTTTCTTTGTTAATTATACCTCAGTAAAACTAAAAAGTAAATAAATAAAATGACTTTTTTACGTGGAATCTTTTAACTAGTATAAATTAAATATACAAGACACAAGATTATAAATAACAAATTGACAGTAAGTAATCTAAATTCTCTATCTCCCTAAGGCTAAACAACTAAATCCTGATAAATATGCTTTCTAATGTGTGTGTGTTTTTTTTTTTTTTTTTTTTGGCTTGCAATAAGCAGAAGGAATCTTAAAGGAATGTCCCAAATTCCCCTCCAAAACATCTGTGAAGCCAGGGTCAAATCAGGGGGCAAACAGCCAGGAATTATGGGATTACTATGAGGACAAATTCCTTTCCAATAACTTAGATACAGGAGACTAAAGCTTTAAGTGATAATCAAGTGAGCAAAACAAGGAGCTGTGATCCTTGAGATCTTCACCATAAAAGGTGAACTTGAGAACTTGACCAAGACTCTCAAAGCGGTTGAAGTAGTCCCAGGTAAGTAGCACCTGGTTCTCAGCATAGACAGAAATATATGCCATCTGGAGGAAAGCAGCTCCATTTACAACTGCAGAAATCTCGTATATACATAATCACAAACAAAAGTCCCCAAACATATAAAGAGATAAATACCATGAATGACAGCCAGCAGAAATAACAGGCAACACCCTCAAAAACTGCAGGTATCAGAATTAGTAGTTACAGTATGAAAAAACAACTATATATGAAAAGTTTAATAAGATAAAGGACAGTATCATAAAAATAAGCAGTCAGCAAGAGACTATCGAGAATGATGAGGGAAATCTGAATATGAGCTAAATAGAACCTTAAGATATAAAAAATATAATTGCTGGAAACAAAAAGTCGATGATAGATTAAAAGTATATTTTAAAGTATACAATATTTGTGGCAATTGAACTGAAATGTGAAAAAATTACACAGAATATAGCATACAGAGACAGGAAGTTGGAAAATGTAAAAGAGAAGAAAAGAAATATGGAATTTAGAAAGATATGGCCTAATATATATCTCATTGGAAATCCAGAAGTATGGAGTACATAAAATGGAGGTGAGGCAATATTTGATTAGAAAACATATAAGAATTTTTCAGAAATGTGAAAATGCTGTATGATAGCATTTATATGTGGAATCTAAACAATACAACAAACTAGTGAATAAAACAAAAAAGAAGCAGACTAACAGATATAGAGAAGAAACCAGTGGGGAGAGGGAAGTGGGGAGGGACAAAGTAGGGGTAGGGGAAGAAAGGGTAATTATGGGATTATATGAAATCATGTGTGTGAAACTTTTTAAAATTGTAAAGCACTATAGAATTTTTAAAAATCTTTCATTTAAATAAGTAAATAAAGTCCTTCAAAAACACAGATGAATAAGTAGTTACAAGAAGGTCTAAAAGCAATAAAATTTATTTTTTAAATCTAAAAAAATGTAAATCCACTTATTCAGAAAGCATAATGTATTGTATTCAGAAAAAGTGTTTAAAATTTACATCTAGATACATCATAGAAAAATTCAGAAATGCAAGTACAAAGAAAAGATATTAAAAGCAGCCAGCAAGATAAAGCAGATCACCCAAAAAGTTATGAAAATAAAATTCACTGAGATCTTCACAGCATTGATAATTAAGTCCATGAACAGTGGCATAATATCCCCAAAGAAATGAGGAAATGAGGAAAAATATAAATCAAGGATCTTAAGCCAGATCAGTAGCTGGTCTCCAGAGACACTAACCATACCTCTCAATATTCATGTCACTGTGTTGCACTCTCCCACAATGGACTAGAGACAGTTCCGAGACTGGCTTCAATCAATAGAATATTTCAGAAATGGTGATCTGATAACTCCAGGCTTAAAAAATTAAGAAAGCCTGGCAATGTCTGCTTTTGTACTTTTGAAAACCCTGATCCTCCATGTCATTAGTCCAGCTATTCTTCTGGAAAGAGCCCATGACAGAAAGAGGCCATAAGGAGAAGTCAGGTGGAAAGAAAGAGACCTTGAGACTACCTGGAGAGAGAACAAGGCCCAGCCATTTCAGCATACCAGCGGAGTCCAGGCTTGCAGCTACCACTGCCAGGGCTCCAGACATGTGAATAAACCCATCTTGGACTTTCCAGACTCAGCACCATCTTACTGCAATGCATAACAGACCCTAGGCAAGACAAACCAAAGAACAGTCCAACTGAGACTCCAAACAACCCACAGAATCAGGAGAACTAGTAAAATGGCTGTTGTTTGGAATAGTTTGATATGAAGAAATAGATAACTGAAACACACAGCAAAATTCTATTTCAAGAAAAACAATATACAAACAAACGCTCATGGATTGGAAGAATTAATATTCCATACTACCCAAGGTGATCTATAGATTCAATACAATCCCTATCAAAATCCCAATGGTACTCTTTATAGAAATAGAAAAAATTTTTCTAAAATTCATATAGAACCAAAAAAGACCCTGAGTAAGCAATCTTGAGTAAGAACAAAGCTGGGGGCATCACATGTCCTGATTTCAAAATATATCACAAAGCTACAGTAACAACAGTATGGTACTGGCATAAAAACAAACATAAAGACCAATGGAACAGAGTAGAAAGCCTAGAAATAAATCCACACATCTATAGCCAACTGATCTTCTACAAGAATACCAAGAACACACAATGGGGAAAGGCTACCTTATTCAATAAATGGTTTGGGGAAAACTGGATATTCATATGCAGAATGAAATTGGACTTATCTCACACCACATGCAAAAATTAACTCAAAATGGATTAAATACATAAACATGCTGACTGGAAGGAAAAACAAAGCTTTCATTGCTTAAAGTTGATGTAAGAGTTTACATAGAAAACTTGAAGGAATTCTAGAAAACAAATATTAGAAATAATGAGAAGGTTTAGAAAGGCGGCTGGCTTCAATACCACTGCAGAAAAATCTAATGCATTCATATATATATATATATTTTTTTATGAGAAAACAAAAATTTTGCATACCATTTATAATAGCAGTTAAAACTATAAGGTGTCTAGGAATAAGCCTAGCAAAGCGTGTGTAGTACATATGTGGGACTTCGATAACACTTCATTGAAAGACATTATAAAACTACACAAATTGAAGCATATATTGTAGGTAACAGATTTAAAGGCTTAATATGCTAAAGATGTCATTTTTCTCCAAATTGACCCATACGTCAGAGGAAATTACTAGCAAAATCCTAACAGGGTTCGTTCTTGCGGACCTTAACAAACTGATTCTATTTTATATGAATGGGAAAGTTTCAAGATAAACAGAAACAAAAATTCTCCTGAATAAAAAGAATATGATATGGCTTACCTATCAGATATCGACTTTTTAATTATAAAGCCTTAATAACTATGACGGTGTTAGATTGGCTCAGAACTATGTAAAAAGACTGACCAATGGGACAGCTCAGAAGAAGAAAACTTGTTATGTGACAGAGGAGGCTTTGCAGATTGTTAGGGAAAGAAAGAATCGTTCAGTAAATCATGCTGGTAAAATGTTATCCACATGGAAAAAAAGAATTCCTACCTCACACTGTATATAAAATTCAATATCAGATGGATCAAAGACTTCCTTGAAATTCAAACCTTTAAAATTATAAGATAAAAAAAGGACCATTTTTATAATTTAGGAGATATAAGTATTTTAGGACTGGGCAAAAAGCACTGATCATAAAAGAAAAACATGATAAATCTGTCACATAAATATAAAAATACAGGCCACAAACTGGCAAAGGATTAACACTGAGACCATAAACAATCCTACAAATCAATGTAAAAAGTTCAAAAATGAGCAAAGAAATTAAGATACCTCACATATAAGAAAACACAATGTCTAACAAAAGCCATTATGAAAGATGCCACCTTCATTGTAATCAGAGCATTGCAGATTAAAACCACACGAGATCAATTTTACATCTATTAAATTTTCCAAATTACAAAATCTGACAATATGCAAGGCTAGAAAAGATAAAAAGCAATAGTGGGAGCATGAAATTTAGTTCTACCAGTTCGTAAAACTTGTAAAATTGTACATGTGCATACCCTATGACTGAACATGACTTCTAGGTAGATACTCTAAAGAAATGCTTACACAAATACACTTTGAGTGAAGAATAATCATAATAGTACTATTCGTTTTAGCAAAAAAGTTGAAATTACCCAAATGTCCATCAGTAAGAACACTGGTAAATAAAATACAAAGTTATTCAATAGAATATTATATAGAAGTGAAAATGAACTTTTTTATAAATGGAAAAGCAAGACTATAAGACTATACACAGTAGGGTACCACTTTTACAAACAGTAAGCACAAACAAAACCAAACAAGGTATTGTATAGTGATGAATAAAAATATATTGGGGCTTCCCTGGTGGCGCAGTGGTTGAGAGTCCGCCTGCCGATGCAGGGGACATGGGTTCGTGCTCCGGTCTGGGAAGATCCCACATGCCGCAGAGCGGCTGGGCCCGTGAGCCATGGCCGCTGAGCCTGTGCGTCCGGAGCCTGTGCTCCGCAACGGGAGAGGCCACAACAGTGAGAGGCCCACGTACCACAAAAAAAAAAAATAGATAGATATATTGATAAAACTAAAAAGTAAAAGCAAAGGAATGATTCATAATTTCCTAGTAGTGGTTAACTTTGGTGAAGATGAAGAGCAATTAGGGTAGCGAGGTAAGGGATGGGATGGAGAGAGATAAGTAAGGAGATGTAATTGTATTGATAATATCTAATTTCTTAAGTTATGTGGTAGCTTAACCAATTTCTCCATTTTATTATTTTTTGTGATATGATGCATATATTGTACAAATATTCTTGTGTATGACTCACATATTACATTTTAATAAGATGATCTTAAAACCAATAGCATTATATAGAAATGGCATTTTTCATGCAAAAAATTTCCCATCTAACTCTCTAAAATATTTCTTGCATAATATGGAATAAGTTTCCATTTAAGAAATTAATTTCTTTCATTACTGTCAAGAAATCTTTTCTGGCTGATAATTAAATAACTCTCATCTTTTCCCCAGAAATCATTTACACATGAAAGAATGAACTGCAACAAAGACCTTTTATTCTTTATATTCAAACTATGTTTTGGCCTCAAATCGTTTTTATCTTTTTTATCTTCTGAGGTATGGATTGCTTCATTGTGTTTCTATTTCCACAGAAAATGTTCAACTGGCTTTCACTCTTTGATGAAAGAATGTTAAATAAATAGTTCATATAGGTTCTCATTTAATTGTTTTATGCTACACTGGATGGGGAAAATGCACCACCCATGTCTAGCTCTAATAGCAACAGAGCATATTATAACTTATCAATTTAGTATTGTCAGAAAGTATAGAAAATTAATGACACAATTTACTTTTCCACAAATTTACTCATTAATTTATTTAATTCACCTAATTCAACATAGCACTGACTATGTTATAATTATGCTGAGGGATGATAAATGGAAAAGGGAATTTAATAACACTATGGTGTGATTTAGGATGTACAAAAGAATAGGGCTGGCACAAAGAGAGGAGTGTTCAATCTCTCCTGGAGATCAGAGACTGTCTTGACAGACAAGGAAAGAGCTGAGCTTCAGCTTATAGCATAAATGAGAGTTCTTCAGCTAAACATGGTAGAAAAAGCGAAGAGATCATGTACTAAGGCAAAGAAATGGAGAAGAAAAAAGAAATTGACACTGGCTAGTTGAATTGGTGACAAATGGCAATCTTAGAATGCTGGATGAAATGTCACACACACACACACACACACACACAAGTTGGAGGAACTCAAAAGCTGGAAAGAAAAATCTCCTAGATTTGGGAAAAAAAAATCTCAAAAAGCTAGAATCCTCTTTCCTCTCTTGGGAACATGAGGGACTGAATCTATGAATCCTCCCACCCTCATCATCCTGCTCCCCGCCACCACCCATGCACACACACCAGATGTGTGCAGTCTAGAGTCTAACATGTACTCAGGCACATTAGATACAGCCTCCAGCTGTCAGCTGGAACTAACTCAGTCAAAAAACTGGAATCCCCAAAGGGCAGCACTGGCTATGAAATGAGAAACAACAAAAACAACCAAAATCCCTTTGAACACTAGCTCAAGAAAGCAACAAAGAAGCACACAGAAGCTGCTCTGGGTGGAAGGGAAGGGGAGAAGAAAAGCTGATCTGATCAAAAATTATAATCAATACTCAGAAATGAATTTCTAAGGCTAAGAGTCATAGAATGGAATTAGTATGATAGTCTACTAGATTAACCATGGTAATAGATAACATAGTTAACATCATGCTCATAGATGATAGAATAATCTGAATGAAACTTAAAAAAAAAGTGTTTACAATGATTAAAGGAATAAAAGAAGAAATAGGAAGCATAATGTAAAAACAGAGTACCTTGGGAAAAGTTTTCTTAAGACCTTTAAAATATAGCAATAGCCTTTTAGAAATGAGAATTTTAATTAATAAAATGAATAGCTTAAACAATTGACAGTAAAATTGGTAAAATATATAATAAATCTAAGGAAACCTCTGCAAATACAGCATATAAAGTATTAAAAAATATTTAACATTAAGGTGGACAACAGAATAAATTGTTTAACCCATTTATATTTATTTAATATAACTGATGATTTTATTTATATGATATTTTCTCTTTGATGTCACCATGCTGTTTTCTTGTTTACTTTCTGTTGCCACTTTGCCGTATGAATTTTTACTTTTTCTTTTGCTTTTATATTATTTATATTCAATACCAGATATTTGAAAATAAGAATTACTCTCCTATTCTTGATTTCTTAAATTTTATTTTATCCTTAGCTCATTAATTTTATCTATTTATTTATTTTGTTAAGAACAAGTGAGTAGTACATTTTGTAAGCCCTTGTATTAAAAAACAAAAAAACTTGTTTGTTAGGTGAAAACCCTAATTCCACAACATCTTCCCTTCAAATCTTTGAAGGCTTTAGTCCATTTTTCCTTGATATTTCGTGCTGCAAAGAATGAGCCTAGGTCTAGACTGATTTTATTCCTTCTTAATCTGTTTGTGCTGAATGGATGCTTATAGAATTACGTTTTATTTAAATGTACATTTCAATTTGCCATGTTTTATCTAAGTATAGGGTTTTTTTCCTAAATTTTGAAATCAACACTTTCTAACTCAAGGTTTTAATCAACATCAGAAAATCACATTTTCATGCCTTTGATCGTTGCTTCTTGTATGATTGTTTTGGTCTCTTTCAATGGTGCTTATAATTATTAGGTTACATCACTTCAGATGAGTCCTTATCATACCTTGGTGACTTTTCATCTGAGCTTTTTATCTTTGTATCTCATCCTGTTGTTCTTCATTCTTTTCCTGGTCTATCCTGATGGCTTTCTGTTTCTTAGAAATTTTGCTTATTGAATACTACTTAAACTTACAAAATACATTTCTATAAAATCCTCCAGGTAGCTGTAATTCTCATTATTCAAATTACTGTGAAATGTCAGGATGACATTCTCTTTCCTTATTTCTATAGTTTGTTTTTTGTTATTTTTGTTCTTCTTTTGAAGTCTTGGTACTGATTGGTATTGATTTTTTTTTTTCCTTAAGACATCATGGAGGACTTGGGTTTTTTCTTATCCTTGAAAATATTTTTCTGCCCACTTTCAATTTGGTTGCTGTTTGAATCTCTTTCTTAGATCTAGAGGGCAGATCCATGTGCATAATTTCTAAACCAATTTTCAGTGTCTAGTCATTTTTACTGAGTATAATTTCTCTGGATGAAGGTGTAACCTTCTCCTATCTGTGCTGATTGGATTTACAATGCTTTGAGTCGACTAAGTGTATGAAAATGTGCCACACTCAGCATGCATATCTTTTAGAGATCTTATTGCCTCTATCATTATCCCTATACTTTTGGCAATTTCATTTTTGACAATGCAATACACTGCCTCTAATTTCTTTCCACATTCTGCCCTGTTGTTTCTGAGGGATATGGAAATACAGCAAAGGAGAGGCAAAGAAACACTGATCTAGTCACTTCCACAAATGATATCTGTGTATTACAGGGATACATTTTTATTCTCATTGGTATATATAGACTATGGGATCAACAATCAGGGATAGGCAAATTGGTTTTCTATTATCTTTCTGTGAAATAGAACTGCTTTGTTTTATGATGTAAAGTACATGTCAGGCACAAATTATTTTTATTAATCCTTTGCAATCTACTCTATAGACAGTAGAAATACTAGATTCTAGCAATAGGTGACCAGTCAGAATAAATTTTTAGAGTAAAGCTCTCATCTTTAATATATATATGTATATATACATATAAAATGTATGTGTATATGAAGTACATATTTCTATATATTTTAGGGGCTTTTGAAAGAGAATGTCTTAATTTGTTAGACTAATACATTTAAATAGGAAGCTCCAGGATATTTCCGGTTTTAAATCTTACCTTACCATGATATACAGGAACATGGATTAACTCAGTGCCAATTGGGAGATATATATATATCCCAAGTAGCAAAAGCAGGTACAAATGGATCATGTCTATATTTCTATGTTCTCTCTCACTTACCTAATACTAGGGAAAGTTTAACTTCATCTCCTAGCCACAACCCAATGTTCTACTATTGTCAGCTTCCTAAATTAGAAACAGCGGTAAAGAGCAAATAATCCACTTCTCTATTTCTAGTCTTGCAGCCTCAAACTAAATAGATGATGGCTACATAGAGTCATGATTAGGAATAGAGATATGTTGAGTCCAGACCAAGCTTGCACACTTCTCACGTACAGTCCTTCCCTGGTATCCAGATGCAAGAGATTGATTCTAGGACCCCCAGAGGTACCAAAATCTGTGGATGCTCAAGTCTCTTATGTAAAATGGTGTAGTCTTTGCATATAACCTACACACATCTTCCCATATACTTTAATCATCTCAAGATTACTTACAATACTTAATACAATGTAAATGGTATGTAAATAGTTGCCAGTGCATGGCAAATTCAAGTTTTGCTGTCAGGAACTTGCTAGAATTTTTAAAAAATATTATCAACCCACAGTAGGTTGAATCCTCAGATGTGGAACCTGGGGATAACTGTACAAGTTCTTAATCTCATTGAGTTTCAGACTTCTCACTGATAAAATGAAGGTAGAGTGGTGGGGAGATTGGATGAGATAATGTACATAAGGAACCAGGCAAATAGTAACTTCTCAATTAATAATATTTTTTATTTCTTTCTGAACTTGTTTCTCCCTCTGATATTTATTCAAAGAAAAAAAAATTCCCTTCAGTACCAAAGAATAGAAAGGTCCCCTTCTACATTTCTTATTAGGAAAACAAAGTAAGTATTAAATGAAAGGGCAGAAAATAAGATCAGGGTTACTATTATTCAGTGTATCCTATTTGTTGTTAACATCTCATTTCTGATTTCATTTCTGGCTGGTAACTCAATATGTATATTAGTCTTATTTGTGGGGATTTTTTTGAATTATAAAAATTAGGAGAGAAAGGAAACTGCCTATATGGCAAATATAGACTCAAATTTACTGCCTGCCGATGCAGGGGACACGGGTTCATGCCCCGGTCTGGGAAAATCCCACATGCCGTGGAGCGGCTGGGCCCATGAGCCATGGCCCCTGAGCCTGAGCGTCCGGAGCCTGTGCTCCACAACGGGAGAGGCCACAACAGTGAGAGGCCTGTGTACCGCAAAAAAAAAAAAAAAAAAAAAAAATATATATATATATATAGAGAGAGAGAGAGAGAGAGAGAGAGAGAGAGAGAGACTCAAATTTAATTTATTTTTTAAAAGATCAGGTTAATCTTTTCCCACATCAACGGAATGCTCTTAAACATAGAAATTACAATCATCATATCACATCTTTGTAATTAACCATATCATAAATTTTTTGAAAATAAGGATTGATTTTATCTCTTTTGTGTCAATCTTTTCACATAGCATACTTGTGAACCTGTTACAGCTAAAATCATTACCCTTCTGGATACACAACATTTTATTTCCATATTAAAAATATTTCATCATATTTCAATACTGATATTTAAATACATCTGATTATACTTTAAATCATTTAAGTTTCTTTGTTTACCATCAAGTCAACTAGAGACATTAGGGTCTAACTCACCAGTTGAGGTATAAAGGTATGATTCTGTTTGTTGTGGCACTAGCTGTTCTTTTATGATCTATCTCAGACCCAAGATTTTTTTTATCAGGGTGTGTAGAGCAAGGTAGGAGTACAGTGATTGGCTTCTGGAAAAGATGTGTTGATGGGTGCTGAACATGAATCAGAGGGCTTGTGGATAGTACTGAGTAGGAAGTATCTTGCTGAGTTTTTAAATATGCCACCAGAGATGGGTCAATTGGTTGGACCTATACAAAGAAAAAATAGATATATATTCCTATATTTTAACAGCAGAAGATACAAAGTATCAGCACATTTCTAAGTCAATTTCCTGAAAATTTAATAGAACATAGTTTTATACATTTTTCTCTACATTGTTAGCTGGAATCTACACTATATTAATTTATAAAAGATCACAGGATTTGGTCTTCTTTTTGCAAAGTCTTTCTGAAATCTAGGTTCCTTGCTCTATGTTATAAATAACTGAGAAACACTCTTAACTGTAGGCAAAAAAATGACCTAGAAAACAAAATAGACATTTTATATAATTTCTAATTAGAACTATTGTTAGATCAAGTGATCTTCAGAAACTAGAAAAACAAGACTATATTTATTTGTTTCCTCTCACATAAGAATGGCTGATAAAAATAGCTAACATGATTCCAAAATTTCAAAGTTTATGGAAAATATTCTTGAATAAATTGTACATAATATGATTTCTTCCTAACTTTTCTTCTTTGCTTACCACTTATGGTAACAACTGGGAGAAACTAGGAGAGCATGAGGGAGAGTTAGGCTAGAAGGAAATATTGAGGAAATATGTCTTCTAAAATGTACATTGATATGTCATTGTACACCTTGTAAATAATGTTTGTATGTATTAAATTCTCATCCCAGAAAAGTACTGTTTAATAATTAAATATAACCAAATATTTACAATCATAAGTATTTTAATTGATTAACCTTTCTTTTAACCATCCTCTCAGGTGGAAAGCTTGAATCATACGAAAGTCCCAATGTCTGGCATTAATTCTATCATAGATACTCAACATTTGTTTTTGTCAACAAATATCATAAATAAAACAACACAAAAAATTAGCAAGAAAAAGCTTTAAAATAAGGCAGGGATTTATTTTGGAATGAGATTTAATATGCTCCAAATCATCACTATATCAATGATGACACTGTAAGTTAGGTTATTAAAAGTATAAGAATTCATTTACTGTTATATTAAATATTTGTATCTTCTCAATCCTTTTCGGATGATGTTTGATGACCCACAAAATCTAGGAGAAGAAACTCACCAGTTTTTAATATTTACCTTTAATTGTACAAGTACTGGTGAGCTGAAAACTCCTGGAGGGTGATTTAAGGATATTTGAGAATCCATGCTTGGCTTAAGAGTAAGGCCTTTCTTTGTTACTGTCAAGGACTCTTTCTTTAAACAAGACACAACAGAAAAGATACCCAACTTATAAACTTTCACTTCAGCACAGGTCACCTGTGTGGATTTAAGGACATTAAGACAATGACATTAAAGGACATTAATAGTGCATTGCTCTGGAAGTACATGCTGTACATATTCTCTGGCTATGGGAAAAAACAACAACTATATGCTGTCCCTGTAATCTCCCACAATTGAGAATTACTTCATTAACCCCAAATGGATGGCCCTTTCATGAGATCAAGTAGAAGTAGATACTAGGAGTTTCTCAAATTTGAACTACATGATAGAAAAGAGAGAAATAAATGTATTTTTAAATTTAAATTATTCCCCACAAAAGGTAAACGGATAATGGGCAATCACATTTAGTGTTTTCACAAATATTAATTATATTTGGAATCCTATCCTGGACTTGGACTTTAAATATTGCCCTTTATCCAGAAGATTTAACAATGTTTTAGGAATTCCAAGGACTGAAAAATTTCATCATTTGGGTAGTTTACACAAATCCTACAGCACTTATACTATCAGCAAATTCTTCCTGCTGACAATTCACAATCTCTTGATAAAGTCATTTTCTCTATTTCTCTCTTCCATGCAGGGGGAGCAGATGATTGCAAAGAGACACATTTGTGTTTCTTTTTTATATAGTGACATTTAAATTTGGAATGCATATATGCAGGGACATATTCAGGCTTTTTTATCACAAAAAAGGAACTGAGTACATAAATGAAAACAAAATTATCTACTCATATAATCACCAAAGCTTAAAATGAAGAGGAAGACTTAGAAGTAATCTGGTCTATTCATGCTTCCCTAAATATCAGCTGGGCTCCACCCAGGCATGAGAGGATATTCATGAAGACACACACACAAACATTTCAGGGACAGTAACAATGGAAAATAATCTATCATTTGAAAACTGATTAAGGAAGAGATTTCACAATATCTTGTCATGAATCCCTTGTTGGGAAAATTCAGGGCATGATGGATGTTCTTAATTGGCCAGAGGGAAAATGGTGAGAGGTAAGAAAGAAAGGTTTTCTGGGAACTCATTATGGTTGCCATGCAGTTAGAGTACATTTGGTAGGTTCTGGGGAAATGGAAGGGTTTTTAAGCAGGGGAGTGTCAAGAGCAGAACTCTGATGATGGTTTGTCTGACTCCAGAATTAGAATTCTTAAATGTTGTATGAACCACATAAAAATTTGGAAGGAACCTAGAGTTTAAATTTTCTTGAGCTAAATATAGGGATAACAACCATTAGAAAACTATGAAAGAAAAATATATGCTTTTATTTTTTTCAGTAGACAATGGCTCTCTTATTTTTTTCTTTTGCATTTTCTATTTACTAATCATCTTGTATACCCATTTGGTGAAAAGCATATGTGCTATGAACTGTTTTTGTTTTTATTATGATAGTCACACAGATGGGTCAAGATTAAAAAGCCACATGTAAGGGCAATGATAACTAGACTATTATACTTACAGACTTCCTAGACTAAATATAAAATGTTTTCTTTGCATGAATTGGCATAATTAGAACAGGCTTAGTTTTCATATTCAACTGTATAACTTTGTTTGTAACTCAGAAAAGACCCAAATCAGAAGAGATAAATTAAAAAGAATTGTTTGCATGTGTGGCTTTTTTTTAACATTTATTCCCTGCCCTCTTCTTCAAATAATGATATAAAGATGAAAACTTATATAAAGCTGAAAAGACAAATATTTTAATTATTTAAAAATAAGTTCAGTGATCCACAGAAGAACCTTAAACTTTAACTCCCATCAACTCTATGCTAAGTTTGATAATTATGTATATATTCTTTCTTCAAAACATATGAACTTGTCACCATGGATGGCTTGAGAGTTATTATAAGAAAGTTTACCATGAAAAAGATAATTTATTAACTACTAACATGTGTTTATAGACATCCTTTTATCTTCTTAAGTGTTTTTTCTCATTTAATCCTTATTACCCTATCAGGTAGACACTATTATTGTATTCATTTTTTAGATGAAAATAATTGAGTCATATCAAGGTTACATAATTTACTCAAGTTCACATAGCAGGAAAGTGTAGGAACCAAACTTCAGACCCAGCCAATCTTCCGCGACAACCCACATCCTAACTACCACATATACTGTTTTCCATGTACAGACTAATAACTAGACTTAATAACTATCTCAAGGCATACACACACACACACACACACACACACACACAAATTGTTGTTTTTACATATTTTTCCAACCCATGAATGATAAAAATAAAGCTAACGTCATCTGGGGATCCTAGAATTCTTAAATTTAGACAGAGGTCCATCCCATTAGAAATGTTAGTCTAAAGCTAGTCTAAGGTGTGAAGCTAATTAAACCATGATGTTGGCTTTGTTTCCCAGGCAAAAATATAACACTTGCTGGGTCCTAGACTCAAGTTCTTCACTCCCAAATTTGACCAATAAGCTCTGCTCTTTTATCTTTATGGATAGCAAAACAAAACAAAACAAAACAAAACAAAAACACATGAATTCACCGGCATAAATCTTATCAACCCTTCCATTTTATACCAATGGAGTAATTGTATCTGTACTATGATCTGGTAGTCTGAGTAATAGTTAGAAGTCAAACAGCAAATGTATGTGTAGTCCAGGATTTACCAACCTTGTAACTTCCTCTCATTCCTTCCAGTGAATTTGGAGTCAGGTAACTTGATTGAAGGTCTACATCAGACACTTTCACCATGATGTCTCTGTAATTTCCCCTGTAACGTTCAGTAAATGGAATTGCAATGCATATTGGAAATGGAATTCTCTTTTCCATATCTGAGCACTCTACAGTGATAACATTGCTGACCAATTCTTCATTATCACTCACTATTAAAGAACTCATGTTATTAATATCCGTCATTCTAGATGTTGTAGAACATAGGATGGTGCTGTAATATAACAAGACACTTGGGTGACAGTATCATCACTCAGCACATCAAGATACCTGCAGGGGAAAAAAAGGACATCATTTTTTCAAATATTTGATTTATAGACTGTATAGTGAAATGCCTAAGAGCACAAGCTCTAGAGACACGTTGTCATGGTATGAATCCCTGCTCTCCCACTTAGTAACTCTGTGACCTTGGGCAAGATACTTAACCTCTCTATGCCTCAGTTTCCTCAACTGTAAAATAATGATAAAATAATACCTATCTCATAGGAAGACTGAGAATTAAATGAACTATTATACAGTAAGTAATTAAAAAGCTGTGCCTGGCACTTAGAAAGTACTATATATATATTAAGCTATTGTTACTATTGTTATTACTATTATTATTTAAGCAGACGATTCATTCCTGTTTTGTTCACTTCAAATATAAATCTGAAGATTGCTGAAGCTTCTTGATAAACCAAGTACTAGTGCCTGAATAGTTTTCTAAATTTTGAGGAAAGGTATAGATATGGTACTGGAATTATTTATTACATTTTTAAGAAAAATAGAGAAAGGTACAAAAGTACTGTGAATGTATGTTTAATCAAAGTAAATAGAAACAGAATATTTACAGTCCTCAAAGAATCAATCCAAAAACTGATTTTGACAATTGGTTTTACTCTTGCTTTTTGTACCATCACCTTTGCCTAAGATTTTAGAGTCTTACAGATTTGAATTCAGTTTTGAGATCAGTCACTTACTATTTGTTTGACCTTTAACATCAACTATTATTATTAAAATAGCTAATATTTTAGCTCTTTCTATGTACCAGGTTTTAGGCTATACATTATTTCATTCAAATCCTCACACCATGGGTATGAGGTACTACTCACCCATGGGCAGGTACTACTGTCATTACTATTTTACAGATAAAGAAACTGAAGTTTAGAAATTTTAACTTGCTGAGGATCACACAGATGGTAAGTTGTAGAATCAATAAATGAGTCCATCTATCTTTAACACAAAAGCCCAAACTTTCTAATATAATATCATACTTCCTCAAATCATTCCAAAACACTGGTTTCTTTATCCATTACAAACTGAAATGAATACCAGATTCACAATAATGTGAGGATTGAATGAGATAAAATATTTCAACCTCTTATAATAGTGGGTTAACATAAATGAGTGTTCAATAAATGTTAGCTCTCTATATTAAAACTACCAACTTGCATTTCCTCTCTTCTCACTATTTCTCATTTCATACCAGTGAAATGATTGAAATATAAACAATGTCAAAGAGAAATAAGAGGATCTTTATAAAATGCAGCATTAATATCAAGTTCTAGAATAATCAGCTTTTAATTATTTTTCAATTAGTAAATTGAATGCTATAGTGCCCCTTAACACAGAAATCTAGAAAATATGTTGAAATTTCAGGGAGGGTTATTTATTTATATTTACAATTCTGAACCCATAAAGTTAAAAGGAATAGAAAATTATCCAGCACATGGGTCTGTTTGAGTCTTCTCTGATCATGGTGATAAAGGTATTTCAGAAAATTAGATACATTGTTTAATATAGGATACAATGATCCAGTCTTTTTCTAAATCATCATAGCATTACTTTATTCATAAATTAATTTAAATCTTTAATATCATAAAATAGACAGTGTTCAAATTTCCCGTTGTTGTTTTTAATTAGTTTCTTTTATCTGAATCCAAATAAAAGCCACAAATTGCAGTCAGTAGAATGTGTGTTTACGTCTTTTGCATTATATATGTTTCCCCTCAATTTCTTCTGTCCTTCCTTCCTCCCTCCTTTCCTCCTTCCTCCCTCCCTCTCTCCCTCCCTTCCTTCCTTCCTTTTGGTCTTACTCTCACTCTCTTGGTCTCTTGCTCTCATGCTGGGGGAATACTACAGATCCAGTCTTGTATAACTTCAAAAACGACTCTCTTTTGTGCCCTGGAAACCCAACTCAATACACTCTTCTTGCAAAAGACTGACAGATGAAGTAGGGCAAGGGGCCCTGTAAATGCTTCCATTTCCCCTAGACCTAATCAAATAGATCTAATCCAACCACTAAAATAATCACATTGGTTTATTCTAGTGTCGTTTCCCTTTGTATACACTAAGACAACTACCCTGGAAGAGATAGGCTTTTTTCAAAACACTCTCCAGGGAGGAATCACAACAGATTGTGAGCTAGGTTTTATTTATGACTCTCATCTTTCTTGTGGCATGGTGGCTTCCTAGCCTGAGGAAGTGCAATGAGTAGTCATCTTCTGAAACATGCAAGCCAAGCAAAATTGGTTTTCATGCCACAAAGAGGAAATCACTAACTAGGAAACACCTAAAGGAGGTGTTAGAGGGAGTGGTTCAGCAATGACTCATTAGTTGATGCTTTGAGTCATTTCTGAATGTGAGGATATGAAGTGTTAATGTTTTTCTCAAGCGAAATGGGCAACCGCATATTGACTACTTTCATAGTTGTTTTGCAGGGGCAGTAAGCCTTTCACACCAGGGGGGGTCTTTTACGGGTTAAATATTACTCCTGTGACACCTATAGAATTCATTAGATTTTCAGACATGCAGGAAACCTTACAGCTAAACCAGCTCAACCTCTTCATTTTATAGATGAGACAACTAAGGTCAAAGCGCGCAAAATGACGTGCCTGAGATCATAGACTCATTCATTCTGTTGTCCTGGAAATGGTATTGTATTCTGAAAGAGCAGACACGGGATAAGTGAAGTTTGGCGGTGTGTGGGAGTGGAGAACGTGAGGGTTGTTGGGGGTGAAATAAATCAACATACTAATATTTAGCTGAGAGTGAACATCTGCCAAACAACAAGGCGCTAGGCCCTTCAGGTGATTTTCTCATTTGACCTTACCAAATAATCCCAGCAATAATTTCTATAAATAAGAAAATGGGGCTAAGAAATGAAACAAGTTGCCCAGGGTCACAGAACTAGTAAGTAATAAAACAGGAGATAAATTTAAGTCTGTCTCCCAAACCAATGATTTTTTTTTTTATTCCCCATTACCTTCTAAGGGTCTTAATTTTACTGTGAAAATATGGCTTGTGAATATTTTATTTTATTTGGACAATTATGAATTATTATCCCCTTGTATAGGGGAGATAATTCACAAAATAGATCAGTCAGTTTCAACATATTTTTTCGAAGTCATGGGCTCTTTGAGAATCTGGTGAAAGCTCTGGACCATCTCCAAGGAGATAAAATAGGTGTGAAAATATACATTCAATTTTAAGAACCTCCCAAAGCTTATCCATGAGCCCTCCCAGAGTTCTTAACCCACGGGTTAAGAATTTATGATGATTTATAAATATGATAAATGTGAGAATTCATTTGAAGATATAAATAAAATAAATCTGAGGCTTGGAAATTCTCTTCTAATATTTGAACTCTGCAGTCTCCTAGTTTTTTCTTATGATAATCTAAAGAGTAGTGATTTAGGAATGTGTCCATCTTCTCGACAATTGTCCATTTTAACTACTTTCTTATACAGTCAATTCTTTCTTCCTTTAAAGAAACCTTTAATATTTTTCCTGAAACTATAAGAAACAAACAATATTATTAATAGCAGCCATAAACATTTTTATGGGAGTAATTTAAACTGAATTATTGATTTGTAATATCTTTTGGTGATCTGAAATGTATATATAAAATTTTATTCATGTATAAATATTGTTTTATATACAAGTAGAAACACACATATAAGCAGGAATATACAAGCACCTCTCACATTGTATTTACTCACTCCTTTTCCATGATGTTATGCTTTTGCTTTAGACTCTCTGAATCACTGGGAAGAGGACTATTCACATATTTACTGGAGATATCACATGTTGTTGAGGATGTGGTAATCTCTTCACTTTGGCTTTCTGAGGTCTCTTGAATTTCTCTTTCTCTTGTCTGGATTATGTCATGCATCTCTTCCCTGTTGCTATTTATGTTCTCAACAGTCATGTGTTCTATTTGTTTATCATCTTCATTTTCTGCATTATCTGGGAACATTTTGTTCTGTGACTCTTCTTGCCCTGTTACATCTCCCTTCAATGATGTATTGTTTTATTTTCCCACTAGTTCTGAACTCCTATGTATTTTATTTTTTTTTATCTGAACCTGGTTTGTGTAATGACTTTCCTCTCATTTGTGGGAGAAACAGTAGCTGTTTCTATGACATTTTGTTCCCCTCTTGCAGCAATGTCTGTTGCTTTGATATCTTGAATGGTGGACATTGTCTGCAGTGGAGTACATTCATCATGCATGCCGCATAAATTACACATCTCCTTTTCTTCTTTCTTTAGAAATGTAGCAGTGCTCCCCAAATATTACTTCTTTTCATGAGGCAATCTATGAATGCAATGATTTCTACACACACAGAGACACATTAAAAAGAGTAAATACAAAACTAAACCAAATTATGTTTCTCCACTGACATGTAATGAAATATGGAGAAATTACCCTAGAAATCTACAAAGACCCTTACTAGGCTTTTAAGCCTACCTCCCTTCTGAAGAAGTCATTTGCACAACTGTAATTCTTTTAACACATCTAGAAGTTGGGGATAAATTGCTTTTTAACATAGTAGAAAAGACTAAATCTAATCCCTCTTGCTTGTGAAAATGCTTTGCGTATTTGCAGAAAGGTATCATGACCCCCATCCATAAGATGCCATTCAACTGAAGCCAATATCTCCCTCAGTCATTCCTCATTTGGTATGATTCTGAGAATTGTTTTACTTCTTTGGATGTACTATGCAGTTTATCAATGATCCACATATAATTATTCACCTAAAGTTTAGCAGAGCTCTCCAGATGAGACTTGGGTAGCAGGCATACCAAAGCTACATTATTTCTGCTGATGCAGATGCTGTATTTTATTGGGTACTTTGTTTGCTATTATGATTGGATTAGGTTTATACTACTTCTCCTGCTGGACTTGTGATGACTGGAAATTTTCAAATGAATCTTTCAAAAATAGCTCTAATTGTATCAATTCTCTGATTAGAACCTGGCTACTCAAGGACTAATAAACCAAGTGAAGCCTCTTTGCTCTGGTGTAAACCATCACCATGATCTGATCTGATATAATCTCTCACTCCATCCCCATTTCTTATTATTTTCCTGTTTGTTCATTCCTCCTCTCCTCACAGCTGGGGTCACCTGATGGCTTCTTACAGGCTTAGCAACTCTGCAATCTTTAGAATTCAATTCTGAACTCAAGAATATGTAATTTAAGGCCCTATAGCTCAGTGTTTTCAAAATCATCAGTAAATCATCCTTTAACTAGTCTAGCCTTATCATTGGGCTCCAGTTCTGACAACTTGTTTTTTTGTCTTGTATCTGAGACTCTGTCTTTATTTTGAACTCCTATTCCGGTAGCTGAGTCATCATCATTTTCCATGAATGATCATTTGTGTTGCCTAGGACCACATTCAGTTCTCTCCAGAGATTCCATTCCTGGCTATGAGATCCAGCTGATGGTCTCTAGGTCATGCTGCCTTTGGACAGATTTCCCTCATGTCCACAGTGTGCCCTCTAGACTGAATTTCTTAACGTTATCTGCATTCCTGATTGATGAGACCTGCCTGCTTGCCTTGACACTACATTATTTAGAGTTAGATTTGATGATGCCACCTATCTTCTTATCTAGAGTAACTTCTTGTTGTCTGAGGTCATAGACGTCAGATACCATGTTCTTCCTGCCATGCTGTATTTCGCATCCATAACTGGCCCTATTCCCAAGAACCTGCACCCCACTTCGTGTGGGGGGGGGTCTAATTTCATATCCCATCCCATCCCATTCTTCCCAGTGTTTTTTCAATTAACAGGTTCAAGTTCAAATAAGTCTAAAACTAGAGTATCATACTCCAATATGAAAAAAACTGCTTGTCCTGCCTCACACTAATCCTATATTTTCCTACTTCTAAGTGTTGTGTCCTACTAATAACATCTCTGCTGGAATGCTCTTTAAGGCACCCAGTTTCTGGCTGCATAAATCCAATTCATTCCTTAAGCTTCAGATTAGTTACTGCATTTACTCCCTTCAATGGGGAGTTGAAATTCCCCACTCTAAAATGAAATTCCCCACTCTAAAAATGGAATCTCACCTATTTCTGAAGACTTAACGCATTTTATTTTTATGTCTCTAATGGAATTAGCTTCAATGTCCCTTGCATTATTGTGCAATTGCCTTAACTGATTTCCCATGTTAAATTGTTAGTCCCTTGTGGACAGAGACTCTATCCTGGTTTTTGTACGCTCCTTAGCGCTCTCACAGTGGCTACTCAATCAATATTTCTTAGAGAAAGAATAAAGGAAATACTTGCCTTGTCTCCAGGTACAATAATTCTCTTTGTCAAGCAGTACATACAGCTGCTGTTAGGTGGAGCACAGAGTCCCTGCAGTATGTTCCAAGAGTTGGTGAAGGGCCTCACTGAGTTCTTGACCCAGAAAGACCACTGTGGCTATCCAAGTGGCCCTGCCAGCCCCTTCACAATGGTCTTCACCCAGGAGCTCCTGCTTTAGCATCAGGTTTTGTCTCCAAATCTGCTTCAATATTTGGCCTAGTTTACCTGAGCCTATGTCTTCTGTATCCATTTTATGCTCCACAGGTGGGATGTTTTCTAACAGCAAAGCCTAAAGGTTTAGCAAATTCAAGCTTGGCTGTGGTTTTTTTCTTCTAAAATCTAGGAGATGATCCAAGTCAGCTAGCCAAGCACTTTCCTGCAACATAATAGTTTATTCAGCTTCTTGTTGACCAGTGAAAAGTTACTAGGTGACCAAAGGAGGGGCGTTCCTGCACCATGGGTGCCACTGTGTACAGAATAGATTAACCACAGGGATGGAGTTACCTCACACAATCCCACTTTCCATGTAAGTTTTACACTTTCGATGTATTATGGAAGCCTCATATACTTTTCAAGTTTTGAGACAACAAAATATGGATTCTGTGGTAGGATGAGGAGTATATTAATCAAAGGTGAACTCTTTTAATAATACTGCTAATAACTATATGAAACTCAAAAATACTTATGGGGCTTCCCTGGTGGCGCAGTGGTTGAGAGTCCGCCTGCTGAGGCAGGGGACACGGGTTCATGCCCCGATCCGGGAAGATCCCACATGCCGCGGAGCGGCTGGGCCCATGAGCCATGGCTACTGAGCCGGCGCATCCAGAGCCTGTGCTCTGCAACGGGAGAAGCCACAACAGTGAGAGGCCCGTGTACTGTAAAAAAAAAAAAAAAAAAAAATACTTATGAATGAACTAATATGTTGTCTGAATTGCTTCAAAAGAAGCTGGGAGTGTGGGAGCAGTGTATAGATGAAATAAGGTTGGCTGTAAGTTAATAATTGTTGAAGCTGGATATGGTTACATGTGGGGGTCTTTACAATTCTCTCTAGTTAGCATAGAACATTTTTATAATAAAGAATTTTAAAAATATTACTCTGCTGGAGCAGAGTCTATTACCACTCTGCTCTGTTAGGTTAATCAGTACCTTCTTCTATGGCAGGTCTGCAGTGAGATCGAGATAGGTACTTGGCCTCTTTCCTCTCTGATCATTTCTCTCTAATTGGGTAAAATGCTCCTCCACGAACAGAAAGCAAATCTGGAGAGTGGCTTTCTCTGAACTAGCAAGGAATCTTCACCACGTGTAATTAAAATATAGTCACAGCACGTTCTCACGGCTGCTGGCCCCTTCGTCGGCACATTTTATATGACACCATGGCGTCACAGGACCTGATACCGGGCGGAGCCCCGGAGTCCGCAGAGGAACCCAGAGCAGCCTGCTTCTTCCTCTGCAATCCCCTCCTCTCATAAGGGAGAACACGGCACCGGAGGGAGAGGGCCGTGCATTCCGGACGGGCTCATGTTCTCTCGGGGGCACTGAAATGAAATGAAAGCTCCCAAAGCACAGCCCGAATCCCTCCTGCCCACAGCCATCACCTTATCTCATCTTAAGCACTGGGCCTCTTAGAGCCACACTCAAGACACCTGAAAGAGGAGACGGGGAAACACAAACCCAGTGAATAAGGAATAGAAAACGAATGCCACCACAGGCGTAAAATACTGCCCAAGCTGCTTTTGGTCTGCAGAGGCTGAAGGAAAAGGAAAGGAGCGGCGGTACGAAGAGGGGTGGTGAGGGTGAGGTTCGGGGTGCGGCCTCATTCTCTAGTGGAAATCTTATTTTTCAGTGACCTCTGTTCCTTTAGTGCCTGAAATATATGTGTAATTCGCATTATAATGCATACGTGGCTTTAATTTGATGCCGATTCTGAAAATTTTCTGTAGCATGTGCTGTGGGCCAGGCACTCTCTACATGCTGGGAACTTCAGAGAGACTTCGGAGAGAAGCAGGCACCTGAAAAGATGACTAAAATCAGCTCAGACTGTGTTGAGAGCTAGAACAGAAGTATGAATGAAGAGTATCACCAAAGCTTTGAGGAGTAAAAATTTCATTCGGATTGGAGGCCTGGGAGATGTTTAAATTAGGAGCTAAATGATGAGCAGGATTTGAGCAGGCTTGACAACAGAGGGAAGGAACATTCCAGATAGGAAATAATATCATCAAAGGCAGGGAGGCAGGAAATGGCACCGTGTGAACAAAAAGGGAAAAGGATGGCTCTAGAAGAGGGTTTATAAGTCTGGGAAGTGGCAAGAGAAATAATTATGGAGAGTCAGGAGGAGAAGCTGGAATTTTGTTTTGCAGACGAAAGAGAGAAATTACATATTTTTGAACCAAGTAAATATATAGCCAAATCTATGCTGTAGGAATGCAGATGGTTTAAATGGTAGAGACACAAGAATTAAGTGACTTGAGGGCCCATATTAGAGCAACAACAGTGCAGGCAGGGGAAGGGGATGCTTTGAGAGGGGATTCAAAGTAGAGTAACCAGAACTTGCTAAATCATCAGTTAGAGGAAAAGGAATAGAAGGTACTGAAAAGCCATTCATTTATTTATTTGAGAAATATTTATTGGCTGCTGGTATAGAACTGTGCTTGTTCTATATGGAGTATAACTAAAAATTTTGGTTTAGGTGACTGAACAGATGGTAAACCAACTGAGTTGAGGAATTTAGAAAAAAAAACATTCAGCTTGATTGATAGGTAATTTGACTAATTTTGGATTTGTTGTGTTTTAGATACACAGGGCAATTCTTTGGAATATGTTAGAAATTTAGAAGTCAGAATAATATTGGCACATTTGAATGTCATCAGTCAATAGATAGTGAATGTATCCCTATCTGGAAATAGAAGGGATTGATGGGGAATTTACACCATGTACATTTTAAGTATTGAATGAAACTGATAATGAAATGCTAAATCACTGGACCAATATACATTTATTCCCTTCTATTCTACAGATGTGGGAAAATTCTTTCTCAGGTCAGGGGGAAAAAAAAACCCAAACATTTTTCCTCAGCCTCACTGACATTTGCTATCCTCAAGTCTAAACTTGTTCTCTGTCTGGCTTCCCCAAAATATGTAATATTTGCAAAGTGAGACCTACCACAGGTCATGCTGTGTTTACTCATTAAAACAAGCATCTGCATGTTCCTGCATCTTGTTTTCAGTTAATTGATGTCACTAACCATGGAAAGAACTGACATTTGCAATCAAGATTTGTGACACCCAGAAAAGTGTAACCCACAGAAGTTAACTACAAAAAAATTCATCCCGATGGGTTTAACATTGGATTAGCATCTTCATTGTGGCTACTCGTTATTATGACTACTAATACTCTCTTTTACTTTCTTTACTGAGAATTCTCTGCTTCCACTGACATTAAAGGAATTAGTATGCAGTCTTGAATTCACACAAAACATTATGTGGTTGAAAAGACAGCAGTTCTTCATAGTAAAGCATCAAAGTGAGTAGAAAGAAAATTCCAGTAAGTAGGATAATCACTCATTTACCAGCTGAAGAAATAAAACTTTGCAATAGACTGAACAACCTATTGATGCGAGTCAGGAGGGAAGGACAATAAAGTTTTTAAGTAAGGAACTGGGCTACTTTCCATGGAGTTTATGGTGGGGAACAGTGGATAAGTCAGATGTTAGCAACATTATTAGTTCTGTTACCTGATCTTGTTATTTTCTCCGAGTTCCTGTGTAGTGTCCGACACCAGACTTTGGTGCAGTTAGCCCAGATTAATTTTTCTCCGTTTGGTAACTCTATTATTGAATGTCTTTTATCTGTTTAGAGCAAGCTCACACAACTGGATGATGAGTAGACAGAGAATACAAAATAGTTGTTTTGTTTTTGTTTTCCCCAATAACTTATCGCACTGGGAAAATACAAGTTAAATATCAGAATTCTCAATATGCATATCAATTTAAAAATGTTTTTACATTTAACTAGACAGTATAAATAAAAGTTTGTAACAGATGAATAAAAAATTAAAATGTTTTTAAAAAGCAGGTGGTCAAAATCAAAGTTAAGACTTTTGGTTAAACAATGTAGATTAAATACATATTCTATTTCTGCTTCCTCCTAAAACACCACTGAAGAAGATAAAACAATATATAAACCACAAAGGACAAAGAAAATGGGTAATAATATGATGGAGAAAAGATGTCAACAAACTTTTAGTAGATCAAAAGCAGATGGACAAGTTGTAAATGACCTGAGTAAAGAGGGTCCCTCTATGGTGGAAAATAGGCTGGTTCTTGCCATGGAATTTCAGGAGGACCTAGGAATTAGAGACAACCAGTAGCTCTGGAAGTGAGAATGAAGTTGGCGCTGTAAACAAGTTTTGTTCCAATTCAGTTTTGGGAGCAGATAGATACCAAAATCCCTCTCCTCTGCCCCAAATAGCCAGGCAACAGTCTCTTTCCCACCCATTGGAAGCTAGAGATGTTCTCTATGAAAAATCTGCAGCAGAGGCAGGAGGTCTGGGCTGAGCAGAAAACCAGAAGGAAGTGCCGCTGTACACATAAGGGTTAAGTGAAATTCTACAATTTTAAAAAGTGAGGTCCCACTCTATTCTTCTGCTCAGCCCCAGGAACAGGGGTAAGCAAGTGTAACCTCTCAGGCAGAAGATTAGAAGTTTGTTCTCTAGAGTAACTGAATACCACAAGAAAAAAAAAAATTCAGAGTGAAACTTTTAGGGTCCCTCCCCCTTCTCCCCACCCTCAATGGATTACCCTGCTCTTGTCAGATCATCAATAATGAAGCACCCAATCAGAAGCCCTATCTATGTATGTGAAGCTTCCAAAAAATGCCCCTAATGCTTCATTTTTCAGTATCAAATAATAGTCAAGGGGGTTAGGCATTTGAAATAAGCCTCATATAATGCTGAAGACTAAAGCAGACGTAAATAAAGAACTTGAAAAACATAGAGCCAATACAGGAAAGAGAAGAAAATATCAAATAAGTCTATAATTAGCACTCTTAAAGTCTAGGATATGAGAAGATAATGAGCCCACACAATAAGAAAAGATTTTCCTAAAAAAAGGAGCATTCAGAAAATGAGAAAGACCTCATAGAAAATAAAATATAACAGGAAATTTTTAAGCTTGTGTATGGGTAGAATGAAGCAGTTGAGGAAGTATCCCAGAGTTAAACAAAAAACAAAGAGACAACAGGGGGAAGAAAAAAGGAGGTTAAGAAATTTAATAGTTCAATCTAGGTGGTTCAATTAATATGAGTTCTAGAAAAAGAAAACAGAAAGAAATTATCAAAGAAATAATATAAGAATATTTCCTAAATGAAGGACTTCATATTCCAGACTGAAAAAGATCAAAACTATAGATTAAAAAAAGAAGAAATCATAACTGGTCATATTATCATGAACAGTCAAAACATCAAGGACAAAGATCCTAATAGCCTCCAAAGAAGGAAAAAAGTTCACATTTAAATCAGAAGGCATTGGAATTTTTTTTTTAAACATCTTTATTGGAGTATAATTGCTTTACATTGTTCTGTTAGTTGCTGCTATATAACAAAGTGAATCAACTATACTTATACATATATCCCCATATCCCCTCCCTCTTGTGTCTCCTTCCCACCCTCCCTATCCCATCCCTCTAGGTGGTCACAAAGCACCGAGCTGATCTCCCTGTGCTATGCAGCTGCTTCCCACTAGCTATCTATTTTACACTTGGTGCTATATATATGTCAGTTCCACTCTCTCACTTCATCTCAGCTTACCCTTCTCCCTCCCCGTGTCCTCAACTCCATTCTCTATGTCTGCATCTTTATTCCTGTCCTGCCCCTAGGTTCATCAGAAACTTTTTTTTTTTTTAGATTCCATATATATGTGTTACCATACGGTATTTGTTTTTCTCTTTCTGACTTACGTCACTCTGTATGACAGACTCTAGGTCTATCCAGCTCACTACAAATAATGCATTTTTTTTCTTTTTATGGCTGAGTAATATACCATTGTATATATGTGCCACACCTTCTTTATCCATTCATCTGTCAGTGGAAACTTAGGTTGCTTCCAAGTCCTGACTATTGAAAATAGTGCTGCAATGAACATTGTGGTACATGACTCTTTTTGAATTATGGTTTTCTCATAGTTTACGCCCAGTAATGGGATTGGTGGGTCATATGGTAGCTGTATTTTTAGCTTTTTAAGGAACCTCCCTACTGTTCTCCATAGTGGCTGCATCAGTGTACATTCCCACCAACAGTGCAAGAGGGTTCCCTTTTCTCCACACCCTCTCCAGCATTTATTGTTTGTAGATTTTTTTATTATTATTATTATTTTGCAGTATGCGGGCCTCTCACTGTTGTGGCCTCTCCCGTTGCGGAGCACAGGCTCCGGACGCGCAGGCTCAGCGGCCATGGCTCACGGGCCCAGCCGCTCCGCGGCATGCGGGATCTTCCCGGACCGGGGCACGAACCCGCGTCCCCTGCATCGGCAGGCGGACTCTCAACCACTGCGCCACCAGGGAAGCCCTGCAACCCTTCTCTATTGAGTCACTGTTGTGTTTATGAAAACTATGACTCTTTATACAGTCATGGGCCTATGACATGAAACCAGTGAAGTAAATTTTCGTGTGAAATGAAAACTAGACAGTTGTCTTCTCTGCCAAAATTTTCAGAGACAGATTTTCAAATGAGGGTGTGCCAGATGCATTGCTACTGTGTACTGCATGGTATCCCAGCATTGAGAATGTGTTTCTCTACCTTCCTCATGGCTTGACCTCTACCAGGGTGTGATTAGAAATTTGAAGCATAGTTCTGGCAAAGAGAAAGAAGAAATATAGGTGAAAGAAGAAAAATATTATTTTTAAAAAAAAAGGAGAAAGAAAAAAGTAAAAGGGTCTGATAATGTTTTGACACTACATGTACCTTTAAGTTCACCTCCAGTTTCCCTCCTTTCCTCTGGACAGTCACAAGGAAATCCACCAAAGGAATAGGACTGTGCTATTCTAGACCTCACCTCCACAGAATGTCCTTCTACCCACACTCTGATATCTCTTAGAGACCTTATTCCCGGACATATCATACCAAGACTCATCTCTTTGAAAGTTGAATTATGATCAGAAGTCTTATTCCTCACGCTGCAAAAATAAATCTGCAAGAAAAAAAATTCTTCAGCATGAACTGTACCCTGAGCATGATGGACGCTCTTTTATAAAGTGGGGAAAGGATGCTGAGTGGTGCCCAATCTGCTGCTTTTCAGAAGTAACTGAACTCTTCTAACTAAATATGGATGAGCTGAGACCACCTCAGGATCTCCCCCCACCAGTGTCCATCATTACTCAGAGAAAGATATTGTACACATTGAATCCTCATGTGTCTTTGTTGCTCAGAAGTAAAATTCATTACAAATGGAAAGTATCGAGTTCCTTAGAACCACAACTTTCTCTCCTCTTAGACCATTGTTATCTTGACACATTTGATCTTACGCTATCAGCTGCTGTGTTAAATTATTTGTATCCACTACAGATATTAACCAGGTCTGATATCTGAAAACTGTTATCAACCTTTCTTTTTTGCTTCACTTCCCCTCCTCATTGCTCTCATCAGCAGGTTCAGGGCACCCTAGCATCTCAGTGAGTGGCAGATGGTGGGAGGAACAACCATAGCTGGCCCTAGGCAAGCATTTCTATTATGAAATAATCACTGGCATCTCCTTTCTGGCCCTGCTTCCCACCCACCCCTCCCTTTAAGCATATCTTCCATGTTGTTTTTCGTTTGCTGCCTTGAATCGTCTGCCAAAAATCACTTGGATAAACCCATTTATGCTAGAGTCTTGGCAGGTGTGTATTTCCTCACCAGGATTACTTGAATTTTTAAAGAATGAATCTGTGATGGTAAAGTTGAAGCTTCTATGGAATGCCTTTCCAGGTACCTCTCAGCCTATGCATTAGGTCTACACAGTGAAGTGCTATCATCGGGAACAGTTTTATCTGTTTTTCTGAGCACTGTCAGAAATGCATCATTTTGCTTTTTATTGGTTCATTTCTTAATTTATAACTAGCTTTAAAATGTTAAGGACACTTCATTTGATTTAAAAAAAAATGAGAACAAAAATGAATTCATTTCTATTCCCAAGAAGGGCTGAGTCTTTGTTAGGGCACAGACGATCCAGGATTGTGTCACCTTTTAAAGATGCTGTTACAGTTGCTGGTAGACCCAGATAATGGCCCCAATGTAATTAATCCCAGGCTCCCATATTGAATTAAATCTGCTTTGGGTTATTTAGGTCACATACTGCATAAATGCCCTCTCTGTGTCATTTCTCTGTAAAGAGTGAGTGTGTTTCAGTTTTCTCTATAATATACATTTATTTTTGGAGCTCATTAAACAGGTTAGGAAATTTAAATAGGTCTAACCAGTAGACAGAAGCTAAAGCTGATGTTAGAAATACTCTCTGTGGTATTATCTAACACAAGATGAGGGTCGTTTTTTAACTCTTGGCTGCTACATACGAAGACACTAAAAGTGCTGTTTGAAAAGCAGGTCTTAAAATCAGGTCTATACTTTTTAATATATTTAGATATTGCTTCAGAATATTAGTTTTGGTTTAAAAGCAAAACTCGTAATAGGTAGTGAATGCTATATACCATTTTGTCCAGGTGGAGATGGGGGTAAGAAAACTCTAATTTATATAATATAGTCCAATTTGTCCACCCCACCACCTCTCTCAAACTCCCTTTTGCTGCAAATACATGGTTGTGATCTCTCCTTAGTCTTAAATTGGTTTGCACTTTTCGAAAGTCTAAGTTTGCTCCTAGAAAATAAACCAGGTGCTTGGGGGTTAATGATTTAATTGTGTTTCAGTAAAGATGCTATATGAATTCATTTGATTATACAGAATGATGCAGTAAATCAGTGCCTCTGTATGGGAAGTGGCTTCCTTGTGTTTTGAAGAAGTTAATCCCTCAGTGCCTTATTCATGTCCTAAGAGGGACTGGTGGTACTAGGAGAAATATGCCAGAATGATCAAGACCAGAGGACTTCTTTTATTTCATTGTACAAGAGAAGTAATGTATTCATCCATTGAAGAACTGAGTCCTCTGTATGGGTGCTTTTAAAAACCACAATTTCATCTGTTAAAACTTCAAAATGTTAATGATAGCTTAAAATAGTAAAAATGGAGCAATTTCTAAAGAATTGAAAATTACTAATCCAGTAACTGGAAGTACAGGGGCCCTCAGAGTTTAGCTTGTTGAGATAAGCTGGAAGATTTTAAATATGCATTTTCTACATATTCAAAATATTCTCATTAAGAAATTCTAGTTTTTTTTTTTTTAAAGTACTAGACTCCCTAAATATTTTATTGTACTTCACTTACTCTCATTTCAGCAACAAGCTGTAATCTTAAAACCTGGAAAACAACCTTATTCTTAAGAACCCAGAAAGTGGAGCGCTTCAAGGAGAGAGAGCAGGGGACATGCTAGGAATTAAAAAAAAAAGATAGAAACTATCTTTAATATGCTTTTTTGAGAGGAAGAGGTGATCCATGGTAGGGCTATTTTTGAGTATACAGGGGATTTTTGCAGAAGTTGAAAACTTTATCCTTGTCCAAAGGAAGAAACAGTAGTGTATTTGCATGACCTTGAAGACTGATGTTTTGAGTCATTACTTATTCCAGCAGCTGTGGCAATGCCCTTTTGTATGATACAAAATAAAGAAGCAGAATATACTAGGGAAAGTGAATTCTTGAGAAAGTTTGCTATGTGGATACAGCTTCAGCTTCCCTATAATGTTAACTATTTCAGTGTGGTAGTGGTGATACCCTCACTACAATTTGGCTGTGAAATTTGGGCCAATAATAGATATTGTGGCCCATTTGGGGACAACCTTAATCAACATCACTTGTGAACCATGACTAGCACAGGCAGCAAGACAAGATCAGTGATAATCTACTGGATAGAAACCAGGTATTTATGACCAAATCTCTGTTGAATAAATATAAGGACAATTGACCTGTACATCTACATATTACAGAGAAAGGAACACTGATGTGAGACATTTGCCCACCCATCAATTAATATTATGGGTTTATGATATGCTAAGCATTGTCCTAATCCTCTGGGTGGCTTAAAAGACAGCTCTTCTTCCTGTGGATCTTAAAAATCTAGGAGGAGTGACTAAACATTGCATTTGATAAGGATCAAAGGAAACCACAAATTTAAAGAGCAAACTAGCCATGTATTAAACAGGGTTTTAAAAGAGTGTGTGCTATGGATTAGACAAGGAAAGCAAAGGGAAGACACAGCAAATAGCACAGGCAGGCAAGTGGAATGGTGGATGTTAAATATAAATAACTTGAGACATCCTCAGATGCAACGTCAAAACTGTTGCAAAGTCCCCAACTTGTAGAAAGAACAGTGGAACCACAGGTGAACCAAGAGTGCAGAAGTCAGGAGAACTTCCTGGTAAAACCATCCCCAGGGATGCAGCTGCAGCAACAGGGGGGTTGTTGTTTCACTCACCATCTAGTGAGACCAAGCACATCCTGTTTCCGTGGGGATAAGAAATGTGAAGCAGCCGTCTTGAACTTAAAAAAAAAAATCCTCTAAGTTATATATCAACTTATTTTTAGCAATGACGTTTTTCTGCTCAATTCTTGAAACTTTCAGGCTGGTGGATAATTGAATTTGGTTGGCCCAGAGAAAATTTTGTGGATGTGAGTTTGAATGAAAACTTAAGCATTCTGACCTACAACATGCAAGGCACTGAAAGAAATAGTTTTTCTCAGACGGGCTTCTTCTCTTAGGGATCCTGGGATTTCTACTACTCTATATTAATGGCCAACATGACAGTTTTCCCCTGTTTACTCTCAAATGATTTTCTTGGACACAAAAATGGTATACAATATCAGGTAATTACTTCTAGCCCCTTTCAGCTGAATTTTCAGATGCAAAGCCTTTGGAGCTCTCATAAATATTCAGAGAAACGCTGCTTTTGTGCTGTGACTGATTGTGTCTGCTATGTAAAATATTGTTTCCTTTTGAGGTTTTGAGAGGTATGTTCTTTGGAGAGCCTCAATATCAAGATTAAGTAGAGCTTATAGCACTTTGTAAGCTCACACCCAAGGGATTTCTGAGAGTTCATTTTTAGTATTTTAGAAGAAAACAACAGCAACCACCCTGACTGTGTACTAGACCAGAAATATCACTGACATCTAAATATACATATATAATAACACACACGTTCTAAAATGTGTTCCATGCATTGTGGATAAATAAAATCCATGCATTTTTGTGAGTGCTAATTACTTCAATTCTAAACCTTAAATTGAGCAAGATAACTTACAAAGATATTCATTCATTTAACAAATGTTTACTAAGCATCTATTGTGTGTCGGGTCTTCTTTTTAGGCACTGGGAGACACAAGTCCCATCCCTCATGTAGCTGATGTTAAAGTGTGTGACTTGTATCCTGTTCATGTAGCTTAGATTACTAGGAGAGGCTAGCTGGCAAACTTTTTAAGATAAACTTAAATAAATAATTTCTAATACTATATAATCTGCCTTTATTATGTATTTTTGTTTGGAGTTTATCTTCATGCTACAGGTAAAAGACCAGTTCCCCACCTGTTGCAGCATGTAAAGACTATCTGATATTTCACAATAAAGTTAATACCAAATTCTTTCAGATCTGATAGCTTTGGTTATCTTGACTGCTAGAATAAAATAATTGCTAACAGTTATGCTTGAAACAAAACAGATTCCTCTAGTTCCAAATAATAACTAAGAGTATTCTCCATTGTTGATAGTATCTGTTTTATATAATATATTAAAAAAGTGTTTTTTAAACTGGTTATAGTTTCACAAAACTACTATAATGACTAAGACATTTGTAGGTCTTTTTAGCATCATTTTTTTTTTCCCATAATGAATTAGCTCTTTTTGACTGGTGAAGGATTCATTTTCATGATGTCAGACCACAGGATGGAATTTTGAGTTCTGGAAACTTTAAAAGGCTCATTATGTGATATATAACATTCAAATCTAATTTGAGAGAAAATGCTTGACTAGGGTCCATTTCCTGAGCGTGTTTTTGTAAATAGATGCACATATGGAATATATACGGTATTTAAAATTTTATAGCCTATGTATTTCCCTCCCCACCAAAATCCAAATATTTTAGGGTACTTAAAATAAACTCATGAATATATGATCATTACAAATAAAACCAGAAAATTAGAAATCATTCAAGGAAAAAAAGAAAATAAATTACTATCAAAGAGATAAGATCATTCCTAAGCATTGAACTTAACATTGAGCTTCCTGGCCACCAAGGCCATGGCAGGATGAAGTCTACTGTTCTCATTTTTAGAGGAAAGAAGGTAAAAAACACTTCTAATACTGAATCCTAGATGATTTTAGCATATAGATATTTATGTAAAGAGGAATAAAATAATGAACAAGTTCTCCAAAAGAGGCTTTGAAAAGTATCAAAATTTCTTCATGGTTCTTGTATCAAATTTAGTGGAAGTATTGGAACATTATATTATGGGAAAAGAATTGACTTTAGGACAATTAAGTACTTACTTAGATATGCATATTACTGATAACCTCTGTTGAAGCAGGAATACAGGTTAAAGCAGTTGAAGAAATGAGGATTAGCTTATCTCTGTTAAATTAAAGGAGGCCAATAGATTGAGGGACCTCTAATGCCATGGCGGCTACATAAGCCAACCCAAATCTAAGCCTGTAAATGCATCAAGTTTATGAAATCAAAAATCTAAGGACAACCAATCACAAATAGCCAACTAAGTTTTAAACTATAGCCAATCGAATAATTTCCTTTCTTTGCTTCTGCACTTTCTTTACATAGGTCTTTCCCTGGCTCTTGTTTATGCAGTGCTCCTAACCACTTGTGATTTGACACTCCCTGACTTGAGTCAACTTTTGCCCACATAAACTCTTAAAATTTTTAATATGCCTCAGTTTATCTTTTAACATCCCCTACAGTTTTATTCAAATATTATATCAGCTGTGCTTTGGACTAGAATAGATGCCTGTCCATTCAACGCTACATTGTAAACAGCAGGAGCAAATGTCTCACTACCTACTTGGATTCCTGGGACCTGGGAAAGGCTGATACCCTTCACAGGATACTCTCCAAGCAATAGCTTCATTCCAGCCAAAAGCCCAGTGAATGTGAACAAGAAGGTAGGGAGATATGAAATGGGAGTGGCTTCTCTGGGTCTTCATCCGTGTGGTCTCAGGAAAAGAGAATTTTTCCCTTCTAATTAGAGGACTCCCCTTCACAGCCTGGCTTCTGTGAGGAAGGGCATAGTATATGAACTACATAAACTCTGTGTAAAAAAAAAACAAAACAACTTTTATCTTGAAACTCTGTAAACAAGGAAGTCTAGAATTAATACACAGGCAGCTTTTTTTTTTTTTTTTGGTGGTGTAATAAAATTATGAAGGTCAGCTTTTCTAAATTAATCATCTGTTTATTAATTTTTCCTTTTTTTCACTTTTTGGTGCTAGATCTTATTTTCTTAGGGTACTGACCTTTTTCTTTTGCACTCATGTTACTCCATGTCCTCCAAGAAGCAAATACCAGTACCAGATTAAACATGCTAGAAATGTATTCAGGGGAACTTCCAATGAGACAAAAGGAGAGGGAGCTGGGAGAGGCTTGGTCTGACCTTGGGTGAAGAAGAAAGGAAGGAAGGAAGGAAGGATGGGAGCGAGGGAGGGAGGGAGAGAAGAGAGGAGTATTGATTCTAGATGGGCCTTGCAGTTCTAAAGAAAGTTCATCATCATCATCTGGTAGGTCTTGAGCCAAAGTCTCTACTGCGAGAGGAATTTCTGGTCTCCCAGGAGCAGACCTGCCTTAGTATTGCTGCCACACCCAGTCACTGGCTAGAGGCCAGTGGGAAGGCATGGCCCTAAGAGAATTCAGCAAAGCTTAGCATCTGGGTCCATTAGTTAGTTATACTCTAAGTAGTCAGAGATCTAAGGGACTTTGGAGATCTCATGGCCACCAAAACGATGTACATATAATGGCCTTAATTTACCTTGAGCAGAGTTAATCATCCTACTTTCTATATTTGTTTATCTATTTAATATATAATAATAACAGTCACTTTTTGAATGTTCATCATGTGGCAGATACTATTAGAATCTTTACATGCATTATGTTATTTCACCGTCACAAACACCCTGTTATTATTCCCATTTTACAAAAGATTGCCTAATGAGTTTCTTGCATGGACCAGCTGTGATGGATTATTACATCATCTTCATTAAACTGAGAACGATGTTTCCCAGAATCCCCTCACCTATCTGATCCCCCTTCCTATAGAGTTAGCCAAAAGAATAACCTGCAAGAGGTTTGAAACTTGGAAGTGATGCAGCAGACATTACTTTGAAAGTTATTCTGCAGCCAGATGAGATGATGGACAGATGAAGCTGTGATCAGTGGGTTCCAACGTGTCTTAGTTCTCTGTTCTGCCAGCTGTTCTCCTTGCAGCTTACTGGCCCTGAAGATCAACAGTGACCTCCTGTATACCCCAAAACACTTGGCTGTGGACCCACAGAGTTGGTTGTCCTCCACAGAAAGAACAACTCTCCATAAAGCTCCCCATGGAATCCCCTTTTATGGTTCTAATTTAGGAATGGGATGTACTTGGCTTCTCAGACTGACTGCTTGCTAACTCCTCTGATCTTCTAAACCCTCCCTTCCAGACTTTTACTTCCCCAGCCCCTCCCACAATTGTAAAGTCTATTTCTCATAATAAATTCCTTTTCCCAGAACACATAGCGACTCTCCTCCCCTGCCTAAACAATGACTGGTAGAGTAATGGTGCAATAAACATCTATTGAAAGAATGGGCAAGTTAAGCCTAGCCTAGGGATTGAGGTCTACACAGACAGCCTTCAGAGTCCAATGTCCTGTGTTTTGGATTAAAGCAAGCATGCTCCATCTGTTTCAAATATGCAAGAAGAAAATTTGACCAGAAGTTATTGAGATTAAAGTAACTCACTTATAGTTTTCCAAGTGTTTTAACAGTATCTGCCACATGGTGAATATTCAAAAAGTTATTATTATTATTATATTTTAAGTAGATAAACATCCTACAGTGTGTGATATGTGGGGCAAAAATTTTGTCCAAAAAATTAAATAAATATGTACACCTACAAATGTACCTCGTTGGGATCGCAGATTTTTGTGTCCTAAAAAGCAGAGGATAACACTTTAGTCAAGAAAATTTAAGAGCAGGCATTATCTACCAGTTAAGCCCCTAATATTAAATAATTTCTAATGTGTCTAAAATTCCCTGCAAAATACATCTTCAAGATACTGAATGGTGCTAATTTAATATTACTTTCTCAATATATAAAATTGAATGTTGAAAAATATCTTCCAAAAATTATGGCTTTGTCATAATTTATAACTTTTTTCTGAGAGTAATTTTATGAGACACTTTATCTCTTTTATGCTTTTCAGCTTTAATTTTGAACAACAGAGAATCAAATATGGAAAAAATATGTCACCAATGGTGCTGTCACACCAACCTGGGGAAAAAAATATAGGTCCATAATTATAGTCGTACACAGTTCTTTTCTGTGCTTGCTCTGTTTGTCCATTTTGGTTTTGCCACAAATGTATCCTTCCATATGCTTCTGTATGGTAGTTGTGCCAGCTGATGTTCTATTCGGTTCAGGGGATGGGGGGATGGGGCAGAAAGAGCAGAGAGGACCTCCCTCCTCTTTCTTCCTTTTTCTCTCAGCACTGTCTGTCCGCAGTAATCTACCCGCAAAGTGACTCTTTATTCCCACCCTTTTGGCACTTCCAAAATAAGTTTCATCACATGCCTTAGAGAAACCAGCACCAAACAAGGGGGACTCCCGATCAGAGGTCTGAGCCTCCACTCTGTGAGGCCCCACCTCTAAGCTGCTACTCTGGTAACTTCTATCTTTTCCCTTCTGTTCCCAGAGCCCTTGGGGTAGTAGTTGCTTATCCTTATTAACTCTAGGTTCACCCCAGTGTTCCCTCTTTGCTCTGAAGGCCCCCAAAGCCTATGTCATCATTCCCTGCATTAAATCTTCCTTGTTGAAACTCTTGATGTGAACTCTGTTTTACTCACTGGACTCTGTTACCATCACTATTACATGACTTCTAGCAAGTAAAGGGGGGCTTATATTTTCTTCCTTGCCTTTTTCTTCCCCTCAAGTATTTATGAGTGTTTCTAAAGTATGTTGTAAATGTCCTCAAGAAACATCCTATCAGCCACTCTGGGGCATCTGCAGTGTTTTTCTTCTTCCCAGTTCCATATGATGTCTACTGCTAAGCACTTGAAAGCTATGAAACTTAGGTCCTGCTGATAGGCATTGAAGGTGAGGTTCTCCCTGCAGATCCAAATATGGCAAGCCATTCTACTCATTCTGCCCCTCAATCTACTGTGCCCACCCCTTGCTCCAAAAATATCCATCATAATATAACCTCCACTCTCTAGGGCTGCTTTCTTTGATGTACATTACAAGTTACTTTTGTGTTGGGCTCTCAGTATCTTTTAGACATTTAGGGAATAGCTTCCACTTTTACAGTCCATTTCATGGGGCTGAGCTGCAAGGTAATCTGTGTCACTGATAGAGGGAATTGCTTAGAATTACCCACGTCCCCGCAGAGGCAAAGAGGCCCCACCCCCATGCCTGCCCAACTTCAATCAGAGTATCATCTGTTTTATCTGTTTTATTTTCCTTTCCTCTGAAGATTTCATTTGTACAAAGGAGTCTTCTGCTACAAAAAACTTTTCAAAACTGCTAGCATAGAACCTCCTGGTATGTCCAGACTTACCTAAATCCAATGGTGAAAATACCTAAGTTTTAATCTAGGACCACCGCTACAAATGTAAAAAATATTTGCGTGGCCTGTGATTCTTAGGATTCAACATAAAAATTTCTCCCAAATTTTAGAACATGTAAAAAGAATGAATTTCTCCCTTATTTGTTGAAAAATATTGCTGTGTGTACATGACCTTCAAGAAAACTCAAGGCCTACATTCCTTGAAATTGTATTCGTGGATGCAAAGAACTTACTAGAAAAACTGTAGTAGTTACACTTACTGCTTTGTAGGCACTAAGTACAAGAACTTCCATCAATGAAAAAGATCATAAATCAGAACCCCTGGATTTCACTAAACAAGAGAAAATTAAGAAATGTGTTGAGCTTCAGAGATTTCTAATAAAACATTATACTTTGTATTAATATACATTAGTTCCAAGGAGTAAATGAAAATTGCATATGAAAGGGATTTGAAAGTTAAAAAGTACTAACAAAAGTAAGGTATACCTATCAATAAAAGTGAATACCTGGGAAAATATTTGAAAAGGTAAAAAACAAAAGAAAGGTTAATGAAAATACAAAATTTAAAAGAAATCAGAACTCTATATAGGAGGAAGCCATATGAAAAGAGGATTTTTTAAGACTGGTTTATTTCTGTCAAAGTGATAAATTCACTATATGCTAGTGTTTATTAGTTAAAACAAGCAAAATGTGGGAAAATATTAGTCTTTAAAAACTGAGCCATTTACTTGCGATAGTTGCAGTAATTTCTCTGTGGTTCCGTAGATTTCTCAGATTTTTTTTTCCAAAGGAAAATGGTTCTTAATAAGCATTTCTTTAGAATTTTTGGATGTGTTGTATCCTGATGTAGTTTGGAATGGATTGCTCTAATGTAGATTTTTCTCTCACATGGTGTCCAAGTTAATCTCAAAGGTAGCTTGATGGTTTTCACATATATATTCAGTTAGGCTAAATATTCTTTATTTCTTATGATATGACTTTTAATTGGTAAATAACACTTTACTCATACTCATATTTAGTTTTCTTATTTATGACCCATTTAATCCAGTAGGAATAAATGAGACTATTATTAGCCTTAGTGACTATTCCTTGACCCTTGTAGAAAGACATGTATTATTTGGGGATTTTCTGCATGAGTTCAATGTTGACCCTTTATGCTTTATCACAATCTATATCTTAACAGCACCATAGAGACATGATGAGTATTTTTGATCTCTTGATTGATAGGACAATAATTTCAATGACTTTATAATACTTTTGAAGAAGTTGTACATATCTTCCATCGTGATAACAGAAAGATCAACTCTCTCCCATCCTTGTGAACAAAGAAGTTTTATTTGACTCAGACTCCACACCATTCCAGTCAACTGGCCCTGTTATTCAATTACTAGCAGAAAAGATTGCCTAATATTAACTATCCTAAAGCCAAAACAAAATTTTTGAAGGATCTCTAATTAACTATCTGTAGCTAATGACTCTGTGGCAAAAAGTGCTAGTTTTCCCCAAAATAGGCATTCTCCCCTATTCTTTTAATAATAGCAACTGGAATTTTAGGTGATCACATGGATGCCCAGAATAAAGATTTCATTTCTCATCCTCCCTTGGAGCTAAGTATAAATATTTAATTAAGCTCTAGTCCAGAGGATATGAGTAAAGTAATGGGCAACTTCTAGGTCTGGCCTATAAAACAGTACATTGTACATTTTCTTCTTCTTCCCTTCCCACTAGCTGGGATGTGGATCTGATGGTGAGTGCTACAGCAGCCATGTTCAGCCGTGAGGTATATGCCACATGTTAATAAAGACGGAAAGTGCTTTATCCAGTTCTGAACTACTTTTATGTGAACTAAGAGAGGAATAAGCTTCAATCTCATTTAGGTAACTGTTATTTTGGCCTTTGTTACCATATTCAAACAATTATCCTAACTCACAAAACCCCAAGTACATAAAAATCTTATACTAGGCTATTGAATAGAGTGTCTAGTTCTAGCTCAACTACCTATTACCAATATGAATTTGAGCAAATGACTGAAAGTCTCTTATCCTCAGGTTCCCTTCACTTCTATAAAATGTAGGTTGCTATGAGGATTAATATAGTTAATCCATGTAAGCCTTCAAAAATATTAGCTAGTATATTAGAGCAGTACGTCAACCCATTAAGTTATATATATGTATTTTTTGGCAAATAACTATTTCAACAGTTTCTTTGGAAGTTACATCACTAGTTAAACTAAATTAGTTATATGTCATAAGGGCATGTCAGTGAGATCTTTCAAAGTTCGTATGGGTATTTGTTACCATCCACAAGTTTCCTAGGTTAAATTTTTCTATGGTATAGTACTTAGTGATCTTTATTACTTTTTGGTTGTCAGTTGGATAGGATTCTAGAATTGATTTTTAAGTAAAAACCCTAACTTTATCCATAGGGACATCTTATTTCATTTCCATTAAAAGGTAGGTAGACCTTATATTGAAGCCTGTGTCCTGGAGGCTTTATAATTTTCATTCAAGTTTGTCAACCCTCTTTCCAGCTTGAATTCTATGGACCTGGAACAGATGTCTAGAATGTATGCATGCTAGTGACATTTTAAAGATTATTTCTTTAAACCATGCCCACCAAAAAATTCTCAATAGTTTTGCTACAAGAAGTAATAGTTAGTAATCTTTGAGCATACCTATCAGATACAGGGCTCTCGGTGTTCCCTAATTACACTGGATTAGCTTTTCTAAAAGTTCTGAATGTGGGTCCAAAAACTAAAGGTGTTACACAAAAGGATGTTTTCCTGATCAAATAAATTTAGGAAATGCTAAGTTAAACACGGTGAAGCAGGTTTCTTTTCTGCAGGAGTCCCGTGAAGACTTTAATATGATAACGTGTGTCATAAGTCTCTAGAAGAGAGCATTGATTGAAGCATTTTCCAAACTTACTTGGTAAAGTAGCTCTTGTTTTCATAAAGCATTATATAGACCTTGTATGAAACCCTAGTCTGGAAATGTTAATTCTGTGATTGACTTAAGCAGGGCCTTGGAGAGCTAAATGGGTTCTCTGTTGGCATAACCATCCCATCAGATTAAATCATTAGTCAAATGCTTTCTTGCCCCTCTACCTTCCTCCTTTAACCGCTTTAGACACTATGCATTAAAATAATGACTATTTCTAGGGCCTGTCCTCAGGCCCGACTTAAGCTTTCTCTTTCTCTGCTGAATCTTGCCACTGAGGTCCCTCTAGGCCTAATAGCCAAGAACCTTAATTTTTTTCAGGGCTTATCCACTTGCTCTGAATTCATCATCTTACTAATGTGGCTTGTGGATGACCTGCCTGGTGATTTTATTGACTGAACCCATTTTTTTCCTCACAAGTTATCATGAGTATTCAGATTCTCTTCAATGTTCAAAGTTGCCACAAGGAACCTGAAAACTAGGATTTGAAATGCATGCGTCCTAGATATTATAACTAAATAAACTACAAATTTCATTAACAGAAGAAATTTGAATCAGGACATTGATGGCTGTATTATTGATACAATATGCAAGATGTGTGAGGGAGTGGGTGGACTACTTTGAAGACTTGGGTTGTTATTGTTTTGTATTGTTTCATGGGATGATTACAGTCCTGTACAGGCCTGTACCCAAGACACACCTCGCTCAGTGAAAGATTTCCATCAATAACACAGAGATGAAAGCTGTTGTTAAGGTCTGTTATCTGGGCAAACCTTTGGCTAAAGATGCATGAATCCATTTTAATAGTCTAGTTCCAGTCACTACTTAATAATAATCTAGGCCCAAGGGGAGGTGGCCCGATGTAGTAATTACAGTGAGCTAGGCCTATACATCCGACAGTGATACTAAGCTTGCACTTCAGCTGTAACTTTTTCAAAGTGTGTGACTTTGAGTAAGTTACTTAAACTCTTAAACCCCTAAGTACCTCATCTATAAAATGAGGCTAATAGTGGAATCTGATTCATAGAGTTGGTGTGAGGATTGAGAGGGTTTTTATACTGAGCTTGCCTGTGGGTTGATAAATATGACTCCAATATTAATACATATAGGTAATATTTAATAAATATGACCACCCACACATGCTCACATGCATGCACTCCTGCAAAAATGCAAGACCCCAGCCTTGTTGATGTGGTAGCATGTTCCTTTTGTCATTGTTCTACCAAATGATATAATTGGCCATAGGCTCTTATCCACTATTCTCGTCATGTTAATTGTAGTACATAATGTAGTTTGAGTTTCAGCTTTGAAGAAGGTAGAACAACAGTCCACACATCTGCAGTAAATGTCAGCTATCTATGAACCTTGCTGAAGGCTGTGGAGTGTCTGAGAGAAGTTTGAGGTGGATACTCAGTGTTTTGAAAGAGAAATTTAATTACCCAAAAGGGACTGAGGAGGGGGTGTCAAAAGCCGTTGGCTGAGAGGAAGAATTTCCAACATCTCAGGAGCAGCAGGTAGAGTCCAGACTCCAGCAGTGGTTGAGGGGCAAGGAGTGAAGTGGGGACAGAGTTGGCAAGAGCTAGGAGAGAGAGAGAGAGCCAGAAAATTACAGCTGCACCTATCATTTAAGAGATAACCTTTCCTCTCCATCTCCTTTTCCCATTGATGTGAACCTTGAGGGGTCTGATGCAGCAGCTAGTGAAGTAAGGGAAAAAAGTCTACCCTTCCGATCCTATCCACAACCCCAAGGAAGGCTTCCAAACCTGAAGCAAACTTGTGGGAAAGGGAGTGTTGACCGAGGACAGTACATTTTTTTTTTTTTTCTGCAGTACGCGGGCCTCTCACTGTTGTGGCGTCTCCCGTTGCGGAGCACAGGCTCCGGACGCGTAGGCTCAGCGGCCATGGCTCACGGGCCCAGCCGCTCCGCGGCATGTGGGATTTTCCCAGACCGGGGCACGAACCCGTGTCCCCTACATTGGCAGGCGGACTCTCAACCACTGCGCCACCAGGGAAGCCTGACAGTACATTTTATATTGAATGAATAATACTGGAATTAGTCTGTTATGTTAGATGAGACTGGACTCTTTTATTACATACACTAGACTGTTCTTGTCATAGACACAGTTAATAAAATCTAAGGATTTTCATATTTCATTCAGGGGCAGTAGAAGAGTAAGTCCAAAAGCACAGTTTGAAAGGGACAATGGAAGAAAGACTAAAGTTCTTTGTATTTAGTGTTCCCTGTTGAATTCAGCTGGTTCGATAAAATATTTACCTATCTGAGGATTGTATAAATGTTTTGTTTTTTTTATTTAAAAGTGCACTCTGCACTTATGAAGCTAATCTAATGAATTAACTTGGTGTCTTTTTTTTTATATTACTTTAGTAAAAAATTGTCCCTACCCAGGGCAAAAAATTGTCCCTACCCAAGGCAAGTGACTGCATCCAGTGCTGTTTTATTTTCTTGTTTTTCTGAAGATGAATAAAAAACCAAGAAACCTTCCTTTTATAGTGTCCTAGTAACTGTAATGAAAAAGCCAAGCATTCGTGGCTGAATGAATGCATGAGCAGTAGTTCCTTTACAAGTGAAAGAAAGCAAAGGTTATTCAAGCATGACTGCCACAGTCTCCTTTATAGGCTTGCAAAATGTACTGGGTAGACACAATGTATTCTGATTGCTAAACCAGGCTGAAGTTGCAGTAGTGTGCGTATGAGTGTTTCCACAGGAAAAAATATAAAACCATTACACAGGATGCTACAGAAACCATGTGGAGTGAAGGAAATGCAAACTTCAGAGTTGTGTCTTTGAAGGTCTGTGCACCTGCTGTGGCACAGAAGTGAGATGGTATGTCATATTTCACACATAGAAAATGATCAAATGGCAGATAGCTATCTTTTCTAAAAATGTGTTTTAAAGAAACTGAGAACACTACCTTTTCAGACAGATAAACAGGATATATGGATCTTTGTTTTCTAAAGTAAGAACAACAGACGTGGATGGCACGGAAGTTTTAGTAAGCAATGTACAAACTGCACATGAGGTCAATGGTGAAAGAACTTTTAACTCATGAGTCCATGTCTGGCACTGTTAGAGACAGAGAGAGTAAAGTGGTTAGCAGCTTCATTCTCAAATCTACCAAAACTTTTTTATGAAGGGCTGGGACATTTTTAACCTCTGTTCCCCTTTAGCCAATCTATTTTTAATTACCTGGTTTGGGGGAAATTATTAAATTTGTTTATATAACACAAAAGAGGCACCTCATAGTTAAAAACTTAATTTTCCCCTAACATTGGGATTCTACTGTAGAAACAAGAAGGATGAATCGACTTGATTGTCCATTTTATTGTCCCTAAACACAGAGATATCAAATAACAAGTATCAAATAATTTTTGTAAATCCCTCAGAAAGCTGTGACTCAGTCATATCTATTATTTGTAAGTTGCAGTCTACAAATAGACATATACCCTTGAAATATCTACAGATTAGACTGTGTACTTCTTTTGGATAGGTGGAAGAGAAGAGTGATTAAAAGGATGGTCCCTGTTAGAAGTCTGTTTTACTGAAAAGACTCTTTTTTCACTTTGGCTTTTCTTACGAAGCATTGTTTTCACCTCTTCAGGAGACTTGGCTCTTCACGTCATCCCTCTGCCATGGTTCTGAACAAGGCAGTTCTCTAAACATGGGGAGGCTGCATTAGGAAAAAAAAAAAAAGCATGGTCCCTGGAATCATGCGAATGTGCTAGCTATCATATAATACATTTGCAACTTAAGCTCTGTGCATCTCAGTTTATACAGCTGATGTAAGAGCATAATAATAATATTCCATCAAGGGGTTATTTTGAAGATTACGTAAGATAAGGAAATGATTACATTCTCTCCTGCTTCAATCCCTTTGATGACTTCCAATCAACCTTCTGATAGAATCCCCAAATCTAGACGTGGCCTATACCGTTGTACATAATGTACCTGCCTGTTCCTTCAACTTCATCTCGTCCTTTCTTCACTGTCTAGTTGAAAGACCCTCTTTCAGTTCCTCAAAAATTCCTGATTTTGGCTAACTCTGAGGTTTTACAAATGTTCTTCTTTGCCTAGAACACACCTCTGTCCTCCCACTCACATGCACAGCACACAAGCTCACTGCCACTCAGCCTGTACTTCTCAGTTTAAACATCACTTGTAAAGAAGAATCTTCTGATTTACCATACAAAACCATTCCTTCCCCTTATTATTCTCTTGCATAGAATCTCATTCGTTCCTAAAACAACAAATGTTGGGGTACTTTGTTTGAAATGAATGGAAAGATAGACAGAAATCAGGCAGAGAAGGAATCAAACATTACTCTTCTTAGCTTTTGACAACATGCCAGGCTCTGGAAGCTATGGATACATTCAAACCTCCCACAGGTTTTACAGCTTGGAGGAGCAACACAGAATTCTGGCTCCCTGTGAGAAAGAGGGAATGAAAGAGCAGGGCTCATGTGGCCATTTCCCCCTTCCAAAAACACCAAATAAATAAGTCACTACACGATCGCAGGGCAGGGTGTGTATGTGGGTGGAGGTAGGGAACTAAGAGGGTTAGAAACTCACTACACAAGAAGGAAAGCCTGGGAATAGGGGAAAAGCAGTGCCTTCCTTCTCAGTTAAAATGTATTAATTTGAACCATAGGCAATGACCATTTCTGAAGTTAAATACAGACAAATATCAGCAAATTCGTATGGTTTAAAGAAAATCATACACGTATAGATTGTATACACATGTAAATATATAAATACAGTATATAAATTCATAGATATACTAGTAAGATATGTAATATATATACCTATGTATATGTATACTACACATGTAGTGTACTGTACTATAAGTTATATATATATGTATACATACATTATACTATATATATTTGTATGATCTTTGGATAATATCTGCCTCTGTTATCATACTGTAACCTCCAAAAAGATAGTGAAATAGGTCTACTTTATCTCTGCATCTCTGTGACTCATCACATCTTATAATAAATACAAAAATTTGTTGAATGAATAACAGTTGCAAAGTGTTTAACATGTTATTTGACTTATTTTAAGAACTCAGTAGATGCTAGCTATTCTGATGATCACACCGGTTAGTGCTTTTGCTGATAAAACATTATTGATGTGTAGGTTATTGACTTTTGATCTGGGCTCTGTATTTCTAAGACTTCCACTTCAGAAATCCATAAGTTTGCCTCCGAGGGTCGCTCATATAGCTGGTCTTTCACTGGTCAGGATTTCAGGCAATATCCCATAGTCGCATCTTCTACAGCGCCTAAGTTTTAAGCAAGCAGAACTAGGGTGAGGAGAGACTATAATAAATTAGAGAGTGTATTCGTGTCCAAAAACGGCAGTCAGTTTTCCAATCTGTTCACACTTGCTTTGTGGGAATGTGAATTCAGTGTTATCAGACATTCTGATTTTTCAAAAGAAGCTGAAAATCCATATTTTAATGTAAAATCTTCTAAATCTGAGAAACTAATTAAAAATTGCTAAACTCTATGTAGTCAGAAAGATACTCAGACTTCATGCTGCCCGTGGGCAGCTAGTTTGTGACCTCTGCTTTTATGGTAGTTGTCCTGTGGTGAGGTTTTATCAATCCTTTTCTTGTTTTTCATTTACCTTTTACATGAATATTAGTCCGTGCTTTTCAAATTGGTCTTGTAACAGTTTAATTTCATTATTTTATAAGGGATCTATTTCTAGCTGTTGCTTGTGTACTTCTACCTCTCTACTTTGCTTCTCTGAATCCCTCCCCACTTCTTTTTTCCTTGATGTCGGAAGAACTCTCAAGGTTTATTATCTTATTTATATTATTTATTTATTTTAAGGGCAGCATTTTTAGCCAAAGGAAAAAAAAAATGAAACGATATAGTATTTTCAAGCTATAGCAGAAAGAAATGGAATTTTGTGATGTATTTAGTAACTCAATTTTAGAAATACTTGAGAAAGATTGACACAACAAAGTGAAAGCAATGATGTTACACTCAGCTGATGTATTTCATGTGCAAATCCACTGAGTGATAGTTAGGATTTCTGGACATCTCTTTTTTTTTTTTTTTTTTTTTGCAGTACGCGGGCCTCTCACTGTTGCGGCCTCTCCCGTTGCAGAGCACAGGCTCCGGACATGCAGACTCAGCGACCATGGCTCACGGGCCCAGCCGCTCCGCGGCATGTGGGATCTTCCCGGACCGGGGCACGAACCCGTGTCCCCTGCATCGGCAGGTGGACTCTCAACCACTGCGCCACCAGGGAAGCCCTGAACTTCTCTTAACACTGATTTTTCCTTAAGAAACTTTTTTCCGTATAAAAATAAAATTAGATTTTTATGTTAGCAGAGGTAGAAACTACTGGGTGTTCACAACTCTGAAATGCAATCTACTTTTGGATACATGATTATTTTCTATACTATGAGAAAAAAAATTCACTATTAACCTATGATATAACACTATTCGTTTAGAATTTTTATTATGTATACATATGAAAATGCTCTTTGAGAATTATTTAGACATAGATTTTTATCAAATCTTACACAGCCCTGTTTCTTTGCCTTTCTGCAAAGAAATCTAGTATAATCTTTTTGAAGACATTTCAAATGACAGACTCAACATGTGTAGCACTGTCAGTGCGAGTAACTTCAATGAAGTGTCGACAACATAAACATCTATGATCAAGTTCATGAAAATGTAGGCAATGACAACTATGCTATGACTGCTGCCTGGTCAACAGCAATTCATTTTAAGATGAATTTCCATTTCAGAAGTAGTAAAGTGTTAAAATATGTGTATCTGTATCAATGAAATACTCTAATCCCTAGAGCCTAAATGAGTTCCTGAAATATTAGTTTCATAGGAAAATTTGTGTTCACTTTTTTCTTGATATTATTAGTGGTTTCTGAAAAACTTATATTTTAAAATAAATTATTTCCACAATACCATCAACTTTTAGTCAATAATTGACTTGATTGAATATTTTACACTGCTCTTTTGTCTACCTTACAATAAGCTATTCCCTTGTGGTGAGAAAGAGTTAAGAAAAAACTTTCAAAGCAACTCTTAAAACTTGTAACAAAGTACTGAAAAGAGTCAACCTAATGAATATATAGCATTTCAGTTTAATAAAGCAAACATTTATCTAAGGCCTTATGGTAAGTACTTCAGAGAATTCAAATATAAGATTCCAGGTATCCATAATGCAAGGCAGACTGACAAGAATACTATATTAGAGGTAATAGTACTTCAGTTATACAAATATTTAGTAATAAGAAAAATGTCTCAATATCCATAATGCAAAGCCCACTGACAAAGTGCTCCAATAGCAGTAAAAAGAAAGGGTAATGGGAAAATCCAAGAGAGAGTGTTGTATGTGCCTGAATATACTGTACATCATTTTCCCCCCAAAATTAGGCATCAGAAAAAAGGTCCTTATGGTCAAAACTTTAAAAGTCTTCTCTGAGGCAACATAGCAGAATGCTTAAGGCATAGGCTTTGAATCTACATTAGCTGAGTTCAAATCCTTTCTTCCTTATTTACTACTTGTGAGTTCTTTGATGGAATAATCTTTCTATGTCTTGGTTTCCTCACTGGCTAAAAAAAGAGATAATGATAGTATCTACCTGTCAGCCCTGTTGAGAGAATTGAGTTCATAAAGTGTAACAATGCCCGGAACATAGAACCTGTGTATCATAGGATCTCTACCTGCCTGTAATTATTGTACATCAATCTGAACTGCAAACTACGGAACCGTGGGAGTGGGGAGTGTAGCCTAAAACATCCTCAATCAATCCTAGTTTAGGATACATACAGAAGCCATCTGATGAAATTGGTTAAAAGGAGGTGAAGATATTTAAAACTGATTAAGCAATTATTTATGGGGTATGACCTCACAATTTTAAGTGTACCATGTTACTGCAAGCATCCTTTTAAAAACCAGTAAAAAAATTGGTGACTCGTTAGTGTACATATTTGGGATGAATGAGAAAAAAACAACTTCTTAATATAAAGCAAGCAGGAACTTGTGGTTTGTAATAAAATTCCTAATGACAGAATCGTAAAAGGTTTCAGCAAATTAGGTACCTTCAAAAATTTAGACAAGTGAAAATAATATACTCTGAAAACAAAACAAAACACCTGTGATTCAAAGTGAGGCTCCAATGATGAAGTCATTGATGTCAAAGTTGCAAGTTAAAATTTGAATAAAATTATTTTATAAAATATGCATGGAAAAGGCAGTATTTACACATTGATATATAATTTTACTTTTATGAATAGTTTATCTAAAATGATGAATTAAATATTATAAGTAGACATATGCCTATTTTATCTACATTCCTAAAATTTTATGTTTGGCAAAAGTAATATTGTATTTTCCTTTATAGAAAAATAGAGTGATTACTTTAAATTCTGTTCTGTAATAATTCTGGGTGTCAGAGATTTGGAAAGGCTTGAGAGGGAGGTGGGATTTGAACCTAGTTTTGAAGAATAATTGGACAAAAGAGAATAGAATTAGATGTATTGAGAGACTACTATTTTCTAGGTGCCTTAGATATGTAATCACATTAAATTCTCACAGGTATTATTATTCCCAGTTTACAGATGGGGAACTTGAGGCTCAGATAAGTTGAATTTGCTCAAAATGTCACAACCTACTGATCAGGCTTCGTTTTGAGCACAGACCTTTGCAATTCCAGCACTGTGTGCTTTCCCTAATAGGCAATCCAGTGCAGAGGATGGTTCCTGGAGAAGACTGGGTTGGAATTCTCTCTGTTTTATGGAATATTTGGTGTAAATCATGCAACATCTTTTTCCTAAGTTTCTCCTGGTGGGGATAATAACTCTATCTTTTCAAGGAGCTGCTGAGATTATTAAATGAGCTTTTACAAGTAAATTGCTGGGAATAGCAACTGGCACATAAATGCTCTATGGGTGTTCACCTTGATGATGTAAGGAGAAAGGGAAGGAGAAAAAGGATGGAGGGGGGAGGAGAGGATGGTTTTCACTCTCTCAAATTGCCTCTTTCAGAAGCAGAGTGCATTCTAAGTAGGAGAGATGGGCAGAGCAAAGACATAATTTGACAAGGACAGAGGTATCCGTGCTCTCTCACTAAAAATGGAGGAAATAAGGGTTGGAGTGGGTCATTTTGGAATAAATCCAGAAATAAAAATATATGTTCCAAATACATATTTGGAATAAATAAATAGGTGGAAATTAACTGGGACTATATACTCCAGTGGCCTTGGCAGTAAACAGATTTCCACACATCAATTCTTATAAAGATATTTTTCCTGCCTCCTTTTCTCCCTGAATGCCTCACTCTGAGGGCTGCTAAATAAATAATGTATAGCCTATGAATACAGCCTAGATGTGTTCAATTTATCCACTATTTACTACTTAATCTCTTTAAGTCTCAATTAAGCCTATGTTTATAAAACTGGAAAAAGAATTCCAACTCATGGAGTTGTTGTACAACATATACAACATATATCTTAGGTGTTTGGCTAGAACCTGGTATGATTAGTGCCTCAGACGTCTTTTATTTTCCTTCATATATTAAGGTTCTTAAGATCAGCATACTTCTTATAACCAATGTATACTTTCAATGAGGGAGCATTGTTTTTCTTTCACTTCCCAGAGCTATTATTAAATCATTGGTGTGCCTTACAGTGCTTAACTTTATTTCCCCTCAGAGAAGACTGTAAATCTAGGGGTCGTATTGTATTTGCTAACCACTGTATTTTCAAACTATTAAAAAGTAAATGTTCAATAGAATTTTCAAACAATAAATGACAGAATAATAATCAAGGAACTAAGATATTGCTGCAAAGAGGCACAAATTCTCAGTTATTTTATAAAATCTACCAAGAGAAGTAACTTGAGGACTCAGTATTCAAGTAACGATGCTTGACGTTCTGAGACATACCATAACTGATGTAAGAATTTTCGTTTATTTATAACCCACCTTGTTCAGAAAAGGATTTAAGATGGCTTACAAAGATAAAAATAAATGACAAGTATGTGAGAACTCTGAGGGAGAGGAAAAAAATAAAAAAAACCACAACGAGTATGGACTTAACATAAAGTCAAGAAAGAGCCACAGAAATAAAATTCTACAGGAATTAAAAAAAAAGACAATTCTCAAGGTTTGGAAAATGTCAAGAAAACTTTCCCGGTGGAACTAGGGCTTGCTATAAAGTATGTCGTTTAAAAGAAACTGGAGATTTGGTGTCTCTGGAGCATGCTTGCCACAGCTGTCTCAGAGTCTCCCCAGGGGCAGGAGGGTGCTTTTTGATGGGCAGGTGTTTTGGTGAAGATGAGGCCTCCCTAGGGCCTGGGCTCCTGGGAAGCCTCCCACACTTCAGACTTCACCAGTTATTTCATTTTCATAATAAGCTCAGAGCTTTCCCTAATTGCTTTACTTCCATCAACAGGTCTAGGGGAAAGATAAGGACATTTCATCTTTTAAGGGAGACAGTTTCAGGCACAGCCTGTAAAAAGATGTTAACTAAAAAATAAGGAGCTGGCCCTTGAACTCACCAGCAGACAAGTGGATTTTATGGACACTTAGGTATTCTGGGGCGCACAAGGGTTTTTCTTTTTGGATTCCTGTATTTTCTTGCTGTCTTATTTTTACTTCCAAGGGCAGAGTGTCAAGGTCCAAGTCCAAGGGGAAATGTCTTTCCCGGATCTAACAATCTCAGGTGCCAGAAGGACTAGGGCAGGGTTATCCCTTCCCTCGGAGGTGGGGGCGCGGGGGGGGGAGCGTGGAGACAAGAAAAGGGAATTTAAAAAATCAATGAGGAGGCTGTGTTAGTTCAGATCTAAATGGAAAATCACCTCCACCGCTTAAAGCTGTGTCTGCTTGGGCAAGTTGTTCTGCCCCGCAGACTCCTCAATTAGAAAACGGGAATATTAATCCCCTCCTCACAGAGACGTGAAGGAGGATCCGATATAATGCATTCAGCCTAATCAGCACGGGCCTTGGTAAATAGATTCCCGGGCCCATCGAATGTAACTTTACGCAGAAGCAGCCTGGGAAAATTAGCGCCCTAGATGAGTCTTAAATTTGGGAAACGCTGAGGCAACCTGGAAAGTACTTAGTAGAGTAATACGAATAACCTGTGATGGTGAGGTTCCGCCCACTTGACAACCCACCCATCAGTGCGTACCGACCAACCAACTGGCCGGCTGTCCGGAGCCAGGGTAGGGTCACGGGCATCTCCGTCCCAGGAGGGTCATGACCTCGCCGCTTTGGGCTTCGGGACGCGTCCTCGCAGCTTGTCCAACCCCGCCGGGAGCCTCGGGGCCGAGGTGCGCCAGGTGGCGAGGGTGCCAGGCGCGGCCAAGTCGCGGCGGACTGAGTCAGCCACCCAACTATGCTGTGGAACCCGGGAGGCCGGCTCGGCTGCCCGGATCGCTGAGCCCCGCTGCCCCCACGCCAGGCGCCTCTCCCCGCCCCCGCTGGCCGGGAGGAAGCGGCCGAGGCGCGGCGCCGAAGCACCTGGGCAGGGCGCGGGCGGCGGGCGCGGCGCTTCCGGAGCTGCGCGCAGGTCCGCGCTCCCCGCCTCCAGGTGCGGCGGTCGCGGCGTGCCGGCCGGAGTGACAGCGCCGCCCGCGCGGCCGCCTCCTGGAAGCAGACGCCGTGCGGGCAGCTGGCGGGGACAGGGAAGGAGGAGGCCCCGCGCCTGGGGCAGACGGGTGAGGACCTATCGAACCGGCCGGGAGAGACGCCGGCGCTTCGTCGCGCCTCCCAGGTCCGCTGCCCGCGCGCAGGGCGAGTCCCGAGGGCCGCAGTGAGCTGGTCGGCGGGGCCGCGACCGGCGCGGGAGGACCGTCTCGGGCTGAGCCGGGGCTTTCCGGCACCTTTCCGGGTAAATTTCCAGAGCGCCAAGTGTTCGGCTCCGGTTTCTGCCCCTTGGATTTCGCTCCCGCATGTGGGCGTCTAAAAGGAAACCAGAAGTGGGTAAGTGACACAAAAACTCCGCTTACTAATGGGAGTTGACTCGGGAGGGTGACAATCCGGTTAGACAACTAGACCCCTTCCTCGAAAAGGAGCTGCCCTTTCTTGAGTTTCAGGTACCAGGTTATTTTCTCGGTAGAGATAATGAGTTTGCTCGGATCTCCGTGCTCCCCCGCACCCTGCTTGTTCTACATTTTGAGACGGCAGGCCTGTTAATTAACTTTAATTACAATAATTTGTCCTCCACTTGCCTGAACCCAACCTTATACTCGAGAGCTGTCGACAGTGAGTTTACCAGATTGATCTCGTTTACTTTTGGAGACAGAGTCTCCTGGGAGAATGGTTGCCTATCTCATTAAGTAAAGTAAATTCATCCTCGCTTGTTTTCTTAAACGTTTCCTTCACCTCCTTGCGGCGATCTGGAGCAATTTTGATTTGGGGGAAGGCTTTGTGAAATTATATTGTGAACTATAATCTTTGATAATTACAGGCAAGTTAGAAGCTAGTTTGTGTGGAATAGTGACATTTTAGGCTGTCGCGGGTTTGTATGGTGACAGCAACTTTTTTTTTTTTTTTTTTTGCAAGCTTGTCCTTGAAGTAGGCTGCTCAGTGGAATATACCCTTTTGGTTAAAAAAAAAAAGAAGCGTACTGAAAAGTAAGCTATTTTTAAAAGTACATTTAATCGGATGTCACTGTGATTACCAATAACAATATCGTACTTATAAGCTCAGTATTGATTTCCCCCCGCACTTAAGCACTCTACACCCAGACGAGTTTATGGAACATTGCCCATAAATAATTGGAAGATGAAGTTATGGCTGTTTTAAAAAGGAAGCTAACTTTTTTAAGGGGGGAAAAAAAAAGAAAAATATTTTTGAACTCTTAGTTGTGACTTTTATGCCCATACAAGAGAAATATTGAGGGGAAAATCCTAATGACATTCCACTGTTCAACTATGTTTAAAAAAGAAAGAAAAAAGTAAAATGGGTCATGGAACTAGGCTAGAGGCTAAAGTGGAAATATCTCCCTGGTTCCTTTTCAAACAGATATTTAACACATACGCACTTAAGGTGGGCCTTAACACCAAGAGTGTTTTACATAGACTTGATTTGTCAGTACTAAAAGATTTATTTAAATTAAAATGTACCTAGAGGGGAAGTCAAATGACTTGTTAAAACTTATTTATCTGGTCATGTGTGTGTTTGTATTTTTTCCTTCCTCTGTAAGCCTGTCAGATTTTATATGGATTGCCCCTGAAAGGAGAAACGGATGGTACATTTAAACACACACACACACACACACACATATATATATATACATATATGAATTTTTCCTATGTCTCTTGTGTATTAAATTTTTTTTTGAATGAAAGATTCTTTGAATTCTATAGTGCTTCACAGTTTTCAGAAGATTCGCACACATGATTTCATATAATCCCATAACAGCCCTTTTTTTCCCCCACCTACTCCTGTATTACCCCTTCCCCTGTTCCTCTCCCCACTGGTAACCACTAGTTTGTTCTCTATATTATCTGTGAATCTGCTTCTAAAAACAAATTCTTAATCATCTAGCATCACTACAACTTTCTAGCAGTGTTTGGCTCATAGATATTCAGTGAGTACTTTTCAATTCAACTACTTACTGTGATCAAGTATAGGAGTAAGATTATAATGAATTGCAGTTTTCTTGGAAACTCTTACATTAGCACCATAAGACTGAAGTTTTAAAAACTCGCTTAGGACTCTGGGTTGTAAACTTCATGATAGTTGAGAAGTTATTTCTTTTTGCTTTGTTTCTTTCTATCCCACCTCCTTGCAACTTTGAGAAAGTTTGGTGCAAGATGCTATAAAAATGCTACTTATAAATGACAACCATTGCTTTTAACAAGTGGTTCTTTTAATGTTTTCTTTTAACAAGTGTTTTGGTTTTTTTTCCCCTTGTTTGTTGGCTCATTCATTGAATCCAATTTTTGGACTTTCTAAACTGAGGGATTTTGGGAATTTTCTGTAAAATATTAGTTAGGTAAAGAACATCTTATTAATGTTGGAAATAGTTCTTATCTTTGACCAAAGGTGATTTTTTTTTATAAATTTATTTTATTTATTTATTGTTTTTAGCTGCATTGGGTCTTTGTTGCTGCGCATGGGCTTTTCTCTGATTGTGGAGAGCGGGGGCTACTCTTCGTTGCGGTGCACGGGCTTCTCATTGCGGTGGCTTCTCCTGTTGTGGAGCACGGGCTCTAGGCAAGTGGGCTTCAGTAGTTGTGGCACGTGGGCTCAGTAGTTGTGGCTCGCGGGCTCTAGAGCGCAGGCTCAGTAGTTGTGGCACACGGGCTTAGTTGCTCCGCGGCATGTGGGATCTTCCCGGACCAGGGCTCGAACACGTGTCCCCTACATTGGCAGGCAGACTCCCAACCCCTGCGCCATGAGGGAAGCCCTGACCAAAGGTGATTGATGAGAGACTAGAGGCTATGAGATGTCTTCTCAATCTTTTCTGTGAAGTCCTGGACCACTGTAGTTTATCATTTTAGGTTTTTTAAAGTATTGGCTAGATTAAATACATATTATAGCTAAACCTTTTGCTCACTATTTCCTTAATTGAAATAGTGGTCAATGGTATTCTCTTTACATGATCCTTTCTAATTAGAAATTTGACCTGTGAAATTTTTAGTTTTGACTCAGAACAAACTTACTTCCTTACCCATGTTATAGAGGGAACAAAGGAGCTCGGACATGGACTGGAGTAATCATTTTGAGCAGCTTCAGGGGTAAAAACTACTAGTGAAGAGGTGGGGAGAATTATTTTTCTGTGTTATACTATTTGTGTACCTGGTGGATGAGTAGGTGAGGGAATACTCAGGAAGGAACAAAGAAGATAAAAGTAGGATGCAAAAAAAGTAGGATGCAAAAAAAAAGGACTTTTGGTTACATTACATAGCTTTAGGAAGAGGAGAGAATGGTTTAATCAGTTTGGAGTTGGAAAGATGATCAGGGAAAGGTAGAAGAGAAGTGTGGTCTCCATGCTGATTATCAGGTGATGGGCTCCTGGGGGTGGTTGTGGTGAAAGTAGTTGCCAAGACACTTGCACGGTATCTTGATGAAGTTCACAATATTTAAGCCCATCCATGGCCACTTCCAGCTTCCTTTTCTGTCATCACCTTTCATTACCTGTTGAACCCTAGGTCCTTCCCAGCTATTCTCGTCTCCTTGATTGCCTGAAGACAGCTCCCTCACAGCCCACTTTGTGTCATTCCTTCTACTTGAGATACTGCTGTCTTCACCTGCTACGTTTCTTCCCATACATCGTGAAATTCCCCTCCATAGCTCCTTCACTGATCACTCCATCCTCAGAGTTCTGAATTGCTGCATATTTCACTTATATTCATGGAGTTGATTTGAGATTTTTGGAGTTCCTTGGCATTCTTGAAAGATGGTGGTGCTACTTCTGTATGTAATTAAACATAAAACAATACTTAAAATATAAACCATGTGTAAGTCAAGGTCACAAAACTTGAGTTTGCTCATCATTATTCTTTAAATGCTTTTATTCAGTACATTCGAGTCTTTCAATTTTGGTGTTCCTCCTTTACTGGCACTTACTGACTAGTAAAGAACTGATCATATGCATGCCATTTTCCCTTGCTTACAGCCATGTCTAATCTATCCCTTTAGATTTTAAACTCTTGGAGAGAATACATTGCATTTTCACTTTCTTTATAGGACTTAGCACTGTTCTCAAATGAGATAATAGGTATTATCTTGAACTGCAAATATTTCCCCCTGTTATCTTTGAGAGAGTAGTTAGTGTTCCTTAAATATTTATTGAATGAATAAATGTAAATAAATGAGTCAATAAGGTGAGAGACATTTGCTGAGATACCCTCTACCTAAGAAAAAGAGACTTTGATAATTACAGAACCAATAGGAATAAGCCCTCAAATTTAGTTGGAAAAGAGGTCAGGGTACTATTTATAAATGCTAAGAGAGGAAACCATGCACAGTAGGCTATTTTGAAACATCTGGTTGTTAGTCAAAAAAATGTGACTCAAATTCAGAGAAATAGTGGAGTGTACATTTGTACTAAAATTATAAAATTGATATATATAAAAGTGCATATATCATAAGTATACATTTTATAATCTTTTTATTGAAGTATAAAATCATGCTAGTTTTTATCTCAGCCAATTAAATGTTAAAGCTGTGCTCAGTGTAGCATGAAATAGAACAGAATCCTGAAGAATATGTATGTACCGTGCTCATATCAAGAATTCTAAAGGGTCCGATTTTCCTTTCAGCTGTCAGGAAACAGATGTGGCTAAACTGTAGAGGGGGTAGGAGGGGGCTGGCACCAGGCAGAGGCAGCTGCCCAGGTTTTAGGGTCACTCAGGTAGGAGTCCTCTACAGTGGTGCCGGTTTTGGCTTATTATGACTTTTCATTATCCCCACTCCTGCTCTTGTAGGAACTCAGGAAGATTCTTGACCAAGAATTAATGGGCCCACATTAAAGGTCTCTGAATTAGAATTGAAAGTAAGCCTCAAGCATTAGGCAATTAAAATCTGGAAGGACAGTTTGAAAGAGAAAAGACTTACTGAAGCTGAGAAGATTTTCAAGCCACGTAACTAGTAGGATGTTACTGAAAACACCTAAACCCAGGTACTACTTATGCTAGTAATAACTTCTCAGAATAAGGAAAGGAATGATCACTACTGGCCTTCACCAGATGTGGAAATGGATATTAAGTTCTAGATTTTGAAAGAGTTGTCTTTCAGATTGCCCAGAAAAAAGTAATCCGAAAGTGACTTAGTCTTTTCTCCCTGATCCAAACTGCAGAATGCTTCTGCCTGGAGCCTAGCTATTTTCAGCTCAAACCTCAGTTATTCTTCATCTAGCAGCCAATAATTACATGCTTATTGCTTGCCAGGCACTAAGACCTTTATGCATATTTACTCATTTCATCCTCAAAACAGTCCTGTGGGGTAGGCATTATTGCTTACAGATCACTGCTTCCAGATGACAACAGTGACAACAGTGCGACTCAGAAAAATAAAGGAACTTTCCGAAGTTTATGCAGGCGTCACATGGCAGAGCTGGGATCACTGGTCATCACTGTGCTTGTACCAAGCCAAAAGTCTTCAGGTAAAAATCATCATTCTCGCTACTATAACCACATCTATATTTTACTAAATTAATAAAACTATGTTTACTGCTGTGTGAAGTGCTTTGTAGGTTTATTAGGAGAATAATTTACAGTGCTAATTGAAAGGAATGCAGTTTTATTAGGCCGGCAGAAGAATGCCAGTCACACCATGTATGACCAAGTGCAATATTGTATACAGTGGATGAATTAATAATCAGCCAACATTTTTTGCACACTTACAATTCATGTCAGGTACTGTTCTATATACGTTATATATTTTACTTTAATTCTAACAGAAATCCTATCAGACATGTCGTCTTCATTTTATAGACAAGGAAACTGAGCTTCAGGGAAGTTAAATAACTCCAGGGACACAGTAAACAACTGGGAAAGACAGGGTTGGAATTGCAGGCAGCCTGACTCTCACTCTTTGTCCTTTGTGTACTATGGCCTGAATATTGCAAAGAATTAACTGTAAGTGACTTGTAGGCTTCCATATTTACCCACTTACATGGACACATATACTCACAGCTGCAAAGGTATATACAACTTGAGTTTGCAAGGCATGGTATATTTCAGCAGCATTTCCCTAGTGACTCTAAGTCCTTATGCATAACTAGACAGTCCAATGAGAGGGAAAATATGACCTCCTTGATACTCCTCTACTGTTAAATCAATTGCATAGCTTTTAGGAGGCATCACCGTTAACAGCACAGATTGTGGAGTCCGACTCTTAGAATTCTGGAATCTATCTGCTGTTTATCTTCTGTGTGGCTTTGGGCATGGGTCTTTCAAGGCAGCCTTGAGGATTGAATGAGATCCTATACAGATGGTTTGTAAACACTCCACAGATATTGGCTATTACTATTAACAATGTAAGTCTGAGGGAGAATGAAAGAGATGGATGCGTTTTGATGAATGGGAAAGAGAATGCGTAAGGTAGAGAACATGGGGGCAGTGAAGGTCAGAGCCTGTGGGTGACCACAGTTCAGAGAGAAGGCCAGGTTGAGGGAACTGGGTTTCCTGTAAGGGGTTAAATGGGGGTAGTGTTGCCACAGGCTAAGGTAGGTGACTGATGGTAGGGGAGAGGCATACTAAATGACCAAGTTTACAGCTTCTGAGGTGAAAGTACTCAGACTAGAACAATAGGATTCTTGACCTCTGACCTTTTGTAATCTGCTCCTTACTGTAAGATGGAGTAATACAACAACAAGTGTGCTTTCTCAAAACCACTTCCTCTTCTGCATGGTTGTAGGCAACAAGGTGGAACGATTTGTCTTTATGCATATGTGGAGTTAACATCTTGGTGTTAAACAGTGAGTTTGCTTGATATGCAAATACAGCGATCCCTATTTCTCGTGACTATATTCTGTACAGAAACAAAGGTGGAATTCTGTAAGACCTGTAGCCAGAACTAACTACTTCAGTGTATTATTTATATGCAGCGCCCTAAGTTTTTAAGAGATTAGCTATTTCTCCACGTTAGTAACTTGAAGTCAGGGACACTTCTTTTAATCATCTATAGTGTTAGGTATCCTTTAGGGATAGCTGATGAGCTGTAAAGATTTGGACAAGTAAAAATTGTACCTGAGGCTTCTACCTTGGGTATCATTGTAGGATGTCCTAAGTCATCTTTCTTATCTGCTGGTGCCACTCAGTCCTTATGACCAGCAAAAGAAATTTCTTACACATTTCTTGATTTCTCCCTAGGAGATAGTTCCACTCAATTGGGGACCACCGTTCTGGAATACAATAAACTTCCCTTGTTTTTAGAATGTGTAAGACTTGTATTGATGACATTGAAAAGTTTTGCTACTCATGTGGCAGCCTAATTTCTTTTATTTGGTACACATCTTCTAAGGTTCCTTTCAGTCCTGGGATTCTATGATTGTTAAGCCATTATTTTGACATATTTGCAGGCTTCTAAATACTGTAAGGTTATGTTTATGATTTTAAAATGGTGTGCCATTTAAAAAAATGGATTAAACTTATGAGTGAATTCAGTTGTACTATGCTACTTCTTACCTCCCATAAGATATTAAAATCAGGCAAAGGTGATTCCAAAAGTTGTCAGCACTGAATACTTAATGACTTTATGGTTTACTGGAGTGACCCAGGGTTTTCAGTTATTTTCTTTCCTAGTTCAACTAGGGAGTATGACAAAGTTATACTGGTAATGGGTGGGGGGATGGGTGGTGGGGAGTGGTTTACTGTGGCGGTTTTTCATACTTGAGGCATTTCGAGGGGGAGGGCT